>NC_133138.1:162500-842500 GCF_048418815.1 Hemitrygon akajei | reverse complement strand
GGGTTCTGAGTTGGATGAACAGCCATGATCATACTGAATGGCGGTGCAGGCTCGAAGGGCCAAATGGCCTACTCCTGCACCTATTTTCTATGTTTCCAAAATGCATCACCTCATAATCTAAATCTAAATGCATCACCTAAATATCATTTACAAAAATTAAAAAATGATGGAGGTCTTGCTTTGCCTAATTTAAGAATCTATTACTGGGCTGTCAATATACGTTATATGTGTTTTTGGTTATATTGGGTTGATAGAGATGAACGACCACCTTGGGCTGATTTGGAATTGAATGCTGTGAAACAGTTTCACTTAACCTCATTATTAGGAGCTTCTTTACCTGTACAACTGGCCAAAATTACTAATTTAAATTCATATCCTATGATTAAGCAGTCATTACGAATTTGGTTCCAGTTTTCTAACTTTTTTAATCTTAAAATATTTAAACATTTTAGTTTAATTTAACAAAATTATTTATTTAAACCTTCATAAGTGATCCTACTTTTCTTTTTTGGAGTAATAAAGGGGTTTATTCCTTCATGGATCTGTTCCAGGATAGCCGATTGATGTCATTTGAGAAATTAGTAACTAAATACTCTCTCACATTCACACTTCCTGCAATATCTTCAGGTCAGTCACTTATTACAAAAATACTTAAGTAATTTTCCAAATATACAAGATTCTGACCTGTTAGATATCATTTTAAAAATGAATCCTTTAGTGAAGGGTTTTATTGGGAAAATTTATAATTTATTGTTACAACAGCATAATTACCCTTCACTTAAGATTAAGCAAGATTGGGAGAGAGCGCTTAACATGACCCTGATAACAGAAGATTGGTTGCGGATTTTGAAGTTGGTTAACTCTTTTTCGATCTCTACTAATCACTCTCTAATTCAATTTAAAATTGCATATTGTTACTATCTAACTAAAGGAGAGACTGTCTAAAACATTTTCTAATGTTGATATTCAGTGTGACAGATGTAAAACCGAGACAGCTACATTGACACATACGTTTTGGTCGTGTTCTGTAATGAAACATTTTTGAAAGTCTATTTTCTCTACAATTTCTAAAGTTTTAAAAATTAATTTACAACCTAATAAATTGACAGTTTTATTTGGTATAGTCCCTCAATATTTCCGAGGGGGGAAAGCGAAGGAGAGTGGACAGGTAGTGCAGAACACCCCTGTAGCCATTCCCCTGAATAATAAGTTTACCGTCCTGGATGCTGTTGGTGAGGACGACCGATCAGGTGTGAGCCACGGTGGCAGGGCCTCTGGCACTGAGTCTGACCCTGTGGTGCAGAAGGATGGGACGGAGAAGAGGAGAGCTGTCGTCATTGGAGACTCTATAGTCAGGGGAGCAGACAGGAGATTTTGTGGATGTGAGAAGGAAACCCGCATGGTTTGTTGCCTCCCAGGTGCCAGGGTCCGGGATGTCTCTGACGGGGTGCATGACATCCTGGTACGAGAGGGAAAGCAACCAGAAGTCGTGATACATGTTGGGACCAACGACATAGGCAGGAAGAAGGATGAGGTCCTGAATTGTGAGTTTTGGGAACTAGGCAGAAGGCTAAAGAACAGGACCTCAAGGGTGGTGTTCTCAGGATTGCTGCCAGTACTACGTGATAGTGATGATAAGAATTGGAGGAGATGGCAGTTGAATGCGTGGCTGAGGAGTTGGTGCAGGGGGCAGGGTTTTAGATTTTTGGACCACTGGGATCTCTTCTGGGGAAGGTGGGACCTGTACAGATTGGATGGGTTGCACCTGAACTCGAGGGGGAGCAATATCCTTGCTGGTAGGTTTGCTAGCATGGTTTGGGAGGTTTTAAACTAATTTGCAAGGGGGATGGGACCTGGAGCGATAGAGCAGTGAAAGAAGTGCATGGAGTAAAGCCAGATCTAACATATAGAGAGGCTTTGAGGAAAGAGCCGCAGAATAAAGGGTATAAACGTAGTAAAGTAGAAGGGCTAACGTGTGTGTACTTCAATGCAAGAAGCATCAGGAACAAAGGTGATGAACTGAGATCTTGGATACATACATGGAATTATGCTGTAGTGGCCATTACGGAGACTTGGCTGGCACCAGGGCAGGAATGGATTCTCAATATTCCTGGATTCCAGTGCTTTAAAAGGGATAGAGAAGGGGGAAAAGGGAAGGAGGGGTGGCATTACTCGTCAGGGATACTATTACAGCTGCAGAAAGGGTGGGTAATGTAGCAGGATCCTCTTTTGAGTCAGTATGGGTGGAAGTCAGGAACAGGAAGGGAGCAGTTACTCTACTGGGAGTATTCTATAGGCCCCCTGGTAGCAGCAGAGATACCGAGGAGCAGTTTGGAAGGCAGATTTTGGAAAGGTGCAAAAATAACAGGGTTGTTTTCATGGGTGACTTTAACTTACCTAATATTGATTGGCACTTGATCAGTTCCAAGGGTTTAGATGGGGCAGAGTTTGTTAAGTGTGTCCAGGACGGATTCCTGTCACAGTATGTTGACAGGCCGACTAGGGGGAAAGCCATACTAGATCTAGTATTAGGTAACGAACCGGGTCAGGTCACAGATCTGTCAGTGGGTGAGCATCTGGGGGACAATGATCACCGCTCCCTGACCTTTAGCATTATCATGGAAAAGGATAGAATCAGAGAGGACAGGAAAATTTTTAATTGGGGAAGGGCAAATTTTGAGGCTATAAGGCTAGAACTTGCAGGTGTGAACTGGGATGATGTTTTTTCAGGGAAATGTACTATGGACATGTTGTCAATGTTTAAGGATCTCTTGCAGGATGTTAGGGATAAATTTGTCCTGGTGAGGAAGATAAAGAATGGTAGGGTGAAGGAACCATGGCTGACAAGTGAGGTGGAAAATATAATCACGTGGAAGAAGGCAGCATACATGAGGTTTAGGAAGCAAGGATCAGATGGGTCTATTGAGGAATATAGGGTAGCAAGAAAGGAGCTTAAGAAGGGGCTGAGAAGAGCAAGAAGGGGGCATGAGAAGGCCTTGGCGAGTAGGGTAAAGGAAAACCCCAAGGCATTCTTCAATTATGTGAAGAACAAATGGATGACAGGAGTGAAGGTAGGACTGATTAGAGATAAAAGTGGGAAGATGTGCCTGGAGGCTTTGGAAGTGAGCGAGGTCCTCAATGAATACTTATCTTCGGTATTCACCACTGAGAGGGAACTTGATGACGGTGAGGACAATTTGAGTGAGGTTGATGTTCTGGAGCATGTTGATATTAAGGGAGAGGAGGTGTTGGAGTTGTTAAAATACATTAGGACGAATAATTCCCCGAGGCCTGACGGAATATTCCCCAGGCTGCTCCACGAGGCAAGGGAAGAGATTGCTGAACCTCTGGCTGGGATCTTTATGTCCTTGTTGTCCACAGGAATGGTACTGGTGGATTGGAGGGAGGTGAATGTTGTCCCCTTGTTCAAAAAAGGTAGTAGGGATAGTCCAGGTAATTACAGACCAGTGAGCCTTACGTCTGGGGTGGGAAAGCTGTTGGAAAAGATTCTTAGAGATAGGATCTATGGGCATTTACAGAATCATGGTCTGATCAGGGACAGTTAGCAAGGCTTTGTGAAGGGCAGATCGTGCCTAACAAGCCTGATAAGAGTTCTTTGAGGAGGTGACCAGGCATTTGACAAGGTTCCACATGGTAGGCTTATTCATAAGGTCAGAAGGCATGGGATCCAGGGAAGTTTGGCCAGGTGGATTCAGAATTGGCTTGCCTGCAGAAGGCAGAGGGTCATGGTGGAGGGAGTACATTCAGATTGGAGGGTTGTGACTAGTGGTGTCCCACAAGGATCTGTTCTGGGACCTCTACTTTTTGTGATTTTTATTAACGACCTGGATGAGGGGGTAGAAGGGTGGGTTGGCAAGTTTGCAGATGACACCAAGGTTGGTGGTGTTGTAGATTGTGTAGAGGATTGTCAAAGAATCCAGAGAGACATTGATAGGATGCAGAAGTGGGCTGAGAAGTGGCAGATGGAGTTCAACCCGGAGAAGTGTGAGGTGGTACACTTTGGAAGGACAAACTCCAAGGCAGAGTAGAAAGTAAATGGCAGGATACTTGGTAGTGTGGAGGAGCAGAGAGATCTGGGGGTACATGTCCACAGATCCCTGAAAGTTGCCTCACAGGTAGATAGGGTAGTTAAGAAAGCTTATGGGGTGTTAGCTTTCATAAGTCGAGGGATAGAGTTTAAGAGACGCAATGTAATGATGCAGCTCTATAAAACTCTAGTTAGGCCACACTTGGAGTACTGTGTCCAGTTCTGGTTGCCTCACTATAGGAAGGATGTGGAAACATTGGAAAGGGTACAGAGGAGATTTACCAGGATGCTGCCTGGTTTAGAGAGTATGGATTATGATCAGAGATCAAGGGAGCTAGGGCTTTACTCTTTGGAGAGAAGGAGGATGAGAGGAGACATGATAGAGGTGTACAAGATATTAAGAGGAATAGACAGAGTGGACAGCCAGCACCCCTTCCCCAGGGCACCACTGCTCAGTACAAGAGGACATGGCTTTAAGGTAAGGAGAGGGAAGTTCAAAGGCGATATTAGAGGAAGGATTTTCACTCAGAGTGGTTGGTGCGTGGAATGCACTGCCTGAGTCAGTGGTGGAGGCAGATACACTAGTGAAATTTAAGAGACTACTAGACAGGTATATGGAGGAATTTAAGGTAGGGGGTTATACGGGAGGCAGGGTTTGAGGGTCGGCACAACATTGTGATGTAATGTGCTGTACTATTCTATGTTCTATGTATTATATTCATGGTATTTCTCCATCAGACCAACATGTAATTGCATTTGTTACATTATTGGCCAGAAGGGCTATTTTGTTGAAATGGAAAGATGTTTCTGCTCCTACTTTGATACAATGTTCTCTCAGGTGATGTTATGCCTTAGTTTGGAGAAAATCAGAAGTCGAACTTTCGATCCTTGATTTGATTTTGAGAAAAGATGGGGTTCATTTGCCCGCTACTATCATTTGATTTGAGTTAATTAATATGGTTTCCTTCCAAATTTTTTAAAGTGGATTTGAGTTGGCGGATTGATATGTTTTTTTTCTATGGAAACTTGTATGATGTATAGCTCCGGGGTTGTGCTCCCAATGGGTTTTTTGTTTTTTGTTTTTTTCAGTTAGTAGGGGTTCTTTTTTTTCCTTCTTTTTCCTTCAAAAAAATATTCTTAACTCTTTATTTTCTCTTATTATTATTGACATATTGCTTAGCTTTGTTAATCAGTTATGTACTAATTTAATTCTTTATTGTAAATAATGACATATTGACTTAATGTATCTTTTTTGTTAATCTTCAATAATAATTAATAAAAAGATTTTTAAAACTTAAATTTAATAGAGGTATACAAAATTATGAGAGGTATGGATAGGGTAAATGCAAGTAAGCTGATTCCACTGAGGTTGGGTAGGACTACAACGAGATGTAATGGGTTAAGGGTGAAAGGTGAAAAGTTTAAGGGGAACATGAGGGGAATCTTCTTCACCCAGAGGGTCATGAGAGTGTGAAATGAACTGCTAGAGAAAGTGGTAAATGCGAGCTCGCTTTCAACAGATACAGAGGGCTATGATCCAGGTGCACGTCGATGGGAGTAAATGGTTAGGCTCAGACTAGATGAGCCAAAGGGCCTGTATCTGTGCTGTTCTTTTCCCTAAGGTATCTAAATCTACCAGCACATCAGGCAACACATTACAAATACTGACCACACTGTAAAAAACTAGCGCCTCACATCTCCTTTGAAATTGCCCTCCCCACCTTAAATTGTATGCCCTCTGATATTAGACTTTTCAGCCCGGGAAAAGAGATACAGTCTCTCTGCTCTATCTATGCCTCTCAATCTTTCAAACCTCTATTAGATATCCCCTCAGCTTCCGCCGCTTCAGAGAAATCAGCCCAAGTTTGTCCAACTTCTTGTTATAGCACCCTAAACCAGGCAGTATCCTGGTACACTCGTGTACACCCTCCCCAAAGCCTTGACACCCTTCCTATAATGGGGCAACCAGAGCTGTATGCAACAGTCTATATGTAGCCTAACTAGTTTTATAAAGCTGCAGCATAACTTCCAGACTCAATTCCTCGACTAATAAAGACAAGAATGCTATATGTTTTCTTAAACACCCTATCAACCTGTGCAGCCACTTTCAGGAAGCTATGAACTTAGACCCCAAGATCCCTCTGCTTATTAACACTGTAACAGGTCAAAACGTATTTGTCGCTTTGCATTTGACCTACCAAGGTGCAACACTGCATTTGGCCGATTAAACTCCGTCTGCCATGTCTGCAACTGATCTATACTCACTGTATTCTTTGACAGTCTTCTGTGCTATCCACCACACCACCAATCTTCATACTACCTGTAGACTTACTAACTCAACCATCTACATTTTCATCCAAGTCATTTATACACATCATGAACAGCAAAGGCTGGAGTACAGACCCTGTGGAACACCACTAATCACAGACCTCCAGTGAGAACAAGTCACTTCAACCACTACCTCTATGGACAGGCCAGTTCTGAATCCAAACAGCCAAGCTATCATGGATCTTATGCATCTTAAACTTCTGGCTTACCCTACTGCTCATGTAGATAACATCCACCACTCTGCCTTCATCAATTTTCCTTCTAACCTTGTCAGAAAACTCAATCAAATTAGTTGATTCTGAGGGACATAGAGGGGGCAGACAGGCAGACTCCTTTTCTCCCCAGGGCAGGGGAGTCTGGAACTAGAGCATCCAGATTTAAGAGAAGAAAGAAATTTAAAAGAGACTTGACTGGTGAATATCTGGAACAATGGCAAAGGAAGTAGGTGAGGCAGATATAACTACAACTTTTAAGAGGCATTTAGGCAGGTACATAAATAGAGGAAGTTAGATAGGATGAAAGGATTTGTTTCTGTGCTGCATGTTTGTATGACTGGTAGCTCACCAGTACACAAGGAAAAGGATGGACAATAAATACATACCATATCCAAATCCTCAAAAAGGAGTAAATAAGTTTCAAGTTTAGTTAGAGTAGGCTGAAATGGAATATGTAACTGGGTTAAAGATTAGAACATTGGTGTACGAATTCAGAGAATATATTTAGGGATCATGAATTCTGCATCTAAGATAAGCCAAGGGACAAACTGCAGGAAACCTAAAATGAACTATAAGACTGATTCACCCTACTGATATAGGAAGCCCCTCTGAGCAACAACATAATGCTATCAATTTCTAAGATTCCCATGGTGGAAACCAATGAGGCAATGGTGTGATTCCATGCACTGCAAATTTCTCTACAGTGTTCATGTGCTTCCAATCATATCTTAAAGTTTATGGTCCAAGTCCATGTAACAACTCTGAAGAATGCAGAAAATTCAACAAGGGAAAACATCTAGGTCACATCTAGAACCTCAGAAATATAAAAGATAACATTTTACCATCACAGCAGCTCTGCTCCTCCAAGAGGACTGCAACCCTGTCATAGGGTTTGAAAGCTAGCATATCTCCATGACCGGGAGAGCTAGGTTGACTGGAGTCAAGCCTTTGTGCTTTGGCTCTTGGTATGGTCACCCATACCAAACAAGTCAAAGGGTAAAGGCCAGACTGAGTGGTCCACTGGTCCTGCAGGTTCGGGGGTTCAGCTCAGGGCCAAGAACCCTGAATGATCAAAAAAAAAAATGCTGTTATGCAAACACCAAAGAAGATGGAGCACCTTTATTAGTGCCCTAAGTGTCAGCAGCGCAATGGGCATTAAGTATGTAGTAGTTCTACTGAATGAGTATACCAGAGGACCAGTTCAAATCCCAGTACTGCAGCTTGTTACTTCAAAATTTAAAAAAAATATAAAATAAGATAGTATCTAATTCATGCAAAGCAATAATGAAGCTATAGGACTGAGTTAACTCATTAGGTTTCATGTTTTACACATTGGTCCAAGTCCATGCAAGAAACGACTGACTCTTAAGCACTAAAACTATGTTCCTAAGTTACGTCCGCCAGAAGAAGCCAGATCTCCCAGTGGCCACCCATTTTAATTCCATTTCCAATTCCCATTCCGATATGCCAATCCATGGCTTCCTCTGCTGCTGCAATGAGGCCACACTCAAGTTGAAGAGCAACACCTTGTATTCCACCTGGGTACCCTCAAACCCAGAGAATCAATTTCTCGAAATTCTGGTAATACCCCCCTCCGGCCCCAAGCGCTTCACCATTCCCATCCCCCTTTCCCTCTCACCTCATCTCCTCACCTGCTTGCCTACCCATTGCCACCCTCTAGTGCTCCTTCCATCTTTTTTTCTCCATGGCCTTCTGTCCTCTCTTAGCAGACTCTCCCTTCTCCAGCCGTGTTTCATTTTTCACCAATCAACTTCCCAGCTCTTTACTTCATCCCTCCCCCTCCCAGTTTCACCTATCACCTGTGTTACTTTCTCCCCGCCTCCGACCTTTTAAATCTACTGATCTTTTTTCCTCCAGTCCTGCCGAAGAATCTCTGCCCGAAATGGCCACTGTACTTTTTTCCATAGACGCTGCCTGGCCTGCTGAGTTCCTCCAGCATTTTGTGTGTGTTGCTGGAGGAAGTCAATGGGTGGAGCTGCGTGTGCTGTGCGGACATGGAGAGAGAAGGGCTGGGGTTCAGAAGAAATATCACTGTTTTGGGCTGAGACTCTACATCTCCATGACTGGCTTTTAACTGCTCTGTGAAACATCCCAGTTTACATCACAGTTGAGGAAGTACCAAAAAGGAGATCAACAATAAATGCTTATCTTAGCATTAATGTGGGAAACTACTAAACATTTAATGCAAGTCTGAATCTTCTTTCCCCAATAATGTAATTAGCAATAGAACAAAAGGTATCACAGTTTGGCCACCAAGCACTTTTCTTCAATGATGTAATTAGCTATGGAACAAAAGTACCACCATTTGACCACCAAGCAGATAACTACAGTACTTACATCTGTTTCTTGATGTAGTCTTTGAGCAACTTTTTGTCCATAGTGTACAGCTCCGCACTGCTCTGATTGTCATAGTAATAGATGATATCACCACCATATTTTGGCCTGTACAATCCATCATTTCCATCTGCATTTGCATTGTAAGTGTAATGGTAGTCAAAGTGAGCTGAAACAAGGAAATTAACTTAAATATTTGGTTAAAGAATCTGGTAGTACACCATCTTACAGTGTGAAATATGGAATTGGGATAAATATGGAAAGATAATACATTAACCAAGAGCAGTCTACCTTTACGGTTAGCCTTGAGCAGAGTGCAGATATCAGGTTCAGAAAATGTATTAAACTAACTGAAAAGGTTGAGCTGTTTGATTCTCTTGTCTGTCAGATGTCTCATTGGCTCTCTCCTTCTACCAATGAGGTCCAGGCTGCACTGTACTAATCTGATCTGCAATTCTTTTCAAACCAAAGTCATCAGTTCATCTCAGAACAATCAGTAGATAGCAAGGCTTTGTCAAGGGCCTGCATGGTTAGCTGGTGCAAATGGTGAAATCACTTGGGATCCAGGGTAAGCTAACTAATTTGAAGCAAAATTGGTTTCGAGGAAGGAGTCAGGTGGTGGTAGTGGAGGGTTGTTTCTCAGATTGGAGAACTGTTGCCAGTGGTGTACACAGGGATTGGTGCTGGGTCCACAATTGTTTTGGGTGCTGGGTCCACAATATTAATGATTTGGATCTGAATCTAAGTGGTATGGATATGTGGAAGACACCAAAATTGATGAAAAGGGTAGCCTTGGGTTACAACAGAATCCAGATTCACTAGGAAACTGTGCAAAGGTATGGCAGATGGAGTTTAATTCAGACAGGTGTAAGGTGATCCATTTTGGAAAGTTAGATGAGGAACTACACAGTAAATAACAGATCCCCAGAGAAAAGACCTGGGTTAGAGGCACATAGTTCTCTGAAAGTAGCAGCACAGGAAGATAACATAGTGAAGACAGCATTAAGAATGTCTGCTTTCATCGGATGGGACAAGACCATAAGACCGGCAAATATGACATTGGGCCATCTCTGAAACTTGGCTAAAGGATGGCTACCATTGAGAGCTGAATGTCCAAGGATATGCGGTGCATCGGAAAGATAGGTTAGTAGGCAGAGGGAGTGGTGTAACTCTGTGCAGAAGAAATAATATTAAATCATACATAGGATTGGAAGGTGTAGAGTCTCTATGAGTTAAGAAATGGGAAGGGTAAAAGGACCCTTGTATACAGGCCTCCAAACAGCAGCCGGGATATGGATTACAAATTACAGCAGGATAGAAAAGGTGTGTCAGAAAGGCAATGTCATGATAATCATTGGGGATTTTAACATTAAAATGGATTGAGAAAACCAGGTCAGTACTGGACCTCAAGAGAGAGAATTTGTAGAATGTCTAAGGGTTGGCTTTTTAGAACAGCTTGTTGTTGAACCCATTAGGGGATCGGCTGTTCTGGATTGGGTGCTGTGTAATGATCTGGAGGTGATACGAGAGCTTAAGGTTAAGGAACCCTTAGGGAACAGTGATCACAATATGATCGAGTTCATATTTAGAGGGGAAAAAAATAAAATCTGATATGTCGGTATGTCAGTGGAATAAAGGAAATTACAATGGCATGACAGGGGAACTGTGCGAAGTTGACTGGAAAGGGACATCTGCAGGAAGGACAGCAGAGCAGTAATGGCTGGAGTTCTTGCGAAAAATGAGGGAAGTGCAAGACAGATATATTCCAAATTTGAAGAAATTTTCAAAGGGAAGAAGGACGCTATTGTGGCTGACAAGTGAAGTCAGAGCCAAAGTCAAAGCAAAAGAGAGGGCAAACAAGGAAGCCAGAGCTAGTGGGAAGAGAGAGAATTGGGAAGCTTTTAAAAAACTTGCAGAAGTAAAATAAGGAGGTCATTAAAAAGGAAAACATGAATTATGAAAGGAAGCTGGTGACTAACATTAAAGATACGAAAAGCTTTTTTTAAGTACATAGAGGGTAAAAGAGTGTAGAGGGTAGATACAGGACCAATACAAAATAACGCTGGAGATATTGTAATGAGAGATGCAGAGATGGCAGAGGAACTGAATGTGTATTTTGCATCAATCTTCACAGTGTAAGATGACTGCAGTATACTGGACATTCAAGAGTGTCAGGGAAGTGAAGTTTGTGCAATGAATATTACGACTGAGAAGGTGCTCAGAAAGCTTAATGGTCTGAGGGTGGATAAATCTCCTAGACCTGATGGAATACACTGAGTTCTGAAGGAAGTAGCTGGAGAGATTGCGGAAGCATGAACGTTGATCTTACAAGAATCGATAGATTCTAGCATTGTACTGGATGACTGGAAAATTGCAAATGTTACTCCACTATTTAAGAAGGGCAGGAAGCAGCAGAAAGGAAACTATAGACCTGTTAGTCTGACATCAGTGGTTGGGAAGTTGTTGGAATCTATTATTAGGGATGACATTACAGAGTACCTGGAGGCACATGACAAGATAGGCCAAAGCCAGCATGGTTTACTGAAAGGAAAATCCTGCCTGACAGACCTACTGCAATTCTTTGAGGAAACTGCATGCAGGGTAGACAAAGGAGATGCAGTAGATGTGGTGTACTTGGATTTTCAGAAGGCCATTGACAAGGTGTCACACATGAAGCTGCTTAGCAAGATAAGAGCCCATGGAATTACAGACGTGGGTGAAGCATTGGCTGGTCAGCAGAAAACAGAGAGTGGGAATAAAGGGATCCTATTCTGGCTGGCTGCCAGTTACCAGTGGATTTCCACAGGTTTCAGTGTGGGGACTGCTGCTTTTTACGATGTATATCAGTGATTTGGACTATGGTATTAATGGATTTGTGGCTAAATTTGCCGATGATACAAAGACAGGGTGGAGGAGCAGGTGGTGTTGAGGAAACAGAGAGCCTGAAGAGAGACTTAGGTAGCTTAGTCGAACGGGCAAAGAAGTGGCAAATGAAATACAATGTTGGAAAGTGTATGGTCGTGCACTTCGGTGGAAGAAATAAATGAGCAGACTATTATTTAAAAGGGGAGAGAATTCAAAATGCAGAGATGCAAAGGGTCTTGGGAGTCCTTGTGCAAGATACCCTAAAGGTTAACCTCCAGGTTGAGTTGGTGGTGAAGGCGAATGCAATGTTGGCATTCATTTCCACAGCCTTAAAATCTAAGAGCAGGGATGTGATGTTGAGGCTCTATAAGGCACTCGTGCGAGTAGTGTGCAGTTTTGGGCTTCTTATTTTGGAAGGGATATACTGATATTGGAGAGGGTTCAGAGAAGATTCACAAGAATGATTTCAGGGATGAAAGGGTTACCGTATGAGGAACGTCTGGCAGCTCTTGGGCTGAGTTCAGGAGAATAAGGTGGGATCTCATAGAAACATTCTGGATGTTAAAAGGCCTGAACAGATCAGATATGGCAAAGTTATTTCTCATGGTAGGGGATTCTAGGACAAGAAGGTATGACTTCAGGATTGAAGGACGTCCTTTTAGAACTGAGATGCGGAGAAATTACCTTATGGTGGGAAATCTGTGGAATTTGTTGCCACAAGCGGCTGTGGAGGCCAAGTCATCAGGTGCATTTAAGGCAGAGATAGATAGGTTCTTGATTAGCCAGGGCATCAAAGGATATGGGATGAAGGCAGGGGAGTGGGGATGACTGGAAGAATTGGATCAGCTCATGATTGAATGGTGGAGTAGGCTCAATGGGCCGAAAGGCCTACTTCTGCTCCTATATCTTATGGTCTTAACATATAGGAGCAGAATTAGGCCTATTTAACCATCAACTCTGCTCCATTTCATTATGATTAAACCAATTTTACTGTCAGCCCCAACCTCCTGCCTTCTCCCCGTATTCCTTCAAGTCATGACCAATAAAGTATCTATCTGCCTTAAATACATGTAAAGTCTTGGCTTCCACAGCTGGCTGCAGCAACGAATTCCACATATTCACCATTCTCTGACTAAAGATATTCCTGCTAACCTCTGTTCTAAAAAGTACACCTCTCTATTTTGAGACTGTGTCCTCTGGTCTTTGACTCTCCCACCATAGAAAACATCCTCTCCAAATCCACTCAAACAAGTCCTTTCACCATTTCATAGGTTTCAATGAGGTCATCTGTCATTCTTCTGAACTCTTGTGAATAAAGGCCTAGAGCCAACAAATGCTCTTCACTGGACAACCCTGGAATCATTTTCATGAACGTCCTTTGAAACCTCTCCAGTTTCAGCACATCCTTTCTAAAATAAGGAGCCCAAAATTGCTCATAACAGGCTTCACCAGTGCTTTATAGTCTAAACTTTACATCCTTGTTTTTATATTCTAGTCCTCTTGAAATGAATGCTAACATCACATTTGCCTTCCTCACCACAGACTCAACCTGCAAATTAACCTTAATGGAATCCTGCCCAAGGACTCCCAAGTCCCTTTGCACCTCAGTTTTTTAGAATTTTCTCTCCATGTAGAGAATAGTCACCCACTTTATTTCTTCTACCAAAGTGCATGACCATACACTTCCTGAAACTGTATTCCATCTGCCATTTCTTTGCCCTTTCTCCTAATCTGTTTGTCTCTCGGTAGCTTCTCTACTTCCTCAAAACTACCTGCCTCTCCAACTATCTGCAATCTCTGCAACAAAGCGATCAATTCCATCATCCAAATCATTGACAGTTTATGTAAAAAGAATCAGTTCCAATACAGACCCCTGTAGTACACCACTAGTCACAAGTAGCCAACCAGCAAGGGCTCCCTTTATTCCCACTCTTTGCCTCCTGCCAACCAGCCAGTAATACCATGGGCTTGTAGCTCGTAGCCTCATGTGTGACACCTTGTTGAAGGCCTTCTGAAAATCCAAGTACACATCAGCTGATTCTCCTATGTCTATTCTGCTTGTTATTTCTCGGAAGAATTCCACGAGATTTGCCAGGAAAGATTTTCCCTTAAGCCTCCAACTACCCTGAGACCTCGTCCTTAATGACCAACTCCAACATCTTCCCCACCCACTGAGGTCAGACTAACTGCCCTATAGTTTCCTTTCTTCAGCCTCTCTCTCTTCTTGAAGAGTGGACTGACAGTTGCAATTTTCAGTCTTCTAGAACCATTCCAGAATCTAGGGATTCTTGAAAGATCATTATTAATGCCTCCACGATCTCTTCAGCCACCTCTTTCAGAACCCTGAGGTGTAAACCATCTGGCCCTAGTGACTTACCTACTTTCAGACCTTGCAGCTTTCCAAGAACCTCCTCACTAGGTATGGCAACTTCACACAACTTCATGACCCCTGACAAGTGGAACTTATACCATACTATGAAGACTAATCATCTGCCATTTCGTTGTTCCCCATTACTAACTCTCCAGCACCTTTTACCAACAGTCCAATATCCATTCTCACCTCTCTTTTACACTACTTTATGTATCTGAAGAAACTTTTGGTATCCTCTTTGATATTATTGGCTAGCTTACTTTTGTATTCCATCTTTACCTTCTGAATTAGCCTTTTAGTTGCCTTCTGGTGGTTTTTAAATGCCTCCCAATCCTTTAACTTCCCACTACTTTTTACACTATATGCCCTCTCTTTGGCTATTATATAGGCTTTGAAGAGGGCAGAGCTTAGTTAAGATGGAGCTAAATGTCGACTCCTTTGCGTGCATCTTTGGAAACAGCTTTATTTCAATCTTTAATATCTCTATCTTTCCCTTTCAGGGTTCTTTTTGAAGACTCTGACCTGGAGTTACACACTGACTTCGGTTCTTTGCGGGAATGGGATCTGCTCTCAGGGTTTCATGACTGGCCGTTATTCGAGATGCTAAGGACATGGCCTAAGAGCTTAGCTCGCCTTCAGAGGTCCGACATCTCGAGGCCCTGGAGACCAGGTGGATGGAAGGTCGGTGTGTCGCGGGAGTCGGAAAATCCCTGGCGAGTAGTCTTTGGGGTTCTGCAAGTCTGTGTCTTCAGTGTTGCTTGCTTGCTGCACGCTTGAGTGCTCGGTGGTGAGTGCAAATGCTTTTTTTTTGCTGGTGGGGGAGGGGGTATTGTTGCTTTACTGCTGCTTACACAAGGGAGAGAGGGGAGCTGGGGGTCTTTGCGGTAACATTTAACTGTAATTCATACTTTAGGGCCACTCCTCTGTTTTCCTGGATGGTTGTGAAGAAAAAGCATTTCAGGATGTATGTTGTATACATTTCTCTGACATTAAATGTACCTTCGATTAATGTTGGCACGTGGCCAAGTGGTTAAGACGTTCGTCTAGTGATCTGAAGGTCGCTAGTTCGAGCCTTGGCTGAGGCTGCGTGTGTGTCCTTGAGCAAGACACTCAACCATACATTGCTCTGCGGCGACACCGGTGCCAAGCTGTATGGGTCCTAATGCCCTTCCCTTGGACAACATCAGTGGCGTGGAGAGGGGATATTTGCAGCTTGACAACTGCCAGTCTTCCATTAAAAAAAACCTTGCCCAGGCTTGCGCCCTGGAAACTTTCCAAGGCGCAAATCCATGGTTTATTAAGACTAACAGAGGCCTACTACCTTTGATTAAATGTACCTATGAAATCTTGTTAGCCATGGTAGTGCCATCTTTCCTTTAGAATAATACTTTTTTCTGAAGTGTTACCATTGCTGCTCTGCAGACATCCCTGCCAGTGTTCTTCTCCAGATAATTCTGGCCAACTCCTCTCCCTCTCATGCCTCTGTAATTCCTTTACTCCACTGTAATACTGTTACCTCTGACTTTAGCTTCTCTTCAAATTTCAGAGTGAATTCGATCATATTCTGAGCACTTGCCTAGAAGGGGTCCTTTTACCTTAAGCTCTCTAATCAACTCTGGTTTATTGCATAAGAGTTGGGATGCATGTTATACCTATATAGGACTTTAATGAGACTACACCTGTTCACGTGCTATTCTGGTTGCCACAATAAAGAACGCCTGTGATTAAGCTACTGGGTGCAGTAAAGATTCACAAGGATGTAGATGGACCTTGAGAACTTGAGTTAAAAGGAAAGAGTGGAGTGGCTGGGGCAATTTTCTCTGGGGTGAAGGAGGCTACAAGGCGATCTTACAGAGGTTTATAATATCAGGTAAGGTGGATAGTCGCAGTCTTTTTTGAGGATAAGGAAGAATAAAACTAAAGTTCATAGGTGCAAGCTGAGAGGGGAAAGATTTAATGGGGACCCATTGGGCAAGATGGTAGTGGGTATATGGAACAAGCTGCCAGAAGAGACTGATAATTACACTATTCATAGTTTATGGAAAGGGTGAGATAGATGTGAACTAGAAACAGGCAAATGGGACTAGCTCTGGAAGGCACATTGGCCAACATAAACATATTGGGCCATAGGGCCTGTTTAACTCTATGACCAAGCACAGAAAATCAAGAGATCAGAACTGGATTTAAATGTCTACAGACAGGGCACCTTGCTTATACACTCTGCCTGACATCAGTACAATACGTACAGCGGGAAGCACCTCTGCCACGACCCCTCCCCCGGCCTCGACCTCGCCCTCGTCCCCTGTAGCCTCCTCGGATTGTTCCACCCTCGCTTTTGACGCTGGAAATCTCATCACGGTCTTCCCGCCAATCCCTCATGTCGTACTTCTCCTCACGATGGTAACCTGGAGAGACAGAATACGAGAAATGAAGTGACAACCACTGTGTAACAAGGTCCAAATGCCACCCAAAAACAAGACAAGTCCAGCATTACTTTAGCATGAGGTTTAATCCCTGCAGTATAACTGAATTATCGCTCCAGTACCTGTGGCCATCAAACTTTACAATTCCTCCCTCGGAGTATCAGACACCCTGTGCCAATAGGCTGGTCCTGGACTTATTTCCACTTGGCATGATTTATTATTATTTAATTATTTATGGTTTATGGTTTCATATTGCTATATTTCTTCACTATTCTTGGTTGGTGCGGCTGTAATGAAACCCAATTTTCCTCGGCATCAATAAAGTATGCCTGTCTGTCAGTATACTTCAAACAAAGACCACTGCCTGCTACTGGACATTCCCTGTCAAAGCAGCTCCCTGGACATTATGCAACAGGTGCTGACACTCACCCTAATGCCAGGTGGTACATTACACCCTGGCCAAATCCTTAAACACCCACACATGCATGTTCAACACTACCCAGCCCCAGCCTTGTCCTATATGCAGAAAACTGCACGTCGGAACTCAACACCAGTAGGACAGTCTTTGCCGAGGCTCCTCCTGACCATAACACAGTCAATGCTGTGACCGCTAAGAAGAGTGAGACAAACCTTTGGAGTCACTCCTATTGTTGACTGGTGGACGCAGAGGCTCATTCTGAGGACGCAGGTTGGTTCGAGTTACCGCTTTCTCCTGTGTTCCCTCTGATTTTACATCCAATTGGAGCGGGACCCATTTTTGTTTGTACCCTGCAGACAAACGAGGAAAATATTTGTCGAGGTGCAGAACAGGCAGACTACTAGCATAACAGAATACCAAAAATTTAGGGAAATAACTTCTATCTTAACACGCTGTCTTAGAGAAGGATAGAAACACATCCAACAGGAACTTTCCAAGGGAATTGGCTAAATGAAGAGGAAAACTGCAGAAACATCAGGAGGACAAGACCAGTATTGGCCAAGGCATGCTGGGCAGAATGAACAAAAGGGTGACATTTCTACTTTTAAGTAGTTTCACCAATTTTTACCTGAGGAAAGCACACAAAATGCTGGAGGGACTCAGGTCAGGCAGCATCTATGGAGAGGAATAAACAGTCGATGTTTCAGGCTGAAACTCTTCATCAGGACTGGAAAGGAAGGGCAAAGAAGCCAGAATAAGGTTTGGGGGGGGGGGGGGGGGGGGAGCAAGATAAGCTGGTAGGTGACAGGTGAGTCAAGGTGAGAGAGATGGATGGGGTGGGGGAAGGGGGGATGAAGTAAGAAGCTGGGAGAGGATAGGTGGAAGTGATAAAAGACTGAAGAATAAGGCATTTGATAGGACAGGACAATGGACCATGGGAGAACGGGAATGAGGAGGAGAATAGCAGGTGGAGATGGACAGGTAAGAAGAGAAGGGGTGAGAAGGGATCCTGAATGGGGATTGGAAAAAGAGAGGGAGGGAGGGAGGGAGGGAGGGAAGGAGAAATTACCAAAAGTCAGAGAAATCGATGTTTTTCCCCCTCCAACCTGAGTTTGGCCCCATTACAGCAGTAGAGGCAGCCATGCACCAACATGTTAGAAGAGGAATGAGAAGTTGAAATTAAATGCTGACCACTGGAAGATCCTGCCTTTTGCAGGACAGAGCAAAGATGCTCAACAAAGCAGACATACAATTGAGACTTTTTGATATTTCTTTGTTCTTTAAAATCGAGCTGTAGGAGAGAAGAGCTGATCCTCTGCTTAATAGACAGCATCTCCATCACTCTCTATAGCCACAGTCTCTAACTCAGACTCCGGCAAGAAATCTATTGGAAAAGACTGCACTGTCTTGTTTTTGAGAAGAACATAGAAATCTACAGCACATTGCAGGCCCTTCAGCACACAATGCTGTGCCGACCATGTAATCTACTCTAGAAACTGCCTACAATATCGCTAGCACATAGCCCTCTGTTTTTCTAAGCACCATGTACCTATCTAAGAGGCTCTTAAAAGACCCTATTGTATCGGCTTCCACCACCGCCACCGGCAGTGCATTCCAAGCACCCACCACACTCTGTCTGAAAAACTTACCCATGACGTCCCCTCAGTACCTATTTCTAAGCACCCTAAAATTATGCCCCCTCGTTTTAGCCATTTTAGCCCTGGGAAAAAGCCTTTGGCTATCCACACGATCAATCTCTCTCATCATCTTATACACCTCTATCAGGTCACCTCTCGTTCTCTGGCGCTCCAAGGAGAAAAACCCAAGTTCACTCAACCTATTCTGAAAAGGTATGCCCTCCAATCCAGGCAACATCTTTGTAAATCTCCTCTGCACTCTCTCTATAGTATCCACATCCCTAAACAATGCAGTATAACAACTAGTTTACATAGCATTTACATTGTATTAGGTATTATAAGTAATCTAGAGATGACTTAAAGTATACGGGAGGATGTGCGTAGGTTACCGTGGATTGGGATCGAAAAAGAATCAGAAGTTCTCTTACTATGTAAGTCGGAACAGGTACATCCAGTATTATTTAGCGTCAGTTAGTCAAACGTTTGTCTTCGTATATAGTTTACCTTTCTATGCATAAAAAACACTTAAGAACATATGTTACAGCGCCGGGCTCGAGAAGTTCCTGAGTTCGATCCAGTGACAGACCACTTCCGAGTACGCTCTCCTTCTGTGCCTGGTTGATGTGGAGGATCAAAAACCCAAAACCCAATAATTAAACCACTGTGTTGCTTAGTAATAATTGTAGCTTTCCTCGGGGCAGGGTCTTTCTCACTTCATCCTTTAAAATTGTTCCGATCGTTGACCAACTGCAGCCTAACACTTTTTCAATGACTGATGGTGTTTCACCTCTTTCCGATTGCTTTATTATTTCCACTTTATTTTCAATTGTAATCAGATAGATAGATAGATAGATAGATAGATACTTTATTCATCCCCACTGGGAAATTCAACTTTTTTTCCAATGTCCCATACACTTGTTGTAGCAAAACTAATTACATACAATACTTAACTCAGTATAAAATATGATATGCATCTAAATCACTATCTCAAAAAGCATTAATAATAGCTTTTAAAAAGTTCTTAAGTCCTGGCGGTAGAATTGTAAAGCCTAATGGCATTGGGGAGTATTGACCTCTTCATCCTGTCTGAGGAGCATTGCATCGATAGTAACCTGTCGCTGAAACTGCTTCTCTGTCTCTGGATGGTGCTATGTAGAGGATGTTCAGAGTTATCCATAATTGACCGTAGCCTACTCAGCGCCCTTCGCTCAGCTACCGATGTTAAACTCTCCAGTACTTTGCCCACGACAGAGCCCGCCTTCCTTACCAGCTTATTAAGACGTGAGGCGTCCCTCTTCTTAATGCTTCATTAAAATCATGATTATTTTCATGAACAGAAACACTGCGGAATCAGAGCTCGACCACTGGGTCCTAATGTCCACCGCACTGAGACAGGTTAAATAAGGTCTGGGGTTCCGCTGGGTCCTAAGGTCCACTGCATTGAGACAGGTTGAATAAGAGACTTGAGCATCCGCGTTTTTTGGTATCCGTGGGGAGTCCCGGAACCAATCCCTCGTGAATAAGGAGGGCTGACTATGTGAAAAACAAGAGGATAAGACGTGAGGGACTAGGACCAATCACGTGTGACATTGGAAAAGTGTGTACGGAACCAGAGGAAATAGCGGAGGTACTTAATGAATACTTTCCTTTAGTATTCACTATGGAAAAGGATCTTGGCGATTGCAGTGATGACTTGCAGTTGACTGAAAAGCTTGAGCATGTAGATATTAAAGGAAGAGGATGTGTTGGAGCTTTTGATAAGCATCAAGTTGGATAAGTCACCAAGACCGGATGGGATGTAATCCAGGCTACTGTGGGAAGCAAGGGAGGAGATTGCTGAGCCTCTGGCAATGACCTTTGTATCATCAATGGGGACAGGAAAGGTTCTGGAGGATTGGAGGGTTGTGGATGTTGTTCCCTTATTCAAGAAAGGAGTAGACATAGCCCAGGAAATGACAGATCATACTTCAGTGGTGTTGGTAAGTTGATGGAGAAGATCCTTGAGAGGCAGGATTTATGAACATTTGGAGAGGCATGATATGATTAGGAATAGTCAGCATGGCTTTGTCAAAGGCAGGTCATGCCTTACGAACCTGACTGAATTTTTTGAGGATGTGACTAAACACATTAATAAAGGTAGAGTCGGAGATGGAGTGTATATGGATTTCAGCAAGGCATTTGATAAGGTACCCCATGCAAGGCTTATTAAGAAAGTAAGGAGCCATGGGATCCAAGGGAACATTGGTCTGTGGATCCAGAACTGGCTTGCCCACATAAGGCAGAGCGGTTGTAGATGGGTCATATTCTACATGGAGGTCAGTGACCAGTGGTGTGCCTCAGGGATCTGTTCTGGAACCCCTATTCTTCGTGATTTTTATAAAAGACCTGGATGAGGAAGTAGAGGGATGGGTTAGTAAATTTGCTGATGACACAAAGGTTGAGGGTGTTGTGGATAATGTGGAGGGCTGTCAGAGGTAACAAAAGTACATACACAGGATGCAAAACTGGGCTGAAAAGCAGCAGATGGAGTTCAACCCAGATAAGTGTGAAGTGGTTCATTTTGGTAGGTCAAATATGATGACAGAATATAGCATTAATAGTAAGACTCTCAGCAGTGTGGAGGATCAGAGGGAACTTGGGGTCTGAGACCATAGGACACTCAAAGCTGCTGCACAGGTTGACTCTGTGCTTAAGAAGGCATACGGTGCATTGGCCTTCATCAATTGTGGGATTGAGTTTAAGAGCCGAGAGGTAATGTTGCAGGTATATAGGACCCTGGTCAGACCCCACTTGGGAGTACTGTGCTCAATTCTGGTCGCCTCACTACAGGAAGAACGTGGAAACCATAGAAAAGGTGCAGTGGAGATTTACAAGGATGTTGCCTGGTTTGGGGAGCATGCCTTATAAGAATAGGTTGAGTGAACTCGGCCTTTTCGGAGCAATGGAGGAGAGGTGACCTGATAGGGATGTTCAAGATAATGACAGGCATTGATCGTGTGGATAGTCAGAGGCTTTTCCCTAGGGCTGAAATGGCTAGCATGAGAGGGCATAGTTTTAAGGTGCTTGAAAGTAGGTAAAGAAGAGATGTCAGGGGTAAGTATTTTTACACAGAGAGTGGTGAGTGCGTGGAATAGGCTGCCAGCAGCGGTGGTGGAGGTGGAAACTATAGGGTCTTTTAAGAGACTCCTGGATGGCTACATGGAGCTTAGAAAAATAGAGGGCAATGGGTAAAGCCTAGGCAGTTCTAAGGTAGGGATGTGCTCGGCACTGCTTTGTGGGCCGAAGTGCCTGTATTGTGCTCCAGGTTTTCTATGTTTCTAAAGGCTCCAGCACATCCTCTTTCTAAATGACTATATGCTCAAGCATTTCATTCCACTGTAAGTCATCTCCACAATTGCTAAGGTCCCTTCCCCTGAAATATACTGAAGCAAAGTATTCAATAAGCATCTCTGCTACCTCCTCCAATTCTATGCACATTTCCACTATCGCACCTGATTGGTCCTACTCTCACATGGCTCATCCTCTTGCTCTTCACATACTTGTAGAATGCCTTGTGGTTTCCCTTGCTCCTTCTTGCCAAGGCCTTCTTATAGCCCCTTCTAGCTCTCCTAACTTCATTCTTAAGCTCATTCCTGGCAACTTTATAATTTTCTATAACTCCATCAGTAGCTAGTTTGAACCTTTCATAAGCTTTTCTTTTCTTAACTAGATTTTTTTTTCACATCCTTCGTACACTATGGTTCTTTTACCCTTGGCTAAAGAAAGGATGGTAATCTTTTCCCTGTCTCAGAACGCTATGCAAATGTTCCCTGAACACCTGCCACATTTCTGCCATGCATTTCCCTGAGAACATCTGTTCTCAAGTTCCTGCCTAATAGAATCATATTTCCCCCATCCCAATTAAATGCTTTCCCAAATTGTCGGTTCCTATCCTTCTCCAGCACTATGGTAAAGGAGATAGAGTTGTGATCACGACCTCCAAAGTGCTCTTCCATCAAGAGATCTGATACCTGACTAGGTTCATTTCCCATTACCAGATCAAGTACAGGCTCTCCTCTCATTGGCTTATCTATAGATTTCGTCAGGAAACCGTGAACACACCTAACAAACTCTATGCTATCCAAACCCCTTGCTCTAAGAAGATACTAGTCAATATTAGAAAAGTTAAAATTTCCCATCTCAACAACCCTATTATTGCACTGTAGCAGAATCTGCCTCACTATCTGCTCCTGAAAGTCTCTGTTACTCTTGGGGGGGTCTATGAAAACATCCAGTAGTGTTACTGCCCCATTCCTGTTTCTGATTTTCACCAACCCTGACTCAGTAGATAATTCCTCCATTACTTCTTCCTTTTCTGCAACCGTGACACTATCCTTGATTAGCAATGCCATGCCCCCACCTCTTTTCTCTCCTCCTGTCCTTTTTGAAACATCTAAAGCCTGGCACACTCAGCAGCCATTCCTGCTCCTGAGACATCCAAGTCTCTGTAATGGCCACAGCGTCACAGTACTGATCCACACTCTTAAGTTCATCTGCGTTGTTTACGATACTCCTTGCATTAAAATAGACACATCCCAAACCATCAGGCTGAGTGCATCTTTGCTCTAACATCTGCCTAACCTTCCTCACAAACTCTCTACAAGCTGTCTCTGATTGTGTGCCAAACACCCCATCCTCTGCCTTTCACTTCGGTTCCCACTCCCCTGTAAATCTAATTTAAACCCTCCTCAACAGCATTAGCAAATCTCCCTACCAGGATATTGGTCCCCCACGTTCAACCCATCCTTTTTGTACAGGTCACACCTGCCGCAGAAGAGATCCCAATGATCCAGAAATCTGAATCTCTGACCCCTGCTCCACTCTTCAGCAAAGCATTTATCTGCTGCCTCATTCTATTCCTACACTCGTTGTCAAGTGACACAGGCAATAATCCTGAGACTACTACCCTTGACATCCTGCATCTCAGCATCCTTCCAAACTCCCTGTATTCTGCTTTCAAGACGTCCTCTGTCTTTCTACATATGTTATTGGTACCAATATGTACCACGACCTCTGGCTGTTCACCTTCTCATTTCAGGATATTGTAGATGTGTTCATAAACCTCACGATCCCTGGCACTTGGGAAGCAAACTACCATCTGTTTCTTTTTCACACCCACAGAATCACCTATCCGTCCCCCTAACTATTGAGTCCCCTATTACTGCTGCCATCCTATTCAGTTTCCTATCCTTCTGAGCCACAAGGCCAGACTCTGTGCCAGAGGCACTGCCACTGTTGCTTCCCCCACGTAGCCCCCCACACCCAACAGTACTCAAAAATTGAGTACTTTTTCTACTCCACTACCTGATGCTCTTCCTTCCCTCTCCTGACAGTCACTCACTTAACTATCTCTTGTGGTCTCGGAGTGACGACCTACCTGTAGTTACTATCTATCACCTCCTCACTTTCCCTAAGAAGCCGAAGGTCATTGAGTTGCAGTTCCAGTTCCCTAACTCAGTCTCTAAGGAGCTGCAGTTCAATGCAACTGGTGCAGATGTGGGCATCGGTAGACTGCATGTCTCCTGGATATCCCACATCTGACACCCAGAACAGAAAACTGGCCTTTCAGCTAGAGGAGAAAAGAGACAACACTGGTCACTGGCAGCCAACCAGAAAAGGCCCCTTTTATTCCCACTCACTGTCTCCTTCCTCTCAGCCATTCCTCTATCTATGTCAGTATCTTTCCTGTACTCCAGAATGATTTACTTAACTGTACACCAAGGGATATTCAATGGCTTGGAAATTTTCTGCATCCATCTCCTGACACTTGTTTTTCAGTAACTTTTTTGTGGAGTTGCTTGGAGTGTTCTTTTGTCTTCATAGTGTAGATTGTGCCAGGATATGGACTCACCAGTAGTTGGACCTTCCAGATACAGGTGTACTTTAATGACAATCAATTGAAACGCCTTGACCTTTCATAGATGATCTCAATTAATTAATTATTTCATAATACTTCCGCAATCATTTATTTTGTGTTTTATATTTGTAATTAATTTAGATCACTTTGTAGTGATCTGTTTTCACTTTGACACAAAAGACTTTTTCTGTCGAGCAGTGTAAAAAAAGCCAAATTAAATCCAGTGATTCCAATTTGTAAAAAAAAAGCAACAAAAACTTCAAGGGGTGTGAATACTTTTCATAGACACTGTTGAAGGATTAGACCATTTGGCCCATTGAGCCTGCACTGCCATTCCATCATGGCTGATTTATTATCCCTCTCAATCCTATTCTGCTGCCTTTTTCCATTACTCTCTGATGCCCACAAACTATCAACCTCCACTTTAAATATACAGTCAGCCCTCCTTATCCGCGAGGGATTGGTTCTGGGACCCCTCGCAGATACCAAAAAACACGAATGCTCAAGTCTCTTATTCAACCTGTCTCAATGTGGTGGACCTTAAGACCCAGCAGAACCCTGGACCTTATTTAACCTGTGTCAGTGCTGTGGACATTAGGACCCGGCAGTGGAGCTCTGAATCCGCAGTGTTTCTGTTCACAAAAATAATCATGATCACGATTGAAAATAAAGTGGAAATAATAAAGTGATCAGAAAGAGGTGAAATGCCATTGGTCACTGGAAAACCGTTAAGCTACAGTCGGTCAACGATCGGAACAATTTAAAAGGATACAGTGAGAAAGGCCCTGCCCCGAGGAAAGCTACCATTATTACTAAGCAACACAGTAGTTTAATTATTGGGCTTTGGGGTTTTGGGTTTTTGATCCTCCACATTAACCTGGCATGGATGGACAGCGCACTCCGGGGCGATCTGTCACTGGATCGCCCGATGCTGAAATATATGTTTCTTAAGTGTTTCATATGCATAGAAAGGTAAAATATATACTATATGCTAAGACAAACGTTTGACTAACTGACGCTAAATAGTACCGGATGTACCTGTTCCGACTTAATTAGTAAGAGAACTTGCGGTTTTTTTATAAATCTCGATCCACGATAACCTATGCACATCATCCCATACACTTTCAATCATCCCATACAATGTAAATGCTATGTAAAATAGTTGTTAAACTGCATTGTTTAGGGAATAATGACAAGAAAAATTCTATACACACTCAAACAACAAGTGCTGGAAGAGCACTTCCAGGTTTTTTCAATTCGCGGTTGGTTGAATTCGTGCATGCGGAACTCGCGGATAAGGAGGGCCAACTGTACCACTAACTTGGCCTCCACAGCCTGAGGCAATGAGTTGCACAAATTCAAAGAAATTCCTTCTTTCCTCTGTTCTAAAGAGACACCCCTCTCTTCTGAAACTGTGTTCTCTGGTCCTATAGGAAACATCCTCTTCACAGCAACTCTAGTAAAGCCTTTTAAGGTTCCCCCCTTATTCTTCTAAACTTCAGCGAGTACAGGCCCACAGCGATCAAATAATGCTCCTCATACATTCATTTCCAGAATCATTCTTGTGAATCTTCTCTGGACCCTCTCCAAAGCCTTTCTTTGATAAGGGATCCAAATCTACTCACAATACTTCAAATACAGTCTGACCAACGTGTTAGCCTCAAAATTACATCCTAGCTCTTCTAACTCTACTCTTCTCAAAATCAATGCTTACATTGCATTTGCCTTCCTCACCACTAACTCAACCTGCAAATCCTGCACAAAAAGTCCCAAGTCTCTTTGCAACTCTATCTTTTGAATCTTGTCCCCAATTAGAAAACAGTGTATGACCATACACTTCCCGACACTATATTCCATCTGCCACTTCTATACCCATATTCTCAATCTAACTCCTTCGGCAGATCCCTATTTCCTCAAGGCAACCTGTTCCCTACCTGTCTTTGCCTCCTGCCAGTCAGCCAATATCATGTATAAATTGCTACCAAATAACTTTTCTGTGCTATATTAGGTAACATGATTAAGGCAGAACCACACCATTCCAGCTCTGCTTCCAAAACATGCTTAATGCACACAACTTAATTCCCAGAAACTACATGGAGCACCACTGCCTTCCTGGAGACATATGCACAGAGACAAAGTGAAGAGCAAGGGTACCATGTGATTGAAATCCCACATAAAACAGAAAATGACAGACAGCATCTACAGGGACAGAAACAGTGTTCCAGGATACAAATTCTCATCAGAATACAGAAAGAACCATGTGCACCACTGTCAAATCACAAATTTCTCCAATTTAAACCAAAAAAATACCTTTCCTCTTCTGTGTAGATTTTTGAGAATCCTCATCAGCACTTCTCTCCTCTGGTGATTCATCTGACTTGGTTCGCTGGTTCTCTTTGCATTCACTATTGTCACATTTCTCAGACCGCTCCTTTCGTGTGAGTGGCTTTTTGTTGTGCTGCACTTTACTGTTTTGTGAATGCTGCAACACAACGATTGTGCAAATAATTCACAAATATTGACGTACCTTCTTACCGATCTACAGTTCCCCTCCCTCCCCCCAAGCTCCTAACAACTTGCTGAGGTTTCACTTCCACGTCTGTTCTTGGTACCTCATCCCTAGCCAAGCCCACCTTTCAGAACCATGACCTCCTTACTTGAAACAATTTTTTTGTAGCAGAAACTGAATGATCTGATGTCACTGTCTCCCAATTATGAAAAGCTAACTTCCCACACAATGGCGCTAATTGAATCAAGTGGATAATATTCACCATTATCCAGCCCCAGTAAAGACTCACCTCAGGGGTGATCGCTGGTTCCCATGTCTGAAAAATAAGCAGAGTACATTTAAAGGATAGTTACTGAATGCAGAAACTCCTCCTGACAATACAACACTATTGAATGAAAGTAGTTCAATTTCATTGCTGTAAGAGGATATTCAGAATTTTATTGCTATTAGGATATTATTGCTAATATCAGGGCACTATGTAGGGTCGTGGTTAGCATAATGGTATTACACTCTGGATTATACCAGATTTCAGAGTTCAATTCTGGCACCGTTCTGTAGGAGCCTCTGTACACCATTCCCCGTGAAATGTGTGAGTTTCCCCCAATGCTCTAGTTTCCTCCCACAGTTCAGACATATCGGGTAGTTAAATGGTCATTGTAAATTGTCCTGTGATTAGATTAGGGTTAATTGGGGTTGTGGGATTGCTGGGACAGCGTGGCTCAAAGGCTGGAAGGGCTTGCTCTGTATTCTATCGCTGTAAAATAATAAAGTTATGGAATTATAGAGTACTACATTACAGAAATCTAGTCATCCCAATTTAATCTTTTGTTTTGTACCATATACCTGCACTTGGACCATTGCCCTTCATACCCCTCTTATCCACATACTTATCCAAACTTCTATTAAATGTTGCAATTGAACCTGCATCTACCACTTCTGTTGACATCACTTTCCACACTTGTACCACCCCTAGTGAAGCTCCTCTCAGATTCCTCTTAGATATTTCACCTTGGAATATGAAGCATTGAACTTTCTCAACATCTATACTGTTGATGTAAAGAACAGCATGTGCACCAACCCTATCCTTGAAGTCACAGAATATGGGCACAAGAACAGGCCCTTCAATGCACAAAGTTGTGCCAAACTAATTATGTTAATCAAATGTCCAACTAAACTATTCCCTTCTACCTAAACAATGTGCACCTTGTTCCATTTCCTGTATTTATGTGCCTATCAGTTTAGTGGGATACAGGACAAATAGAGGCAGAAGGGATTAGACCAGGTTGGCAAGGACCTGTTTCCAAGTTGTATAACTATGTCTCTCAAAGTATTCTGCATTGAAGATTTGCACTGACTAGTCTATATTTTACATTGGCTTTAGAAAATGTTTTCAAGAAATTTTCACGCTGCTGACGCTGAACTTCCAGCAGCAAAACAGCAAGTTTTACTGGGCAAAAGATACCTTGAGCAGCCACAGAAAATCATAGATTGTTGAAAGGTGAAATTACCGAAGACCTTCATAGCTTGAAAAGGCACTGAAGGTGACATCATAAACCTGATGGCAGAGGGGAAGAAACTGTTTTCTGAATGGACAACGAACCTATGAGAATTACCTTAATTTTTTTGCTCCCTTTTTGCACTAACTATTTTTTATAATATTTCTTATTGTAATGTTTTTAGATTTTTAAAAATTTTGTATTGCAGTGTACTGCTGCCAAGAAACAACAAATTTCATGTCATACACTCTGCCACTGTTTCTGATTCATTTGGCCTTTTGTCTAAAATCAGTGGAAATGAACTGCAGATCTAACTCCACTTTTAAATACTGGCTCTGTGGCCATACACATGTTCAGCACGTGCACACCAGAATACTTTATAAACGTCATTAACCTATCTGCTTCTACCTTCCATTGGGGAGGCAAGTTGTAGATTCCCAACACCTTGGTAGTGTTCAATGCCACTCACAAGCTATGTTCCCTCAAAGCTGTGCATGTGTGCACGCACACACATTTTTCAACCAGCGCACGAAGGAAATTAATGTGCGCACAAAAGGTTAGTTACCTAAAATAATGTAGTAATTAGTAATTATACTTATTGCAAATAATCTTTTAGCTAAATGTTTCTGTTAACTAGTTAGTCGGTTTTTCAAATACCACAATGCACGTCACTAATTTATGTCACCTCATCTTTCCTGCTCCAGTTTGTACAGCTGCATCACGGTGGCAGCCATCTTTGGTGGGCAATGTTCATATCGTAAAGTTTACAAAGATCTGTTTCAAATCCTGTAAATAGCTCACTAAGTTTTTATTGAAAGAAATGTCGAATTCAAAAGAAGCGAAGGGCGTGAAGTGCAAAAGAACTGCAAATTTGTTTAAAGTTGAATAGCTTAACAAAATAGTAGAAACTGCTACACCAAAAGCTCATGAGGTTATGAACGTTCAGCTACGAGAAATATTTATGTATGATTTGGAAACTGGAGTTATCTATTTGTATTGTCAATGATGCCAAAGTTGCTGGAGAATTTGCTAGTGGAAAGAAGTGGGATATTTGGAAACTTGACTTTTTCCAATGACAAATAAACTGACTTCAAAATGAACAGTTTTGCAACCTTGCGCAGTTGATGGACATTGGGGGAACCCTTCTTGTGTCTAGTGCGGACTCTGAGTGAGGTTTTAGCCTAATGAATCAACTCAAAAACAAGCTGAGAAACCGTTAAGGAGAATGTCATTTGGATATGTTAATGAGAATCAAAAGCTATCAATTGGATGGAAGTTCTATTAGTCTAGGTAGAGTTTACAAAGAATGGGTAAATGCCAAAAACAGGAAAGAGATAAAATAACTGAGTGACTTAACTATGTAATGTTATTTTGTTGTTATTCTGTGCAGTTTTATGTCAAATATTTTATAAACCTACATAAACTGTGTCATGTGTGCATTCAGTGTGCACATCTGTCACAGGAAAAAAAATTTGCACAACATGAGATTTTTGCACACACTGACTACTAAAAATTAGAGGGAATGTTACTCACAAGCCTTCAGGAATGAAGCAGTCTACACCCATGTTCAGCTAAATATTCAGTGACAAAATGTCAGAAAATGGCCATCTCCAACAAGACAGAGCCAACTTCCTATCTTAACACTCACTCTCCTCTGAAGGAAATAAACAATGCTACAATTTGGCATTTTGGCAAAACCCTTATCAGTTACTTCATCACTCTCACCAAAAAGAGCCCTCCAGTCTTGTAAAGTATGAATGAAATGCAAGCATGTCTATTTAGGTTTATATAAACTCCAGAAGCCCCCAGCACGCATGATCAAGGTGTCACCAGTCACTCCATCAGAGCTTAATATCTGCTGAGAGCTCGTCAACCACGCAGACACTGACATCCTGTGGCAACAAGAGATACTGCATGATGGTAAAAGTACAGTTGCAAGAAAAATGTTAGTGGTGAACACTTGCAATTACCTTTCTGCATTACTCAAAAAATGTGGTCTGACCTTCATCTAAGTCACAACAATAGACAAACACAATCTACCTAAACTAATAACACACAAATGATTGTGCTTCTTCTCAATACTGAATACACCATTTAAACAATCAGTCCTATTTCAAAAAAAATATGTGAAGCTCTGGGGTAATGCCTTCTACACAAGTTATTTGGAGTCAGGTGCTCCAATCATGATATCAGATTGGAGGTGTGGGTTGGAAAGGTGACCTGCCCTATCAAAAACACACACTGTCAGATTACTGACAGAGCCTGCTCTTCTCAATAAAGAATCAGAATCAGATTTATCATCACCGGCATGTGACGTGAAATTTGTTAACTTAGTAGCAGCAATTCAATGCAATACTTAATCTAACAGAGAAAAAAACTAATAATAATACATACAATAAAAATAATAAATAAGTAAATCAATTACAGTATACATATATTGAATATATTACATGCAAAAACAGAAATACTGTATATTTTTTAAAAAGTGAGGTAGTGTCCAAAGATTCAATGTCCATTTAGGAATCGGATGGCAGAGGGGAAGAAGCTGTTCCTGAATTGCTGAGTGTGTGCCTTCAGGCTTCTGAAACTCCCACCTGATGGTAACAGTGAGAAAAGGGCATGCCCTGGGTGCTGGGGCTCCTTAATAATGGATGCTGCCTTTCTGAGCTACCGCTCTCTAAAGATGTCCTGCGTACTTTGTAAACTAGTACCCAAGATAGAGCTGACTAGATTTACAACCTTCTGCAGCTTCTTTCAGTCCTGTGCAGTAGCCCCTCCATATCAGTGATGCAGCCTGTCAGAACGCTCTCCACGGTACAACTATAGAAGTTTTTGAGTGACACGTACAAAATGCTGAAGGAACACAGCAGGTCGGGCAGCATCTGTGGAAACGAGCAGTCAACTTTTCGGGCCGAGACCCTTTGTCAGCACTGAAGAGGGACGGGGCAGAGCCCTATAAAGAAGGTGGGGGGGGGGGGGAGAGGGCAGGAAGGAGAAGGCTAGTAGATGCTAGGTGAAAATCCAATAAGAGGAAAGATCAAGGGTTGGGGGAGGGGAAGCAGGAAGGGGATAGGCAGGAAAGGTGAAGAAGGAATGTAAGGGGAAAGCACAATGTGTACACAGTAGAAGAAGGCAGAATCATGAGAAGGTGATAGGCAGCTGGAGGAGGAGGCAGAGTGAAATTGGGATGGGGGAAGGGAGGAGGGAATTACTGGAAGTTGGAGAATTCAACGTTCATGCCAACAGGTTAGAGACTACCCAGATAGTATATGAGGTGTTGCTCCTCCAAACTCATCATGGCAGTAGAGGAGGCCATGTATGGACATATCCGAATGGGAATGTGAAGCAGAGTTGAAGTGGGTGGCAACCGAGAGATCCTGTCTGTTGTGGCGGACGGAGTGAGGGGTGCTCGATGAAGTGGTCCCCCAATCTGCGTCAGGATAACTGGTATACAATTTTCTTTCTGCTGCCTTCCTCCTTTCTTAAAGAGTGGAGTGACATTTGCAATTTTCCAGTCCTCTGGCACCATGCCAGAGTCTGATAATTTTGTATGATCATTGCTAATGCTGCCACAATCTCTAACGCTACCTCTTTCAGAACCCCAGGGTGCAGTTCATCTGGTCCGGATGGCTTATGTACCCTTAGGTCTTTCAGCTTTTTGAGCACCTTCTCCCTTGTAATAGTAACTGCACCCACTTCTCTTCCTTCACACACTACAACATCTGGCACACTGCTAGTGTCTTCCACAGTGAAGACTGTCGCAAAATGTCGCAAGATCAAAGGAGCTGGTTGTGCATTACAGGAGGAATAGAGATGGACTAACCCCTAATGACATCAATGGATCTGGGGTTGAGAGGGTAAACAGCTTCAAGCTCCTTGTATTCACTTCACCAAGGACCTCACGTGGTCTGAACATACCAGCTGTATGGTGAAAAAGGTGTAACAGCGCCTCTTTCACCTCAGACGGTTGAGGAAGTTTGGTATGGGCCCCCAAATCCTAAGAACGTTCTAGAGGGGCACAACTGAGAGCATCCTGACTGGCTGCATCACTGCCTGGTATGGGAATGGTACCTCCTTTAATCGCAGGACTCTGCGGAGAGTGGTGTGGACAACCCAGCGTATCTGTAGTTGTGAACTTCCCATGATTCAGGACATTTACAAGGACAGGTGTATAAAAAGGGCCCGTAGGATCATTGGGGACCGAAGCCATCCTAACCACCATCTATTCCAGTTGCTACCATCCGGGAAACGGTACCACAGCATAAAAGTCAGGACCAATAGGCTCTGAGACAGCTTCTTCCCCAAAAGGCCATCAGACTGATTAACTCACACTGACTTGAGTGTATTCTATATTACATTGACTGTTCTATTTATTATAGGTTACTATGATTGCACATTGCACATTTAGATAGAAACGTAACGTAAAGATTTTTATTCCTCATGAACGTGAAGGATGTAAGAAATAAAGTCAATCAATTCCTTTGTCCCCATTATTTCTCCTGCCTCATTTTCTAGCGGTCCTATATCCTCTCTCATCTCTCTTACTTTTTACATACTTGAAAAAACTTTTACTATCCAACTTTGATATTATTTGCCAGCCTGCTTTCCTATTTCATCTTTTCCCTTCTAATGATTCTTTTAGTTGCTCTCCATAGGTTTTTAAAAACTTCCCAATCCTCTGCTTTCCACTAATCTTTGCTTTGTTGTATGCCCTCTCTTTTGTTTTACATTAGCTTTGACTTCCCTTGTCAGCCACGGTTGTACTATTTTGCCATTTTTGAATATTTCTTCACTTTGGAATACACATGTCCTGCACTTTCCTCATTTTTCCTAGAAACGCATGCCATTGTTGCTCTGCTGACATGCCAGCCAGAAGCTCCTTCCAATTTACTTTGACGAACTCCTCTCTCATACCACCGTAATTTCCCTTACTCCACTGAAGTACTGCAACATCAGACTTTACTTTCTCCCCATCAAATTTCAAGTTGAACTCAGTCACTTGTGATCACTGGTTGCAAAGAGTTCTTTTACCTTATGCTCCCTTATCGCCTCTGGTTCATTACCTAACACCCAACCCAGTTTAGCTGATCCCCTAGTAGACTCAACAACAAGCTGTTCTAAAAATCCATCTTTTAGGCATTCAACAAACTCATATCTGCATACCTCGACTCTATTTCAGTCCCTCTACTTAGAGTCCCTTCCTACCTATATCCATGACACTTCACACACTCTGGATTTTTTCAATGATTTGAAGTTCCTTGGCTCCCGTCATCTTATTTTTACTATGCATGTACAGTCCCTGTACACCTCCATCCACTACCAGGAAGACCTCAAAGATCTCCATTTTTTTTGGACATCAGCCCTAACCAGTTCCCCTTCAGCACCAGTCTCCTTCGCCTTGTGGAACTTGTCCTCCAAATAATTTCTCCTTTGGATCCTTCAAACAAAAGGTGTAACCATGAGCACCCGCATGGGTCCCAGCTATACCTGCCTGTTTGTCAGCGACATGGACAGTCTATGTTCCAAGTCTACACTCGTGAACATCCCGCACTTTTCCCACACTTCATTAACGACTGCATTGGTGCTGCTTCCTGCACCCATGCTGAACTCATTGACTCCATCCACTTTGACTCCAACTTCTACCCTGCCCTCAAATTTACCTGGTTCATTTCTGACACTTCCCTCCCCCATCTCCATCTCACTGTCTGTATCTCTGGAGAGGTCTATTATAAACCCACAGACTCTCATAGCTAGCTGGACTATACCTCCTCCCACCGTCACTTGTGAAAAGGCCATCCCCTTCTCTCATTTCCTCCGTCTCCACCACATCTGCTCTCAGGATGAGGCTTTACATTCTAGAATGAAGGAGAAATGGAAGATAGTTTTCTAAGGAAGGGGCTTCCCTTCCTCCACCATCAACACTGCCCTCAACCACATCTCTTCCATTTCACGCATGTCTGCTCTTACCCCATCCTTCCGCCACCCTGCCAGAGATAGGCTTCCTCTTGTCCTCACCTACCACCCCACCAGCCTCTGTGTCCAGCATGTAACTGTCCCAAACTTCCACCATCTCGAATGGAATCCCACCACCCATCACATCTTTCCCTCCTCCCCACTTTCTGGTTTCTGTGGGATCACTCCCTACGCCATTCCCTTGTCCATTCATCCCTCCCCACTGATCTCCCTCCTGGCACTTATCCTTGCAAGTGGAACAAGAGCTACACCTGCCTCTATACCTCCTCCCTCACTATCATTAAGAGCCCCAAACAGTCCTCCCAGGTGAGGCAACACTTAACTTGTGAGTCTGTTAGGGTCATATACTGTGTCCAGTGCTCCTGGTGTGGCCTCCTGTACATCAGTGAGACCTGACGTAGATTGGGAGACCGCTTCGCTGAACACCTACACTCAGTCTGCCAGAAAAAACGGGCCACCGATTTTAATTCCACTTCCCATTCCCATACGTCTATCCATGGCCTCCTCCACTGCCGTGATGAGGCCACACTTGGGTTGGAGGAACAACACCTTTTATTCTGTCTGGGTGGCCTGCAACCTGATACCATGAACATTTCTCGAACTTCCCATAATGGCCCCCACCCCCCTCTCCTTCATCATTTCCCATCCTCTTTTCCCTCTCTCACCTCAACTCCTTGCCCACCCATCCTCTCCCTCGTGCTCCTCCCCCTTTTCTTCTGTCTCCGTCACCAATTTACTCTTTTTACAATTTACACTAATCATCAAAACAAAAACTCTCGACTACTATTGAAAAATTATGGACTGTAACACACAAAATAATCAATTAGGTCTTACGAAAGGAACTGGACAGAGAAGTGAAGAAAAAAATGCACTGCCATGGGGAAAGAGCGGTGGAAAGGGACATGCAATAAATTCAATCAGCCGAGTGGCCATTTCTCATCATAACAACTTTATGAACACTCCAAAGGATTTCAGCTCCATCTCGATATCCCACTTTAACTATTCACCAGTGAATATAATGAACTTGACAGCAATACCTTGTTATTGACGATTTCACCAGGAGTCGGCCAGTTTGTGGTGTCACCAAAATCACTGACCTGCAACAGGGAAAAATGTACATCAGCATTTGGAAAAAAATAAGACAAGGTTCATTTCTACAAAGAAGAAATCTGACCCATAACTCTACTGCAGTAACAGAATAATGCAACTTCATAACAACACCTTCTCAATCAAAAAAATAATAATCGCATTTAGGTCACAGCCCAGTCACCCAAACTGAAGACACTGAGACTTCGCTGCATTTATTGTGGCATAAAGCTCAAGATTCCCTGATTATGTTAACCAAGCAGTTTGAATCTCAGAAAGGATTTTCAGCCAATACTTCACACTGAAACTTCTACGTGTTTTATAGATCACAGAAGCTGTATTCCAACACCAGACCAGGCAGAGCCTAAATTAGTACCAGCACCCCTGGGCACAAGTTGTTCCCACTCTCGCCGTAATTTCCCATCTGACCATGCTCACCCCAGATATGGAGCAGCTCCCACTTAGACTCCCAGGCAGAAAGATGGACAAGGGAAGTTCTCTTCTGCCCAGGCTATTGTAATCCACTAGCAACAGATCAATCGTTAGTTTTTCCAACTAATCTTGGATCGAACTCTGCCAGGTGGACCTCTGCATTTCCCACATCGCAGCACTGACATGATCAGTCTCCCAGTAATTATCTTTCATGTACCAGGTGGCGAGGAGTTATTCTGAATGGAAGCTGATGTCCAGTGGTGCTCTGCAAGGATCAGTGCTGGGACCTCTGCTATTGAGATTATACACGCTGTAAATGATTTGGATAAAAATGTAGATGGGCTGATTAGTAAATTTTCAGACAATGCAAAAATTGGTGAAATTGTGGTTAATGAAGAAGGTTCGAAGTACCAATTGGAAATATGAGCAGAGAAGTATCAGACAGGAAGTTAATCTGGACAAATGTGATGTGCTACACTTCGGAAAGTCAAATGTAAAAGCACAGTATACACAGTAAATGGTAAGATCCACAAAACATTTGAAAAGACTTGAGTTGACTAGGGATAGTCAGCGTGGCTTTGTGTGTGAGATCATGTCTCACAAACTGGACTGAGTTATTTGAAGAAGTAACCATGAAGACTGATGAAGGCAAAGGGATTGGATTGGATTTGTTAAGTGTACTCAGGAGTTTCCTTAATCAATTGGAGGTCCCAAAGGAAGAAAGCATGATACAGGATATCCTCTTAGATGACAAGCAGTGAGTAGGGGAACTCTTTGGATCTAGTGATCTTAATTCCATTAGTTTCAAGATAATTATGGAAGATAGGACTGGTCATTACTGCTTTTTAATGACCTTATCAGTAAATTCTGGAATGGTTCAGGAAGATTGGAAAATTGCAAATGGCACTCTACTATTCAAGGAAGAGAGGCAGAAGGAAGGAAATTATAGATCAGTTAGTATGACCTCAGTGGTTGGGAAGATTTTGGAGTCAATTGTTAAGAATGTAGTTTCAGAGTACGTGGAAGCGCATGATAAAATAGGCCGTAGTCAGAATAATTTCCTCAAGGAAAAATCCTGCCTGACAAATTTATTGAAATTCTTTGAAGAAATAACAAGCCGGATAGATAAAGGACAGGCCTTTGAAAAGGTGCCACAAATGAGGCATCTTAACAAGTTAGGAGCACATGGTATTCCAGGAAAGATTCTAGCATGGATAAAGCATGGCTTTCTGGCAGGAGGCAAAGAGTGGGAATAAAGGGATTCTTTTCTGGTTGGCTGGTGGTCCATCTTGGTTACTAGCCTCTGTAGTATCCAAGATATCTACAGAAAGGCACCATCCATTATTAAGGAACCCCATCACCCAGGACATGCCCTCTTCTCATTGTTACCATCAGGATGTACAGAAGCCTGAAGGCACACACTCAGTGATTCAGGAACAGCTTCTTTCCCTCTGCCATCCGATTCCTAAATGGACATTGAACCCATAAACACTACCTTACATTTTATATTATTTCTGTTTTTGCACTATTTTTAACATAACTATTTAATATACTTATATACTTACTGCAACTAACTAACTTTTTTCCTATATTATCGTGTACTGCAACATACCGCCATCGCTAAGTTAACAAATTTCATGACATATGCCAGTGATATTGAACCTGAGTCTGATTTGGATGTGGTATACGGGGTGAATAATTTGTAGATGACACTAAAATTGGCAGTGCAGCAGACAGCGAGGAAGGCCACAAAAGCTTGCTGCGGACCTGGACCCACCGGATAAGTGGGCTGAAAAATGGAAGACAGAATTTAGTGCAGCTAAATGTGAAGCGTTGCATTTTGGGAGGATAAACTAGGGTAAGACTTACAGAGTCAATGGCAGAGTTCTGAAGAGTGTAGAGACCTGGGAATACAGATCAGTAAATTCCTTCAAACTGACATCTCAAGTAGACAGGGTACTGAAGAAAGCTTTTTAGAATATTAGCCTTCATATACCAGGGCATTAAGTACAAGAGTTGGAATGTTATGTAGAAGTTATATAAGGTGTTGGGAAGATCAAATTTAGAATTGTAAGTGCAGTTCTGGAAAGACATTAAGCTTGAAAGGGTGCAGAGAAAATTTACAAAAATGCTGCCAGGATTTGAGGACCCGAATGATATGGAAAGTTTCAATAGGTTAGGACTTTATTCCATGGACCATAGGAGAATGAAGCTGTTATAGAGGTAAACAAACTTATGAGGGGTGTAGATAGGCTGAATATATGTAGACTATTTCCCCTTAGGTTCAGTGAGACTAGGACTAGAAGTTATAGGTTTAGAGTGAAAGGTGAAATATTTAAGAGGAATTATTTGATGGGAATCTTCTTCACGAACTACCAGCAGAGCAAGTAAATGGGAGTTCAATTGTAACATTTCAGAGAAGTGTGGACAGGCACATGGATAGCCTGAATGGCCGCCTTCTATGTTATAGTGCTCAATGAATCTATGACAGGGCAGTAGATGTGACCTGTATGGACTTCAGCAAGACCTTTCAGTAATGATTGTTTCTTGGACCGGAGGCCTGTGACAAGTGATATGTCCCTGGTTCTAATGCTATTTATCATCTAATGATGTGGAAGAGAATTACAAGGCAAGGCTAGAAAGTTTTCAGATGAAAATAAGTGATGTCACTGTCAGTAAAAATGGTTGTTAAGATTTACAGACGGATCTCGATTAGTTGAGTAATTGGACATGGGAATGGCAAATGGTGTTTTACTTGGATAGTGTGAGGTGTTGCATTTGGGAAGACAAGATTTTCACAGTGAACAGTCAAGCCCTGCAGAGTGTTGCAGCACAGAAGGACCTAGGAGTACCGACATGATTCCCTGTGAGTGGTGCCATGGACTGACAGAGTGGCCTTCTTCAGTCAGTATAGATGTTATGTTGCAGTTATACTAGACACTGGCGAGGCCACACTTGGACCATTTAGTCATGCTGACGTAGAACATTTGCCATTAAGCTGGAAATAATGCAGGGTAAATTTACAAGGCTATTGCTAGGATTTGAGATGTCAGTTATGGAGAGAGATTGAGCAGCTTGGGAGTTTTTTCAGTGGGATGTAGGAGAATAAGTGAATGTGTAGTCAACATCAAGAGGCAGTGCTTGACCATATCGTCTTCCCCAAGGAAGAAGCACCCCCAGCAAAAAATCACCCTTTCTGCCCTGTCAACCTCCACCCTATCAAAGGATGAATTCTGTACCATCTCTCCTGTAGTAGACTGTTCCCCATTCTCCAACACACTACCCATCACAGCACCTTATCCTAAAGCACCCCAACCTCAGTAGGGTTCTCACGTCTTTCCACTTAAGCTCCTTTGCCACTAGCCTTTAAACCCAACCCCTCCCTTCACCTGGTCCTGCTCCAAGACCCTCGCAAACTCAAAAGTAAACGGTGAGATGACAAAGTTGCCCTTATAAAGTTAGCTACAATGATAACTTGCACAGAGTATGGCGTAAAACTCAGCAATATCTGCTCGACTCCTATCTTGGTGAAAATGTCAGGAATTCATAATGGTTTCCATAAGTCTGCAAATCTACCAATGAGTGGGTCATGAGATGAAGCGCTCTGGAAACTAAAACACACTGTTTCCAGAGTTCCACCTCGACAAATCAAACACAAGTGCAAAGGTGAATAACAAACTAGACCTAATAATGGGCTAAACATCCCACCTCAACAGCCCACCCTAAGACAAGTATCTCACTTCAGCTGCCCACCCTAAGTGAGCCAAGCACACCACCCTACGCAACCCACATGGCAGGCCATACTCCCTGTAACATGCAGACAGTAAATCTGCAATAGGATACCTGTCCAATGCATTTGCCAACTTAAAACTACGGGGCTAATTTTAGCTCCAAAGGAATTCAGTGATGATAGGTTGGCAAAGCAGAAGATAGTATATGACATACTCAGTAAATAATCAGAATGGTTTGTTAAAGCAGCACTGGATATACTTAGCTTTCCAGAAGGAGAGCTATGAGACTATAGCCTGAGTTCATTACACCAGTGACCTAGATAATTGCAAACACTGGCATCAGCAGCAGAGGGAAAACTAGGAGTGCACTAATAAGTTCTTTTGGACAACCTTCCCAAACACCTACATTTACATTCTGGTTAAAATGCATAAATTCCTTGCCTTGACACTCAGATGTGGTCAGCGACAACAATATGGCACCAGACGGCTCTGCACTGTACATCGCACAGCCAATTCTTCAGCCAAGCTCCTTCTGTGCATAAAGGAATTTAAGAGCTTAAGTTGCCGCCTTTCAGTTTTCTAAACAATCTACTTTAATTTGCCAGACTGATTGCCAAGGAAAGAAGACGACTGGTTGGATGGGGTAATAATTTAGTCTTTATCAGCAAATGTCCACACAAATTTACTAGAAACATCCACCATTCATGCTGCATGAATGTGTCTTAAGTCTAAACTCCACAGAGAACTCAGGAGTCCATAAACAGGCAGATTCTTCTTGCTCAACAGAAATGTGCTTTTAAACAATGCTTTTAACATGCAGATCATTAACATTACTCTACAAAGGCAAGTTGCCCAGCAGAGACTAGCCATCTGGCTAGGCTGGCTAAAATAATTGTGAGTGAAATATCAGAAAAAAGACATGGGGTGAAGGAAGGTAGAGGCGGATTTTCCATGATGTAAGATTTTTTGACAGAATGCAAAGCTAAAGAACATAAAATTATTAAGTACTTAATAAGATCACCTCTTACTCTTCAATATCTCATTGAATATTGGCTGATAGTGGAGCGGGGGTGAAAATAAAAGATGTTAAAGGTTCATGCAAAGTCACGAATAGAAGGGTTGTGTGTGGTGGTAGTAATCTTCTGAGGTGTGTCTATTTCAATGCGAGGAGTATTGTGGGGAAGGCTGACGAGCTGAGGGTGTGGATTGACACGTGGAATTCTGACATTGTAGCCATTAGTGAAACTTGGCTACAGGAGGGGCAGGACTGGCAGCTTAATGTTCCAGGGTTCCGATGTTTCAGACGTGATAGAGGCAGAGGGATGAAGGGTGGGGGGGGGGGGGGGGAGAGGGGGGTGGCATTGCTAGTCTGGGAAAATGTTACAGCAGTGCTCAGGCAGGACAGATTAGAGGGCTTGTCTACCGAGGCTATATGAGTGGAGCTGAGAAACAGGAAAGGTATGACCACATTAATGGGGTTGTATTATAGACCACCCAATAGTCAGCGAGAATTGGAGGAGCAAATCTGCAGAGAGATAGCAGACAACTGCAGGAAACATACAGTCACGATAGTAGGGGATTTTAATTTTGCTCATATTGATTGGGACTCCCATACTGTTAAATGTCTAGACAAGTCAGAGTTTGTAAAATGTGTTCAGGAAAGTTTCCTAAATCAATATATAGATGTACCGACTAGAGAGGATGCAATATTAGATCTCCTATTAGGAAACGAGTTAGGACAGATGACAGAAGTGTGTGTCGGGGAACACTTTGGTTCCAGTGATCATAACACCATTAGTTTCAACTTGACCATGGATAGAGATAGATGTCCTCAGGTTGAGGTTCTAAATTGGAAAAAGGCCAAATTTAAAGAAATGAGAAAGGATCTAAAAAGCATGGATTGGAACAGGTTGTTCTCTGGCAAGGATGTGATTGGTAAGTGGGAGGCCTTCAAAGGAGAAATTCTGAGAGTGCAGAGTTTGCATGTTCCTGTCAGGGTTAAAAGCAAAATGAATAAGAATAAGAAACCTTGGTTCTCTAGCTCATGTTGTTCCGTTGTTTAAAAAAGGCTCTAAAAGTAATCCATGAAGTTATAGGCCGGTAAGTTTGATGCCAGTAGAAGGTAAATTATTGGAAGGAGTACTAAGAGATAGGATCTACAAGTATTTGGATAGACAGGGACTTATTAGGGAGAGTCAACACGGCTTTGTGCATGGTAGGTCATGCTTAACAAATCTATTAGAGGTTTTCGAGGAGGTTACAAGGAAAGTGGATGAAGGGAAGGCAGTGGATGTTGTCTACATGGACTTTAGAAAATCCTCTGACAAGGTCCCTCATGGGAAGTTAGCTAGGAAGATTCAGTCACTAGGTATACGTAGCAAGGTGGTAAATTGGATTAGACATTGGCTCAATGGGAGAAGTCAGAGAGTGGTAGTGGAGGATTGCTTCTCTGAGTGGAGGCCTGTGACTAGTGGTGTGCCACAGGGATCAGTGCTAGGTCCATTGTTATTTGTCATCTGTATCAATGATCTGGATAATGTGGTAAATTGGATCAGCAAATTTGCTGATGATACAAAGATTGGAGGTGTAGTGGACAGTGAGGAAGGTTTTCAAAGCTTGCAGAGGGATTTGGACCAGCTGGAAAAATGAGCTGAAAAATGGCAGGTGGAGTTTAATACCGACAAGTGTGAGGTATTACACTTTGGAAGGACAAACCAAGGTAGAACATACAAGGTAAATGGTAGGGCACTGAGGAATGTAGTAGAACAGAAGGATCTGGGAATACAGATACAAAATTCCCTAAAAGTGGCATCACAGGTAGATAGGGTAGTAAAGAGAGCTTTTGTTACATTGGCCTTTATAAATCAAAGTATAAGAGTTGGAATGTTATGTTGGAATTGAGTATAAGAGTTGGAATGTTATGGTGCGGTTGTATAAGGCATTGGTGAGGCCCAATTTGGAGTATTGTGTGCGGTTTTGGTCACCGAATTACAGGAAGGATATTAATAAGGTTAAAAGAGTGCAGAGAAGGTTTACAAGGATGTTGCCGGGACTTGAGAAACTGAGTTACAGAGAAAGGTTGAATAGGTTAGGACTTTTTTTCTCTGCAGCATAAAAGAATGAGGGGAGATTTGATAGAGGTATATAAAATTATGATGGGTATAGATAGAGTGAATGCAAGCAGGCTTTTTCCACCGAGGCTAGGGAAGAAAAAAAACCAGAGGACATGGGTTAAGGGTAAAGGGGGAAAGTTTAAAGGGAACATGGGGGGGGGGGGGGGGCTTCTTCACACAAAGAGTGTTAGGAGTGTGGAATGAGCTGCCAGATGAAGTGTTAACTGCGGGCTCACTTTTAACAATTAAGAAAAACTTGGACAGGTACATGAATGAGAGGAGTATGGAGGGATATGGTCCAGGTGTAGGTCAGTGGGACTAGGCAGAAAAATGGTTCGGCACAGCCAAGAAGGGCCAAAAGGCCTGTTTCTGTGCTGTAATGTTCTATGGTTTTATAAAACTGTATTAAGGTAGATATGTCACCAGGGCTTTCAGGAATATCCAAGAACACTGTGGGAAGTTAGAGAATAGATTGCAGGAGCCCTGGTTTAGATATACTGTATGCATCATTAACAGTGACAGGTGAAGATCCAGAAGACTGAAGGGGCTGAATGTTGTGCCTTTAAGGAGGGCTGCAAAGTAAAACCTGGAAACTATAGACTAGTCAGCCTAACATCTGTAATAGAAAAGTTACTAAAGGAAATTCTGAGAGGTTAGATATACATGCATTTGGAAATGTGTTGATCTGAGATAGCTTTGTGTGTGGGAGATCACGTCTCAAGAAAGTAGATGAAGATGGGGCAGCAGACATGGTCTATATGGACTTCAGTAAGGCCTTTGCTATGGTTCTAAATGCCTATGACTAGTTGCATTCCCCAATGCCCACTGTTAAGTCCATTGCTATTTTTCAGTTCTTTCAATTACATGGAAGAGAATGTACAAGGCAGGGTTAGTAAATTTACAGATGACACTAGGTAGTGTCACTGACAGTAAAGATGGTTGTCAGGATTTACAGAGGAATCTTGAACAGCTGGGTAAGGGGGCTGAGGAAATGGAGTTTAATTTGTGTAAGTTTGAATGCTTACATTTTGGGAAGACAAATGAAGGGAGGTCTGTCACAGTGAACAGTAAGCCCTGGGAGTACTGGAGTATAGCGGGACCTAGGACTACAAGTAAATGATTCAGTGAAAGTAGTGTTGTACAGGTAGACAGCGTATTGAAGATGGCTGGTGGTACCCCACCCTTTATCAGTCAAAGCACTAAATACAGAAGTTGGGATGTTGTATTACAGTTGTACAAGATACTGGTAAGGCTGCATTTGGAATAAATAGCATGTTCAGTTATGGTCACCTTACTATAGAAAAGATTTCATTAAAATGGAAAGAGTGTAAAAGACATTACTGTGATATTGCCAAGAAGAGAGTGGGTGAGCTATGGTGAAAGTTTAGGACTATCTTTAAGTTAACAAAGGGTGATCTTATAGAGATACATAAAATCAATAGGGTGAATGTGACCAGGTTTGGGAATTCAAAAAATGGAGGGCACAGGTTGAAGGGGAGATTTTCTAGGTAAGTATTTCATACAGTGGTCAGTATATGGAATGAGCTGCCAGAGTAAGTTCCTGAGGAAAGTAAATTACAATATTTAAAAGGTACTCAGACCGATAGGGTACAAAGCCTTGAAAAAGTATTCAGACCCCACAGATATTTTCACATTTTACTGTCCTCCTTTCTAAAATTAAAATATATTGAAGTAGGATTTTTGAGTTGATCTACAAAACATTGTGCATCAGGAGAAAAATTCCAAAGCTTGTCAACAGTTACTAAAAATTAAAAATCAAAATTGTGAGGCTGAGAAAATATTCATCCCACTTGTAATTACTACACTAACTTCCCTCAGGTGCAATATACAGTATTGCCTTATCAACTCACCCAATATATTGATGCAGAAAATGGGAGGATCATCTGTTTTCAATTATTTCATAAGAATAAATACTCCCTCTCTGTAAGGTCCAACAGTACGGTAGATTTTGAACAGACCAACCAAAATAAAGACAAAAGAGCATTCCAGGCAAGTCAGGAAAATGGTAACAGACAAACACAAATCTGGAGACAAGTACAAAACCACCTCAAAGGCAATGAACATACATACATCAGAGCTCAGTGCAGACCATCATGAAAAAGTGGGAAAAATATGAAACCACAGCCTCATTGCCTAGGTCGGGCCTCTAAATTTAGTTGCCAGAGAAGGAAAAACTTAAAGTGAGGCTACTGTAACGCCAAAGTCACTCTGAGTGAACTGCAGAAGTCAGTGTCTGCAACTGGAGATGATGTTCATGGCACGACAATCTCTTAAGGCATTCCAGAAAAAATACACTTATGGAAGAGAGGCAAGGAAGAAGCCCTGGCTGAAAAAAAAAGCATATCCTTGCCTGCAAAGTGTCACTTAGAAGATACTATAAAGATGTGATTTACAGCCAATTGAAAAGCTTGAGCACAGACATTAAGAAAGAGGGTGTGCTGGAGCTTTTAGAAAGCTTCAAATTGGATAAGTCTCCAGGACCAGATGTACTGTGGGAGGCGAGGGAGTGTGCTGAGCCTCTGGCAATGATCTTTGCATCATCAATGGGGACGAGAGAGGTTCCAGAATATTGGAGGGTTGTTCCTTTATTCAAGTAAAGGAATAGAGATAGTCCAGGAAATTATAGACCAGTGAGTCTTAATTCAGTGATTGGTAAGTTGATGGAAAAGATCCTGAGAGGCAGGATTTATGAACATTTGGAGAGGCATAAAATGATTACGAATAGTCAGCATGGCTTTGTCAAGGGCAGTTCATGCCTTACGAGTCTGATTGAATTTTTTGAGGATGTGACTAAACGCATTGATGAAGGTAGAGCCAGAGATGGAGTGTATATGGATTTTAGCAAGGCATTTGATAAGGTATCCCATGCAAGGCTTATTGAGAAAATAAGGAGGCATGGGATCCAAGGGGACATTGCTTTGTGGATCCAGAAATGGCTTGCTCACAGATGGCAAAGAGTGGTTGTAGACAGGTCATATTCTGCATGGAGGTCGGTCACCAGTGGAGTGCCTCAGGGATCTGTTCTGGGACCCTTACTCTTCATGATTTTTATAAATGACCTGGATGAGGAAGTGGAGGGATGGGTTAGTAAATTTGCTGATGGCACAAAGGTTGGGGGTGTTGTGGATAGTGTGGAGGGCTGTCAGAGGTTACAGCGGGACATTGATAGGATTCAAAACTGGGCTGAGAAGTGGCAGCTGGAGTTCAACCCAGAAAATTGTGGGGTGGTTCATTTTGGTAGGTCAAATATGATGTCTGAATATAGTATTAATGGTAAGATTCTTGGCAGTGTGGAGGTTCAGAGGGATCTTGGGGTCCAAGACCACAGGACACTCAAAGCTGCTGTGCAGGTTTGACTCTGTGGTTAAGGCGACATATGGCGCATTGACCTTCATCAATCGTGGGTTTAAGTTTTAGAGCTGAGAGGTAATGTTGCAGCTATATAGGACCCTGGTCAGACCCCACTTGGAGTACTGCGCTCAGTTCTGGTCATCTCACCACAGGAAGAATATGGAAACCATAGTAATGGTGCTGGGGAGATTTACAAGGATGTTGCCTGGATTGGGGAGCATGCCTTATGAGAAAAGTTTGAAAGAACTTGGCCTTTTCTCCTTGGAGCGACGGAGGACGTGAGGTGACCTGACAGAGGTATATAAGATGATGAGGGGCATTGATCATGTGGATAGTCAGAGGCTTTGTTCCTAGGGCTGAAATGGCTTAACGCAAGAGGGCACAGTTTGAAGGTGCTTGGAAGTTGGTATACAGGAGATGTCAGAATTAAATTTTTTTTTACACAGAGAGTGGCGGGTGCTTGGAATGGGCAGTCGGCAACAGTGGAAGAGGCAGATACGATAGGGTCTTTTAATAGGCTCCTGGATAGGTGCATGGAGCTTTGAAAAATAGAGGGTTATGGGTAACCCTAGGTAATTTCTAAAGTAAGTATGTGCTCGGTGCAGCATTGTGAGCATAAGGGGCTGTATTGTGCTGTAGGTTTTCTAAGGTCTTGTGGGTGGATGAGACTAAAGTGAACTTTTTGGCCTCAAAACTAAGAGGTACATGTGGCTTATATCTATTGCTGTGCATCAGCCAGGTTACACCATTCCTACTGCAAAATATGGTGGAGATAGCATCCTGCTATGGGTGTGCTTTTCAGCAATAGAGACTAAAAATCTGGTCAGGGGTGATGGGAAGATGAACGCTGCTAATTACAGAGAGATCCTAGAAAAAAACCTGCAAGCCACTGCCAGAGAACTTAAACTGAGGAGGAACTTTGCTTTTCAGTAGATTAACAACCCAAAGCACACTACCAGAGCAACCATGGAGTATCTTCAAATGAAGAAAATTGATGTCCTTAAGCGGCCCAATCAGAATATTGATATTAATCCAATCGAACATCTCTGGTAAGACCACTGCTGTCCACCACTGCTCCCCAACTAACCTGGCACAGCTTGAGCAATCTTGTAAGGAGGAATGGGCAAATCTTGCTCCATCATGTGCAAAACTAATAGATTCTTATTCAAAAAGACTACTGGCTGTAATAGCTGCAAGAGGTGGTTCAAGTAACAACTGAACGGGGGGGGGGGGGGTGAATACTTTACAAGTAGTGACATTTCAGTTTTTGAATTTTTAGTTTTTCATGCTTTACTATTTTGCTTGTTTTGGGGCTCTACTGTGAAAAGAGGAGCATGTGATTCACAAATAAAAAATTTCATTTAAATTGAACTAAATCCCTGGTTGTAATATTGATTTACGTGAACAAAGAGTTGGGGAGTGAATACTTTTTCAAAGACACTGCACATAGATAGAAAGGATTTAAAGGGATCATACACAGGCAAATGGAACTGGCTTAGATGGGAATCTGTCAGTATAGACCAGTTAGACCAAAAGGCCTGTTTCCATGCTGTGCTACTCTAAATTGATGTACCCTACATCCTTGCAGTCAAAAAATGAACAAGAGGGAGGACAGATGATTTAGTAGAGAGCATACTTTACCAAAAGAAAAATCAAATTAGTACTTGTGACAGCTCAATAGATTTACCTTGGTTCCTTTCTTTGGTCTTGGGTTTCCTGCTTTGACGACTCTGGCCGGTGCTGGCATTTCTGTAGAGGGAGAAATGTGCACATCATCACTGTTTATTCAGTCACATCCAGTCTCAAAACTGACAGCCAATTGGTTGATACCTGGCCTTCAGTGTTACCAAAAGGAGACTGTGACCCCATACTGGATCCAACCATAGGTTGTGGGGAAACTCAGCACCTGATCATTCTTCATCTGTCGCTCCTTCAGTGCACACCCTTTCCTCTCCGATTCTAACCCTTTCCCATATTTCCCAATGCTGCTATAATGATTCACATTGACGGTTTCTGAAAGGGACTCTAAGCTGTGAGGTCAAAGAACCATACAGCACAGAAAAGGGTCCTGTCACTCTGCCCCCATGAGTCAAACCTCCATCAAGTTTCCCATTGTGCTCCCTTATTGCTGTTACCAGGAGCTTTATTTGGATCATTATTTTTATTCATGGTCTACTTGGGTGTAAAATTGAGATCCAACTGACCAACGCTCTTTTGGACCACACCCACACGGTGAGCAAGCACGATAGTGAGAGATAGCCTTCATTTCACTCACACTTTGCCTTGGATTCACTGCCTACACAGCAAAACCAAAACTGAACTCCAAAGGTTTACCACCTCATACACCTAACTCTAACTCCACCTCCCCAGCCCACCCCAACCCTGCACACACACATACACACACACACACACACACTCACTCACTCAGGTTTTCAGGTTAGTTAGGCAGCATTTACAACACAGACCCTCACCTCGATGCCAACTACTGCCTCCTTCAGGATCTCTCTCTTGGATGCAAAAGCTGAGGAAAGGCACAGGCATTATCTACTTGGAGCTAAGTACCTCCAGAGGCCACATCACTTCAAAGAAAGGTCTTTGTGTTTGGCCAGAACCTGGGAGCGGGGCTCCAGCTGGCTGATGGCTCATATTTCAGGAACCTCTGGTCTCACTGATAGCATCTACTGGCCTCAGGATGGCCAAGTCATGATTGGTCATATGCACAGTGACACAACAATCACTGTCACAGCTGGAAATTAATCAAAGCATTCAGACTTAACTGTGCCATGCAGTGCCACTTTTATGCTTTGGACACAGTAGTGGGAGATGGGCAGAGGGCACATGTAAGTGCTGAAATGAAGCCTCCAGTCCTATCCAACACTTATAAAGCGACCCTGACCTTCGCAAAAAAAAAAATTGGGATATGACTCTGTAAAGCAAGAGACAATAGACAATACCACCAAAATTCCAAAACTAGCTGTTAGTTGTAGCAGCCTTTTACATGATAAAGAACCTCAAGACAAAGTGGGGCAGAATTGCCACTGAATTGCCAATCCTTCCCCATTGAGTTAACACATGCCCTGCTCATTTTGAACAGAAGGGTATTGGTGTATCACCACCCACCCGCCAGTCTCCAATGCACCTGAACCTACAGTCACCACTGCAGACACAAGTCTTCTGGAGAGTGAACCTGTGGAGTTAAGAAGATGGGGGTATTTGCAGACACTTTTAACCTCTCCCTCCTTCAATCTGAAGTTCCCACCTGCTTTAAGAAGTCCATTATCATCCCAATGCCTATGAAAAACAAAGCAAAGTGCCTTAATGACTACAGCCCAGTGGCTCTGATATCTACCATCATTCAGTGCTTTGAAAGTCTGGTCACAGCATGCATTAAATCCAGCCTTCCAGACAACCTTAACCGACTACAACCCATGTACCACCAAAACAGGTCTGTAGGGAAAACCATCTAACCAGCCTTACATCACTGGAACATCCAAACACCAAAGGCACCTACCAAAGAAGAGTGTTAAGTTCACTAACTATAGCCTATCTTACACTATTTGTTAAACAGCTCTGCTTTCAACATACAATTCCAAGCAACCTCATCAACAAACTCTGAGACCTGGGAATTAATAGCTCTCTCTGTCAACATGCAATATCCTGCCACAGTGTCTTTGGATATACTATGTCACCAGACACTACCCTGAGATTCACCTTCTTGTGGGAATTCACAGTAAATACAAAGAAACAGAGTAGACTCGATGAAAAACTGCAAAGAACAAAGATGAAGTAACTAACAATGGGCAAGAGACAAATTGTGCGAATTCAAAAACACAAAATAGTAATAATAATGAATAAATAAATTAAAAGTATTGATAACATGAGTTGTAGAGTCCTTCAAAGTAAGTCCATAGGTTCTGGAAATGGAACAGTATCGGGGTAAGTGAAGTTCTCTATTAACAGATGAACCTGTAGTGTGGCCTGCCGGGCATAGTAAACAAAGTTCAAGTTCAGAGTTCAAAGTAATTTTTTTTAATCAAAGTACATATATGTCACCATATACAACTATGTGATTCATTTTCTTGTGGGCATACACAATAAATCCATAATAGAAGCAATGGAAAACTGCACCAACTTGTACATTCAACCACTTTGCACAAATTTTGAAAATGCGAAAAGAAATAAATAAACCAATAAACAAATAAGCAATAAATGTTGAAGACATGAGATAAAGAGTCCTTGAAAGTGAGTCCACAGGTTGTGGGAAAATTTAATGATGAGGTGAAGTTGATTAAGGGTTAGCTCCTTTGGTTCAAGAGCCTGATGGTTAAGAGGTCTGGGGTGTGTAACTGAGATTCCTGCACCTCCTGCCTGATGGCAGCAGCAAAAAGCCTAGATGATGGAGATCATTGATGATGGATGCTGCTTTCCTGTGACAGCACTTCTTAAAGATTTTCCCAATGGTAAGGAGGGCTTTACCTGTGATGGACTGAGCTAAATCAACTACTTTTTGGTAGGCCTTTCTGTTTAAGGGCATTGGTATTTCCATACCAGGCTATGATGCAACCAGTCAATATACTCTCCACTGCACATCTATAGAAGTTTGTCAAAGTTTTAAATGACATTCCAAATCTTCTTCAAAAGAATACTCCCACAATCTCTATACTTTCTGCTCTGCCATTTTATCATGGCTGATCCATTTTCCCTCTTAGCCCCAAACTCCTGCCTTCTCCTCATGTCCCTACATGCCCCGACCAATCAAGAATCTATCAACCTTTGACTTTAATATACTCAAAGACATAAGGCTGATTTATACCTGTGCGTACGGGCTACGCCATAGCCCTGATTTTCACTTCTGCGCCAGCTCTACGCCATAGCGAGCATGCATTGGTGTGCACCAAAACACTAGTTGGCAGTGGAGTTTCTATGCCACTCTGTTGAGTTTCTTTGTGAGAGACATGGACGAGGAAATGCATTTCAAACATTTTCGCATGTTGGCAGGTAGATTTGACGATTTGGTTCATCCGATTCGTATCGGTGTACAGACATGGCGGAGAAGAAGCAACCGGAAATGCGATGCTACCAAGCAGACCAATCACAGTTGTTGTGGTCTGTGTCGCCGCAACACGCAAGTTACTTTTTTGGGGAGCTGCACGTCACCCTACGGCATAGGGTACAGCGTAGATGCAATGCACAAGTATTAATCAGACATTAGCCTCCACATCCACATGTGGCAAATCCACAGCAGAGTCCTGCTGAAGAGGCTCAGCCCAAAACATCGACTGTACTCTTTTCCATAGTTGCTGCCTGACCTGCTGAGTTCCTCAAGCATTTTGTGTGTGTTACATTAATCAAATAATTGGCTGAATTCTTAGCTCAATACTAAAATCCCTCACACACTCCTGTAACGAATGAGTCTGTGGTTACCTTTCCAAGGACTGTACCCTTGGCAGTGCAGTGGTCCCACAACACCTCACCCATGCTGTTTAGTTAGTTTAGTTTAGCTTAGGATCAAAATCAAGAAGGGAACTTTTGTATCACAACATCCCAGTTAATTTCATTTGGTGACAGAATAGGAATCTGTTAAGGACAAATAATTATTTTTGTTTGAAACAGATAACACAAAGACAGTTGTATTTATGATGTAAGCTATTGTCAGAATATGTGACAATACACCTCAAATTCTGGAATCTGGAACAAACAGAACATGAGAAAATCTTTGCAGCTCAAGTAGCATCTGTAGAGGCAAAAGGTGAAAGTCAAAGATTCACATTGAGACCCCATATCTTGAGTGGGAAAAGGAAAGATTGTTAATACCTAGCAGTGCAGGGAGGGATCAGACAGAGGCTGGGAAGTAACACCCCAGGTAAAACAAGTATTTTTAACAATACCCCATCCCTCTGGAGCTGTTTCAGTTATGAACCATAAGACCACAAAATACAGGAGCAGAATCAGACCATCTGGCCCATCGAATCTGCTCCACCATTTCACTATGGCTTATCCATTATTCCTCTCAGCGCCAATCTTCTGTCTTCTCCATGTATCCCTTCATGCCTCAACCGATCAAGAATCTATCAATCTTTGCCTTAAACAGCTGCCTGTGGCAAAAAAAATTCCAAAAATTCATCACTGTGCCTAAAGAAATACCTCATCTCTGTTCTAAAAGGACATCCTCTATTCTGAGACTGTCCCCACTGGTCTTAAGACCCTCCCACCATCGGAAACATCATCTCCACATCCACTCTATCAAGACTTGTCACCATTCAATAGTTTCAATGAGGTCAGACCTCATTCTTCAGAACTCCAGAGAATATAGGCCCAGAGCCAAATATTCTTTATATGGCAAGTGCTTGATGGGTTTTGATGAGCCTTTAAAAATAAATAATACCTGGAACATGGGCATTGCTGGCATACTCGGCATTTGTTGCCCTTCAACAGATAATGATAAGCTGCTTTCTTCAACCACTGGATCTTTAAGCACTGACCATAAAGAGTCGTGTGTTGAAGGAATCTGACAGCTTTGTTCAGGAAGAAAAGTCAATACTTTCATGGCATGTGTCTTCTAGATACAATATTATTGTACAAATTTGATGTTGCTCACAGTTGGAATAGTTGAAATTGCAAGACCAGTGAGCAACTGCAACATATTTGGGAGATGATGCAGCCATTCTGCTAGCCCACAGGACACTCAATAGGGCTCATGGCCCTAATATCCAAATATTCAGATACAAATCTCTCTGCAATTCAAATCAGATTTCAGTCAGGGCTCTCATTGTTGTTCTGGGAACATGATGGCAGTTATTTCCTCACTGGCACTCCTGCAACAAGCAGTGTAGGGCTCGGTGTGAATGAACTATCAAAGCAATGTGCAGAAGCTGCCTATGAAAGCTGCAGTGAGCAGAGCAGCTGCATGTGTAGGCCATAGTAACACACCTTTCAAAGCTAAAGTCTCTTTCATTTGCTGTTAGATGCAATGAAGTTTTTTGTCTCCCCCTCCTGCTTAAATGACCTGCACTCCCCAGCCCAGAGATTTCCCTATAGCCTGTGAACATGTAAACAAGCTAAACTTCAGCAAAGGCCACACTCACCACACTGGAAAGAATAATGGTCTTCAACCTACCACTCCCCCCTCATCAATGAAGCACCTTACCATAGCTTCACAAGCAAAACCACACATTGCCTTACATCTGTTACATGGCCTTCATGTGAACATGAAATCACCTTAACTGTTTCATTACTACAAAAGTGTAAGCTTTTGTAACCCAACAAGGTTCCTGGCTCATGTCAGGAACAAAATGCTATCAGTAACACAGCTCTATACATTAATGGCAACTTTTTAGTACTGGTCCCAAGAACGCTCTCATTTCTGAGAAGGCTCCTTGAGCATTAAGTGAGGTACCAGTTTACTATAAAAACTGGAGGCAGATGAAGTACTTGTTGAGGCCATCCTACAAAGCAGCTAGCTTTCTTCTGGATGGTGTTGACTCTTAGTCCAACTACGACATACTTCATGGATGTTGGTGCTCACCATAGAAGATCAAGCCTATAATGTGCTCCAGATGACATAACCCATGTTTCTGCGACAACAGTGTTTCTGTTTAATGATGATCACAGTGCTTGAAGAGAAGTGATGCTATAGTCAATTATTACAGATAGAGAATCATTACTGGGCTGGCACTTGTGTTGCAGTATTTTAATCAAACATAGAAATTGCTAGGCTTGCAATAAGGCACAAGAACTCTGTTATCTGCAAAGTTATGAAGGGAAGTGAACACTGAGAAAGGATTAGCAAATATTCTAATTTCTGGCCTTAAAAATGAATTTATAATTCTTTTATGAGTTATAATTTATAATTCTCTAATTTATGAAGGTGAGACTATCTGCTGAATGAATGTTGAAACAGAATGTAATCACTGGAGTTCTGCCTATAAATTAGTACGCTGTCAGTGAATTAAACTCAAGATAACTTTGGAGAATAATAATTGGCTATAATTCTTATGCTGTGGCATGAACAAGGTCGTGGCGAAAAGATTCAAGGCGACATGAGTTCAAATTGAATTAACGGTGCCCCAACATAGCCGTCAGCACATACAAAGTATGCGTGAGCTATATAGCTTGGCTTAAACAGATTTGCATTCTAAGCACAAATGCAGATCATTAGCTGTACTGCTCAAAGCAAACAAGCCTGTCAACCAGGATCTATAGATTAAGATTGGTTTTAAATATTTATAAGTGTGCAGGCCACATTTACAAATGAAACATCCCATCCCGTAATGTAAACTAACTGAAGCCATTACAGCATTAATATCTTACTACTAATGCTGTAGTTTTAATTTTCTTCCACTAGGAATAAATATGATGGGACCATCAGATTATTATGTGCCATAGACTAATTCATATATTTTTGGGAACTTTGAGCAGCCAGCCTTCAACTTGTTTAGTTTGGAACTTTGACACTATAACCAAGTGTGCAAATATGCAACAGAACTTAATGCATGTAATTCTCATTAAATTCAAATATTCAGTATTGCTTGCATGTACCTAATTACTTATAAATTTGCTTACCAGTCATGTTAACAAGATCAACATCAGAAGTGTTGGTGAGATCCGACATAATAACCAGCCTGTACTACCAAGTACTGCACTGTAAGCAAATATGAGTGTCACATGATCAGTAGTTGGGAGCTGCAAAGTTATTTTTGAGGCAGACAAAGTTATTCCCGATATGACGGTGTCACATGATCAGTAGTTGGAAGCTGCAAAGTTATTTTTGTGGCAGATAAATGTTATTCCCAATCTTGTATGGTAACACTTTAAGCTTCACTTAGGTTTTGGTGAATGTTTCACTTTACATGTTGGAGTTTCAAGTCTAAATTTACTCAGCATAATATTCAAATTTTGAGTGATATCAACTTATAAGATTCGTAGAGTTATATTACACAGAACCAGGGCCACTATGCCCATACCCACCTATAATAATCCCATTAATCACAGTCATAGAAAAACACTGCACAGAAACAGGCCCTTCAACCCCTCTAGTCAACACTGAAACCATTTATACTCCCATCGGCCTGCACCTGGACCATAGCCTTCCGTACCCCTATCATCTATGTACCTATCCAAACTTTGCTTAAACTTTGTAAGTGAGCTCACATGCATCACTTGTATTGGCAGCTCGTTCCACACTCTCACAACCCTGAGTGAAGAAGTTTCCCATGTCCCCTTAAACTTTTCAACTTTCACCCTTAACCCATGATCACTGGTTGTAGTCCCACCCAACCTCAGTGGAAAAAGTCTACTTGCATTTACCCTATCTATACCCCTCATAATTTTGCATACCTCTATCAAATTTCATCTCCATTTTCTATGTTCTCAGGAATAAAGCCCTAACCTATTCAAACTATCATTATAACTCAGGTCCTCGAGACCCCGCAATATCCTTGTAAATTTTCTCTGTACTCTTTCAAACTTACTTACATCACTCCTGTAAGTAGGTGATCAAAACTGCACACAATACTCCAAACTTTGATAAATAAATGCCAAGCACTTGGAGATTCATTCGTTAGTTATGTGCTGTATCCAATCATGGACGATCACGGTCTTTCCCTGACCATGAATGCTTTTGGCAAATTTTTCTACAGAAGTAGTTTGCCAATGCCTTTGTCTGGGCAGTGTCTTTACAAGACGGGTGACCCCAGCCATTATCAATGCTCTTCAGATATTGTCTGCCTGACGTCAGTGATTGCATAACCAGGACTTGTGATATGAACCAAATGCTCATACAATCATCCACCACTTGTTCTCATAGCTTCATGCAACCCTGATTGGAGGGCGAAGCAGGTGCTACACCTTGCCCAAGGATGACCTGCAGGCTAGCAGAGGGAAGGACTGCCTTACACCTCCTTTGGTAAAGACACATCTCTACCTGCCACCCAACATGGAGATGGCTTTAGCAATCCAACTGCTCATCTGCATACAATACAAGTCTTGGTCTCCACAACTCCCCCATTCTGTGTATTTCTGACACCAAGCATCCACTATGAAAAAAGTTGTCAAATTCCATCTCAGCCCCCTACCTCTTAGCTTAAAGCAATGCATAGAGTCACAGAAAAGTACAGCACAGAAACAAGTCATTCGGCGCATCTGGTCCATGCTGAACTATTTAAACTACCTGCTCCCATAGCCCTCCATACCTACTTATGCAAACTTCTCTTAAACATTGAAGTAGAGCTTGCATAGCCCACTTGTGCTGGGACCTCAATCTACTCTCTCATGGTCCTCTGAGTGAAGAAGTTTCCCCTTATGTTCCACTTAAACTTTTCACCTTTCACACACTTAATTGGTGGATGTTGTGTACTTGGATTTTCAGAAGGCCTTTGACAAGGTGGCACACATGATGCTGCTTCACAAGAACCCTTGGTATTACAGGAGAGGTACTAGCATGGATAGAGTACTGGCTGATTGACAGAGGCAAAAAGTGGGAATAATGTAAGTCTTTTCTGGTTGGCTGGCAGTGATAAGTGGTGTTCCACAGTGGTCCATGTTGGGACCACTTCTTTTTACATTATATGTCAATGATTTGAATGACCGAATTGATGGCTTTGTGGCCTTGTTTTTCAGACAATACAGAGACAGGTAGAGGGGCAGCTGGTGTTGAGGAAGCAGAGAGGCTGCAGAAGGTCTTAGACAGATGAGGAGAATGGGCAAAGTAGCAGATGGAATAGTGTCAAGAAGTGTTTGGTCATGCACTTTGGTAGCAGGAATAAAAGGGTAGACTTATTTCTAAATGGAGAGAAAATTTTAAAAATCTGAGGCGCACAAGGGTGCCCTTATGCAAGGTCCCCCAATGGTTAATTTGCCATTGAGTCAATAGTGAGGAAGGCAAATGTAGCGTTAGTATTCATTGCAAGAGGACTAGAATGTAAGGTTGAGGCTTTATAAAACACTGGCAAGCCCTCATTTGGGAGTATTGTGAGCAGTTTTGGGCCCCTTATTGAAGAAAGGATGTGCTGACATTAGAGAGTTCAAAAGAGGTTCACATAAATTATTCCAGAATCGAATCATTTTCAGGAATGTTTTCGTCCTGATGAAGAGTCTCGGCTCGAAAAGTTGCCTATTTACTTTATTCCATAGATACTGCCTGGGCTGCTGAGCTCATTGTGTGTTGCTCAGGATTGAAAGGCTTGTCACATCAGGAGCATTTGATGGCTCTGGGCCTCTACTCACTAGAATTCAGAAGAATGAGGGGTGACCTCATTGAAACCTATCAAAAGACCTCTATAGAGTGGACGTGGAGAGGATGTTTCATATGGTGGGGGAATCTAAGACCAGAGAACACAGCCTCAGAATAGAGGTGTATCCTTTTAGAGCTGAGATGGAGGAATTTCTTTAGCCAGAGAGTGGTGAAACTATGGAATTCATTGGCACAGGTGGCTGTGGAGGCCAAGTCATTGGGTATATTTAAAATAGGTTGACAGATTGTTGTTTAATCAGGGCATGAAGGGATTCAGGAAAAGGCAGGAAATTGGGGGCTGAGAGGGAAAATAGAATATACACATGTGTAACCTACATTGTTGTATTATCGCATTGGAGTTGACTTGTTTGTGCGAGAACCAGGCATCAAGTCACGGGGTGGGGGGAGAGAGGTGGGCTTTGGAACTCTTATGTGATTACAATCTTGCATGTGCTTACTGCAAATCTCTCATTTGGCTCTATTCATGTATGGCTAAAGTGCAACTAAATAACTCAGATTGAATTGAATAACTCAGATCCTCCACTTACAGGGAAGATGTTACTCTTATTAACATCTTTCCTGTAAGTGAGTGACCAAACCGGCACATGATGCTCCAAATGAGATCTCACTACAGACTTATACAACTTGAACATGCAACCAACCACAACCACTCTAGCTTCTCCCACAAAGCCATCTTCATCTTCTACCTCATCTTCAATGCCAAGCAAATGAACTTTCTTACCAACCTCCAATACGGGATCTTGTCAAATGCCTTGCTACATGTAGACAACATTCACTGCCTTACCTTCATCAACTTTCCTGGTAACTTGATCTTATAAAACTGTTAAGATTGGTTAGACACAACCTATCATGCATGAAGCCATACTGACTATTCCTGTCAGTCCATGTCTATCAAATATATCCAGTCCATTAGAATAACTTTCCCATTACTGATGTCAGGCTCACCGGCCAATAAATTCCTGGTTTATTTTTAGAGCCTTTCTTAACCAGCAGAACTACCTTTGCTATCCTCCAATCCTCTGGTACCTCACTTGTCACTAAGGATGATTTAAAGGTCTCTGCTAGGGACCCGGCAATTTCTTCACTTACCTCCCACAGGGTCCGAAGAAACACCCTGCCAGACCCTGGAGACGTGCCCACCCTAATTTGCCTCGACAGCAAACAACAGCAACCTCATGCCTTCTTTTAGCCCTACTGATTTCTTTCTTTAGTGTTCTCTTGAATTTCTTATACTGTAAATGCACCTCATTTGTTCCTACCTGCCTATACCTACTCTGCACCGTTTTTTTTCTTAACTAGGGCCTCAATATCTCTTAAAAACCAAGGCTCCCTAAACCTTTTGTTCTGATAAGCATATACAAGCTTTGTACTCTCAAAATTTTGTTTCCAAAAGCTTTCCACTTACCAAGTACACCTTTGTCAGAAAACAGCCTGTCCCAATCCACACTCCCAGATCCTTTCTGATACCATCAAAATCAGTCTTACTCCAATTTAGATTCTCAATCCGTAGAGCAGACCTATTTGTTTGCATAATTACTGAAACTATGGCATCGTGGTCACTGGATACAAAGTGCTTCCCTACACAAACTTCTGTCATCTGCCTAGTATCATTCCTAATAGAAGATCAAGAATCAATCCACCTAGAGTGTGCTTCTACGTACTCAATGAGGAAACTTTCCTGAACACATTTGACAAACTCTATCCCATCTAGTCCTTTTAAATGTAACCTTCTCACTTGTAATGAGTTAGCTATTGCTGTGATCTACTAAAACCAACATTACAATGCACAAGGAGTAATAATGAAAAGGACATTTCCAAAACAAGACACATCTCAGGTAAACGCAACACTAAAGTTTGAATGTTCCTTCAAGAGAAAATGAAGCCATCATTTGTATAAACCCTGACACACCAGTGCAAATTTACTGTTCACCAAGAAGCAATAATTTAACACACACTAGTATAAACTTAAAATGAAATTGTATTGACAAAATATTTTGAACTATAACAAACAAAATAAAGGGCCCATTACACATATATTAGCATGAATTGTACACATAATCATTGGAGCTCATTGTTGCAGTCAATCCAGTGCGCTTCACTTTGTTTACTCAGGGACCGAACAATTCTGCCAGAAAGCACAGTCCAAGCAAAATATAAATAAATATCCAAGCAACATCCAAGGACAATGTGTTGAACATTCTCCAAGGTCGTCTGTAACTAGCTAATTAAAAGTTATCTGTACATTTGCCGTGAGAGCAATGTCTGCAGGAAGATTTTCTGACTGCAGTATCTGTCCTTCAAATATACTCTGAGCTGTTCACCATGTTCATTACTCATGTTTGTCATCCATCTCCATACTTCTGTCTCTCATTTTCCTCCAGCTCTCTCCAGAATTTCGCACCCCCAAGCCCTCTGGAATGTTTCGGAGCATCATATGGGCCAAATGTTAACAATACAAATCCTACTGGCCAATTCAACAAGCCTAACGTATCAATCAACTGAATTATGATTGTATAATGTAATTAAAGGAACACATTACATTTTGAGAAAGTATGCATAAGATAAAATAACTTACAGCATAACGGTATTAATGAATTAAAGCATGGTCTTAACCAGGGTATGACATTCAGTTTGAGAGTCCCAGTCAATATGTAGAAAGTTAAGAAAGCCTATTATAACAACCTACACACACAAAATGCTGGTGGAACACAGCAGGCCAGGCAGCATCTATAAGGAGAAGCACTGTCGACGTTTCGTCAGGACGAAGGGTCTCGGCCCAAAACGTCGACAGTGCTTCTCCTTATAGATGCTGCCTGGCCTGCTGTGTTCCACCAGCATTTTGTGTGTGTTGTTTGAATTTCCAGCGTCTGCAGGTTTCCTTGTGTTTGCTATTATAACAACCTTATGTTTCTTACCAACAATCTGCCATCTCTCTACAAATTTGTTCCTCTAAATCCCTCAGACTGTTGGGTGGTCAGTAATAAAGCCCCATTAATGTGTTCATACTTTTCCTATCCACAGATCCACCAATAAACACCTCACCAGACGAGTTCTCCAGTCTGTCCTGAAGGAGTACTGCCATGACATTTTCCATGACGAGTAATACCACCCCGTCTCCTTTAATCTTCCCGCTGTCACTTCTAAAACAACAGAACCTTGGAATACTGAGCTCCCATTCCTGTCCCACCCGCAACCAAGTCTTATTAGTAGCTACAATATCATAATTCCATGTGTCAATCCATGTCCTGAGCTCATCTGCCTTTCGTATGATACTTCTTACATTGAAATATACATAGAAACACAGAAAATATACAGCACAATACAGGCTCTTAGGCCCACAAAGTTGTGCCGAACATGTCCCAAACTTAGAAATTACTAGGGTTACCCATAGCCCTATATTTTTCTAAGCTCCACGTACCTATCCAAAAGTCTCTTAAAAGACCCTATCGTATCCACCTCCACCATTGCTGGCAGCCCATTCCGCGCACCTACCACCCTCTACTTAAAAAACATACCCCGATATCTCCTCTGTACCTATTCCCCTGCACCTTAAACCTGTGCCCTCTTGTGGCAGCCATTTTAGCCCTGGAAAAAGCCTCTGACTATCCACACCATCAATGTCTCTCATCATCTTATACACCTCTATCAGGTCACCTTTCATCCTCTGTCGCTCCAGGGAGAAAAGGCCGAGCTCACTCAACCTGTTTTCATAAGGCATGCTCCCCAAACGAGGCAACATCCTTGTAAGTATCCTCTGCACCCTTTCTATAGTTTCCACATCCTTCCTGTAGTGAGGCAACCAGAACTGAGCACAGTACTCCAAGTGGGGTCTGACCAGGGTCCTATACAGCTGCAACATTACCTCTCGGCTCCTAAATTCAATTCCACGATTGATGAAAACCAATACACCATATGCCTTCTTAACAACAAATCAACCTGTGCAGCTGCTTTGAGCGTCCTATGGACTCGGACCCCAAAATCCCTCTGATCTTCCACACTGCCAAGAGTCTTACCATTAATACTATATTCTGCCATCATACTTGACCTACCAAAATGAACCACTTCATACTTATCTGGGTTGAACTCCATCTGCCACTTCTCAGCCAAGCTTTGCATTTTATCAATGTCCTGCTGCAACCTCAACACTATCCACAACACCCCCAACCTTTGTGTCATCAGCAAACTTACTAACCCATCCCTCCACTTTCTTCATCATGAAGTGTAAGGGTCACAAAACAGATCCCTGAGGCACACCACTGGTCACCGACTTCCATGCAGAATATGACCTGTCTACAACCACTCTTTGCCTTCTGTGGACAAGCCAGTTCTGGATCCACAAAGCAATGTTCCCTTGGATCCCATGCCTCCTTACTTTCTCAATAAGCGTTGCATGGGTTACCTTAGCAAATGCCTTGCTGACATCCATATACACTACATATACACAAAATCCATATAAACTACATCATTGTGTTTAGTCACATCCTCAAAAGATTCAATCAGGCTCATAAAGCACAACCAGCCCTTGACAAAGCCATGCTGACTATTCCTAATCATATTATACCTCTCCAAATTTTCATAAATCCTGCCTCTTAGGATCTTCTCCATCAACTTACCAACCACTGAAGTAAGACTCACTGGTCTATGATGTCCTGGGCTATCTTTACTCCCTTTCTTGAATAAAGGAATAATATCCGCAACCCTCCAATCCTCCGGAACCTCTCCCATGATGCAAAAATCATCTCCAGATGCTCAGCAATCTCCTCCCTCGCCTCTCATAGTAGCCTGGGGTACATCCCATCCGGTCCTGGCTACTTATCCAACTTGATGCTTTCCAAAAGCTCCAGCACATCCTTTCTTAATATCTACATGCTCAAGCTTTTCAGTCCGCTGCAAGTCATCACTACAATCACCAAGATCCTTTTTCATAGTGAATACTGAAGTATTCATTAAGCACTTCTGCTATTTCCTCTGGCTCCATACACACTTCCCCACTGTCACACTTGATAGGTCCTATTCTTACACGTCTCATCCTCTTGCTCTTCATATTTGTAGAATGCCTTGGGGTTTTCCTTAATCCTGCCCGTCAAGGCCTTCTCATAGCCCCTTCTGGCTGTCCTAATTTCCTTCTTAAGCTCCTTCCTGTTAGCCTTATAATCTTCTAGATCTTCTAGATCTCCCTAGCTCTCTGAATCTTTCATAAGCTTTTCTTTTCTTCTTAACTAGATTTACTACAGCCTTTGTACACCACAGTTCCTATACCCTACCATAACTTCCCTGTCTCGTAGGAGTGTACCTATGCAGAATTCCACACAAATATCCCCTGAACATTTGCCACATTTCTTCCGTACCTTTCCTTGAGAACATCTGGTCCCAATTTAAGCTGCCAAGTTCCTGCCTGATAGCCTCATAATTCCACTTACCCCAATTAAACACTTTTATAACTTGCCTGTTCCCATCTCTCTCCAATGCTATTGTAAAGGAGATAGAATTATGAACACTATCTCCAAAATGCTCTCCCACTGAGAGATCTGACACCTGACCAGGTTCATTTCCCAATACCAGATCAAGCACAGCCTCTCCTCTTGTAGGCTTATCTACATATTGTGTCAAGAAACCTTCCTGAACACAACTAACAAACTCCACCCCATCTAAACCCCTTGCTCTAGGGAGTTGCCAATCAATATTTGGGAAATTAAAATCTCCCATCACGACAACTCTGTTATTATTACACCTTTCCAGGATCTGTTTCCCTATCTGCTCCTCGATATCCCTGTTACTATTGAGCAGCCTATAAAAAACACCCCTTCCTGCTCCTAACTTCCACCCACAAAGACTCCGTAGACAATCCCTCCATGACGTCCACCTTTTCTGCAGCTGTGACACTATCTATGATCAACAGTGCCACGCCCCACCTCTTTTGCCTCCCTCCCTGTCCTTTCTGAAACATCTAATACCCGGCACTTGAAATAACCATTCCTGTCCCTGAGCCACTCAAGTCTCTGTAATGGCCACCACATCATATCTCCAAGTACTGATCGACGCTCTAAGCTCAACCGCTCTGTTCACAATACTCCTTGCGTTAAAATACACATCTCAAACCGTCGGTCTGAGTGCGTTCCTTCTGTATCACCTGCCTATCCTCCCTCACACAGCTCAGGACATTAGTAACACCACTCAACCTTTTGATTCCTGACTTGGTCTGAGGTCTGAGGTCTACACAACATGTCTCCACAACCTCTCAATTTTCTGTTCTGGTATTCTGGTTCCCATCCCCCACAAAACTCTAGTTTAACACCCCCCCCCCCCCACCATGCAGCACTAGTAAACCTTACCACTAGGATATTAGTCGACTACAGCATATTACAGGCCTTTCAGCCAACAATGTAATGCCAACCACATAACCTAATATAGAAACTGCCTAGAATATCCTTACCACATAGCCCTCCATGTTTTTAAGCTCTATGTAACGATCCAAGACTCTCTTAAAAGACCCAATTGTATCCGCCTCTACCACTGTCACTGGCAATGTATTCCACGCACCCAACACTTTCTGTGTGGAAAAACTTAGCCATGACATTTCCTCTGTACCTACTTCCAAGCACCTTAAAACTATGCCCCCTTGTGTTAGCCATTTCAGCCCTGGAATAAAAGCTTCTGGCTATCTACACGATCAATCCCTCTCACTATCTTATACACCTCCATCAGGTCACCTCTCATCCTCCTGTCACCAAGGAGAAAAGACCAAGTTCACTCAACCTTTTCTCATAGGCATGCTCTCCAATCCAAGCAACATCCTTGTAAATCTCCTCTGCACCCTTCCTGTAGTGAGATGACCACCAGAACTGAACACAGTACTCCAAGTGGGGTGTGACCAAGGTCCTATATAGCTGTAACATTAGCCCACGGCTCTTGAACTCAACCCCACAGTTGACGAAGGCCAGCACACCATATGTCTTCCCAACAACACCGTCAACCTACACAGCAGTTTTGAGTATCTAATGGAAAAAGACCCCAAGATCTCTTTGACCCTCCATACTGCCAAGAATCTTACCATTATTATTATATTCTGTCTTCAAATGACCTACCAAAATGTAACACTTCGCACTTATCTGGACTAACTCCATCTGCCAGTTCTCAGCCCAGTTCTGAATCCTATCGATGTCGCGCTCGACAACCCTCCGACTATCCACAACACCCCCAACTTTTGTGTTATTGGCAAACTTATTAACCTACCCTTCTACTTCCTCATCCAGGTCATTTGTAAAAATCATAAAGAGGTGGGGTCCCAGGACAGATCACTGCAGAACACCACTGGTCATCGACCTCCATGCAGAATATGAACCACCTACAAATACCCTTCGTCTTCTGTGGGCAAGCCAATTCTGTATTCGCAAAGCAAAGTCTCCTTGGATCCCATGCCTCATTACTTTCTGAATGAGCCTGGCATGGGGAACCTTATCAAATGCCTTAATGAAATACATATATACTACATCCACTGCTCTACCTTCACTGCGTTCTGTTATATTCTCAAAGAATTCAATCAACCTCGTAAGGCACAACCTGCCATTGGCAGAGCTATGCTGACTAACCCTAATCAGATTGTGTCTCTCCAAATGCTCATAAATCCTGCCTCACAGGATCTTCTCCAAAAGCTTGCCCACCACTGAAGTAAGACTCACTGGTCTATAATTTCCTGGGTTATCTCTACTCCCTTTCTTGAACAAAGGAACAACATTTGCAACTTCCCAATCCTCTGGTACTACTCCCATCCCTATTGATGATGCAAAGATCATCGCAAGAAGCTCAGCAATCTCCTCCCTCACTTCACACAGAAGTTTGGGGTATATTTCCTCTGGTCTGGCAACTTACCTAACTGAATATCTTTCAAAAGCTCCAGCACATCCTCTTTCTTAATGTCTATACACTCATGCATTTCATTCCACTGTGAGTCATCCCCACAATTGCCAAAGTCCTTTTCACTGGTGAACAGCGAAGCAAAATATTCATTAAGTACTACCGCTACCTCCTCGGCTCCATGCACACATTTCCACTATCGCTCCTGATTGGCCCTATTCACACGGCTCATTATCTTGCTCTTCACATCCTTGTGGAACGCCTTGGGGGTTTCTTTAATCCTGCTTGCCAAGGCTTTTTCATGGCCCCTTCTAGCTCTCCTAATTTCATTCTTAAACTCCTCCGTGGCAACCTTGTAATTTTCCAACTCTATCAGTACCTAGTTTCTTGATCCTTTCTTCAGCTTTTCTTCTTAACTAGATTTTCCACATCCTTTCCCAGCCTCAATGGAACATACCTATGCAGAATGCCATGCAAATGTTTCCTGAACATTTGCCACATTTTTGCTGTGCATTTCCCTGAGAACATCTGCTCCCAATTTATGCTCCCAAGTTTCAGCCAAATATTTCCCCCACCCCAATTAAAAATTTTCTCAAATTGTCTGCTTCTATCCTACTCCTATCTTACTACGGTAAAGGAGATAGAGGTGTGATCACTACCTCCAAAATGCTCTCCCAAGAGATCTGACACCTGACACTGAAAACTCTTTAGCCTTCCCTCCTACACAAAATTCTTAGCCACATGTTAAACTTGCACTCACACTTAGCACGGGAACAATCTTGAGGTCACAACTTGTGTGGTCCCGTTCTTTAATTTAGCACCGAATTCTCTGAATTCACTTTGCAGAAGCTCACCACTCTTCCGACCTGTCATTAGTACCTACAGGGACCATGACCTCTGGCTGCTCACTCTCCCACTTCAGACTACAAGACCATAATATATAGGAGCAGAAATAGGCCATTTGGCCCAGTGAGTCTGCTCTGCCATCAATCATGGGCTGATCCAATTCTTCCAGTTATCCCAACTTCCATGCCTTCTCCCCGTACCCTTTGATGCCCTGGCTAATCAAGAACTTACCTATCTCTGCCTTAAATGCACCCAATGACTTGGCCTCCACAGCCAATCGTGGCAACACATTCCACAGATTTACCACCCTCTGACTAAAGTAATTTCTCCTCATCTCTGTTCTAAATGGACGTCCTTCAATCCTTAAGTCATGCCCCCTTGTCCTGGACTCCGCTACCATGGGAAATAACTTTGCCATATCTAATCTGTTCAGGCCTTTCAACATTCAGAATGCTTCTCTGAGATTTCCCCCCTCATTCTCCTGAACTCCGGGGAATAGAGCCCAAGAGCTGCTAGATGTTCCTCAGACAGTAACCCTTTCATTCCTGGAAACATTCTTATTAATCTCCTCTGAACCCTCTCCAATGTCAGTATATCCTTTCTAAAATAAGGAGCCCAAAACTGCACACAATATTCCATGTGTGGTCTCACGAGTGCCTTATAGAGCATCAACATTACATCCCTGCTCTTATATTCTATTCCTCTAGAAATGAATGCCAACATGGCATTTGCTTTCTTCACCACCAACTCTACCTGGAGGTTAACCTTTAGGGTATCCTGCACAAGGACTCCCAAGTCCCTTTGCATCTCTGCATTTTGAATTCTCTCCCCATCTAAACAACAGTCTACCCGTTTATTTCTTCTACCAAAGTGCATGACCAGACACTTTCCAACATTGTATTTCATTTACCACTTCCTTGCCCATTCCCCTAAGCCAGGGGTGGCCAACCTTTTACATTCCATGCGTCAATTTTTTCACACACGAGTTCAGATGCGCCATACAACTCTTGTACCCCCATTCAATTCTTGTAAAAATATGTTAATGTAGACATAGTTAGCATTTTTACATGATATATTGATTTAATATAAAAAACAAGATAAACATTATTTACCTTAATGAGACTTTTAACAAATATATTTTGTCTTTTTTTGATTTCTTCCTTTTTCTTAATCACACATTCTTTCCCAAGACCCAAGCACTAGCTTCAGTTTTCCTTCTATTTCAGTCTGATGTTGTGTTTTATAGTGACTATTAAGATCAATTATGTGAGAAAGTATTTTCACAAACAATGCACAACGGTTTTCCTGACGGACCCGCTATAAATAGGAACTTATTTTCCCACTGTTGATTGAATTCATGCTTACTATCACTTACTGCTTTTCTTTTGCTCATTTTCTTTTGCACTGTGATGGGTAACTGAATGTAAAAACAAGGCTTAATTTTCGAAAAAGTACAAAACTGCAAATGTTCACAAAGGACAAACAAAGCACAACTCCATAGCGCACGAGTGTCAATTGTAAACTGACTGGCAAAACCCTGTGACGCACCACTGGTGCAGACACCTGGCGCCTCAGGATCAAACAAGTATCAAACATGTATTGAACAGTTATAGAACGACTGCAGAACAGAAGTCTTTCTTTCCTAGTTTGACTCACTGAACATTTTTTTAATTGAAGACAGATTAATGTGAAGGAAGATAACATTTGACAAAAGATGTACACGAAATAATGAAATAGCTAAAAGTAATTGCTAAAATTTAGATTTATTCTCAGTAAAACCCATTTCCAGCTCTAAGCTACTTGAATTCCTGTTACAGATTTTTTTTCCTACAAATCGGTTTTTGGTTAATACTTTTTGCATGAGTAGGCTTACTTTTTTATTATTATCACTGGGGTGCAATGCACCACTTCTAATCATCCAATGCACCACTTTTGGTACATGCACCATAGGTTGGCCATCCCCACCCTAAGCTATCCAAGTTTCTCTGCAGGCTCCCTGTTTCCTCAGCACTACACACTCGTTCACCTATCTCTATATCATCTGCAAATTTAGCCACAAATCCACTAATCCCATAGCCCCAATCATTGACATACATCGTAAAAAGCAGCCGTCCCAACACCTACTCTTGTGCAACTCCACAGGAAACCGGCAGCCAGCCGGTTCCCACTCTATTTTCTGATCAACCAAAGCTCCACCCATGCTCGTAACACTTTTTCCCAACTCACAAATCCCCTATCAACACAGTTCGCCTCTTCTCCCTTCCCTTCTGAGTCACAGAGCCAGACCCAGTTGCAGAAACCTGACTGCTGTGACTTGCCTCTGCTGGGTCATCCAAAGTTGTGTAACTGTTGTTGAGGGGGATGGCCACAGAGGTACTCTGCTTTGGCTGTTTAACACCTTTCCCTTTCCTGAATGTCACCCAGATTCCTGTGTCCAGCACCTTGGGTGTAACTATCTCTCTGTATGTCCTAGCTATTACCCCCCTCAGCCTCTCGAATGATCCAGAGTTCATCCAGCTCCAACTCCTTTATGTAGTGTTAGAAGCTGCAGCTGGATCACTTCATGCAGATGTAGTAATCAGGCACACTGTTGGTCTCCCTGCCTTCCCACATCTTGCAAGAGGAGCATTCAATTATCCTGCCTAGCATCCCTACTGTTCTAACTGAGCAAATATAGAGAAGGAAAAACAATATACTCAGCACTCCACCTCCGAGGAATACATCCTCAGCGTTAAGTGGGCTCTATGTAAATCAGCACTATGCAGGGTCATTATAACGTTATATAAATGGACATTTGTGCCTGACAAAAAAAAATCAAACCCAGGATATATTTTATTTTATGTATACATGGTAATTCATGGAGTAACAATCATGCCTGTATGGCCTACCTTGTACATCAGTGGAGGAGCAAAACATCATAGCAGCAGCTGAGGAAACCCGGTAGTGGTTGCATCTTAGAGGAGGGACCAGGCTGTAGGTCCTCCTCTAACTTTGGCTACTATTTTAAGCAGGCATCGAGATAGCTGCTCCTTTCTTTTGTTTCCTATCATGAAGCAGTTTTCGGTAGCAGGACATCATGGCAAGAACACCTCTCTCTGCCTTACTGTTTCACTCCCAGTCAGGGTCATTCCAATTATCGATGAAGCCAATTTCAAAGAGGTGCCAACATCAACATGACACTCCCCAACTTCCAAATGCTGTTACACATGCAATTTCATATCCATGCTAATGCTTTCCCTAAACATCTTAGATGTACTACCTTCACTGGAAGTTGTGGGCAGTTTTCCAGATGTCATGGGTGGAAAAAATGGAATAAATTGATAAGAGAGCAAGCGTGTTTACACACACGGGGGGGGGGGGGAGGCAGAGTGTGAACTAATATGCAATCAGCTGTGAGTGGCTCAGAATGTATGTAAAGCGCTCTCATTGGCTGATTGAATGTTTAATGTAATGGCGGCCCCTCAAGAAGTTTTAAGACTTAAGACAAGACTAGACCCTCAGCTCAGAAGGGAAGGAGGGAAAAGAGGAGAGCAGTAGTGATAGGGGATTCGATAGTTAGGGGGAACAGATAAGAGGTTCTGTGGAAGAGATCGAGAATCCCGGATGGTTTGTTGCCTCCCTGGTGCCAGGGTCCGCGATATCTCGGATCGAGTTCTCAGTATACTCAGGAGGGAGGGTGAGTAGCCAGATGTCGTGATCCATGTAGGGACCAATGACGAGGGTAGGAAGAGTGAGGAGCTCCTAAAAGGTGAGTTCAGGGAGCTAGGTGCCAAGTTAAAGGACAGGACCTCCAGGAGAGCAATCTCAGGACTGCTACGAGTGCCACGTGCAGGTGGGTTTAAAAATAGTAAGATAGTGCAGATCAACACGTGGCTGACGACATGGTGCAGGAGGGAGGAATTCAGATTTATAGATAATTGGGCAGTTTTCCAGGGAAGGTGGGACCTGTTGCGGCGGGACGGTTTACATCTGAACTGGATGGGGACAAATATTCTTGCAGGTAGGTTTGCTAGAGAGGCTCTAGTGGATTTAAACTAGATATGAGGGGGGAGGGGAACCAGAATGTAGGAACAGATGTATGGGAGAAGCAAGAAAAAGAAGACAGTAAAGTTCTTTGTACTGTTAGAGATAAACAGAGAGGAGGTGGAGAATTTCTTAAATGCATTTATTTTAATGCTAGGAGCACTGTAAGAAAGGTGGATGAGCTTAGAGCATGGATTGATACCTGGAAATATGTTGTAGCTATTAGTGAAACATGGTTGCAGGAGGGGTGTAACTGGCAACTAAATATTCTTGGATTGCGTTGCTTCAGGTGTGATAGAATTGGAGGGACAAGAGAAGGTGTTGCATTGCTTGTCAGAGAAAATATTACAGCGGTGCTCTGGCAGGATAGATTAGAGGGCTCATCTAGGGAGACTATTTGGGTGGAATTGAGGAATGGGAAAGGTGTAGCAACACTTATAGGGGTGTATTATAGACCACCTACGGGGAGCAAGAATTCGAGGAGCAAATTTGCAAGCAGATAGCAGATATTTGTAGTAAGCACAGGGCTGTGATTGTGGGAGATTTTAATTTTCCACACATAGACTGGGAAGCCCATACTGTAAAAGGGATGGATGGTTTGGAGTGTGTAAAATGTGTGCAGGATAGTTTTTTGCAGCAATACATAGAGGAACCAACTAGAGAAGGGGTAGTGTTGGATCTTCTGTTAGGGAATGAAATAGGTCAGGTGATGGAGGTATGTGTTGGGGAGCACTTCGGGTCCAGTGATCATCAATACCATCAGTTTCAATATAATTATGGAGAAGGATAGGACTGGACCCAGGGTTGAGATTTTTGATTACAGAAAGGCTAACTTTGAGGAGATGCGAAAGGATTTAGAAGGTGTGGATTGGGACAAGTTGTTTTATGGGAAGGATGTAATAGAGAAATGGCGGTCATTTAAAGGTGAAATTTTGAGGGTACAGAACCTTTATGTTCCTGTTAGGTTGAAAGGAAAGATTAAAAGTTTGAGAGAGCCATGGTTTTCAAGGGATATTGGAAACTTGGTTAGGAAAAAGAAAGATATCTAAAATAAATATAGGCAGCTTGGAGTAAATGAGGTGCTCGAGGAATATAAAGAATGTAAAAAGAATCTTAAAGAAATTAGAAAAGCTAAAAGATACGAGGTGGCATTGGCAAGTAAGCTGAAAATAAATCCAAAGGGTTTAGACAATAGACAATAGGTGCAGAAGTAGACCATTCGGCCCTTCGAGCCTGCACCGCCATTCTGAGATCATGGCTGATCATCTACTATCAATACCTGGTTCCTGCCTTGTCCCCATATCCCTTGATTCCCCTATCCATAAGATACCTATCTAGCTCCTTCTTGAAAGCATCCAGAGAATTGGCCTCCACTGCCTTCCGAGGCAGTGCATTCCAGACCCCCACAACTCTCTGGGAGAAGAAGTTTTTCCTTAACTCTGTCCTAAATGACCTACCCCTTATTCTCAAACCATGCCCTCTGGTACTGGACTCTCCCAGCATCTGGAACACATTTCCTGCCTCTATCTTGTCCAATCCCTTAATAATCTTATATGTTGCAATCAGATCCCCTCTCAATCTCCTTAATTCCAGCGTGTACAAGCCCAGTCACTCTAACCTCTCTGCGTAAGACAGTCCGGTCATCCCAGGAATTAACCTCGTGAATCTACATTGCACTTCCTCTACAGCCAGGATGTCCTTCCTGAACCCTGGAGACCAAAACTGTACACAATACTCCAGGCATGGTCTCACCAGGGCTCTGTACAAATGCAAGAGGATTTCCTTGCTCTTGTACTCAATTCCCTTTGTAATAAAGGCCAACATTCCATTAGCCTTCTTCACTGCCTGCTGCACTTGCTCATTTAGCTTCAGTGACTGATGAACAAGGACTCCGAGATCTCTTTGTATTTCTCCCTTACCTAACTCTACATCGTTCAGATAATAATCTGCCTTCCTGTTCTTACTCCCAAAGTGGATAACCTCACACTTATTCACATTAAACGTCATCTGCCAAGTATCTGCCCACTCACTCAGCCTATCCAAGTCACCCTGAATTCTCCTAACATCCTCATCACATGTCACACTGCCACCCAGCTTAGTATCATCAGCAAACTTGCTGATGTTATTCTCAATGCCTTCATCTAAATCATATATGTCAAACTCAAGGCCCGCGGTGGAATTATCTTTGGCCCGCGAGATAATATCTAATTACTATTAAAGCTGGCCCCAGTAATTGAAGCGCCTATGGCGTATGATATGGCTAATGCTGAGTTTATTCAGGTACCAGGTTTTCAGGGTTTTTAGTGTTTATTCGGCAGTCTTGCTCGGCAGTCTTTTTCATAAGAAACGGAATTTGTAAAGTGAAACACTTTGTAGTTATAGCAGAGACTGAGACACATGAGAGCAAGCTGAAAAAACGGAGGCAACAAAAGCTGCGTTTGCACGCGTCCGACTGATCTGGCCCGCATGAAGCTGCATTTTGCTCAATCCGGCCCGTGACCTAAAATGAGTTTGACACCCCTGATCTAAATCGTTGATGTAAATTGTAAACAGCTGTGGTCCCAATACCGAGCCCTGTGGCACCCCACTAGTCACCACCTGCCATTCCGAGAAACACCCATTCACCATTACCCTTTGCTTTCTATCTGCCAACCAGTTTTCTATCCATGTCAACATATCCCCCCCAATGCCATGAGTTCTGATTTTACCCACCAATCTCCTATGTGGGACCTTATCAAATGCCTTCTGAAAATCGAGGTACACTACATCCACTGGATCTCCCCCGTCTAACTTCCTGGTTACATCCTCAAAAAAATCCAATAGATTAGTCAAGCATGATTTGCCCTTGGTAAATCCATGCTGGCTCGGCCCAATCCTATCACTGCTATCTAGATATGCCACTATTTCATCTTTAATAATGGAGTCTAGCATCTTCCCCACTACTGATGTTAGGCTGACAGGATGATAGTTCTCTGTTTTCTCCCTCCCTCCTTTCTTAAAAAGTGGGATAACATTAGCCATTCTCCAATCCTCAGGAACTGATCCTGAATCTAAGGAACATTGGAAAATGATTACCAATGCATCCGCAATTTCCAGGGCCACCTCCTTTAGTACCCTAGGATGCAGACCATCTGGACCTGGGGAGTTGTCAGCCTTCAGTCCCATCAGTCTACTCATCACCGTTTCCTTCCTAATGTCAATCTGTTTCATTTCCTCTGTTACCCTATGTCCTTGGCCCATCCATACATCTGGGAGATTGCTTGTGTCTTCCTTAGTGAAAACAGATCTAAAGTACTCATTTAATTCTTCTGCCATTTCTCCTGTTTCCCATAACAATTTCACCCAATTCATTCTTCAAGGGCCCAACATTGTTAACTATCTTCTTTCTCTTCACATACCTAAAAAAGCTTTTGCTATCTTCCTTTATATTCCTGGCTAGCTTGCGTTCGTACCTCATTTTTTCTCCCCATATTGTCTTTTTAGTTAAGTTCTGTTGTTCCTTAAAAATTTCCCAATCATCTGTCCTCCCACTCACCTTAGCTCTGTTATATTTCCTTTTTTTTAATGCTATGCAATCTCTGACTTCCTTTGTCAACCACTGTGGCCCCTTTCCCCCCTTTGAATCCTTCCTTCTCAGGGGGATGAACTGATTTTGCACCTTGTGCATTATTCCCAAGAATACCTGCCATTGCTGTTCCACTGACTTTTCTGCTAGGATATCCGTCCAGTTAACTTTGGCCAGCTCCTCCCTCATGGCTCCATAGCTTCCCCTGTTCAACTGCAACACTGACACCTCCGATCTGCCCTTATTCATCTCAAATTGCAGATAAAAACTTATCATATTATGGTCACTACCTCCTAATGCTCCTTTACTTCAAGATCGCTTATCAAATCCTGTTCATTACACAACACTAAATGCAGAATAGCCTTGTCCCTGGTCGGCTCTCATACAAGCTGTTCCAAGAATGCATCCCGTAGGCACTCTACAGACTCCCTTTCCTGGGGTCCAGCACCAACCTGATTCTCCCAGTTCACCTGCATGTTGAAATCCCCCATAACTACTGTGACATTACCTCTGCCACATGCCAATGTTAATTCCCTATTCAACTTGCACCCAATATCCATGCTACTGTTTGGGGGCCTGTAGACAACACCCATTAGGGTCTTTTTGCCCTTACTGTTCCTCTGTTCTATCCACACAGACTCTACTTCTCCTGATCCTATGCCCCCCTTGCAAAGGACTGAATCTCATTCCTCACCAACAGGGCCACCCCACCCCCTCTGCCCACATTTCTGTCCCTACGATAGCACGTATACCCTTGTACATTCATTTCCCAGGTCTGATCTCCCTGCAGCCATGTCTCCGTTATCCCAACAACATCATAGTTACCCATTCGCACCTGAGCTTCAAGCTCATCCGCCTTATTTCTGACACCGTGCATTCAGATATAGAATTTTTAGCCCATTTCTCCTCTCTCTGTTTAAATCGCTGCCTATTGTGCTTAACCCAGCTCCCCGGACTCCCATCGAGCTATACACCCCTTGAATTTTGTTGTCTTTCCTAAATTCACTTATTATTTCTGCACATTTAACTCCATGTTCTGTCAGACCATCCCTCTGTACATGTGTCCTCCTTATCACTTGTTCCGCCTCACCTTTCTCTACTACACACTTAATATTCCAGAACCGTGTAGTCCCCACTTGTCCTTTATTCTTCATCTCGCTATCCTCTCTCGCATTCTGGATCCCTGCCCCCTGCAAATTTAGTTTAAACCCCCCCGAGAAGCACTAGCAAACTTTCCTGCAAGAATGTTAGTACCGCTCCAGTTCAGGTGTAGACCGTCCCGTCGGAACAGATCCCACCTTCCCTGGAACAAAGCCCAATTATCTAAAAACCTGAAGCCCTCCCTCCTGCACCATCCCCTCAGCCACGTTTCTACAGTTATATTAATAGCAAAAGGATAGTGAGGGATAAAATTGGTCCCTTAGAGAATCAGGGTGGACAGCTATGTGTAGAGCCAAAAGAGATGGGGGAGATTTTGAACAATTTCTTTTCTTCGGTATTCACTAAGGAGAAGGATATTGAATTGTGTAAGGTAAGGGAAACAAGTAGGGACGATTAAAGAGGAGAAAGTACTGGCACTTTTAAGGAATATAAAAATGGATAAATCTCCGGGACCTGACAGGATATTCACAAGGACCTTAAGGGAAGTTAGTGTAGAAATAGCAGGGGCTCTGACAGAAATATTTCAAACGTCATTAGAAATGGGGATGGTGCCGGAGGATTGGCGTACTGTTCATGTGGTTCCACTGTTTAAAAAGGGTTCTAAGAGTAAACCCAGAAATTATAGGCCTGTAATTTTGACGTCAGTGGTGGGTAAATTAATGGAAAGTATTCTTAGAGATGGTATATATAATTATCTGGATAGACAGGGTCTGATTAGGAACAGTCAGCATAGATTTGTGCGTGGAAGGTCATGTTGGACAAATCTTATTGAATTTTTTGAACAGGTTACGAGGAAAGTTGACAAGGGTAAAGCAGTGGATGTTGTCTATATGGACTTCAGTGAGGCCTTTGACAAGGTTCCGCATGGAAGGTTAGTTAGGAAGGTTCAATCGTTAGGTATTAATATTGAAGTAGTAAAATGGATTCAACAGTGGCTGGATGGGAGATGCCAGAGAGTAGTGGTGGATAACTGTTTGTCGGGTTGGAGGCAGGTGACTAGTGGTGTGCCTCAGGGATCTGTACTGGGTCCAATGTTGTTTGTCATATACATTAATGATCTGGATGATGGGGTGGTAAATTGGATTAGTAAGTATGCAGATGATACTCAGGTAGGTGGCGTTGTGGATAATGAAGTAGGCTTTCAAAGTTTGCAAAGAGATTTAGGCCAGTTAGAAGAGTGGGCTGAACAATGGCAGATGGAGTTTAATGCTGATAAGTGTGAGGTGTTACATTTTGGTAGGAATAATCAAAATAGGACATACATGGTAAATGGTAGGGCATTGAAGAATGCAGTAGAACAGAGTGATCTAGGAATAATGGTGCATAGTTCCCTGAAGATGGAATCTCATGTGGATAGGGTGGTGAAGAAAGCTTTTGGTATGCTGGCCTTTATAGATCAGAGCATTGAGTATAGGAGTTGGGATGTAATGTTAAAATTGTACAAGGCATTGGTGAGGCCAAATTTGGAGTATTGTGTAGAGTTCTGGTCACCAAATTATAGGAAAGATGTCAACAAAATAGACAGAGTACAGAGAAGATTTACTAGAATATTACCTGGGTTTCAGCACCTAAGTTACAGGGAAAGGTTGAACAAGTTAGGTCTTTATTCTTTGGAGCGTAGAAGATTGAGGGGGGACTTGATAGAGGTATTTAAAATTGAGGGGGATAGATAGAGTTGACGTGGATAGGCTTTTTCCATTGAGAGTAGGGGAGATTCAAACAAGAGGACATGAGTTGAGAGTTAGGGGACAAAAGTTTAAGGGTAACACGAGGGGGGAATTTCTTTACTCAGAGAGTGGTAGCTGTGTGGAACGAGATTCCAGTAGAAGTGGTAGAGGCAGGTTCAGTATTGTCATTTAAAGTAAAATTGGATAAGTATATGGACACGAAAGGAATGGAGGGTTATGGGCTGAGTGCGGGTCAGTGGGACTAGGTGAGAGTAAGCATTCGGCACGGACTAGAAGGGCCGAGATGGCCTTTTTCCGTGTTGTAATTGTTATATGGTTATAAGTGTTGTTTAGAACAAATTCTTGTCATTTTAAAAAATGTCAATAAAGAATTGAATAACCACATTGTAACGAATCAGAGCTAGGCAGTCTGAATATAAGTAAAGTGTAGGGGAAAAAAACTATGAACTGCTTTTTACTTTCTCTCAAGTTTCTCCTTACCGAAGCCCCAAAGAGCTAAAGCCTCAAAAACCCCACTTTTCTACTCCAAGAATAGCCACTCTACTTGCCCCTGCCTTATTTTAATTTGTTCTTGCCAATCAATCCTAAACACAAATTGGCCTCTGCTCAAAAGACCAAGCATCCACAAGTCGATAACCTGATCTGTTCAGTCATGAACCCGAGTGAGCTATCTCTTCTCACGCTTCCGATCGCTAATTGGCTGCTGCTCAAAACACCTAACTGCCGTGGGTCGATGCTTTTTCTACTCAATTGGAAAACCTGAGTAAGCTATGTCTTCCCATGCTTTCAATCTTTAATTGGTCTGTGCTCAAAATGTCCTCCAGTTTTAGACACCTCTGTACCCTCCTAATTTGACACTCCTTAATCATGTCCTCTTCTGCCTCCTTCACTTGAAGTAAAGCAAACCTAGCTCACCTAAAGAGCTGAACATTCACTTTAGGAACAGGGTGATGTACATGCACCTAAGTCAATACGTTCAGGTTCATTGAAACCTATCGAATGGTAAAAGGCCTTGATAGAATGGATGTAGAGAGGATGTTTCCTATAGTGGTAGAGTCTAAGAACAGACACACAGCCTCAGAATAGTGGGGTGTCCTTTTAGAATGGTGATGAGTAGCAAATTCTTTAACCAGAAAGTGGTGACTCTGTGGAATTCTTTGCCACAGGCAGCTGTGAAGGCCAAGTCTATGTAGATTTAAGGCAGAGGTTAACAGATTTGTCATTGGTCAGGGTATGAAGGGATAAAGGGAGATTGGACATGAGAGAAAAATTAGATCAGCCATGATGAAATGGCAGAGCAGATGTCTACTCCCACTGACCTGTACTAGCCTCTCCATACCCCTATCGTCCATGAACCGATCCAAACTTCCCCTAAACTTTGATATTGAGTATATATACACCACTTGTGCTGGCAGCTTGTTCCATACTCTCACAACCCTGAGTGAAATTTCCCCTCATGTTCCTTTTAAAATTTTCATCTTTCACTTTTAACCCATGACCTCTAGCCCCATCCAACTTTAGTGGGAAAAACCTGCTTGCATTTACCGTATCTATACCATTCATAATTTGTATAACCCTATCAAATCTTCTCTCAATCTTCTACATCTTTCCTTATAACAGGCCCTCTAGTCCTGGCAACATCATCGTAAATTTTCTCTGTACTCTTTCAATCTTATTGACATCTTTCCTGCAGGTAGATGATCAAAACTGCACAATACTCCAAATTAGACCTCATCCATGTCTTACACAAATTCAACATACCATCTCCTATACTCAATACATTGATTTATGAAGGCCAATGTGCCAAAAGCTTTCTTTATGACCCTATCTACCTGTGACGCCACTTTCAAAGAATTATGGAACTGTATTCTTGGATATAGCTGAGCATCCCTCTGTCTTATGGTCTTTGCTGTAATGTGCACTATTCCTGCTACAGTCCTTGAGCTGTGGGTATTCCCACAGTGCTGTTAGGAAGAAAGCTCCAGCAGTGGTGAAAGACCATGTTTGATGAGCTGAAGTCATTCTTGTTCTCCAGAGCCATATGTCATTAAGGCTTATAATGATCTTGATCACAGTGGATTCCATGTGGGATAAGATTACTTGTCAACAATTATGCTTGTTTTAAATATCCAATTGAGAACATTTCTCAATAAGTTTTATGATTACATTTGCTTCTTTGCCTAGACGTAACTCAGTTTCTTGAATTTAATACAAGAACTGAAGAAGTTTCTGCAGGAGCAGATAAGCACATTAGCCTATTCCATGCTGAGCTTTGCATTTGTCATAGTCCCTCTTACAAGTGAACAATGAAACAAAGTATGCATTAAGGACCTCCCCTAACTCCAGGCATGTTTCCCCTTTATCTTTGAGTGGTCCTATCCTCAACTGCAGTCATTATGTTGTTCTTCACTTGTCCTTTAAAGAATTTTGTGCCATAATACTTAAATATAAACACATTACTTAATCACTGATTGGTAGTATGAAGCCAATAGTCACAGGGAGAAGGATGAAACTCAGAACCTAAGACACCCATGGGGTTCACAAAAGGAGAAAAGGAATGGTGGCAAGCACTGTAAAACAGTCGGATTGCTGCAGTTTGTTATACAAAGCATGCAGAATTTCCAGCACTAATCGTTAAACTCTAACTCTCTGAGACTTTCCTGCAACAGTTCCAGTATGAACTGTATGAACAGTATGAACTGCCGGTTAACTGTCGGCTAACTATTACTTGGATTGCACTACCTGTATGTATAATCTATATTTTCATTTATATTTATCATTATTATTGTTATGAGCAGAGAGACAACATCTGCCGGAAGTAAATTCCTTGTATGTGCATAGGTACTTGGCGATTTTAAGTCTGATTCTGATTCTGATTCTGATGAAGTGCAGTGATTGAAGGTTTCATATGAGAAGTGTTTGATGGCTCTGGACCTATACTTGCTGGAGTTAGAATAACGAGGGGAATTTCACTGAAACCTATTCAATACTGAAAAGCCGAGACCGCATGTTTCCTATAGTGGGGGAGTCTGGGACCAGAGGACACAGCCTCAGAATTGAGGAATGTCCATTTAGAATGGAAATGAGGGAAAATTTATTTAGCCAGAGGGAGGTGAATCTGTGGAGTTCATTGCCACAGACAGTTGTGCAAGCCAAGACATTGGGTATAGACAGAGGTTGATAGGTTCTTCAGTAATCAGCGCAACAAAGGTTACGGTGAAAAGGCAGGGGAATGGTATTGAAAGGGATAATAAATCCACCATGAAGGAATGGCCTAATTCTGCTCCAATGTCTTATGGCCTTATTTATGAAAGGCTGATAGGTGGAAACTGATATACAATTCACTAATGATCAAATGAAGCCACAAATTCATTACAGAAAGGCTGAGGTGCTTCATATGGTTCAAATGACCCAGATTAATATATATGTATTTATCTGATGAAAACCAGTCATGCTCATAACCCTGACGGATCAAATATTGACCATTTTATCCAGCATTTAGATAAACCATGTGTTAACACCTTCATCACAATAAGGGAGCAGCAGCATAGAAACTTTTTTCTAAGTTAACATCAGTTGCATGCTTCATAAATAATGAGATTTAATTAATACTCTCATTTCTAAAATTAAATTTTGGCAGCCTCAGTCACACAAAAAAAATCAGTAACATGGCAAAATATTCTTTCAACTATTTCAGATAATTAAATAAATAATTTAAAATGAGAATGAAAATGCAATTTTGTGATACACAAAACCCTTTTCAAAGTTATACACACTTCTTCAATGTATTTTAGCAGACAACAGCAAATAACAGTAAACTACAGAATGTACATAGTCAGGGTCATAGCACAGAAACAGGCCCTTCAGCCCAACTAGTCCATGCCACACCATTTAAATTGCCCACGCCCATCAACCTGCACCAGAACCACAGCCCTCCATATCCCTACTACATAGCCAAACTTCTCTTAAATGTTGAAATCAAGCTCGCATGCACCACTTGTGTTGGCAGCTCATTCCACACTCTCACAACCCTCTGGGTGAAGAAGTTTTCCTTCTTGTTCCCCTTAAACTTTTCAACTTTCATCCCTTAGCCACAACCTCGGGTTGTAGTCCCACCCAAACTCAAAATGCCTGCTTACATTTACCCTATCTATACCCCTCATAATTTTGTATTCCTTTATCAACTCTCTTCTCAAGCTTCTACATTCTAAAACACACAGTCCTAACCTATTTAATCTTTCCTTATAACTCAGGTCTTCCAGGTGCAGCAACATCTTGGGAAATTTTCTCTGCACTCTTTCAACTATGTTTACATCTTTCCCACAGGTAGGTGACCAAAACTGCACACATTATTTCAAATTAGACTTGACCCACATCTTACACAACTTCAACATAACATCCCATCTCCTGATCTCCATTATTTGACTTATGAAGGCCAATGTGTCAAAAGCTTTCTTTACAACCCTATCTACCCGTGACACCATTTTTAATGAAGTATGGACCTGTATTCCCTGATCCATTGTTCTACCACACTCCTCAGTGCCATAACATTCACTGTGTAACACCTTCCCTGGTTGGTCCTACTGAAGTGCATGTGTCAGCATTGAATTTCACCTGGAAGCCATGATAGTCTTCCTCACTGTCCACTACACCCCCAGTTAACCACATTTTCATCAACATAATTGATATAGATGTCAAACAAGAGACCTAGCACCAATCACGGAAGAAAACCACTAGCCACAGGCCTCTATCAGAGACACAACCCTCTACTACCACTCTCTGGCATCTCCCACAGAGCCAATGTCTAATCCTTTTTACAACTTCATCCTGAATGCTTAATAACTGAAACTTCCTCCCATGCGGGACCTTGTCAAAATGTCTTTCAAGTCCATGTAGACAACATCCACTGCCTTGCCTTCATTCACTTTCTAGGTAACTTCCTCAAAAAATCCTTTTAGGATTGGTTAGACATGACTTACCATGCTGACTATCGTTAATCAGTCCAAGTGTATCCAAATTCTTATATATCCGGTCCCTTAGAATACCTTCCAATAACTTTCCCACAACTGATGTCAGACTCACTGGCCGATAATTTCCTAGTTTATGTTTAGTGTCTTTTTTTAAACAGTGGAACAACATAGGCTATTCTCCAATCCTCTGGTATCCTCTCCTGCCGCTAAGAATTTTAAAAATATCTCTGCTATTGCCCTGGCCATTTCTGCACTTGCCTACCGTAGGGTCCGAGGGAACACCTGGTCAGGCCCTGGGGTCTCTGAAGTTAATGCCACTTTGGCTCATCTCTTGACTTTGTATCTATCTACTGAGTAAATACAGATGCAAAGAATTCATTTATGATCTCCCCCACATCTGCTTTGGCTCCACATATAGATTATCAGTTTGGTCTTCAAACAGCCAATTTTGTCCTTGCAATCCTTTTGCTCTTACCATATCTGTAGAATCCCTTGGGATTCTCCTTCACCTTGTCTGCAAGAGCAACTTCATGCCTTCTTTTAGCCCTCCTGATTTATTTCTTAACTGTTCTCTTGCATTTCTTGTACTCCATAAGCACCTCATTTCTTCACATTTGCCTATAGCTGCTATACACTTCCACTTCTCCCTTCACCAGGGCCTCAATATCTCCTGAAAACGAAATTTCCCTACACTTGTTATTTTCATCTTTTATTCTGACAGATACATCCAAGCTGTGTACTCAAAATTTCACTGTTGAATGCCTCCCACTTACCAAGTACACCTTTGCCAGAAGACAGCTTGTACCAATCCACACTTGCCAGATCATTTCTGATACCATCTAAATTGGCCTTTCTCCAATTTAGAATCTCCACCCACAGAGCAGACACATCTTTTTACATATTTACTTTGAAACTAATGACATTGTGGTCACTAGATGCAAAGTGTCACCAGCTGTCACATTCCCTAATATCAGTATTGTACACTTTTCGTTGGAACTTCCACATACTGATGAAGGAAACGTTCCTGAACACATATCACAAACTCTATTTCATCTAGTTCTTTTACAGTATGAGATTCTCAGTCACTAGGGGGGGAGAGAGAGCAGCCAGATGTCTCAGTATATACTGGTACCAATGACAAAGGAAGGAAAAGCAAAGAGGTCCTGAAAGAATACTTTAGAGAGCAAGGCAGAGAGCTCAGAAGCTGGAACTCCAGAGTAATAATTGCTGGACTGCTACCTGTGCCATGCGCCAGGGACGGTAGAAACAAGATGACTTGGCAGATTAATGCATGGCTGAGAAGCTGGTACAGGGGGTAGAGCTTCAGATTCTTGGATCATTAGGATCTCTTCTGGGAGAGGTACGACTTGTACAAAAGTGATGGCTTGCACGTGAACCTGAAGGGGACAAATATTCTTACGAGCAGATTTGGTAGAGCTGTTGGGGACAGTTTAAACCAATTTAACAAGGGGATGGGAACCATAGTGAGGGCACTCAGGATAGGACGTATGGTAAAAATGCAAAGATAGCATGCCGTCAGACTGTCAGGAAGAGCAGGCAGATGACAGGACATAATTGTAGCCGACAGGTGAGTATCAGTGCATTAGGGATGCAGAATCAAAGAGGGTAGCAAATACAGAATTCAAAGTGCTATAAGGCACTTTGGAGCACAAGAAAGAAGGTAGATGATCTTATTGCATTATTATAGATTGTCAGGTATGATGTAGTCATCACTGAATCACAGCTGAACGATGGTTGCAGCTGGGAGCTGAAAGTCCAAGGATACACGTTGTATCGGAGGGATAGGAAGGTAGGCAGAGGGTAAAGCATGGCTTTGCTGGTAAAGAATGACATCAAATCAGTAGAAAGATGTGACATAACATCAGAAGGTGTTGAATCTGTGGATTAAATTAACAAGCTGCAAGGACAAAAGAACCCTGATGGCAGTTATATACAGGCCTCCCAACAGAAGCTGGGATGTGGACCCAGATTACAACCAGAAATAGAAATGACATGTCAAAAGTGCAATGTTATGATAGTCATAGGAGATTTTAACATGCAAGTTGATTGGGAAAATCAGGTTGGTAATAGATCTCAAGAGGGTGAGTTTGTCGAATGCCTACATTTTTTTTAAGAGCAGTTTGTCATTGAGCCTACCAGGGGATCAGATATACTGGATTGGGTGTTATGTAATGAATGAGGTGATTAGGGAGCATTAAGGTAAAGAACCCTTAGGAGACAGTGATCACAATATGATTATTTTCACAATATGACTATTTTCTAAATGGGGAGAAAATCCAGGAATCTGAGAAGAAGAGGAACTTGGGAGTCCTTGTGCAGAACACCCTGACGGTTAACTTATAGAATGAGTCGGTGGTAAGGAAGGCAAATGCTATGTCAGCATTCATTTCAAGAGGTCTAGAATAGTTTTAGGCCCTTCATCTTAGAAAAGATGTGCTGGCAGTGGAGATGGTCCAGAGGAGGTTCACAAAGATGATTCCAGGAATGAGAGGATTATCATCCGAGGAACGTTTGATGGCTCTGGGTCTGTACTCACTGGAATTCAGAAGGGGGTGGGGGGGATCTCATTGAAACCTTTCAAATGTTGAAAGGCCTAGACAGAGTAGATGTAGAAAGGATGTTTCCATGGTGGGAGAGTCTAAGACAAGAGGGCACAGCCTCAGGATAGAGGCAAATTTGTGGAATTTGTTGCCACATGCAGCTGTGGAGGCCAGGTCGTTGGGTGTACTTAAGGCAGAGATTGATAGGTTCTTGATCGGACATGGTATCAAAGGTTATGGGGAGAAGGCCAGGAACTGGAGAAAAAGAAAAGAATCAGCCATGATTGAATGGCGGAGCAGACTCGATGGGCCAGGTGGCCTAATTCTGCTCCTATGTCTAATGGACTTATGATTGATTTCAACTTGAAATTTTATAGGAAAAAGTAAAAGTCTGATATAGCAGGATTTCAGTGGAGTAAAAGAAATTACAATGATATGACAGAGGAGTTGGCCAAAGTTGGAAGGAGTTGAAAGAAAATGCTGGCAGGGAAGACAGCACAGCAGCAATGGCATGAGTTTCTGGGGAAAATGAGAAAGGTGCAAGATAGATGTATTCCAAAAACAAAGGAAAACTCAAATGGCAAAATAGTACAACTGTAGCTGACAAGGGAAGTTAAACAAAAGGAAAGGAGAGGGCATAAAACAAAGAAAAATTTAGCAGAAAGAGAGAGGATTGGGAAGCTTTTAAAAACCTACAGGCAATGCCCTGGCTCATATTTTTACTGCTATGCTGTATGTATTCCATTTTGGCAGCCTGTTCTATTTTCAGCTTGTTTGTGTTATTGCTGAAGAGATGAGGAGAAATGTGTGCCATCCAATTAGGATAATCGAATTAAGGGGAGGTTTCTCTGGTGAGGGACACTCAAGTTGGGCTTGGGGCTTTTGTTCAAGAGGAGATGAAGAGAGAATACACAGGAGAGAAGAGGTTGTAGGATTCGACCCAGAGCAGGACCGTGATTCAACGAAGCCAGGTGTGAGATCGATTGAAAATCGGTGACTATGGAGAAACTGTGAGCTCCAACTTGTGCACATTAGACTGTTTCATTAAAATGGGCCCTTTTCCTTTTTTGTTCTTTTCTTTGCTAACCCTTTAGAATCATAAATTATATGTGGTGTACTGTCTGGTATTTCATGGCACTAATTTGTAACAGGGTAACAAATTACACTGCATCCACACAAGCAGGGGTTTGGAGTGGGAGAATGCCTCAATCTCACAAGTTTGGCAGGGCCAGAGGTAGTCATCCCTAGACTTACTCAGCAAGAAAACCTGGAGATTTCATACAGAAAGCAGCTAAAAGGATGATTAGGCAGGAAAAGATGAAATATGTAAGCTACCTAGCAAACAATATTGAAGTGGATAGTAAAAGCATTTAAGGATGTAAAAAAAATAGTAGTGAATATAGGACCACCAAAAAATGTGGCCAGAGAAATATTAACAGGGGACAAGCAGATGGCAGATGAACTAAATGAATATTTTGCATCAGTCTACACTGGGGAATACACTTGCAGTGTGCCAGATGTTGAAAGGTTTGAAGGAAGAAACGTGAGTGCAGTCACTATTACAATGGAGAAGGTGCTCAAAAAGCTGTAAGACCTAAGAGTACATTAATCACCCAGACCAGATGAACTGCACCCCAGTTTTCTGAAAGATGTAGCAGTACAGATTGTGGAGGCATTAGTAATGATCTTTCAAAAATCATTGGACTCTGGCATGGTGCCAGAGGACTGGAAAACTGCAAATGTCACTCTACTCCTTCAGAAAAGAAATTATAGACTAATTAGCCTGACCTCCATGGTTGGGAAGATGTTGGAGTCAATTGTTAAGGATGATGTTATGGAGTACTTGATGACACAGGACAAGATAGTACAAAGTCAACATGGTTCCCTTAAGCAAAAAATCTTGCCTGACAAACCTGTTTGGAATTCTTTGAGGAGATTATAAGTAGGATAGATAAAGGGAATGCAGTGGATGTTGTATACTTGAACTTTCAGAAGGCCTCTAACAAGGTGCCACACGAGGCTATTACCAAGTTAAGAGCACATGGAATTACAGAAAAGTTACTGGCATGGGTAGAGCATTGGCTGATTGGTAGGAGGCAGCAAGTGGGAATAAAAGGATCCTTTTCTGGTTGGCTAACAGTGACTAGTGGTGTTCCACAGGGGTCGTTGTTGGGACTGCTTACATTTATGGTGGCTATCAATGTTGGAATAGATGGCTTTGCGGCCAAGTTTGCAGATGACACTAAGGTTAGTGGAGAGGAAGGTAGTGTTGAGGAAAGAGGTAGGCTGCAGAAGGACATAGACAGATTAGGAGAATGGGCAAGAAAGTGGCAAATGAAATACAATGTTGGAAAATGTATTGTCATGCACTTTGGTAGTAGAAATGAATGTGCAGTCTAATTTCTAAATGGGGAGTAAATCCAAAAATCTGAGACGCAGAGGGATAGGGAGACCTTTGCAGAACACCCTAAAGGTTAACATACAGGTTGAGTCAGTGGCGAGGAAGGCAAATGTAATGATAGCACTCATTTCAAGAGGTCTAGAATTCAAGAGCAGGGGTGTGATGCTGAAGCTTTGAAAGGCACTAGTGAGGCCTCAGCTTGAGTATTGTGATCAGTTTCAAGGCTCCTCATCTGAGAAAAGATGTGCTAGCATTGAAGAGGGCTCGGAGGAAGTTCACAAGGATGATTCTGGAAATGAAAGGGTTATCATCCAAGGACCGTTTGATAGCTCTGTGCCTGAACTTGATGGAATTTAAAACGATGTGGGGGGGATCACATTGAAACCTTTTGAATGTTGAAAGGCCTAGACAGAGTAGATGTGGAAAGGATGTTTCCCATGGTGGGAGTCTAGGACAAGAGGGCACAGCCTCAGGATAGAGGGACGTTCATTTAAAACAGAGATGCGAAGAAATTTCTTCAGCCAGAAGGTGGTGAAATTGTGGAATTTGTTACCACAGGCAGCTGTGAGGGCCAGGTCATTGGATGTATTTAAGGTAGAGCTTGATAGGTTCTTCATTGGTCATGGCATCAAATGTTACAGGGAGAAGGCCTGGGAGTGAGGCTGAAAAGGGGAAAAAAGGATCAGCCATGATTAAATGGTGAAGCAGATTTGATGGGCCAATAGCCTAATTCTGCTCCTATACAGGTATCCCGCTTTTCGAAAGTTCGCTTTACACCACTTCACTTTTACGAAAGACCTACCGTAGATGTCGGATTATAAGCCGCTACTTTTTTCCCACATTTTGAACAGCTTTGAACACTGCGGCCTTTAATACCGTGCGGCTAATGCATGATTTTTTTCATGCCGCCAAAAACATTTTGCCTCGTAACAGTAGACCAATAAAATTGATGAGTAGTTCACAGAGGTCCAATGAAATTGTACGATAAATCAAGCGCACTTTCACAATTAAATTATTGTAAATCAGTCATTTGTACTCACCCTCATCAACATGGAAAACACTCGAAGAAAAGCATTGTGCTGCCTTTATGGCAGTTATTTAGTTTATAATATTTTCGCTTAGTAATTCATTTTCTAGTTAAAGTTAGAACTGTTTTAACTATATTTGTTTTCTGTACTACATCGCGGGATGCTATGACGTCACACCCGGTTTCGCCGCGTCTTGTGGGAAAAATGCCGGTTTGCGATAAACGGGAAGGAGGGGGGCGAGCGGCATTGGATCTGAGCAAACGCTGCTTTTAAGTTAAAGGCGATCAATAACTTTTCCTGGTAGGCTGCAGTATATATATTTTTTACCAGTCGTTAGGAGATATTGGAATGTTGTTCAGTAAAAAAGTATACGCAACGTATATTTAAAAGTAGTCGCATTACAGGCACGGTTCGAAAAAAAGCATTTGCAATATGTATTTGTTTATGTTACCATATGGATTTAATTAAAAGTTAAAAAAATCCTCACATGTAATATCTTTCTGTGTAAATATCTCATATTACAACGTGGGACACCTGCGGCCGAAAATCCGGTGCGGCCTGTACAAGTAAAAAATTGATTTTCTTTCTAAAATTAGAGCCAGCGGCTTTTAATCAGGTGCGCTCTGTAGTCCGGAATCTACGGTAAATTAGTACCTGTTTTCGGTAACCAAAAAAAATCCAAAGAAGATTTTTGCTTTTACGAAAAAAAGCGAAAAGTGAAAATAGCGTTCAGCGTTTGTTTTGCAGCAAGCCATTATAGAGGCAGTGCGCACCCCTGAGCAGCGAGTGGTGAAAAGCGAAAATAGCGTTCAGCGTTTGTTTTGTAGCGAGCCGTTATACAGGCAGTGTGCACGCCATAGCTTTGAACTGTGTGAGATTTTCACTGCGATTGACAGTGCTGCAATGATTGCAAAAAAGTATGACTTTAGTTTTGAAGGGGCACGTAGGTTTAGGGCAGGTTTGCAGGATGTTTTGAGTGCTTACAAAGAACTGTATTGATAGGAAAATGCGTGAACCTTCCAGTGTGCTGGCTGTCTTCCCAATTCTGCTAAGTGAAACTACACTGTACATACATTATTTCTACTTTATATAGGCTGTGTATTTATCATATCATTCCTGCTTTTACTATATGTTAGTGCTATTTTAGGTTTGTGTGTTATTTGGTATGATTTAGTAGGTTATTTTTTGGGTCTGGGAACGCTCAAAAATTTTTCCCATATAAATTATTGGTAATTGCTTCTTCGCTTTACCCCATCTCGGCTTACGAAAGGTTTCATAGGAACGCTCTACTTTTGGATAGCAGGGGAAACCTGTATCTTACAGTCTATTTCTTCTAAATTTAGAGAAAATACAAAACTTTGAAGCACAGACAGACAGACTAGGGAGTACACGTGCAGGATCCCTTCAAAATGGACTTGCAGATTGTGTCTGTGGAACAGAGATGATGAGCAATTTCTCTGTCAGACAGTTGTGAATCTGTGGAATTCCATACTACTGGTAGCTGTGTATGGTTTCCTTATGTGTATCCACTCCTGAAAAAAGGAGGAAAGCAGCAGAAAGGACCAGATAGCCTGACCTCAGTGGTTGGGAAGTGTAGAGTCAATTGTTAAGGATGAGATGAAGAAGTACTTGGTGACACAGGACAAGACAGTAGAAAGTCAGCATGGTTTCCTCAAGGAAAATCCTGCCTGACACACCTGATGGAATTCTTTGAGGAGATTACAAGTAGGGTAGATAAAGGGGGTGCAATGGATGTTGTATATTTGGACTTTCAGAAGGACATTGACAACATGCCACACAGGAGGCTGCTTACCAAGTTATTCCCGGCATGATTAGAGCATTGGTTGATTGGTAGGAGACAGCAAATGGGAACAAAAGGATCACTTTCTGGTTGGCTACCAGTGACTAGTGGTGTTCCACAGGGGTCGGTGTTAGGACCACTTCTTTTTATGCTGTATATAAATGATATAGATGATGAAATAGATGGCTTTATTGCTAAGTTTGCAAATGATACGAAGTTTGGTGGAGGGCAGATAGTGTTGAGGAAACAGGTAGGATGCAGAAGGACATAGACAGATTAGGAGAATGGTCAAGTAGCTGGCAAATGAAATACAATGTTGGAAAATGCACGGTCATGCACTTTGGTAGTAGAAATAAATGTGTGGACAATTTTCTAAACTGGGAGAAAATCCAAGAATCTGAGATGCAGTGGGAGTTGGGAGCCCTTATGCAGAACACCCTGAAGGCTAACTTGTAGGGTGAGAGGTGACCTGATAGAGGTGTACAAGATGGTGAGAAGCATTGACCATGTGGATAGTCAGAGGCTTTTTCCCAGGGCTGAAATGGTTGCCACAAGAGGACACAGGTTTAAGGTGCTGGTGAGCAGGTACAGAGGAGATGTCAGGGGTAAATTTTTTACTCAGAGTGGCAAGTGTGTGGAATGGGCTGCTGGCAACGGTGGTGGAGGCGGATACGATAGGGTCTTTTAAGAGACTTTTGGATAGGTACATGGAGCTTAGAAAAATAGAGGGCTATAGGTAAGCTTAGTAATTTCTAAGGTAGGGTCACGTTCGGCACAACTTTGTGGGCCGAAGGGCCTGTATTGTGCTGTAGGTTTTCTGTGTTTCTATGAGTCGGTGGTGAGGAAGACAAATGCCATGTTAGCATTCATTTCATTAGGTCCAGAAAACAAGAACAAGGATGTAATGCTGAGGCTTCATAAGGCACTGGTGAGGGCTCACCTTGAGTACTGTGAACAGTTTTGGCCCCCTCAACGTAGAAAAGATGTGCTGGCATTGGAGAGGGTGCAGAGGAGGTTCACAAGGATGATTCCAGGAATCAAAGGGTTATCATATGAGGAACATTTGATGGCTCTGGGTCTGTACTCGCTGGAATTCAGAAGGATGGGGGGGGGGGGGGGGGGAATCTCACTGAAACCTTTCAAATGTTTAATGGCCTAGACAGAGTAGATGGGGAAAGAATGTTTCCCATGGTGGGAGAGTCTAGGACAAGAGGGCACAGCCTCAGGATAGAGGGGCACCCTTTCAAAACAGAGATATGGAGAAATTTCTTTAGCCAAAGGCTGGTTAGTTTTGGAATTTGTTGTCACATGCAGCTGTGGAGGCCAGGTCATTGGGTGTACTTAAGGCAGAGATTGATGGGTTCTTAGTTGGACATGGCATGAAAGGTTACGGGGAGTAAGCCAGGAACTGAGGTTAAGGAGGAGATAGAAAAAAAGGATCAGCCATAATTGAACAGCAGAGCAGACTCAATGGGCCAAGTGGCCTAATTCTGCTCCTATGTCTTATGGTCTTAGACAGACAGACATACTTTATTGATCCCGAGGGAAATTGGGTTTCATTACAGGCGCACCAACCAAGAATAGTGAAGAAATATAGCAATATAAAATCATAAATAATTAAATAATAATAAGTTAATCATGCCAAGTGGAAATAAGTCCAGGCTCAGGGTGTCTGACACTCCGAGGGAGGAGTTGTAAAGTTTGATGGCCACAGGTAGGAATGACTTCCTATGCCGCTCAGTGTTACATCTTGGTGGAATGAGTCTCTGGCTGAATGTACTCCTGTGCCTAACCAGTACATTATGGAGTGGATGGGAGTCATTGTCCAAGATGGCATGCAACTTGGACAGCATCCTCTTTTCAGACACCACTGTCAGAGAATCAGGTTTATTATCACTGGCATGTGTCGTGAAATTTGTTAACTTGGCAGTAGCAGTTCAATGCAATATATATAGAAAAAAATTAAAATAATAAGCAAATCTACTACAGTATACATATATTGAATAGATTAAAATTCATGCAAAACAGAAAGATATATTAAAAAAGTGAGGTAGTGTTCAAGGGTTCAATGTCCATTTAGGAATTGGATGGCAGAGGGGAAGAAGCTGTTCCTGAAGCGCTGAATGTGCGCCTTCAGGCTTCTTTACCTCCTACCTGATGGTAATATCAAGAAAAGGGCATATCCTGTGTGCTGGAGATCCTGAGTAATAGACACTGCCTTTCTGAGACAGCGCTTCTTGAAGATGTCCTGGGTACTTTGTAGGCTAGTACCCAAGATGGAGCTCACTAGATTTACAACCCTCTGCAGCTTCTTCTGGTCCTGTGCAATATAGTCATTGTCTGGCCTTCTTTGTAACTGCATCGGTATGTTGGGACCAGGTTAGATCCTCAGAGATCTTAACACCCAGGAACTTGAAACTGCTCACTTTCTCCATTTCTGATCCCTCTATGAGGTTTGGTACGTGTTCCTTCGTCTTACCCTTCCTGAAGTCCACAAACAGCTCCTTCATCTTACTGATGTTGAGTGTCAGGTTGTTGCTGCGATACCATTCCACTAGTTGGCATATCTCACTCCTGTACACCCTCTCGTCACCACCTGAGATTCTACCTACAATGGTTGTATTGTCACCAAATTCGTAGATGGTATTTGAGCTATGCCTTGCCACACAGTCATGGGTATAGAGAGTAGTGCAGTGGGCTAAGTACACACCAGTGTTGATCCTCAGTGAGGAGGAGATGGTATCAGCAACCCACACAGATTGTGGTATTCCCATTAGCAAGTCAAGGATCCAATTGCAGAGGGAGATACAGAAGCCCAGATTCTGTAACTTCTCAAACAGGATTGCAGGAATGAGGGTGTTAAATGCTGATCTATAGTTGATGAACAGCATCCTGACATAGGTGTTTGTGTTGTCCAGGTGGCTAAAGCCGTGTGAAGAGCCATTGAGATTGCATCTGCCATTGACCTATAGTGGCGATGCACAATGGGTCCAGGTCCTTGCTGAGGCAGGAGTTCAGTCTAGTCATGACCAACCTCTCACAGCATTTCATCACTGTAAGTGTGAGTGTTACCCAGTGATAGTCATTTAGGCAGCTCATGTTATTCGTCTTGGGCACTGGTATAATTGTTGCCTTTTTATGGTAAGTGGGAACTTCCGCCCACAGAAGTGAATACTCCCGCTAGTTGGCTGGCACAGATTTTCAAAGACTTATCAGGTACTCCATTGAGACCTTCCGCCTTGCAAGGGATCACTTTCTTTAAATACAGCTTTAACATCAGCCTCTGAGGCAGATGGGTCATCATGTGCAGCAGGGATCTTCACGGCTGTAATTGTGTTCTCCCTTTCAAAGTGGACATAGGTGGTGTTGAGTTCATCTGGAAGTGAAACATCACTGCCATTCATGCTATTGGGTTTCGTTTTATAGGAAGTAATATCTTGCAAACACTGCCAGAGCTGCCATGCATCCAATGTCGCCTCCAACCTCGTTCAAAATTATTTCTTCGCCCTTGAAATAGCCCTCCGCAAATCATGCCTAGTTTTTTGGTACAGGCCTGGGTCACCAGACTTGAATGCCACAGACCTAGCCTTCAGCAGATGACATACCTCCTGGTTCATCCGCAGCTTTTGGTTTGGGAATGTACAGCAAGCCTTTATAGTATTTAACGCAGATTGATACATTCTTGATTGGTCAAAACTTTAAGGAATATGGGGGGGGAGGGGGAGGCAGGAGTTTGGGTCTGAAGGGAAAAATGGATCAGCCATGAAGAAATGGTGCAGCAGACTCACTGGGTCAAATAGCCTAATTCTACTCTTATATCTTATGGTCTTAAGGTCTTGTCTTAATGTGATCACAACTTTATTATTTGAGTTCCACCCATAATGCATCACTCGCCTGACAGAGCGCTGCTGTGACATTTTCCCTTACTGGTAACACCATCCCTCTTCCTTTAATCCCTCCTGCTGTCACATTTAAAACAATGGACCCCCAGAATACTGAGTTGCCTGTCCTGCCCCTCCTGCAACCAATTCTCACCAATGGCTACAACATCATAATTCCAGATGTTGATCCATGCCCTGGCTCATTTGCCTTTCCTAAAATACTTTCTTATACTTCTGTGATCTATTCTTCTAAACATATAGTTAGTGAATCTCTGGAATTCTCTGGCCCTCGAGAGCAGTGGAAGACAATCATTGGATATCCAGTGCTGCCCAAGTATTAGGCACTCTAGATTTTTTTAATGTATGGTTTCAGATGGTATGGCTTCCACAGAGCCCTAATCTCAACATCAAAGCTGTCTGGAGAGACAGAAGCATGCAAGAAAGCCAAAGTCTGCAGAACGGTAGCAGGTTATCCAAGATGGTTGGAACAACCTACCAGCCGATCAATATTCTTATAAAACGACACAACAGTGCATCTAAGATGCAGTTTTAAAAGCAAAGGGTGGTCATACCAAATAGTGATTTGATGTATTTTTTAAAACTGTTTACTGCTCTTGGATTTTTTTTGCTATTTAGAAATTTTTCACTTCATTATTTTTGTAAGCACCTTTGCTTTACAGAATTTTTTACATGTACCTATGGCTTGTGCACAGTACTGTATTAATGGAGGAGATGGACAAAGATTAGAAACAAGTGTTACAGGGAACTAGAGTTCAAGCCAGTTTTGATCACCTCTCTTAAATAGCAGAATAGGATTGAGGGGCCTGGTAGCCTACTTCTACATTTGTGTTCTTCTATACATATATAACCATAAAACAATCACAGCACGGAAACAGGCCATTCCAGCCCTCCTAGTCCGTGCCAAACTCTTAATCTCACCTAGTCCCACCTACCCGCACTCAGCCCATAATCCTCCACTCCTTTCCTGTCCATATACCTATCCAATTTTACCTTAAATGACACAACTGAACTGGCCTCTACTACTTCTACAGGAAGCTCATTCCACACAGCTATCACTCTCTGAGTAAAGAAATACCCCCTCGTGATTCCCTTAAACTTTTGCCTGCTAACTCTCAAATCATGTCCTCTCGTTTGAATCTCCCCTACTCTCAATGGAAACAGCCTATTCACATCAACTCTATCTATCCCTCTCAACATTTTAAATACCTCGATCAAATCCCACCTCAACCTTCTACGCTCCAATGAATAGAGACCTAACTTGTTCAACCTTTCTCTGTAACTTAAGTGCTGAAACCCAGGTAACATCCTAGTAAATCGTCTCTGCACTCTCTCTAATTTATTGATATCTTTCCTATAATTCGGTGACCAGAACTGTACACAATATTCCAAATTTGGCCTTACCAATGCCTTGTACAATTTTAACATTACATCCCAACTTCTGTACTCAATGCTCTGATTTATAAAGGCCAGCGTTCCAAAAGCCTTCTTCACCACCCTATCTACATGAGACTCCACCTTCAGGGAACTATGCACTGTTATTCCTAGACCTCTCTGTTCCACTGCATTCCTCAATGCCCTACCATTTACCCTGTATGTTCTATTTGGATTATTCCTGCCAAAATGTAGAACCTCACACTTCTCAGCATTAAACTCCATCTGCCAACGTTCAGCCCATTCTTCTAACCGGCATAAATCTCTCTGCAAGCTTTGAAAACCCACCTCATTATCCACAACACCTCCTACCTTAGTATCATCAGCATACTTACTAATCCAATTTACCACCCCATCATCCAGATCATTTATGTATATTACAAACAACATTGGGCCCAAAACAGATCCCTGAGGCACCCCGCTAGTCACCGGCCTCCATCCCGATAAACAATTATCCACCACTACTCTCTGGCATCTCCCATCTAGTCACTGTTGAATCCATTTTATTACTCCAGCATTAATACCTAACGACTGAACCTTCTTAACTAACCTTCCATGTGGAACTTTGTCAAAGGCCTTGCTGAAGTCCATATAGACTACATCCACTGCCTTACCCTCGTCAACATTCCTCGTAACTACTTCAAAAAATTCAATAAGGTTTGTCAAACATGACCTTCCACGCACAAATCCATGCTGGCTACTCCTAATCAGATCCTGTCTATCCTTTCTCTAAGAATACTTTCCATTAATTTACCCACCACTGATGTCAAACTGACAGGTCTATAATTGCCAGGCTTACTTCTAGAACCCTTTTTAAACAATGGAACCACATGAGCAATATGCCAATCCTCCGGCACAATCCCCGTTTCTAATGACATCTGAAAGATCTCCGTCAGAGCTCCTGCTATCTCTACACAAACTTCCCTCAAGGTCCTGGGGAATATCCGGTCAGGACCCGGAGATTTATCCACTTTTAAATTTCTTAAAAGCGCCAGTTCTTCCACCTCTTTAATTGTCATAGGTTCCATAACTTCCTTACTTGTTTCCCACACCTTACACCATTCAATATCCTTCTCCTTAGTGAATACCGAAGAGAAGAAATCGTTCAAAATCTCTCCCATCTCCCTCGGCTCCACACATAGCTGACCACCCTGATTCTCTAAGGGACCAATTTTATCCCTCACTATCCTCTTGCTTTTAATATAACTGTAGAAGCCTTTCGGATTTACTTCCACCTTATTTGCCAAACCAAACTCGTAACTTCTTTTAGCTTTTCTAATCTCTTTGTTAAGTTTCCTTTTACATTCTTTATATTCCTCGAGCAATTCCTTTACTCCATGCTGCCTATATCTATTGTAGACATCCCTCTTTTTTCGAACCAAGTTTCTAATATCCCTTGAAAACCATGGCGCTTTCAAACCTTTAACCTTTCCTTTCAACCGAACAGGAACATAAAGATTCTGTACCCTCATAATTTCACCCTTAAATGACCTCCATTTCTCTATTACATCCTTCCCATAAAACAACTTGACCCAATCCACTCTCTCTAAATCCCTGCGCATCTCCTCAAAGTTAGCCTTTCTCCAATCAAAAATCTCAACTCTAGGTCCAGTCCTGTCCTTCTCCATAATTATATTGAAGCTAATGCTATTGTGATTACTGGACCCGAACTGCTCCCCAACACATACATCTGTCAGCTGACCTATCGCATTCCCTAACAGGAGATCCAACACTGCCCCATCTCTAGTCGGTACTTCTATGTATTGTTGCAAAAAACTATCCTGCACACATTTCACAAACTCTAAACCATCCAGCCCTTTTACAGAATGAGCTTCCCAATCTATGTGTGGAAAATTAAAATCTCCCACAATCACCACCTTGTGTTTACTACAAATATCTGCTATCTCCTTGCACATTTGCTCTTCCAACTCACGCTCCCCATTAGGTGGCCTATAATACACTCTTATCAGTGTTACTACACCTTTCCCATTCCTCAATTCCACCCAAATAGCCTCCCTAGAGGAGCTCTCTAATCTATCCTTCCAAAGCACCGCCATAAGATTTTCTCGGACAAGCAATGCAACACCTCCTCCTCTGGCCCCACCTACTCTATCACACCTGAAGCAACTAAATCCAGGAATATTTAGTTGCCAATCACACCCTTCCTGCAACCATGTTTCACTAATAGCTACAACATCATAATTCCAGGTATCAATCCACGCTTTAAGCTCATCCACCTTTCTTACAATGCTCCTAGCATTAAAATAGATGCATTTAAGATACTCTCCACCTCCTCCTCTCTTTTCATCCCTAGCAATGCATTCAAATTTATTATCCTTTTCTTTCTTCTCCCCTACATCTTCGGGCTGAGCGCATCCCTTCTCCATCACCTGTCTTTCCTCCCTCACACACTGTCTACTTACTTGCTCTACTGGTGAACTAACCTCCTCTCCCATAGTTTCCTCAAACTGATTTCCGCCCCCCCCCCCCATCTTACTAGTTTAAAGTCTGCCCTGTAGCCCTAGCAAACCTCCCAGCTAGGATATTGGTCCCCCCAGGATTCAAGTGTAACCCGTCCTTCTTGAACAGGTCACGCCTGCCCCAGAAGAGGTCCCAATGATCCAGAAACTTGAATCCCTGCCCCCTGCTCCAATCCCTCAGCCACGCATTCATCCTCCACCTAATTCCATTCCTACTCTCACTGTCATGTGGCACAGGCAGTAATCCCGAGATTACTACCTTTGCGGTCCTTCTTCTTAACTGCCTTCCTAACTCCCTATACTCTCGTTTCAGGACCTCTTCCCCTTTCCTACCTATGTACTCGATCTTTCATATAAAAGCAATCTACAGAATCTTCTCTACACTCTACAACTATATCCCCTATTACCTGCAGAGAACAAAACTATACACGCTACTCACAAAGGCCTTGTGTAATTTATTCCAATTCTCAAGGCCTCTTGTAATACATTTTCTTCCTACTTCCTGCTCCTGTACTTTGACTTTCAGTGATGTGTACCAGGATTCCAAGCTTCCTTTTTAACAATGATGTTACCATTTTAAAGAGTCTACTTATCTTACACCACATTATGCTGCAGCTGCCATGTTTGACATCTCAATTCAATATCCAGCTCTGAATTTTCAGCAGACTTGAAAATATAACATTTGGCCTCCTCAACCAAACTGTTGATACAGATTGAGAATAGCGGGGGCCCAATCACCAAGCCCTACGGCACCTCAATAGTCACAGCTGGCCAATCTGAAGAAAGATCCATTTACTCCCAATGTGTGCCATCTGTCTGATAACTAATCATTAAAACACCTAGTCAGCAAGTCACAGAACAGTACAGCACAGAAGTAGGATGTTCAGTCCATCTAATTCATGCTAAACTATTAATCTGCCTGGTCCCATAAACCTCCACCTGGACCATAGCCCTCCATACCCCTCCAATCCATGTATTTGTACAAATTTCTCTTAAATGTTCTAATGGAACTCACATCCACCATTTTCACTGGCAGCCTGGTCCACATTCACAGCCCCTCTGAGTGAAGAAATTCCCCCCTCAACCCCATTCCCCTTAAACATTTCACTTTTCATCTTAAACTAATGATCTCTAGTTACATTTATCCCATCTATACCCCTCAATTTTGTATAGCTCTATCAAATCTTTGTTCATTCCCCTATGCTCTATTTCAGCATACCGCCTCCCAACTCCGCGCAATCTTAATTTGTTGACTAACCCAAGTTCAAGTTCAGTTTATTCTCATTCAACCGCCAAACGAAACCCTCTGGGCCAAGATGTCGTTACTGAAGTTAACGTAACATATATAATTATCGACATTCGCAGCTCTTTTTTTTTTTACAATTTTCACTTTCTTGCTACCCTCCAAGAGAGTCAGTTGTGGAGAAACTTACAGAAAGAATTTTGAACAAATGGCTTTATCAGCTTCAGGCACATGATGAATAGATCTGCAACAGTCCAGATACCAAAGAGCTACAGGACGAGGAGAACAACATTAAGGATTAAGGGCATGGGTAGATTTAAACACAGAACTATTATGGCAATTCCTCCAGAAAGTTCATTTTTTTAATGCAAACAATATGTGGATTAAAAATAGAAATTTTTTTTAAAAAAGCAAACATCCATTCTTTTACTACTAAATTACAGCCAGGCACGGTATTTTCAACATCATCTTAAGTCCATGCAATTTTGAGATATAACTTTTGGAAGAAAGAATGCAAGTAATTAGGAAAATAGTTGTGTTTCTTTTTGTTTTCCAGCCTATGAGTGTTAGGCAATGGGCATGAGTGACTGCGTTTTAAAGTACTGCCCATGTACAAATACACCAATACAGTAAGGATGACTCAGCAATTAGTGCAGGCTAACTGCTGAAAGCGCTTCTGGGAACCAGGGTTGTCGCAACCAATCAGCAGCAAAACTCCGTATCAGACAAATTCTGCTACTGTGTGCAAACCAAACTTAAAATGCAGAGGACTCTTGATTGACCCCCAACCAACACTCACAAAAACATAAACACACATAGATACTTCAGATTAAAGTCACATAGTCAATCAATCAGTAAGTACTTGTATCCAGGGTGAGATTAGACAATCAGTACGTGCCCATTTCTGGGGTGGGATTAGACAATCAGTACTTGACCATTTCCAGGGTGAGAATAGATCATCTACGTGCCTCTTTCCGGGGTAGGATGAGGTGAATGATATCAAGTCAAGTCAACTTTTATTGTCATTTCGACCATAACTGCTGATACAGTGCATAGTAAAAATGAGACAATGTTACTCAGGACCATGGTTTACATGACACAATACAAAAAACTAGATTGAACTACATAATAAAAAAAACAGAGAAAGCTATACTAGACTACAGACCTACACTGGACTGCATAAAGTGCACAAAAACAGTGCAAGCATTACAATAAATAATTAACAGGACAGTAGGGCAAGGTGTCTGTCCAGGCTTCGGGTATTGAGGAGTCTGATAGCTTGGGGGAAGAAACTGTTATATAGTCTGGTCGTGAGAGCCCGAATGCTTCGGAGCCTTTTCCCATACGGCAGGACGCAGAAGAGATTGTATGAGGGATGCGTGGGGTCCTTCATAATGCTGTTTCCTTTGCGGATGCAGCGTGTAGTGTAAATGTCCATGATGGTGGGAAGAGCGACCCCGATGATCTTCTCAGCTGACTTCACTATCTGCTGTAGGGTCTTGTGATCCGAGATGGTGCAATTTCCGAACCAGGCAGTGATGCAACTGCTCAGGATGCTCTCAATACAACCCCTGTAGAATGTGATGAGGATGGGGGGGGTGGGAAATGGACTTTCCTCAGCCTTTGCAAAAAGTAGAGACGCTGCTGGGCTTTCTTTGCTATGGAGCTGGTGTTGAGGGAACCAGGTGAGATTCTCCATCAGGTGAACACCAAGAAATCTGGTGCTCTTCACGATCTCTACCGAGGAGCCGTCAATGTTCAGCGGGGAGTGGTCGCTCCGTGCCCTCCTGAAGTCAACAACCATCTCTTTTGTTCACATTAAGAGACAGGTTGTTGGCTCTGCACCAGTCTGTTAGCCGCTGCACCTCCTCTCTGTAAGCTGACTCGTCGTTCTTGCTGATGAGACCCACCACGGTCGTGTCATCGGCGAACTTGATGATATGGTTCGAGCTGTGTGTTGTAGCACAGTCGTGGGTCAGCAGAGCGAACAGCAGTGGACTGAGCACGCAACCCTGGGGAGCCCCCGTGCTCAGCGTGATGGTGTTGGAGATGATGCTCGCGATCCGGACTGACTGAGGTCTCCCAGTCAGGAAGTCTAAGATCCAGTTGCAGAGGGAGGTGTTCAGGCCCAATAGGCTCAGCTTTTCAATCAGTTTCTGAGGGATGACTGTCTTGAATGCTGAACTAAAGTCTATGAACAGCATCCGAACGTATGTGTCTTTTATGTCCAGGTGGGTTAGGGCCAGGTGGAGGGTGGTGGCAATGGCGTCATCTGCTGTGAGAGACACAGCACCTGGTCATTCGTAGGAGGGGTGGACTTCCTTGCCGCAACGTCATTTTCTGCCTACAACCAGACGTAGAAGTTATTCAGCGCATTTGGGAGGGAGGCATCACCTGCACAGTCAGATGATGTTATCTTGTAATTGGTGATGTTCTGGATGCCCTTCTACATGTGCCGCGTGTCACCGCTGTCCTGAAGTAACTGTGGATTAGCTGTGCAAGTGCACACTTTGCCCCCCTGATGCCTCGGGACAGTTTGGCCCTTGCTGTTGTTAAAGTTGCCTTGTCGCCTGCTCTGAAGGGTGACCTCATGGGATCTCAGCAGCACATGCACCTCTGCGGTCATCCATGGCTTCTGGTTGGCACGTATAGTGATGGTCTTGGACAGAGTAACATCATCAATGCTCTTGCTGATGTAGCTGGTCACTGATGTTGTGTACTCCTCTAAGTTGGTAGAGTCGCCATCAGTTGCAGCCTCCCTGAACATGTGCTAGTTCATATCAAGCAATAAAACTGGAAATGTACAGGAGAGCATTCTGATCAGTCACATCACCTCCTGATATGGAGGTGCCAATAGCCAGGATCAGAAAAAGCTGTAGGGGGTTGCAAATTCAGCCAACTCATCTTGGGCACCAACCAGTGGGAACATCTTCAATATGTGAAGCCACAAAATACTGTAATTGATTGTAATTGATTTGTTGTTATTGTTTTTTTTCTTTTATATTATGTATTGCATTGAGCTGCTGCTGCTGCTAAGTTAACAAATTTCATGTCACATTCTGGTGATAATTAACCTGATTCTGAAAAAGTGGCATTCATCATGAAAGACCCTCATCATCTAGTATATGCCCTCTACCCATTAGTATCATTGGGGAGGAGCTGGAAAACACACACTCAACATTATAGGATTTCTTCCCTTCTACCATCAGGGTTCTGAACAGCCTGTGAATACATGAACATTACTTCGCTATTTTCTCTCATTTTACACATTTTTTAAATTTCTCATTGTAACCTAGTTTTTTTGGTGCTGCACTGTACCACAAAATCAAGTTTCACTGACATATGTCAGTAATAATAAAATTGGTCTGTTTATGCTTTTTTCTTGTGAATGTTATGTGCCCGTGATGCTGCTACAAATACATTTTTCATTGTACTTGTGCAATAGCAGATACATAAATGAGCAGAGAATGGAGAGCTACAGACATTGAATGTAAGAACATAAGAAATAGAAGCAGGAGTTGGAAATCTGGCCCATCAAACCTGCTCCGCCATTCATTAAGATCATGACTGATCTGGCTATGGACTCATCTCCACCTCCCTGCCTTTTCCCCATAACCCTATTGTCTATTTCAATGCGAGGAGTATTATGGGGAAGGCTGACGAGCTGAGGGTGTGGATTGACGCATGGAATTCTGACATTGCAGCCATTAGTGAAACTTGGCTACAGGAGGGGCAGGACTGGCAGTTTAATGTTCCAGGGTTCCGATGTTTCAGACGTGATAGAGGCAGAGGGATGAAGGGTGGGAGGGGGGGTGGCATTGCTAGTCAGGGAAAATGTTACAGCAGTGCTCAGGCAGAACAGATTAGAGGGCTTGTCTACCGAGGCCATATGGGTGGAGCTGAGAAACAGGAAAGGTATGACCACATTAATGGGGTTGTATTATAGACCACACAATATTCAACGAGAATTGGAGGAGCAAATCTGCAGAGATAGCAGACAACTGCAGGAAATAAAGTTGTGACAATAGGGGATTTTAATTTTCCTCATATCGATCGGGACTCCCATACTGTTAAAGGTCTAGACAGGTTAGAGTTTGTAAAATGTGCCCAGGAAAGTTTCCTAAAATCAATATATTGAGGTACCAACTAGAGAGGATGCAATATTAGATCTCCTATTAGGAAACGAGTTAGGACAGGTGACAGAAGTGTGTGTAGGGGAACACTTTGGTTCCAGTGCTCATAACACCATTAGTTTCAAGTTGATCATGGATAAAGGTAGATCTAGTCCTCGGGTTGAGGTTCTAAACTGGAAAGGGGCCAAATTTGAAGCAATGAGAAAGGATCTACAAGGCATGGATTGGGAAAGGTTGTTCTCTGACAAGGATGTTGTTGGTAAGTGGGAGGCCTTCAAAGGAGAAATTTTGAGAGTGCAGAGTTTGTATGTTCCGGTCAGGATTAAAGGCAAAGTGAGTAAGAATAAGAAACCTTGGTTCTCTAGGAATATTGGAACTCTGATAAAGAAGGAGAGATGTATGACATGTATAGGAAACAGGGAGCAAATAAGGTACTTGAGGAGTATAAAAAGTGCAAAAAAAAACTTAAGAAAGAAATCAGGAGGGCTAAAAGAAGACATGAGGTAGCTTTGGCAGTTAAGGTGAAGGATAATCTAAAGAGCTTCCACAGGTATATTAAGAGCAAAAGGATAGTAAGGGATAAAATTGGTCCTCTTGAAGATCAGAGTGGTTGGCTATGTATGGAACCAAAAGAAATGGGGCAGATCTTAAATGGGTTTTTTTGCATCTGTATTTACTAAGGAAACTGGCATGGAGTCAATGGAAATAAGGCAAACAAGTAGTGAGGTCATGGAACAAAACAGATTGAAGAGGAGGAGGTGCTTGCTATCTTGAGGCAAACCAGAATAGATAAATCCCCGGGACCTGACAGGGTATTCCCTCGGACCTTGAGGGAGACTAGTGTTGAAATTGCAGGGGCCCTGGCAGATATATTTAAAATGTCAGTATCTATGGGTGAGGTGCCAGAGGATTGGAGGATAGCTCATGTTGTTCTGTTGTTTAAAAACGGCTCTAAAAGTAATCCAGGAAATTATAGGCCGGAAAGTTTGACATCAGTAGTAGGTAAATTATTGGAAGGAGTACTAAGAGATAGGATCTACAAATATTTAGAGAGACAGGGACTTATTAGGAAGAATCAATACGGCTTTGTGCATGGTAGGTCATGCTTAACAAATCTATTTGAGGTTTTCGAGGAGGTTACAAGGAAAGTGGATGAAGGGAAGGCAGTGGATGTTGTCTACATGGACTTCAGTAAGGCCTTTGACAAGGTCCCACATGGGAGGTTAGTTATGAAGATTCAGTCACTAGGTATACATGGTGAGGTAGTAAATTGGATTAGACATTGGCTCAATGGGAGAAGTCAGAGAGTGGTAGTGGAGGATTGCTACTCTTAGTGGAGGCCTGTGACTAGTGGTGTGCCACAGGGATCAGTGCTGGGTCCATTGTTATTTATCATCTATATCAATGATCTGGATGATAAAGTGGTAAACTGGATCAGCAAATTTGCTGATGATACAAAGATTGGAGGTGTAGTGGACAGTGAGGAAGGTTTTCAAAGCTTGCAGAGGGATTTGGACCAGCTGGAAAAAATGGGCTGAAAGATAGCAGATGGAGTTTAATACAGACAAGTGTGAGGTATTGCACTTTGGAAGGAAAAACCAAGGTAGAACATACAAGGTAAATGGTAGGGCACTGAGGAGTGCAGTGGAACAGAAGGATCTGGGAATACAGATACAAAATTCCCTAAAAGTAGCGTCAAAGGTAGATAGGGTAGTAAAGAGAGCTTTTGGTACATTGGCCTTTATAAATCAAAATATTGAGTATAAGAGTTGGAATGTTATGGTGAGGTTGTATAAGGCATTGGTGAGGCTAAATTTGGAATATTATGTGCATTTTTGGTCTCCGAATTACAGGAAGGATATTAATAAAGTTGAAAGAGTGCAGAGAAGGTTTACAAGGATGTTGTCGAGACTTGAGAAACTGAGTTACAGAGAAAGATTGAATAGGTTAGGACTTTATTCCCTGGAGCGTAGAAGAATGAGGGGAGATTTGATCGAGGTATATAAAACTATGATGGGTATAGATAGAGTGAATGCAAGCAGGCTTTTTCCACTGAGGTTAGGGGAGAAAAAACCAGAGGACATGGGTTAAGGGTGAAAGGGGAAAGTTTAAAGGGATCATGGGGGGGGGGGGGGGGGCTTCTTCACACAGAGAGTGTTGTGAGTCCAGAATGAGCTGCCAGATGAAGTAGTAAATGCGGGCTCACTTTTAACATTTAAGAAAAACTTGGACAGGTACATGGATGAGAGGTGTATGGAGGGATATGGTCCAGGTGCAGGTCAGTGAGACTACTAGGCAAAAAAAAATGGTTTGGCACAGCCAAGAAGGGCCAAGGCCTGTTTCTGAACTGTAACGTTCTCTGATTCTATGGTTCTCGGACCGTCTCCAAGCTTTCTCTATATATGAGCCAACCGCCCCTTCCTCTGTCTCTTCAGTTCGGTTCCCACCCCCCCACGATTCTAGTTTAAACTCTCCCCAACAGCCTTAGCAAACCTCCCTGCCAGGATACTGGTCCCCCTCAGATTCAAGTACAACCCGTCCTTTTTGTACAGGTCACACCTGTTGCAAAAAAGGTCTGAATGATCCAGAAATCTGAATCCCAGCCCATTCCAATCCCTCAGCTACGCATTTATCCTCCACCTCACTGTATTCCTGTACTCACTGTCGCATGGCACAGGGAGTAATCCTGAGATTACTACCATTGAGGTCCTGCTTCTCAACTTGCCTGTAGTCTGTTTTTAGGACTTGGGACCCTTTTCCTACCTATGTCATTGGTACTAATGACTTTTGGCTGCAAGAAAAAGTTTGTGAACCCTTTGCAATGACCTAGTTTTCTGTATTAATTACTCATAAATTGTTTTCTAATCTTCATCTAAGTCATAATAATAGACAAACTCAATCCACCTAAACTAATAACACACAATTACACTTCTTCACGACAATTTTGAGTAGACCATTTAAACAATTACAGTCTAGGTTCAAAAAAGTATATGAACCTCTGGGGTAATGCCATCTACAAAGGCTATTTGGAGTCAGGTGTTCCAATCAACAAAATGGGATTGAAGGTGTGGGTTGGAGAGGAGCCCTGCCCTTTAAAAAAAACACACACACAAAGTCAGGTTCCTGACAGAGCCTGCTCTTCTCAAGAAAGATCTGCTTATGTACACCATGTCTCGATCAACACAATTTTCAGAGAACCATAGAAGGAGAATTAGAAACACAGAAAACCTACAGCACAATACAGGCCCTTCAGCCCTCAATGCTGTGCCGAACATACTTACTTTAGTAATTACCTAGGGTTAGCCATAGCCCACTATTTTTCTAAGCTCCATGTACCTATCCAGGAGTCTCTTAAAAGACGCTATTGTATCCACCTCCACCACCGGCAGCCCATTCCACGCACGCACCATTCTCTGCGCAAAAAAAAACTTACGAGGTCAGAAGGAGACGCTCATGGAGTGAGCACTGTTTCAGATTCACTCCATAACCTTTACTTTTTTTAACCTATGATCACCCTTATTTAACTGATTTTTACCTACACCAAAATATTCTTGCTACTTTTTTGGACTTATTTTTAAGAGTTTATTGTGAATTTTTGAAGAAATTAATACAGAAATGGCTCTTAGATCTAAAGGGCGAGAACCTGGAAAGAATCCTAACGGTAATGGAAACGGGAAGAAGAAGCAGGTTGTTCCTAAGCGCACTGAATTGACTTATGAAATGTTATTGGAGGTTTTAAATGAAAAATTTGAAGAACAACGACTAATTTTTAAACAAGATATAAAGGCTTTTCAAGATTATATGGATAAGACGGATTCAGTAGTTAACCAGCAGCAAGTTCTAATCGCAACTCTGCAAGAAGACGCTCGGAAGCGAGATTTGATAATTGAAAAATTGCAGCAGAACTTACTTTCGACGATTTAACAAGTGGAAACACTTAAAGCCAAGAGTGTCAACTTTGAGAATCGGTCCAGAAGACAGAACCTACGCATACTTGGTCTCCCGGAAGGTATTGAACAAGGGTACCCCTCGAAGTACTTTGCTCAACTTTTAAAGGATGCGTTCCCTTCTGAATTTCCAGATAGTCCTCCGTTACTCGATCGCGCTCACAGAATTATGCGTCGATCATCAAGTGCTTCAGCTAAACCACCGGTTGTAATTGTCCGATTTCATTATGTGCATGTTAAAGAGCAACTTATTCGTGTGGCTCGGCGTGTAGGGATGGTCAAATTTCAAGATCACAGCTTCCCTTTAGTAGAAGATTTTAGTCCAGAAGTAATGAAGGCAAGGTTTCTTTTTAAACCTCTGAAGTCTGAATGTTATGAGAAAAATCTAAAATCTGCGCTCTTATACCCTGCGAAGCTCAGAATATCCCCTCCGAATGCACCACGGCATTTTTTTCTTTTCTATATCTGAAGCGAGAAACTTTCTGAATGAGAACTTCCCTACTGCTACGGATCCTAATAAATGAGTGATTTTGATCATGCAAGATGGTTTTTATTTCCAAAACCAGATTTTTTTTTTCTTCTGGCTATTGGTGTAGGTTTACTCTATATTTTATACTCAAAGTTTTTTTTCGACAGACTAATCTTGTTATTTTACTTACTTCAACCACTGTACTTTATTTTTGGTTATTATTATTAATCCTTCGAAGGTGAATTTTTTTTTACTAAGATGGCGGTTTCTTCTCTAAAATATTTTTGGGGTTTTTTTTTATTTTGCCTTTTTTTTCTCTTTCGTCTTCTTCCTATAATGCATTTCTTATCATAGTTTAAATTTTTTTTTGGTTTGTTTGGGTTTTTACCCGATTTATAAGTTACTAGTGATTATATTCTTTTTTGTTTTTTTAATGACCAATTATATTAAGAAGTTTGGTTTTAGTTTAGTGATTATTATTTCTTTAGAGTTTGGGTGGATCTTTTTTTTTATCCTTTATATACGGAGTTGTCTTCTGCTGATATGGGGGTAGATTTAGTTTCCTTTTTCCCAGCCTATTCCTGGCTGGAGTGGTCTTTTCCCTCTTTTTCTTTTTTTTCCTTCTTGGGTGGGGGGGTGGGAGGTCTTTTTCTAAAGCTTATGTTTCTTATATCAGTTTTTTTTAAGTTTTTTCATTTGGGCTGATTTGAAACTACAAAAATGTCCGCGATGTCGTCACTTCCGGGTCCGCCCCTTATTTTTGTTCCTCTTCCGGGTGCATGAGTTCATAATTTGGTTAACCCTTTATATATCAAAGGGTTGATTTCAGTAATATGGCTCAGACCATTAATTTTGTCTCTTGGAATACTAATGGCTTAAATCATCCAGTTAAACGGAAAAAGATTTTCAAAGTATTCCAAAGACTTAAGGCTCATATTATTTTTGCACAAGACACTCATGTGAGGAAAGAGGACAATTATCGCTTCTTTAGGTTTTGGAGGGGTCAACAGTACCATTCGAATTCGAATGCTAAAGTAAAGGGAGCTTCAATTTTTATTGACTCCTCTATTGCATTTGTCCAACACGGTATCTTTTCGGATCCGAATGGTAGATTTTTGTTAATTACTGGCTTACTTTTTAACAAAAAGGTTGCTATGGTTAATGTTTATGCTCCAAATGTGGATTGTCCCGATTTTTTTAAGTCCTTATTTACTTCTCGACCTAATCTAAATGAATATGAGTTAATAATGGGTGGTGACTTTAATTGCTGTTTAAATCCTTTGTTGGATAAATCTATATCTACTCAGACTTTACCTAATAAGTCGGCCACTTGTATTAACTCTTTTTTGACTGATAACGGAATTTTTGATATTTGGAGATTTCGGCATTCTAAGGACAAAGAGTTTTCATTTTTCTCACATGTTTATCATTCCTATTCGAGAATTGATTATTTTTTTATTGACTCTTGTTTTATTCCATCGGTAATTGGTTGTAATTATGATATTATAGCCATCTCTGACCATGCTCCATTAAAACTTTCTATTAAATTTACGGATACAGCTTCTAGTGCTAGACAATGGCGATTTGATTCTACCTTACTGCAAGATCCGGATTTTATTAAATTTATGAAGGAACAGATCGATTTCTTCTTTTCAACTAATTCCACGGATGATATTTCTTGCGGAACACTTCTAAAGCATATATACGTGGACAGATTATCTCCTACTCTGTTGCTCTAAGAAAACGCATTAAGAAGGAAACTCTTTTATTGGTTGATAAAATTAAAGACATTGATAAGAAATATTCGATTACTCCTAGTAAGGAGCTTTACAAACAAAGGGTTGAACTTCAAACGGAATATAGTTTATTACTTACATCTTCGATTGAAAATCAATTAATGAAAACCAGATCTGATTTTTATATACATAGTAATAAATCGGGTAAACTGTTAGCTAGTCAATTGAAGAATGCTTTGGTTAAACGTCAAATTACTATGATCCGTCAGCAGAATGGGGATCTGACAGTTAACCATGACGAGATAAACAAATCATTTCTAGATTTTTATACCTCCCTGTATCATTCCGAATTCCCTCATGATCATAATACCATGTGTGATTTTCTTGGGAAATTGAATTTCCCAAAATTATCATCAGATGATCTTTCAATATTAGAAACTCCTATTACAGATGCAGAAATTAAAGGGGTTATTTCCTCTATGAATTCTGGGAAAGCACCAGGTCCAGATGGGTATACAGTAGAATTTTTAAAATGTTTTTCCGCTATTCTTTCTCCTTGGTTATGCAGGGTTTTTGAAGAAGCAATTAGATTGGGCAATTTGCCACAATCTTTTTATAGAGCTTCCATTTCTTTAATATTGAAGAAAGATAAAGACCCTACTGACTGTGCATCCTATAGACCAATATCTTTATTGAATGTAGATTCCAAGATCTTTTCCAAGTTACTGGCATCCAGACTGGAGAAGGTATTACCCCAAATTATTTCAGAAGATCAAACTGGTTTTATTAAAAATCGCTATTCTTTTTTCAATGTTAGGAGATTATTGAATATTGTTTATACTCCTTCGCATAGCACTTCAGAATGTGTCATTTCATTAGATGCGGAGAAAGCATTTGATAGAGTTGAATGGCCATACTTATTTAATGTGCTTGAGAAGTTTAATTTTAGTCCAACATTCATTTCCTGGATTAAACTGATATATCATACTCCAGTAGCCTCGGTGCTTACTAACAATCAAAGATCTCCCTTTTTTCGTTTATTTCAGGGTACTAGACAAGGCTGTCCTCTTAGTCCATTATTATTTGATATTGCTTTAGAACCCTTGGCAATTGCTATCAGAGAATCACAGAACATTTTTGGCATTAATCGTGGGACAGATATACATAAGTTATCATTATATGCAGATGATTTATTATTATTTATTTCTGATCCTGAGAAATCCATTCCGGCAGTTTTATCATTGTTGGCTCAATTTAGTGATTTTTCCGGGTATAAACTAAATCTCAATAAGAGTGAATTGTTTCCTTTAAATAGACAGGTTCCAATTTACGGAAATTTACCTTTTAAATTAGTTAATGACTCTTTACTTAGGGATTAAAATCACAAAAAACTATAAAGACTTATTTAAGGTTAATTTTTTACCCTTAATTGAACAAATTAAAGGTTTGTTTACTAAGTGGTCACCACTATCTTTATCTCTGATAGGTCAGATTAATGCTATTAAGATGGTTATTTTACCCAAGTTTTTATATATATTTCAAGCGGTACCAATTTTTATTCCAAAATCTTTTTTTGCTAATGTTGATTCAAAAATTTCCTCATATCTGGCAGAATAAAAATCCTAGGTTAGGTAAAATATATTTACAGAAGGCAAAGAAGGAAGGTGGATTGGCATTGCCTAATTTTAGATTTTATTATTGGGCAATTAATATCCGATATTTGATATGTTGGTTAAAGGATTGGGATATATCTTTTAGCCCTCATTGGGTGAACTTGGAAATTAAATCTGTACAAGGATTTGCATTGGGTTCTATTTTAGGGACTTCTCTTCCCTTTGCTCTTTCTAAATCGCCGAAACGAATTGACAACCCGATAGTTAAACATACTTTACGTATATGGTTTCAATTTCGGAAATTTTTTGGGTTGACTCAGTTTGTTTTAAATATTCCTATTGTATCCAATTGCTTTTTTTATCCTATTATAGACCAAGCTTATTCAGCTTGGAAGACTAAAGGATTATTACGATTTTCCGATTTGTTTTTGGATAATTGTTTTATGTCTTTTGAGCAATTATCTAATAAATATAATTTACCTAGATTTCATTTTTTTTAGATATTTACAGATTAGGAATTTCTTAAATACTGTACTTCCTACTTTTCCAAATTTTGTGTCTTCAGGTATTTTGGAGAATTTGTTTGAATTAAATCCGTTTCAGAAAGGGCTAATATCAAAACTTTACAATATAATTATGAAGATACGTTCAGAGCCCTTTTATAAGACTAAAAATGATTGGGAAAGAGAACTTAACCTTACTATCCCTATTGAGAATTTGGATAAAATTCTTCAATTAGTTAATACATCATCTATATGTGCTAAACATTTATTAATACAGTTTAAAGTTGTGCACAGGGCTCATATGTCCAAGGATAAATTGGCTCGTTTTTTTTCCTATATAAATCCTATTTGCGACAGATGTCATTCTGAGATAGCGTCTTTAACTCATATGTTCCGGTCGTGTCCGCTCTTGAAAAAATATTGGAAAGATATTTTTGATATTATTTCTGCGGTATTGAACATTGATTTACAACCTCATCCTATCACAGCAATTTTTGGTTTACCAATAATGGACTCACTCTATTTATCCTCTTCCGCGTGTCGAATGATTGCATTTCTTACATTAATGGCTAGAAGATCTATTTTGTTGAATTGGAAAGAAATTAATCCTCCTACCGTATTTCTCTGGTTTTCTCAAACTATGTTATGTCTAAATTTAGAAAAAATTAGAAGTGTTGTATTTGATACTTCTAGTAAATTTGAAAAGACATGGAGACCATTTATTCAATATTTTCATATGATGTAATATGACCCTGTTCCAAGCCTATTTGTTTTTCCAGTTTCGATTTTATATATGTTGAGAGGATCGGAGTAGGCGACACTGATGATTTTGTATTTTTGTGAGGTATTATAAACAGCCCTTTTTTTTCTTTTTCTCTTTTTTCTTTTTTTGTTTTTTTTCCTCATTACTTATTAGATTATTAGATTAGGTTTTTTTTGCATAATTTTTTTTTCTTTTTCCTGTTTTTTTAAATATATATTATGATATACTTAGGTTTGCCTTGTTTATTTGTATATTGTATCGTTTATGATTTGGGAATACTCATTTATACTGTACTCATTGCTTATGTATTCTTTCATGTTCAGATGAAATGTATATGTTTGTAATCCCATTATCTATGTATCAATTTTGTTTTGTTGATATTAATAACAATAATAAAAAGATTGAAAAAGAAAAGAAAAAAAACTTACCTCTGACATCTCCTCTGTACCTACTTACAAGCACCTTAAAACTGTGCCTTCTCATGTTAGTCATTTCAGCCCTGGGAAAAAGCCTCTAACTATCCACACGATCAATGCCTTTCAACACCTCACACACCTCAATTGTAGGGATGCATCTACAATGTGTATTACATTGTGTGTCATCTTACTATTTGCTACATTTGTTTAATTGGCTAATTTAGCTTGCTCCATTCAGCCCAGTCATGAACAGAAATTGGTGAAGTCTGAGTAGTAACTGTGGCCATCCTACTAGTTACTGTTGACAATCTAAAAATGAGCCATTTAGACAGATAGATGAACAAGCAGGAACTAAAGCAATACATAACACAGGCAGGCACATGGGATTCATTAGATTGCTATAATGGTTAGCGCAGTCATGCTGGGACAAAAGACCTGTTTCTGTGCTTCATTCTCACCATACCACACCTGCATCGTATCAGATTGCCAATCTTGCTCCACACCCACATAACAATACCAATATATTATACTCAATCACGTGTACTCTTCATCTTGCTCAGCAATTTTATCGATAGGAGGGTTTAAATTAGTGAGGCAGGAGGGTGGGTCCCAGAATGATAATGCAGTGGGTGGAGAGTCGGAACTTGTCGCAAGGACAGTAGGCAACACAGAGACAGCTGCAGAAGCAAGAGAGTGCTGATAGGCTTAAGTGCATTTACTTTAACGCAGGGAATCTCAGGCCAACAGCATGAATCAGCAGATGAGATTACAATATCGTTGCATTACAGAAGCAAGTCAGCAGGACTAGCATCTCAATGTCCTGGGGTATAAAGGTTCCAGGCATAACAGAGAGAAGTACTAAAGGCAAAGTGAGAGCACGACCCACCAGGGAGTACAAAAGGCAAAGTGTTCTGCACTACCAATCAGGGAGAGCATTACAACAGTACTCAGCAGGATACCCTGGAAGGGTCCAGCCAATGAGGCTATTTAATTCCATAAGATATAGGAACAGAAGTAGGCCATTCGGCCCATCGAGTCTGCTCCGCCATTCAATCATGGGCTGATCCAATTCTTCCAGTCATCCCCACTCCCCTGCTTTCACTCCATACCTTTTCATGCCCTAGCTAATCAAGAACTATCTATCTCTGCCTTAAATGTACCCAATGACTTGGCCACAGCTGCTCGTGGCAACAAATTCCACAGATTTTCCACCCTCTGATAAGTGTAGGACTTTGAAGAAAGGGGAGACATATACTACAGGCTTCACAACAGTCAGCAGAAATAAGGAAAAAAACTATGCAGCCAAATTACAGGGTCTTCCAAGGGTCTTAGATGGAGCTGAATTCATAAAAAGTATTTGAGCTTTCCTAAAACATTTTGTAGATTACTACTTAAGCTTGCAAGTGGGGATAACATCCACAAAGAAACTGTTTGAATCAGTGACTACATGTCAGCAAGTTTCAAGGCTGTCATGGAAAAAGATATGGTTGGTCCTGGAGCTAAGTTCTGAAATCAGGGACAGCTCATTTCCACAGCACACAAGGCAGGGCCTGGCAAAAGCAAATTGGGAGCAGCTGCTAAAGAGAAAAACAACATCTGGTAATTGGGTGGTGTTGAAAGACAAGATGGGAAGAGTTCAGAGTCAGCATGTCTTCAACAGAGCAAAAATCAAAGCTGTAATGAATAGGGAACACACACAAAATGCTGGTGGAACACAGCAGGCCAGGCAGCATCTACAGGAAGAAGTACAGTCGACGTTGCAGGCCGAGACCCGAAACGTTCACTGTACTTGTTCCTATAGATGCTGCCTGGCCTGCTGCGTTCCACCAGCATTTTGTGTGTGTTGCTTGAATTTCCAGCATCTGCAGATTTTCTCGAGTTTGCATTTCTAAAGAATAGGGAACCCTGGTTTACCATTCCAGTAGCCCAATCAGTGGCAGGAGCAGCACACTGTGAGGAGGTTTCTTGCAGGTCAGCAGTGGTCATTTAAAAGAAGAGCTTTGCAGGCATTCAGTGTCATTCAAGCAGCCCAGTCAGCAGGAAGAGCAGTGCATAATGAGGAGGTTTCTCGCAGGTCAGCGAGAACAGTGCAGAGACAAGAAAATAAAAGTACAGAGGGGACAAGCAGAGTGGCCATTGTTGGGACTGGGTCAGTGGTGAGAATGGGAGTGTCAGGCTTTGGCTCAAAGAGATGCAAAACTGGGCTGAGAAATGGCAGATGGAGTTCAACCCAGATAAGTGTGAAGTGACACACACAAAAAGCTGGTGGAACACAGCAGGCCAGGCAGCATCTATAGGGAGACGCACTGTCAACGTTTTCGGCTGAGACCCTGACGAAGGGTCTCAGCCCGAAAAGTCGACAGTGCTTCTCCCAATAGATGCTGCCTGGCCTGCTGTGTTCCACCAGCATTTTGTGTGTGTTGTTTGAATTTCCAGCATCTGCAGATTTCCTCGTACAAGTGTGAAGTGGTTAATCTTGGTAGGTCAAATATGATGGCAGAATATAGTATTAATGGTAAGACTCTTGGCAGTGTGGAGGATCAGAGGGATCTTGGGGTCCGAGTCCATCGGACGCTCAAAGCAGCCGTGCAGGTTGATTCTGTTGTTAAGAAGGCATATGGTGTATTGGTTTTCATCGATCGTGGAATTGAATTTAGGAGCCGAAAGGTAATGTTGCAGCTGTATAGGACCCTGGTCAGACCCCACTTGGCGTTCTTTGCTCAATTCTGGTCACCTCACTACAGGAAGGATGTTGAAGTCATAAAAAGGGTGCAGAGGAGATTCACAAGGACATTGCCTGGATTGGGGAGCATGCCTTATGAGAATAGGTTGAGTGAACTCGGCCTTTTCTCCTTGGAGCGACAGGATGACAGGTGACCTGACAAGAGGTGTATAAGATGATAAGAAGCATTGATTGTGTGGACAGTCAGAGGCTTTTTCCCAGCGCTGAAATGGTTGCCACAGGAGGACACAGGTTTAAGGTGTTGGGGAGTAGGTACAGAGGAGATGTCAGCGGTAAGTTTTTTTTATAGAAAGAGTGGTGAGTGCGTGGAATGGGCTGCCAGCAAAGGTGGTGGAGGCGGATACGATAGGGTCTTTTAAGAGACTTTTGGATGGGTACGTGGAGCTTAGAAAAATAGAGGGCTATGGGTAAGCTTAGTAATTTCTAAGTTTGGGACATGTTCCGCACAACTTTGTGGGCTGAAGGACCTGTATAAGAGGGCACAGCCTCAGAATAGAGGGGTATCCATTTAAAACAGAGATGCGGGAAAATTTCATTTGCCAGAGGGTGGTGAATTTGTGTAATTTATTACCACAGGCAGCTGTGGAGGCCAGGTCATTGGGAGTATTTAAGGCGGAGATTAATAGGTGCTTAATTGGTCACAGCATCAAATGTTACGGGTAGGAGGCCGGGGAGTTAAGCTGAGGTGTTTATAAGAATGGATCAGCCATGATTGAACAGCAGAACACTCGATGGGCCAAATGGCCTAATATTGCTCCTATGTCTCATGGTTTAAAACTGTACATTTGATAGGAAATAAGGAAGCATATGTCAGTTATAGGCAACTGGTCAGGAGTGTGAGCTGTGTTTACAGAGGATGCAGGAGAGAACTAGGACAGATTCTAGAAGGACATAAAATAGCGTTGTCAAGTAGGACTGAGGTGACAAATCCTTCATAAATTTATCAGGAGCGAGAAGGCAAAGAAAAGGACCCCTTGGGGATCAATGGGAAAATTGTGTGGGGCCAGGGACCATCAGTGGGATCTTAAATGAATACTCCACCAGTAAAAATCGGAAAGATGGCAAGTTAAGGAAGGGTTTCGCTGATTCATAGAATATGTTTGCATCAGGCAGAAGAAAGGTTTAGAGGCAGTGAAGCATATTGAGACTTTATAAAGCACTGGCGAGGCCTCATTTGGGAGTATTGCAAGCAGTTTTGGGCCCCTTATCTTAGAAAGAATGTGCTGAAATCGAAGACAGTTCAAAAGAGGTCCATGAAAATGATCCAGTATTGAACGGCTTGTCATAGGAAGAGCGCTTGATATCTCTGGGCCTGTATTGTCCTCAGTCTACATTCCAAGGATTAAAGTCCTCGTCAGCTCAACTTCTCTGGATAACGCAAGTGTTCAGTCCTGGCAACATTCTCACACATACTGTTTACACTCATTCCATCTTAATAATGTATTTCCTATTAGAGGGTGACCAAAACTGTACGAAAGGTTGAAGTGCAGCCTTTTAAAAAATCCTTACACAATTGCAATATAACATTTCATCCTATAAAACTCTGGTGAGGCAACATCAGGGGAATGCATTCAAAACTGGCTGCCCCATTTTAGGAAGGATGTAGAAACTTTGGAGAGGGTGCAGAGAGAATAATGCCTGGGCCAGAGGGTAGATTCTGTAAAATATTGGATAAACCAGGGTTGCTTTCTCTGGAACTGCGGAGGCTTACAAAATACCTGATGGTCATGGAGACAGATATGATAAGAGGTACAGTTGCAAGACTAAGTTTGTGAACCCTTTGCAATTACCTGGTTTTCTGCAAAAATTACTCATAAAATGTGGTCTAATCTTCATTTAAGTCACAATAATAGACAATCTGCCTGAACAAATAACACACAAACAATTCTACTCTACTTCCTCTTGTCGTTACTGAGTATATCATTTAAACAATTACAAGCTAGGTTCAAAAAAGTATGTGAACCTCTGGGGTAATACCTTCTGCTAAAGCTATTTGGAGTTAGGTGTTCCAATCAATGAGATCAGTTTGGAGGTGTAGGTTAACACATACAAACAAGCTGGATGAACTCAGCAGGTCAGGCAGCATCTGTGGAAACAAGTAGTCAACGTTTCAGGCTGAGACCCTTCATCAGGACTGAAAAAGGAGGGGGCAGGGGCCCCATAAAGAAGGTGGGGGAAGGGTGGAAAACCAATCAGAGGAAAGATCAAAGGGTGGGGGAGGGGAAGCAGGGAGGGGATAGGCAGGAGAGGTGAAAGAGGAATCTAAGGGGAAAGCACTATGGGTAGTAGAAGGCAGAATCATGAGAGAGGTGATAGGCAGCTAGAAGAGGAGATAGAGTGAAAGTGGGATGGGGGAAGGAAGAGGGAGGGAATTACTGGAAGTTGGAGAATTCAATGTTCATACCAAGGGGCTGGAGACTACCCAGACGGTATATGAGGTGTTGCTCCTCCAACCTGAGTTTGGCCTCATCATGGCAGTAGAGGAGGCCATGTATGGACATATCCGAATGGGAATGTGAAGCAGAGTTGAAGTGGGTGGCAACCTGAAGATCCTGTCTGTTGTTGCGGACAGAGCAGAGGTGCTTGACGAAACGGTCCCCCAATCTGCGTCGGGTATCACCTATGTAGAGGAGGCCGCACCAGGAGCACCAGATGCAACAGATTACCCCAATAGACTCACAAGTGAAGTGTTGCCTCACCTGGAAGGACTGTTTGGGGCCCTGAATGGTGGTAAGAGAGGAGGTGTAGGGACAGGTGTAGCACTTGCACTTACAGGGATAAGTACCAGGTGGGAGATCTGTGGGGAGGGACGTGTGGACCAGGCAGTCGCAGAGGGAACGATCCCTGCAAAAAGCAGAGAGAGGTAGAGAGAGAAAGATGTCCTTAGTGGTGGGGTCCTGTTGAAGGTGGCGGAAGTTGCGGAGGAGAATATGCTGGATCCAGAGGCTGGTGGGGTGGTAGGTGAGGACAAGGGGAACACGAACCCTGTTGTGGTGACAGGAGGATGGGGTGAGGGCCGAAGTGCAGGAAATGGAGAAGATGCGGGTAAGGGCATCGTTGATGATGACAGAAGGGAAACCATGATTCTTAAAGAAAGGAGGAGTAGGTTGGAGCCTGCTCTTCTCAAGAAAGATCTGTTTATGTGCACCTTGCCTCAACCAAAACTTTCAGAAGACCATACAATTGTAGAGATACATGAAGCTGGATAAGGCTACAAAGGCATTTCGAAATACCAGTTCACCAGTCCACAATAAGAGAAACTGCCTACAAATGAAGGAGTGGACATCCTGCAAAGATCATATCTAGTGCACAACATACATTGCTGAAAATGGTGAAAAAGAACCCAAGGGCAACAGCAAAAGACCTGCAGAAATCCTTCGATCATCCTAAATTCTCCATTCAAAAGATCGTAAGACATAGGATCAGAATTAGGGCATTCAGCCCATTGAGTCTGCTCCACCATTCCATCATAACTGATCCCAGATCCTGCTCACCCCCATATACCTGCCTTCTCACCATATCCTTTGATGCCCTGATTAGGAAGCAATCAACTTCCACTACAGTCTGTGGCAGAGCATTCCACAGATTCACTAATCTTTGGCTAAAAAAATTCCTCCTTACCTCTGTGCCCTCTAGTTCTAGATACGACCCTCCCCACCATAGGATACTTCCTCTCTACATCTCCCTGTTTATCCCTTTCAAAATTCAGTAGTTTTCACTGATATCTCCCTGCATTCTTCTAATTTCCAATGAGTATAGGCCCAAAGCTGCCAAATGCTCCTCATATGTTAACCCCTTCATTCCTGGATTCATCCTCGCGAACCTCCTCTGGACTCTCTCCAATGACAACATATTCTTTCTGAGATATGGGGCCCAAAACTGTTGACAATACTCCGAGTGTGGCCTGTCAAGTGTCTTATAAAATCTCAGCATTATCTCCCTGTTTTTATATTCTATTCCCTTTGAAATAAGTGCCAACATTGCATTTGCCTTCTTACCCTGTAAATTAACCTTCTGGGACTCCCAAACAAAGACTTTCTGCACCTCTGATGTTTGAACCTTCTCCCCACTGTGGCTCCTTTTACCAAAGTGCATTATCATACATTTCCCAACACTGTATTCCATCTACCACTTTTTTTTTTAGCCATTCTTCCAATTTGTCCAAGTCCTGCTGCAATCGCATAGCTTCCTCAGCAATACCTACCCCTCCACCTATCTTCACATCATCCACAAACGTTGCCACAAAGCCATCAATTCCACTATCTAAATCATTGATAAACCATATGAAAAGTAGCAGTCCCTGAGGAACACCACTAGTTACCGGCAGTCAACCAGAAAAGGCCACCTTTATTCCCACTCTGCCTCCTGCCTGTCAGCCATTTCTCTATCCATGCCAGTATCTTTCTTGTAACACCCTAGGATTTTATCTTGTTAAGCAGCCTCATGTGTGGCACCTTATCAAGCGCCTTCTGAAAATCCAAATAAATGACACCCACTACCCCTCCTTTGTCCACCCTGCTTTCTACTTCCTTGAAGAACTCGTAACAGATTTCTCAGGCAAGATTTCCCTTTATAGAAACCATGCTGACTTTTACTTATTTTATCATTAGTCTCCAAGTACCCAGAAACCTCATCTTTAATGATGAACTCCAACACTTTCCCAACCACTGAGGTTCAGCTAACTAGCCTACAATTTCCTTTCTTTTGCTTTTCTCCCTTCTTAGAGAGTGGAGTGACATTTGCAATCTTCCAGTCCTCCGGGACCATGCCAGAGTCAAGTGAGTCTTGAAAGATCATGACCAATGCATCCATTATCTCTTCAGCAACCTCTCTCAGGATTCAGGGGTGTAGTCCATCTGGTCCAGTTAACTTACCCAGCTTAAGACCTTTGAGTTTGGCTTTGTAATATTAATGGCACTCATGGACCTCTGGCACACTGCTAGTGTCTTCCACAGTGAGGACAGATACAAAGTAGCCATTAAATCCATCTGTCATTTCTTTGTTCCCCATTACTACCTGTAACCAGAGAGCCGTGCCTGTCACGTGACAGCACTGCCCTCAACTGGTTGGAGGTCACACCACCTGCCAATCAACATTTCACCCCTCCCAACTAATCAATGCACACTTAACCATTGGCCACCTTAATTGGATTAACCTATCTAGCACCCCGTGACCTATAAAGGGTGCTACATGTGCTTGGCTCGCTCTCTCTTTTGCCATCCTCGAGGGACCACCCTGCTTCACTCCAGGCTGAAGACAGCAGAACAGCGCTGGAGACACGTGGTAAGGTGTGCACTGAATAGGGTTGCGGGAGCGTTTATTGTTGTCCCTTTAGCAAAGAACTGTGCTTGCCCATAGCCAAGGGGGACAGGTACTGTAGTTATTTTTCCCTTGCTTGTATGTGTACCTGTACTCCGTCCCCACACCGTTTTCCCCGTGTATTGTACTGCAGACCCGACTTTTCCCACGCTCCTCTATTCTAAGCGCGTTTGTGCGAATATTTTAGCCGCTTGTGCTGTTCCCAAGCTTTTTCTCCCCTTGTAAATAAACTCATTATTAAAACTGTGTGTCCAGAGCTCTTGCCTTTGAGACCCAAAGAATCTTTCTCATTTCCATCACATTTGGCGCTGGGAGCAGGGTCTCAGAGGTCTTGGCTAGACACAGCACAGGGAAGAATATTCTGGAACAAGGGGAAGAAAGCCAGTGCAGGCACCCAGAATAAGATCCCTGGGTGGACCGATGAAAGGGAGGGGTTTGAGAGTCTGGCCAGCATGCTGGCAGACCACGGGAAACTACTGGACTGGTCTGAGCAGTTAGACCCCCGTAGCAAGAAGCTGGCCACCATGTGGTCTCCCTCCTTAAGGAATCAGGGTTCCCCAAAGCCAGGGGGAGTCAAAGGGGTGCCTTTTGGTTGTTTGCATCCCTGCTGAGATGCCAGGTCAGAATTACCGACCACATTCAGCACTTATGTGGTCAGAAGGACAAGGAGCTAGAAGAGCTCCTGCAGCGCTGCTGCACGCTGCGGAAGGCAGCACAAGCTGCCCAGACCCGAGCCAAGGAGCTCGGGGTCAGGGGAACTGAGGCCACCTGCGGGCTCATACAATTGCAGCAGGCGTGGGCAGCCAGACCCGCTAAAGATTCGAGCCCTGGTCCAGCGCAGCGACAAGCTGGACGCGTGGCTGGGGGATGGGGACATCTGGCTGAATAGCGACGGGGAGGGGGAGTCCGAGAAGCCTAGGTCCCACAACCAACCTTCCCCCCCCCTTCACCCTAGCTCCAACATGCCCAACCCATCACCACGCAGTCCCAGGTTCACCTCAGGGAGGAAGGGGATGAGGGGGACCTGCCCAGACCTACCCTTGGTCACTCCGAGACCACGGAGACCCGGGACTTCTCCCCCAAGGAGCTGACCCAACTGGCGGATCGGTACCGCCAATGACCAGGCGAGCACCTGGCCACCTGGCTGCTCCAGCTGTGGAACGAGGGGGGCCCCAACCTCAGCCTCTCCCATCAGGAGACAAGTGCCCTGAGAAGCCTCTCTGACCAGCAGAGCATAAACAATGCGCTGCGGGCGCCACAAACAGGAGTTCACTATGGAACTACCCTGTGGGATCGGGTAGTGACCGCGGTGAGAGCCCGATATCCCACCCTTCTGGAGCCCGCAATGGGGTACGGTCAGTGAGGGCACCCGGGTTATCAGGGAATGGGCACCGGTCAACGGCATCTATCAAGGTGCCTGCAACCGCAACTTCCTCGAAGACACGAGTGACCAGTGCCCTAGCAGGATACCTGGTCACTACCGCGCGCCCCGACCTGAAGTCTGCCATCCTGCCCCTCATGGCACCAGCCAGCGGTAGGACTATATCGGATGACATCACCCTCTTGAAGGGATTGGAATATTTGCAGAGGGGGGCACCCGTCCAGGTCTGCAAGACCAAGGCAAGGGCTCCAAACACTATCCCTCCCCGCTTTACACGCAGACAGCTGTACACAGACCTGCTGCGTGCAGGGGTGGACCGTGACAGCATAGATGGCATCCCCACCCCCAACCTATATGCCCTGTGGAAGGAGCATTGCAGGGGCAAGACTAGCACAGTAAGACCACCAGCCGCCCCGCCAACGCAGGTGGCACCTCCAGCCCCCAGACTGCCCGGCCAGACGATGCCCACACCAGCCCACCCTCTGCACCTCCCTTACCTGAAACTGCCTCGCCTGCCCTCAAGGCAGCACTCAGGGAATTCCTGAGACAGGAAATGTCCCACCTCCACCACCAAGGCGCCTCACCACAGGGGTGGCAGACCTTTCCCCCCTCCCATAGGATGAAGGCCAGGGCCCCCAGCACATTTGCTCTCGCGTCTTCTCCCACCCGGGGGAGCTGAGGCCACATATACCTGTCATATACATATACATCGGGGAAAGAGAAACACGCAGAGAGGTGGATGGCACTTGTCGATACAGGTGCCCAGTACACAATCATCCCAGGTAATCCCGCCACATGGAGGGGCACCAACATGCAAATCGAGGAGTTGGGGGGGGGGCTCCCTTTTGCCCACCAGGGAGGTCACACTTCACCTAGCCATAGGCAACCATCACCCCCCCCCCCCCCCCCGACCTGTACAAGTCCTTATTGCCTCCTCCCCGGAATGTATCCTCGGGATCAATGTTTTAAAGGGACAGTCCCTTCAAACAAACGGGGCAAGTTCATCTTCAGCACTGCGCGAGCCACTATTGTCGTTGGGGCGGCTAAGTGGGAGCCATTGTTGTTCTCCCCTCCCTCCAAGGTCATCTGCAACCATCAGTACAGCGTACCAGGGGGACACCAAGAAATCACAGACTCCATTCAAGCCCTACTACGGGAGGGAGTTATTTGACCCACAGCCTCCCCTTTCAACAGCCCTGGCAGATGACCGATGATTACAGGCACTTAAACAAGGTTGCAACCCCCCTCGCCAACACTGTACCCAACATTGTCACCCTCATTGAGTACATCTCAGGACGTCCACATAAAGCCTGGTATGCGGTTGTTCATCTCGCTAATGCATTTTTCTCTATCCCCCTGCATCAGGATAGCCAGGACCAACTTGCATTTACTTGGGATGGCAGACAATACACCTTTTGTCGCCTACCATAAGGCTATGTCCACAGCCCCACTATCTACCATGGTCTTATCTCCCGCAATTTACACCACATCCAGCTTCCCCCCGAGCTGTCAATTGCCCATTACGTTGACAATATCCTCCTCCAAGGCCCGTCTGAGACCATTGTCTCAGAAGCCCTTCATATGCTCACTGAATTCCTCAGGGGACAGGGCTGGGCAATTAACATGGAGAAGGTACAGAGCCCCAGCCATTTCACTTTCTGGGAATACAATGGAACTCTGGCCATAGAAACATCCCTGATGCTGCGAAAAATAAAATTTTAAATTCTGCTGTCCCCTCTAATAAAACTGACACACAGAGATTTGTGGGGCTCCTGGGCTATTGGCGACAGCATATACCCTACTTGACCATGCTTCTTTGGCCACTCTATAGGATCTCCAGGAAAAAAATCCACATTTCTACGGGGACCTGAGCAACAGGCTGCTTTTGATACAGCTGAACAAGCTGTGGAACAAGCAATGCCACTTTCTCCCCCGCCAGGCAGATCTGAGTTACAGGTTTTAGCCAGTGAGATGATCGCCGAGTAGAGCCTCTGGCAGAAGACCCATGGGCGCAGAGACCCCCTCGGTTTCTGGAGTAAGTCCCTACCTGAAGCAGCAGGGCGTTACAGCCCCTTCGAGCGCCAGTAACTAGCCTGTTATCTGGCGCTCCTCGCCACAGAACATCAAACAGGCACCGACCCTGTCTTCCTTCCCATAATGCAATGGGTCAAGTCCCCCGATTCCACCCACAAAGAGGGCCGTGCCCAGAGGTCCTCCATTGTCAAGTGGAAGTGGAAGTGGTACATTGCGGACCGGGCTGAACCAGTTCTGAAGGGGTCAGCCGCCTCCATGAATAAGTTGTGGCTTTCCCCCAGTCCCAGGACCAACCCTTCGATTCCCTCGACCCTGACAACAAACTGCATGCCTGGTTCACAGACGGCTCCAGCCGCTGGAAAGAGGGAAAACCATTGTGGAAAGCGGCAGCACTTCATCCCGCCATGGGCAAAATTTTGACCACAGAGGGGGAGGGGGGTTCCAGACAACTTGCCGAGCTGGCGGAAGTAGCCCTCACCCTCCAAAACACCACCGGACCAATCCACATCTATACTGACTCCTGGGCAGTAGCTAATGGCATGGCGGTGTGGATAGCCCGGTGGCAAGACATGGGGTGGGAAATACACGGGTGTCCCCTCTTGGGACAGAACCACTGGCATTTCATTTGGGACCAGGCTACCCACAGAAAAGTTTCTGCACACCATGTGGATACCCATACCCAAAAAGATAACAAAGAGGCAACATTTAACACCGCTGTGAACCAGGCTGCCCAAGTATCATGCTACCACTTCCACCCCTGACACAGACCCCAGAGCACTAGCAGCATGGGCACACTGCAAAGGTGGCCACTTGCGGGCCGATGGCACGCGGTGCTGGGCTGAACAATTAAGTGTCACCTTGACACTCGACCAACGCAAAACCTCTGTAGCTAACTGCCCCATCTGCCAGCAGGTCAAGCCACAGGGCTGGCCCAGAGGGCCACCAGGCCATATCCGTTGCGGCATGGGAGCGGGTCGGGTATGGCAAATCGACTATATTGGACCGCTTCCACAGCAAAATAAGAAAAAGTACGCCCTGACCAGGAATCTCATCGCTGTTCCACATACACCATCCCCCGGCATCGGGCTTAATTGAAAGAATGAACGGCCTGCTCAAGGAAAAAATTCACACTCTGACACTCTCTCGCACACTGCAGGGGTGGCTAAGTGTCCTTTAGCAGGCTGTTGACCAATTAAACATATGGCCCACTGGCCAAAGGGGGTCCTCACTGTCCCGCCATCTGGCACACTCCCCATCGCCTGACTTGGAAACCACTGAACCCACTGAGACCGAGGACTCAGGTAGAGTATGGATAAGACAGCCACAGAGTCCCCCCAAGAAGGGAGAAATTGTCACGCGCGGTCCAGGGGACACTCGCTGGGTTGCCATTCTGGGTAAATCCGATATGTCTTGTATACATACCCGGCATTTAATCAGACGGGAATGAGTTTCTGAGTTTCCTCCTGCCCCCCCCCCCCCCCCCCCCCACAACAGGACAATGGTGCTACTTCAGTCATCCCTCCTGGTTGCTGCGATGATCGGCTTCAGGACAGCTGCCAACACCTTCCTCAGGGTCGCTTACGAGTTTGCCAGCAACACCAACATATCGGACTGCTGGATCTGCATGCGGACCCCAGCACACGCCGATGATGCACTGCCACTCATGCCGATCCCACTGCATGACATCGAGATGAACTGTTTGTACAGACTGTTTGCTCCTGCTGGTTTTGGTATATCTGTTTGGGGGGGGGCCCTGCTGGCAGTCCCCCACCACTCTCCTCCCCACTACACAACGTCTCTTCCCTTGATCCCCGATGGGGTGGGTACTTCAGGAACTGGTATTTCCCTCCCTACAATTTGACCTTCACTCGAGACCCCACCCTCCCACAGCCACTGAGTAGACCCAGGGAATGTTGGTGCAGGCTCTGTAATGAGCAGCAGCAGCAGCCGAGTTCATTGCACCATGGGTGGCTCTGCAGCACAGGAGGGAAGGAAATGGAGTGGGTGAGCTATAGTGATAGGGGATTCGATTGTAAGGGGAATAGATAGGCGTTTCTGTGGCCGCAAACAAGACTCCAGGATGGTATGTTGCCTCCCTGGTGCAAGGATCAAGGATGTCTCTAAGCGGCTGCAGGACATTCTGGAATGGGAGGGTGAACAGCCAGTGGTCGTGGTGCACATAGGTACCAACGATATAGGTAAAAAATGGGATGAGGTCCTACAAGGTGAATTTAGGGAGTTAGAAGATAAACTAAACAGTAGGACCACAAAGGTAATAATCTCTGGATTACTACCAGTGCCAAGTGCTAGTCAGAGTAGAAATAGGAGGATATTTCAGATGAATACGTGGCTTGAAAAATGGTGCATGGGGGAGGGATTCAACTTTCTGGGGCATTGGAACCAGTTCTGGGGGAGGTGGGACCGGTATAAACAGGACGGTCTGCACCTGGGCTGGACGGGAACCAATGTCCTAGGGGGAGCGTTTGCTACTGCTGTTCAGGAGGCTTTAATCTAATATGGCAGGGGGATGGGAACAAGTGCAGAGAGAGAGGGGTGTAAAATGAGGGTAGAAGCAAAAAGTAGTAAGGTGAAAAGTAAAAGTGGCAGGCAGGCAAATCCAGGACAAAAAGCAAGAGCCACTTTTCAACATAATTGTATAAGGGCTAAGAGTGTTGTAAAAACAAGCCTGAAGGCTTTGTGTGTCAATGCGAGGAGCATTCGTAACAAGGTGGATGAATTGAATGTGCAGATAGTTATTAATGAATATGATATAGTTGGGATCACAGAGACATGGCTCCAGGATGACCAAGGATGGGAGCTCAACATCCAGGGATATTCAATATTCAGGAGGGATAGACAGGAAAAGGAAGTGGAGTAGCATTGCTGGTTAGAGAGGAGATTAACGCAATAGAAAGGAAGGACATTAGCCTGGAGGATGTGGAATCGATATGGATAGAGCTTCATAACACTAAGGGGCAGAAAACGCTGGTGGGAGTTGTGCACAGGCCACCTAACAGTAGTAGTGAGGTTGGGGGTGGCATTAAACAGGAAATTAGAAATGCGTGCAATAAAGGAACAGTAGTTATAATGGGTGACTTCAATCTACATATAGATTGGGTGAACCAAATTGGTAAGGGTGCTGAGGAAGAGGATTTCTTGGAATGTATGTGGGATGGTTTTCTGAACCAACATGTCGAGGAACCAACTAGAGAGCAGGCCATTCTAGATTGGGTATTAGATAGATAGATACTTTATTCATCCCCATGGGGAAATGAGGAAGGGTTAGTTAGCAATCTTGTCGTGCGAGGCCCCTTGGGTAAGAGTGACCATAATATGGTGGAATTCTTCATTAAGATGGAGAGTGACATAGTTAATTCAGAAACAAAGGTTCTGAACTTAAAGAAGGGTAACTTTGAAGGTATGAGATGTGAATTAGCTAAGATAACCTGGCAAATGATACTTAAAGGGTTGACGGTGGATATGCAATGGCAAGCATTTAAAGATCGTATGGATGAACTACAACAATTGTTCATCCCAGTTTGGCAAAAGAATAAACCAGGGAAGGTAGTGCACCCATGGCTGACAAGGGAAATTAGGGATAGTATCAAGTCCAAAGAAGAAACACATAAATTAGCAAAAAAAAAGCAGCACACCTGAGGACTGGGAGAAATTCAGAGACCAGCAGAGGAGGACAAAGGGCTTAATTAGGAAAGGGAAAAAAGATTATGAGAGACAGCTGGCAGGGAACATAAAAACTGACTGTAAAAGCTTTTATAGATACATGAAAAGAAAGATTGGTCAAGACAAATGTAGGTCCTTTACAGTCAGAAACAGGCGAATTGATCATAGGGAACAAAGACATGGCAGACCAATTGAATAACTACTTTGGCTCTGTCTTTACTAAGGAGGACATAAATAATCTTCCGGAAATAGTAAGGGACCGAGGGTCTAGTGAGATGGAGGAACTGAGGGAAATACATGTTAGTAGGGAAGTGGTGTTAGGTAAATTGAAGGGATTAAAGGCAGATAAATCCCCAGGGCCAGATGGTCTGCATTCCAGAGTGCTTAAGAAAGTAGCCCAAGAAATAGTGATGCATTAGTGATAATTTTTCAAAACTCCTTAGATTCTGGACCAGTTCCTGAGGATTGGAGGATGGCTAATGTAACCCCACTTTTTAAAAAAGGAGGGAGAGAGAAACCAGGGAATTATAGACCGGTTAGTCTGACATCGGTGGTGGGGAAAATGCTAGAGCCGGTTATCAAAGATGTGATAACAGCACATTTGGAAAGAGGTGAAATCATCGGACAAAGTCAGCATGGATTTGTGAAAGGAAAATCATGTCTGACAAATCTTATAGAATTTTTTGAAGATATAACTAGTAGAGTGGATAGGGGAGAGCCAGTGAATGTGGTATATTTAGATTTTCAAAAGGCTTTTGACAAGGTCCCACACAGGAGATTAGTGTGCAAACTTAAAGCACACGGTATTGGGGGTATGGTATTGATGTGGATAGAGAATTGGTTGGCAGACAGGAAGCAAAGAGTGGGAGTAAATGGGACCTTTTCAGAATGGCAGGCAGTGACTAGTGGGGTACCACAAGGCTCAGTGCTGGGACCCCAGTTGTTTACAATATATATTAATGATTTAGACGAGGGAATTAAATGCAGCATCTCCAAGTTTGCAGATGACACGAAGCTGGGCAGCGGTGTTAGCTGTGAGGAGGATGCTAAGAGGATGCAGGGTGACTTGGATAGGTTAGGTGAGTGGGCAAATTCATGGCAGATGCAATTTAATGTGGATAAATGTGAGGTTATCCACTTTGGTTGCAAGAACAGGAAAACAGATTATTATCTGAACAGTGGCCGATTAGGAAAAGGGGAGATGCAATGAGACCTGGGTGTCATTGTACACCAGTCATTGAAGGTGGGCATGCAGGTACAGCAGGTGGTGAAAAAGGCAAATGGTATGTTGGCATTCATAGCAAAAGGATTTGAGTACAGGAGCAGGGAGGTTCTACTGCAGTTGTACAAGGCCTTGGTGAGACCGCACCTAGAATATTGTGTGCAGTTTTGGTCCCCTAATCTGAGGAAAGACATTCTTGCCATAGAGGGAGTACAGAGAAGGTTCACCAGATTGATTCCTGGGATGGCAGGACTTTCATATGAAGAAAGACTGGATCGACAAGGCTTATACTCACTGGAATTTAGAAGATTGAGGGGGGATCTTATTGAAACGTATAAAATTCTGAAGGGATTCGACAGGCTAGATGCAGGAAGATTGTTTCCTATGTTGGGAAAGTCCAGAACGAGGGGTCACAGTTTAAGGATAAAGGGGAAGCTTTTTAGGACCGAAATGAGGAAAAACCTCTTCACACAGTGGTGAATCTGTGGAATTCTCTGCCACAGGAAACAGTTGAGGCTGGTTCATTGGCTATATTTAAGAGGAAGTTAGATATGGCCCTTGTGGCTAAAGGGATCAAGGGGTATGGAGAGAAAGCAGGTACAGGCTCAAAGGGCTGAATGGCCTACTCCTGCACCTATTTTCTATGTTTCTATGAGCAGACTTCCAACCTTTCAGTCGGTCACAGTGACTGCGAGCACAACTGGTACCCGGGTGCCCCAGTGACCACTGCCGATGGTGCCGCTAAGCTGGGAGCTCCCTGGACTCTGAACAGGACCCACTGACCTGCAGCCACCGTGCCTACCCGTGGCTCCCCACCAGCTGGTACGGCTGCTGCTTTCCAGCATATGTGGTGCCCTTCAGCAACCCCCTGAATGACCTTGGAGAGCACCCGGCGTACAGCGGCCACCAGGACAAGAGGGCCATTACAGAGGCAGAGAGGTTCTGGATGATAGCCTTTCCCAGTTATGGTATGGCCCGAGTGTCCAGGGAGTTGATCCAGAAGACCAGTGTGCTCGAGACTCTGGCCAACGAGACGGCAGTGGCACTGCAACACACTGAGAATGCTCTCACCCGAACGGCAGCAGAACTGACAGCTGTCAGGATGGTCGCCCTGCAGAACCGAATGGCCCTGGACTACCTGCTCGTTGCTGATGGTGGAACATGTGCAGTGACTGATAAGGAATGCTGTACCTTTATCCCTGATGAGTCTAGCAACATCACCCACTTGACTGCTCACATTCGGGACTCGGTGGCTAAAATTCAAAAATAGAGGGACCAGCTCCTCCAGCACCAACACCTCATCGGGCAATTGGTAGCCCTTTGGGTCCTGGGGGTGGGCAACTGTCATCCACTGGTCCATCGCACTCATTCTTGTCATTATTGCTATTATTATACTATGTTATGTATGCCAAATGATTAAGAATGCATCTGCCTTTACATAGCACCATCCAGAGACAGAGAAGCAGTTTCGGCGACAGGTTACTATCGATGCAATGCTCCTCAGACAGGATGAAGAGGTCAATACTCCCCAATGCCATTAGGCTTTACAATTCTACCGCCAGGACTTAAGAACTTTTTAAAAGCTATTATTAATGCTTTTTGAGATAGTGATTTAGATGCATATCATATTTTTTACTGAGTTAAGTATTGTATGTAATTAGTTTTGCTACAACAAGTGTATGGGACATTGGAAAAAAGTTGAATTTCCCCATGGGGATGAATAAAGTATCTATCTATCTATCTAGAAATGGTTACTTCTCGTATGTTGATATTGTTTTCACTCTCCCTTGTGTCCTGGCCGTGTGGTGTGTCCTCCGAGGGGTGGAGTGTAACCAGAGAGCCGTGCCTGTCACGTGACAGCACTGCCCTCACCTGGTTGGAGGTCACACCACCTGCCAGTCAACATTTCGCCCCTCCCAACTAATCAATGCACACTTAAACATTGGCCACCTTAATTGGATTAACCTGTCTAGCACCCCATGACCTATAAAGGGTGCTACATGTGCTTGGCTCGCTCTCTCTTTTGCCATCCTCTAGGGACCAGCCTGCTTCACTCCAGGCTGAAGACACGTGGTAAGGTGTGCACTGAATAGGGTTGCGGGAGCGTTTATTGTTGTCCCTTTAGCAAAGAGCCGTGTTTGCCTATAGCCAAGAGGGACAGGTACTGTAATTACTTTTCCCTTGCTTGTATGTGTACCTGTACTCTGTCCCCACACCGTTTTCCCCGTGTATTGTACTGCAGACCCGACTTTTCCCATGCTCCTCTATTCTAAGCGCGTTTGTGCGAATATTGTAGCCACTTGTGTTGTTCCCAAGCTTTTTCTCCCCTTGTAAATAAACTCATTATTAAAACTGTGTGTCCAGAGCTCGCCTTTGAAACCCAAAGAATCTTTCTCATTTCCATCACAACACTACCTCACCAGCATGATTTTCCAGTGGTCCAATATCAACTCTGAACTCCCTTTTATTCTTTATATAACTGAAGAAACTTTGATATTCTGCTATATGTTCTTGGCTAGCCTGCCCTCACGCATGTTCAAATGCCGAGACCCTTCGTCAGGACTAACCGAAAGGAAAGATAGTAAGAGATTTGAAAGTAGTGGGGGAGGGGGAAATGCAAAATGATAGAAGACCGGAGGGGGTGGGATGAAGCTAAGAGCTGGAAAGGTGATTGGCGAAAGTGATACAGAGCTGGCGAAGGGAAAGGATCATGGGACGGGAGGCCTCGGGAAAGAAAGGGGGGGGGGGGGGGGGAGCACCAGAGGGAGATGGAGAACAGGCAAACAACTAAATATGTCAGGGATGGGGTAAGAAGGGGAGGAGGGGCATTAACGGAAGTTAGAGAAGTCAATGTTCATGCCATCAGGTTGGAGGCTACTTCCAATCTCTTACTATCTTTCCTTTCGGTTAGTCCTGACAAAGGGTCTCGGCCCGAAACGTCGACAGCGCTTCTCTCTATAGATGCTGCCTGGCCTGCTGTGTTCCACCAGCATTTTGTGTGTGTTCACGTACTTTTCCAGCCTGGACTGTGAATGATTAAACAGTATGTTCAATAAAGACACAAAGTCCAATTGTTTGGGTAATATTAATTTAGGCAGATTGTGTTATTATTGTGACTTAGATGAAGATCAAATCACATTTTATGAGGAATTAATGCAGAAAACAGCCATTCATGATGTTTGGTTTTCCCTTTGTAGGAAGTAATGGCCTGCAAACCCTGTCTGAGCTGACGTGCCTCTGATTCCAACGCTAACCTCAATGGGAATTGTTTTTTTCCACTCTTAAAATAACCTTCCGTAGGTCATACCCAGACTTCAAAGATTCATCCAAGCACCTCTTAAATGCTATTAGAGATTCTGCCTGTACCACATTCCAGGTAGGTACTCAAAACTTTTCAGGTGACAAAGGTCTCTCTCAAAACCTTTACCCTATGTCTCTAATGTGCAGTTTTACCCAACTCAAGTGCAAATAATAACTCTCTGAAAATGGCAACGCAGATGGATAAGGATTCAAGGATTCAATGGTTGTCAAGGCACAAAACACTGATCTGTAAGAGCTTGATAAAGTGACCTTATGGATGTTAATTAAATTATGAGCAGTGCAGATAAGCTAGTCAAAACCCTTTGCTCTTGGACAGTGGTTCCCAACCTGTGATCAATGGACCCCTCAGTTAGTGATAGGGGTACATGGCATAAAAAAGGCTAGAGTGATGAGTCTAAAACAAGAGAACACAGGCTTATGGTCAGTGGGAGAAATTCAAGAGTAATCTGGCAAGCAAGGTGTGTGCACAGAAAGAAGATGGTGGGTATGAACTACGGATTTTTAAAAGCAATTTGGATAGGAGAGTGATACAGGTCCAATGCGATAGAATTAGAACAAGTTTTACAGTTACATGAATGTATTAGGCTGAAGGATTTGTTTTTTATGCTGTATGGCTCTACAACTCTTATCACTGCAATTCCAAACTCATCGGTTGACTTCCCTTTATCCTCAAAAGATTCTAGCAAATTTGAAGTTCAATTTTCCTTCATAAAACCATAATTCTCCTCCTGTGATTTATTACGTCCTAAACTCTTTGGAAAACAATTCTGCATTTTTCCAGTAACAGATTTCAGATTAATTGGTATATAGTTTCCTGATTTCCACCTGCCCTTTGTTCAATAATGGTGTCTGGTGTTTTCTAGTCTCCAAATTCCAGGCAATTCTACATCAGTAGCCACTTCCTTTAAAACAATCAGATCCAGGGAACTTGCCTACATTTTTAGAAAAGTACTATGTAAATCAATGATACCTTAAATAGTAAATAGTTTTAAACTCCTCTCTTTCTATAGCCTATTGAATACCTAATACTACAGGGGTGAGACTTGTTCTACTACCACGAAGAACAATCCAAAACAATTGATTATTTATTTATTTGCTGTTATTAATTGCCCAATTTCTGAGGGACCACTGTTTCCTTTATCTGCTCTCCATTTTTAGATGCTCTTATTGTTGCATTATCTTCTAGTTACTTTCATATTCCACATTTGCCCTTTTACTTTTCATTAACCTTTCATTATTACCAAAATTTCCCAAGCTTCTGATCTATTACTGATTTTCTTAACATGGTATTCCATTTATTTTAATACAATCTTCTGAATTTGGTCTTCATGCATTAAGTTTGACAAAGTCAGGGTGAAAGGCAGGGGTAGTGGGGATAAACTCCCACTGCCTATTAAATGCTCCCAATGGCATGCATCGGTGCTGAAGAGGGCAAATGCCACGTTAGCATTTATTTGAGGTCCAGAATACAAGAGCAAGGATGTGATGCTGAGGCTTTATAAAACACTGGTGAGGCCTCACCTTGAGTATTGTGAACAGTTTTAGGCCCCTTATCTTAGGTGCTGGCATTGAGAGGGTCCAGAGGAGGTTCACAAAGATGACAGGGGATCATATTGAAATCTTTTGAATGTTGAAAGACCTAGACAGATTAGATGTGAAAAGGATGTTTCCCATGGTGGGAGAGTCTAGGACAAGAGGGCATAGCCTCAGGATAGAGGGGTGCCCTTTCAAAACAAAGATACGGAGAAATTTAGCCAAAGGGTGGTGAATTTGTGGAATTTGTTGCCATGTGCAGCAGTGGAGGCCAGGTTGTTGGGTGTATTTAAGGCACAGATTGATGGGTTCTTGATTGGACATGGCATCAAAGGTTATGGGGAGAAGGCCAGGAACTGGGGTTGAGGAGGAGATAGAAAAGGATCAGCCGTGATTGAATGGTAGAGCAGACTCAATGGGCCAGATGGCCTAATTCTGCTCCTATGTCTTATGCACCTCAAAAAGCCTCTGACAACCAAGTCCAACCCCTGGCCTTGGTTAGCTAAGCCCAGTGGAACACCTTCTAGTGACAGAAGAAGCCAAGATGGCTTACTGGCACATTAAAGCCTGTCACTTCAGGCAGATGGGGTTTATTAGCCATTGGTGGCAGCTCATCTAGGAAGAATAACACTGATCTCAAACCTCCACTTGCCTTGTGGCTATACCACTCATGACCAAGTGTTTAGAAGTAAACCCTGAGGAAAAATCCAGAACTGGAGTCACGAAGGCAGTCCTATCTTGAGTTCAATGCTCACTGACAACTCCTGCGATGTCACTGGTGCCAAACTGTATTGGTCTCTGCCTGTCATTCCTATAAATCTATCAGCTGCATGGAGAGGGAAGCCTGCTACATAGGCAACAGCTTGTTCTCCATATCATACTGCCCTGTGTATCACATAGACAGCTAGAATACAACATCCATGGTCAACCCCAATGAGGCCCTCATTAACTTCCAACTCATTAACATGGTAATGAATTACAACCTTGCCACCCACATCAATACTGCAGAAAAGAACTATTTGGGACATCTGTCTATGTTAAAGGAACTAAAACTTGTTGCTACATCTGCCACACACTAAATGCTGAAAGAACTCAGTGGGTCTGGCAGCATCTGTAGAGAAAAATAAACAGTCAACATTCTGGGCTAAAGCCCATCATCAGAACTGGAAAGGGGCAGAAGCCAGAATTAAAAGGTGGGGGAGAAGAATAAGTATAAATGAAGAGGAAAGTGGACGGTCCCTACCACACTCGCATGTGTGTTGCACAAGATTTCCAGATCTGCAAAATCTCTTGTGGCTAGATGCCAACTTTGTTTTCAAAGATCAAAAATCAACTTTATTCACTATATTTTGTTCTTACTGTGCCACAAGATTAATAAATCTTTAGTGCAAAGGGACCACGCTCTAAAAGCTTCTCCATCATGAATACAAGCAACACACACAAAATGCTGGTGGAACGCAGCAGGCCAGGCAGTATCCATAGGGAGAAGCACTGTCGACGTTTCGGGCCGAGACCCTTCGTCAGGCCCGAAACGTCAACTGTACTTCTTCCTATAGATGCTGCCTGGCTTGCTGCGTTCCACCAGCATTTTGTGTGTGCTGCTTGAATTTCCAGTATCTGCAGATTTCCTCGTGTTTGCCATCATGAATACTTCTGCCTGTATTGACAATCCCAAAAAGCATACATTTGTAAAAGAATCCCATAAAAATCAAAGCTAAGTACAGCACAATATGCGAACACAGCGTAATTTACGCTGCCTGGATTCTTTCTTCCAGACCAGCAGTATGCATAGGGAAAAGCTCACTTCAAACACTTCCAAAATTATTCACTGAAGACCAGCATCCTTGATTTATAAATCATGCAGAGGATTTAGATTCAGATAGAACAGGAAGTGAGCAAAAGGGTTCACTGAAAAGAATATCTCTGTTCTCCTGACAAGTCAAAAGGGGAGGGGGTTGTTGCGTGGGATGATGGAGCAGTGATGGAGTGTGTGGGGTAGGTGAGAGGAAGGAGGTAGAGAGGTTGAGGGGAAAGGAACGGGTCGGGTGGGGAGGGGTCGAGGGGAAAAGAACGGGTGGGGTGAGGGATGGGGGAGGGGAGAGGGAGGGAAAAGGGATGGGCGGAGAGGTGGAAAGGGACAGGGGTGGGTGGATGCTGGAGGGTGGAGGAGTCGATATGGGAAAAAGATGTTTGCAGAATGGGAGTTGTGAGTGATGTTGAAAACCAGAAGCCAGCGGCACCCGGACTCGGGATGTTGTGGTTTGGGTTGAGTTCCCCATCCCGGGAAACGGCCCGAGCCCGGACCTCATGGGCGCCGCCTCAGTCGGTGGGGCAACGGAGAAATGATCCCGCGCTCTCTCCAGGAGCTCCACCCACGGTGCTGCTGCCCAGGTCTGGGCCTCCCGCACCCACCTGGATCGGCATCCGCGCCGCTCCCACTCACTCTTCGGGTCCACGGGTTCACCTTGGGCGGCGGAGCCTCGATAAATTCCTTCCTGCGGCCGCTGGCGACTTTCGACTCCTCAGCGACGTCTCCGGCCTGTACCGGTGGCTCAGGCCGGGCCTCGGGCCCAGGCTCTGCGGCAGGCCCAGGACTCGGAGTTCCCAGCTCGACGGCAAGCGCCGGCTTACTCCACGGATTGACCTTGGGGGGCGGAGCCGCCATGAGACGTTTGCTGGCGGCCTGGGGCTCGCTGTGATCGGGGGCCGGGCCGGCGGCGCGGTGTGGTGGTGGCAGAGTCTGCACCTGTGCGGCCATGGCGCGGGCTCGGCCTGCACTCCGTATGGCGGCGCGACACGGCCGGGGGCGTGCACGCAGCGCCACTACGTTACCAGGCGCGCACGTTGTGCGCAGGTCCGGCGGAAGGCGATCGCGCGCGCGGACGTTCCGGAGTACGCGCAGTCTCCGGAGGCCATGAACCGGTTTTGCCTACCCCTTCCCCGACTCTTCGGGACGAAAAAATAAGGGTCACCGCCTTTCTTTATCAGGGCCTTCTCATGGGTGGAGTCTGACTGCAAGACGGCAACGGGAGTATTTTTTGATATTGCAAAAGCACATGATAACTTATGGAGGGAAAGTATTTTGATTAAGATAAAAATTGGGAGTGAGAGGAAGGAATATCATTTTTTCTGAGATTTTTTATTATTTGAACGGTTTATACGGGTAAGGTAGGGAAGATTTATTTTGGCTTCTGTGAGCCAGAGAATGGGACGTACAAGGTAGTATTTGTAGCCTTTTTTTGTTTAATATTACGGTTAATGACATTTTCTCTGAGATAGGTACAGTACAGGGGTCAGAAAATCACTTTTTGCAGTTGATGCAACTTTATTCATTAGAGATAGAAATTTCAATGTAGCCATATAGGTTGCAATTAACGAAAAAGGAGCAAATAGATGGGGTTTTAAGCATTTAGTAGCTAAAACACAAGTTATGTGTTTTACAAAAAGGATCAATAGACCTGCATTTGATTTGAAATTATATGGTCAAACTCTTGAAGAAGTGTCAGTGGTAAGACTTCTTGGCAGTTGGCTGGATAATAAGCTGAGATGGAAGTACCATATCAGTAAAATAATTGATAAATGTAAAGGAGCATTAAATGTCCTCAGATGTCTGTGGGTATTGTTGGAGTGCTACACAATATCTCTTGACCATTTACATGTGTTTAATTAGATCTGTACTTGCTTATGGATCAGCTTCATCTTCAAATTTAAAATGTTTCGATGTGATATAAGCATGGGCTTTAGGACTGTGTTGTGGTGCAGTAAGGTCATTCCCTGTTTCAGCTTTACTGGTTGAAATGGGACAATTACCCTTACAGTTGCGGAGGTTGAAGTTGTTAACGTACTGGATTAATTTGAAAGGACAGAGCAATAATCAACCTGTGTGTTGAAAGACTTGACAACATCGCAAAAAGGGTGTTTTTAGTTTAGGGTGGCTGGGTTCTTATCATGCTCAGAATATGGTTTTGCTGGATTATGTAATTTGTCCCACTGTAGCTTTCTCAGTAACCCAACCTTGTTTTTTTCCAGTGACTTTTGATTTTGTGTCACGGGGTTTAATGAAGTCCTAGGATCCTGATATGCCTGAGAGTCTGTTGGTTAATCAATTTATTAAAGAAAATTATTGTAGTATGTTAACCATTTTTTTTACTGATGGATCAAAAGATAGTTAACTGGATATGTTGGCTGGGCTGTTTTTGTGTCTGAATTACAGGTAACAACCATTTATCAGTACATACAGCAGAATTGGTTGGCATCATTTAGGGCTTACCGTGGGTGGATGAAACTTGTCTTTGTAAAGTTGTAATTTGTTCAGATTCACACACAGCTTATGGCAAGGACTGCACACCATTGCAGACTTCAAAACTAAATGCAGTGGAGTTTCCAACATCGATGACTCTCTCCCGGACAAGCTAAATCTTTTTTACGCTCAACTTGATATTGCCAATACTGAGCCCCTGAGGAGATCTGCAGTTGATGCAACCGGCAGCTTGTCATCTGTAATGCCGAAGTACACAGTTGTTTCCAACAGGTGGACAGACATAAGGCTGTGGGATTGGACCACATCCCAGGACGAGTACTCAGGATGTGTGCAGCACAACTGGCTGGTGTGTTTACAGACATTTTTAATCTCTTCCTCTCCCAGTGTAGAGTGCCCTGCTGCTTCGAAACATCCACCATTGTTTCTGTACCTAAAAAGACCAAGGTAACATGTCTGAATGACTGGTGTCCTGTTGCACTCACCTCAATAATAAGCAAATGCTTTGAGAGGCTGGTCAAGGATTACATCTGCAGCAAGCTACTACCCACACTGGACCCCCTACAATTCGCCTACCGACACAAGTGATCGACAGATGATACAATAGCCACAGGCACGTTGTCCTTACACATCTGGAGAAGAGGAATGTTTATGTGAAAATGTTGTTCTTGGACTACAATTCAGCATTCAACACCATAGTTCCCTCCAGGCTTGACAAGAAGCTCAGAGACCTCGGCCTTCACCCTGCCTTGTGCAGCTGGATCCTGGACTTCCTGTCAGATCGCCGGCAGGTGGTAAGAGTGGGCTGCCTCACCTCTTGTCCCTCTGACCCTCAACACAGGTGCCCTTCAGGATTGTGTACTAAGCCCCCTCCTTTACTCTCTATACTTATGATTGTGTCGCCATCCACAGCTCCAATCTGCTAATTAAATTTGCTAATGATACTACATTGATTGGCCTAATCTCAAATAATAATGAGGCAGCCTACAGAGAGGAAATCATCACCCTACACAGTGGTGTAAAGAAAACAACCTCTCCCTCAATGTCACAAAAATAAAGGAGCTGGTTGTGGACTACAGGAGGAATGGAGACAGGCTAACCCCTATTGACATCAATGGATCTGGGTTTGAAAGGGTGAACAACTTCAAATTCCTCGGCATAAACATCAAGGATCTCACGTGGTCTGTACATACGGGCTGTGTGGTGAAAAAAGCACAACAGCGCCTCTTTCACCTATGATTGAAGAAATTCGGTATGGCCCCCCAAATTCTAAGAACTTCTATAGGGGCATGATTGAGAGCATCCTGACTGGCTGCATCATTTCTGCCTGTATTGACAATCCCAAAAAACATCCATTTGTAAAAGAATCCCATAAAAGTCAAAGATAGGTACAGCACAATACTGTAAAAATCATTTTCCCTTTGCAGAACACAGCACAATTTATGCTGCCTGGATTCTTTCTTCCAGACCAGCAGTATGTACCTCCCTTAATCTCAGGACTCTGCAGAGAGTGGTGCAGATAGCCCAACACATCCGTAAATATGAACTTCCCACTATTCAGGACATTTACAATGGCAGGTGTGTAAAAAAGGACCCTAAGGCTCATTGGGGGACCGGAGTCATCCCAACCACAAACTGTTCCAGCTTCTACCATCGGTACCACAGCATAAAAGCCAGGACCAACAAGCTCTGGGACAGCTCTTTCCACCAGGCTATCAGACTGCTTAATTCATGCTGACACAACTGTATTAATATGTTATATTGACTATCCTGCTGTACATAGTGTAACTCACCATAAGGTTTCACTGCTAAGGTTAATGTAATGGTTTCTATGTAATGCTCCATTGTTAAGGTAATGGATTCTCTGTAGCAGCAATGTTTGGGTTATGAATAGAGATAACGGGACTTTGGAATGCAGGGGCTATCCAATGGGAGAAATGTTCTTTCTTAGAAACATAGAAAACCTACAGCACAATACAGGCCCTTCGGCCCACAAGGTTGTGCCAAACATGTCCCTACCCCAGAAATTACTAAGCTTACCTATAGCCCTCTATTCTAATAAGCTCCATGTACCTATCCAAAAGTCTCTTAAAAGACCCTATAGTATACGCCTCCACCACCTACTCACCACTCTCTGAGTAAAAAAACTTACCCCTGACATCCCCTCTGTATCTACTCCCCAGCACCTTAAACCTGTGTCCTCTTGTCGCAACCATTTCAGCCCTGGGAAAAAGCCTCTGACTACTACTATTTAGTTTCATTATAATTATGGAGAAGGAGAGGACTGGACCCAGGGTTGAGATTTTTGATTGGAGAAAGGCTAACTTTGAGGAGATGTGAAAGGATTTAGAAGGAGTGGATTGGGACAATTTGTTTTATGGGAAGGATGTAATAGAGAAATGGTGGTCATTTAAAGATGAAATTTTGAGCGTACAGAATCTTTATGTTGCTGTTAGGTTGAAAGGAAAGGTTAAGAGTTTGAGAGAGCCATGGTTTTCAAGGGATATTGGAAACTTGGTTAGGAAAAAGAGAGAGATCTACAATAAATATAGGCAGAATGGAGTAAATGAGGTGCTCGAGGAACATAAAGAATGTAAGAAATTAGAAAAACTAAAAGAAGATACAAGGTTGCTTTGGCAAGTAAGGTGAAAATTAATCTGAAGGGTTTCTACAGTTATATTAATAGCAAAAGGATAGTGAGGGATAAAATTGGTCCCTTAGAGAATCAGATTGGACAGCTATGTGTGGAGCCAAAGGAGATGGGGGAGATTTTGAACAATTTCTTTTCTTCGGTATTCACTAAGGAGAAGGATATTGAATTGTGTAAGGTAAGGGAAACAAGTAGGGAAGTTATGGAAACTATGACGATTAAAGAGGAGGAAGTACTGGCGCATTTAAGGAATATAAAAGTGGATAAATCTCTGGGTCCTAACAGGATATTCCCTAGGACCTTGAGGGAGGTTAGTGTAGGAATAGCAGAGGCTCTGACAGAAATATTTCATATGTCATTAGAAACGGGGATGGTGCCGGAGGATTGGCGTATTGCTCATGTTGTTCCATTGTTTAGAAAGGGTTCTAAGAGTAAACCTAGCAATTATAGGCCTGTCAGTTTGATGACAGTGGTGGGTAAATTAATGGAAATTATTCTAAGGGATGGTATATTATAATTATCTGGATAGACAGGGTCTGATTAGGAACAGTCAAAATGGATTTGTGCGTGGAAGGTCATGTTTGACAAATCTTATTGAATTTTTTGAAGAGGTTACAAGGAAACTTGATGAGGGTAAAGCAGTGGATGTTGTCTATATGGACTTCAGTAAGGCCTTTGACAAGGTTCTGCACGGAAGGTTAGTTAGGAAGGTTCAATCGTTAGGTATTAATATTGAAGTAGTAAAATGGATTCAACAGTGGCTGGATGGGAGATGCCAGAGAGTAGTGGTGGATAACTGTTTGTTAGGTTGGAGGCCGGTGACTAGTGGTGTGCCTCAGGGATCTGTACTGGATCCAATGTTGTTTGTCATATACATTAATGATCTGGATGATGGGGTGGTAGATTAGTAAGTATGCAGAAGATACTAAGGTAGGTGGCGTTGTGGATAATGAAGTAGGTTTTCAAAGTTTGCAGAGAGATTTAGGCCAGTTAGAAGAGTGGGCTGAACGATGGCAGATGGAGTTTAATGCTGATAAGTGTGAGGTGCTACATTTTGGTAGGAATAATCCAAATAGGACATACATGGTAAATGGTTGGGCAGTGAAGAATGCAGTAGAACAGAGTGATCTAGGAATAATGGTGCATAGCTCCTTGAAGGTGGACTCTCATGTGGATAGGGTGGTGAAGAAAGCTTTTGGTATGTTGGCCTTTATAAATCAGAGCATTGAGTGTAGGAGTTGGGATGTAATGTTAAAATTGTACAAGGCATTGGTAAGGCCGAATTTGGAGTATTTTGTACGGTTCTGGTCACCGAATTATAGGAAAGATGTCAACAAAATAGAGAAAGTACAGAGAAGATTTACTAGAATGTTTACTAGAATTCCAGGACAAAGGAGTTGTCTTCCTTTTTTAAACAAAGGGGCTTCCCTTCTTCCACCATCAACTCTGCTCTCAAACGCATCTCTCCCATTTTCCGCACATCTGCCCTCACCCTATCCACCCGCCATCCCACTCGGGATAGGGTTCCCCTTTTCCTCACCTACCACCCCACCAGCCTCCAGGTCCAACGTATAATCCTTTGTAACTTCCGCCACCTCCAATGGGATCCCACTACCAAGCACATCTTTCCCTTCCCCCCCCTTTCTGTTTTCCGCAGGGATCGCTCCCTACGCAACTCCCTTATCCACTCGTTCCCCCCCATCTCTTCCCACCGATCTCCCTCCTGGCACTTATCCTTGTAAGCGGAACAAGTGCTACACCTGCCCTTATACTTCCTCCCCCTCACCACCATTCAGGGCCCCAGACAGTCCTTCCAGGTGAGGCGACACTTCACTTGTGAGTCGGCTGGTGTGGTATACTGCGTCCGGTGCTCCCGGTGTGGCCTTTTATATATTGGTGAGACCCAACACAGACTGGGAGACCATTTCGCTGAACACTTACGCTCGGTCCGCCAGAGAAAGCAGGATCTCCCAGTGGCCACACATTTTAATTCCACGTCCCATTCCCATTCTGATATGTCTATCCATGGCCTCTACTGTCAAAATGAATCCAAACTCAAGTTGGAGAAACAACACCGGCTGGGTAGCCTCCAACCTGATGGCATGAACATTGACTTCTCTAACTTCTGTTAATGCCCCTGCTCCCCTTCTTACCCCATCCCTGACATATTTAGTTGTTTGCCTGTTCTCCATCTCCCTCTGGTGCTTCCCCCCACCCCTTTCTTTCTCCCGAGGCCTCCCGTCCCATGATCCTTTCCCTTCTCCAGCTCTGTATCACTTTTGCCAATCACCTTTCCAGCTCTTAACTTCATCCCACCCCCTCCAGTCTTCTCCCATCATTTCGCACTTCCCCCTCCCCCCACTACTTTCAAATCTCTTACTATCTTTCCTTTCAGTTAGTCCTGACGAAGGGTCTCGGCCCGAAACGTCGACAGTGCTTCTCCTTATAGATGCTGCCTGGCCTGCTGTGTTCCACCAGCATTTTGTGTATGGTGTTTGAATTTCCAGCATCTGCAGATTTCCTCGTGTTTACTAGAATGTTACCTGGGTTTCAGCACCTAAGTTACAGGGAAAGATTGAACAAGTTAGATCTTTATTCTTTGGAGCATAGAAGGTTGAGGGGGACTTGATAGAGGTATTTAAAATTATGAGGGGGATAGATAGAGTTGATGTGGATAGGCTTTTTCCATTGAGAGTAGGGGAGATTCAAACAAGAGGACATGAATTGAGAGTTAGGGGGCAAAAGTTTAAGGGTAACACGAGGGGTAATTTCTTTACTCAGAAAGTGGTAGCTGTGTGGAGCGAGCTTCCAGTAGAAGTGGTAGAGGCAGGTTCGGTATTGTCATTTAAAGTAAAATTGGATAGGTATATGGACAGGAAAGGAATGGAGGGTTATGGGCTGAGTGCGGGTCAGTGGGATTAGGTGAGAGTAAGCATTCAGCAAGGATTAGAAGGGCCAAGATGGCCTGTTTCTGTGATGTAATGGTTATATGGTTATACCCTCAGGATCAACGCCTCTCAACACCTCTATCAGGTCACCTCTCATCCTCCATCACTCCAAAGAGAAAAGGCAGAGCTCACTCAACCTATTCTCATAAGGCATGCTCCCCAATCCAGGCAACATCCTTGTAAATCTCCTCTGCACCCTTTCTATGGCTTCCACTTCCTTCCTGTAGTGAGGCAATCAAAACTGAGCACAGTACTCCAAGTGGGGTCTGACCAGGGTCCTATATAGCTGCAACATTACCTTTCGGCTCCTAAATTCAATTACACGATTGATGAGGGCCAATACACCGTACACATTCTTAACCACTGAGTCAACCTGCACAGCTGCTTTGAGCGTCCTATGAACTCGGACCCCAAGATCCCTCTGATGGTCCACACTGCCAAGAGTCTTACAATTACTACTATATTCTGCCATCATACTTGACCTACCAAAATGAACTACCTCACACTTATCTGGGTTGTACTCCATCTGCCACTTCTCAGCCCAGTTTTGCATCCTATCGATGCTCTGCTGTAACCTGACAGCCCTCCACACTATCCACAGCACCCCCAATCTTTGTGTCATCAGCAAACTTGTTAACCCATCCCTCCACTTCCTCATCCAGGTCACTTATAAAAATCACAAAGTGTAGGGGTTGCAGAACAGATCCCTGAAGCACTCCACTGGTGACCAAACTCCATGCAGAATATGACCTGTCTACAACCATTCTTTGCCTTCTGTGGGCAAGCCATTTCTGGATCCACAAAGCAATGTCCCCTTGGATCCCATGCCTCCTTACTTTCTCAATAAGCCTTGTATGGGGTACCTTATCAAATGCCTTGCTGAAATCCATAAACACTACATCTGCTGCTCTTCCTTCATCAATCTGTTTAGTCACATCCTCAAAAAGTTCAATCAGGCTTGTAAGGCACGACATGCCCTTGTCAAAGCCATGCTGACTATTCCTAATCATATTCTACCTCTCCAAATGTTCATAAATCCTGCCTCTCAGGATCTTCTCCATCAACTTACCAACTCACTGGTCTATCATTTCCTGGGCTATCTCTACTCCCTTTCTTGAATAAAGGAACAATATTCGCAACCCTCCAATCCTCTGGAACCTCTCCCGTCCCCATTGATGATGCAAAGTTCATCACCAGAGGCTCAGCAATCTCCTCCCTCACCTCCCACAGTAGCCTGGGGTGCATCTCATCTGGGCCCGGCGACTTATCCAACTTGATGCTTTCCAAAAGTTCCAGCACATCCTCTTTCTTAATATCTACATGCTCAAGCTTTTCAATCTGCTGCAAATCATCACTATTATCACCAAGTGCCTTTTCCATAGTGAATACTGAAGTAAAGTATTCATTAAGTACCTCTGCTATTTCCTCCGGTTCCATACACACTTTCCCACTGTCACATTTGATAGGTCCTATTCTTTCATGTCTTATCCTCCTGCTCTTCACATACTTGTAGAATGCCTTGGAGTTTTCCTTAATCCTGCCCGCCAAGGTCTTCTCATGGCCCCTTCTGGCTCTCCTAATTTCCTTCTTAAGCTCCTTCCTGTTAGCCTTATAATCTTCTAGATGTCTAACATTACTTAGCTCTCTGAACCTTTTGTAAACTTTTCTTCTTAACCAGATTTTGTACACAGCCTTTGTACACCACAGTTTCTGCACCCTACCATAACTTCCCTGTCTCATTGGAACATACCTATGTAGAACTTCACGCAAATACTCTCTGAACATTTGCCACATTTCTTCCATACTTTTCCTTGAGAACATCTGTTTCCAATTTAATCTTCCAGTTTCCTGCCTGATAGCCTCATAATTCCCCTTACTCCAATTAAACGCTTTTCTAACTTGTCTGTTCCTATCTCTCTCCAATGCTATGGTAAAGAAGATAGAATTATGATCACTATCACCAAAATGCTGTCCCACTGAGAGATCTGACACCTGACCAGGTTCATTTCCCAATACCAGATCAAGCACGGCCTCTCCTCTTGTAGGCTTATCTACATACTGTGTCTAACCCTAACCTTCCCGAAGACACCTAACAAACTCCACCCCATCTAAACCCTTTGCTCTCGGGAGATGCCAATCTATATTTGGGAAATTAAAATCTCCCATCACAACAACTCTTGTGTGTCTGGGAGCCGGGTTTTGCATGTTCTTTCATTGGGGAGCAATGAAGAAAGTTGGAAGACCACCAGGCAGAGTGGACTGAGGAGTGAGGGTCCAAGGGCCAGGTACACTTGGAGGTTGGCAACGCTCGGAGGAGGTTGATGAATAGCTGTATTAGTGAGCTCCAACAATATGCAATAGACTTTTTTCCTTAAAGTGGGCCCTTTTACTTTTTATTCTCTTTACTAACCCTCTATCCCTATTAAGATTTATAACGTTCAATCACTTAATTGCATATGGTGTACTGTCTGATATTTTGCTGTGCGGATTTGTAATCGGGCAACCCATCATGCATCATCCACACAAATGAGGTTTCTCAGTCTGGCAGGGCCAGAAGTTGTTTTCCCCTAGATAAACACGTGCTGGCCGAGCCTGAGGGTTACAATTGTGGGGGCTACGTTCGGGATTGATTCCATGGGATGCTGCATGATTGCCCTGAGCAATGAACCAGTGGGTTGTGTGTTTAAATCTGTGCTGGGGTGGTGCATCTCTATGGGGTTATCGGTAACTAATGTGTGCATGTTGAGTGGGGTGGATATTCGTACCCCAGATGAATTGTTAATTTGATTTTTGAGTACTGTTAAAGCTATTGGCAAAGTTGAAATTGTAGCACAGTTTTGATAAAATGGCGGGCTCAAACCTTGTTTTAGTTCAGACTAGCGCTGACGTAATGACAGTGGGACTGCCGGCATCTATCGGTGCCCCAAGTGAGGCAGGGCCATACTGTCAGGGAGGAGAAGGTAGCCGAGCAGGCTGAGTCACAAGTTGAGTTTCCTGTAGCTGGGGGCAAAGACTTCAGAGACATAGTCCTATCATTTCTGTGGAGGCTCATGGGGACCTGCAAGGAGAAAGCTGGGGAGAGCTTTCTGGGGACATTGTCCATGCACCCGGTTTTTCAGACTGCTTATGAGGATGTGCGTGGCTGCATTGGGCCTGATACCAAATTTAAACGAGGGTCAGTATGGCTCACCCAGTCGAAGCCACTGGTGGTCTGGCCCAGGGAGGTAGCAAGAGTGATGGGGACCTCCATATTCCCCGGAGTGCCTGAGGGCGTGGCCCTCTTCATGGGTGGTCGCTCCGGAAGACCTCGGGGGAATCAGGATTTCCGGCTGGGGTATTGGTGAGGCCTGAGCTGCAGCAGCCCTCAGTTGTACAGGCGAGCAATGGCAGTGATTGTCAGGAACACTACAAAGAGAGAGGTTACCTTCAAGCGGAGCATGCCCCTGGTGCACCTGTTCCCGGTGATGGTAATGTCCAGTGTCCCTGTGAAACAAGCTGGAGAGAAACTATAGGAAAAAGGGGGAAAGTTGACAGTGAAGATAGAGGCTGTTACCACTTGGCCAAGACCCCAGACTGTGAACGCTCTGTGCTCGTTCCTCAGGTTCTGTGGTACATGCTGACTTTTGCTAACTCCCCATTGATTGAGGAAGAGACTCCCGGCCCTTCTCCATTGAGTTAGATTAGGGGATGCGGAAGTCTCAGAGAATTAGGAGACCCCAGATAGGCTGTCCTACATAGCCCCAGGGGAACGGAGTGTGACCCCTACTGTGTTGGGGAGCTATGTCACTGCCTTGTACACCTGGATTGGGCTTTGTGTTTTGTAGGAAGGGTTGGCGAATTATCTCAACTTCATGAACACATGACTAAATTCACTGGGGGGAGAGTGGAACACGCTGTAAGGTTTCACTGCCAAGGCTAATGTAATTGCTTCTGTGTAATGTTCCACTGTTAAGGTAATGATTTCTCTGTAGCATCAATGTTTGGGTTATGACTAGAGATAATGGGACTTTGGAATGCAGGGGCTGTCCAATTGGAGAAATGTTTTTCTTTCTTGTGTGTCTGGGAGCCGGGTTTTGCGTGGTCTTTCGTCGGGGAACGACGGAGAGAGTTGGAAGACCATCAGATGGAGTGGACTGAGGAGCGAGGGTTAGAGGGCCGGGTACACTTGGAGGTCAACGACACTCGAAGGAGGTTGATGAATAGCCATATCAGTGAGCTCCAACAATGCACAATAGACTTTTTTTTTCTTAAAATGGGCTCTTTTTCTTTTTCTTTTCTTTACTAACCCTCTATCCAGTTTAAGATTTATAAAGTTCAATCATTTAATTGCATATGGTGTACCGTCTGATATCTTGCGGTGTGGATTTGTAACCAGGCAACCCAACACGCATCATCCACACAAGTGAGACTTCTCAGTTTGGCAGGGCCAGAAGTTGTTTTCCCACGTGTTGGCCGGGCCTGAGGGTTACAATAATATTTATTGAAAATTACTGTAATTGTACAGATGGAGATGTAACTTTAAGATTTTTACTCCTCATGTATACGAAGGATGGAAGTAATAATGTCAATTCAATTCAATTTTTTGGTTTTGATTAGTCTTAAAATAGGTCATTCTACCAGTAAGACCATAAGACACGGGAGCAGAATTAGGCCATTCAGCCCATTGAGTGCTCTGCCTTTCCATAAAGGCTGATCCATTATGGACCACAGCTATTTACAATGTACATTAATGATTTAGATAAAGGGATTAAAAGTAACATTAGCAAATTTGCAGATGACACAAAGCTGGGTGGCAGTGTGAAATGTGAGGAGGATGTTATGAGAATGCAGGGTGACTTGGACAGGTTGGGTGACTGGGCAGATGAAGTTTAATGTAGATAAATGTAAGGTTATCCACTTTGGTGGCAAGAACAGGAAGGCAGATTACTATCTGAATGCCGTCAAGTTAGGAAAAGGGGAAGTACAACGAGATCTAGGTGTCCTTGTTCATCAGTCACTGAAAGTAAACCTGCATGTACAGCAGGCAGTGAAGAAAGCTAATGGCATATTGGCTTTCATAACGAGAGGAGTTGAGTATAGGAGCAAAGAAGTGCTTCTGCAGCTGTACAGGGCCCCGGTGAGACCACACCTGGAGTATTGTGTGCAGTTTTGGTCTCCAAATTTGAGGAAGGACATTCTTGCTATGGAGGGAGTGCAGCATAGGTTCATGAGGTTAATTCCCAGGATGGCAGGACTGTCATATGTTGAAAGATTGGAGTGACTGGGCTTGTATACACTGGAATTTAGAAGGATGAGAGGGGATCTGATTGAAACATGTAAGATTATTAAGGGATTGGACACGCTAGAGGCAGGAAACATGTTCCTGATGTTGGGGGAGTCCAGAACCAGAGGCCACAGTTTAAGAATAAGGGGTTGGCCATTTAGAATGGAGTTGAGGAAAACTTTTTCACCCAGAGAGTTGTGGATCTGTGGAATGCTCTGCCCCAGAAGGCAGTGGAGGCCAATTCTCTGGATGCTTTCAAGAAAGAGATAGAGCTCTTAAAAATAGCAGAGTCAAGGGATATGGGGAGAAGGCAGGAACGGGGTACTGATTGTGGATGATCACATCTCTTTAATCTAGATGTTACCGTTCCACAACTATTTGTGTTTCTTTTAATGTACCCGTTCATGGGTTGCCACATCTAAAGCAGCTTGCCCTTTGTTCTTTCCTGACTAATGCATGACCTTCCTGTTCAAAAGAAAAACATGATACAATATCAGTATTGACCAGGAATGGAAGAGTAGAATGTAAACCAGTAGAAATGATAGAGGCAGGTTCGGTATTGTCATTTAAAGTAAAATTGGATAGGTATATGGACAGGAAAGGAATGGAGGGTTATGGGCTGAGTGCGGGCCAGTGGGACTAGGTGAGAGTAAGCGTTCGGCACGGACTAGAAGGGCCGAGATGGCATGTTTCTGTGCTGTAATTGTTATATGGTTATAAAGCCTTCCTGCCTGCCACTGTGCAGTTTCCATATTATGCTGTGATGGGCATGCTAGGGTGGTCTTTACTGTGTATCTGTAGAAAGGTGTGAGTATGGTTATGCATTCTCCCACTCTCTGAACCTCCTCAGAAAGAAGAGGTGTTGGTGAGCTTTTCTGATTGTGTAGAATGTTTTGGGACCAGGAAAGGTTGGGCAAGATGTGGATTCCCAGAAGTTTAAACACTACTGTGCTGCCGATGAAGAGAGTGGTGTGAGTTCTCCTGAAGTCAATATTCATTTCCTTTGTTCATCTGACATGGAGCAAGAGGTTATTAACCTAGCACCAGGCCTGAAGCTCTTCTACCTCCTCTCTGTAGGCCATCTCATTATTGTGGGCGTGTTAGTAAGTTTGCTGATGACACAAAGATTGGGGGTGTTGTGGGTAGTCCGGAGGGTTGTCAGAGGTTACAGCGTGACATTGATAGGATGCAGAACTGGGCTGAGAAGTGGCAGATGGAGTTTAACCCAGGTGTCGAGGAACCAACTAGAAAGCAGGCCATTCTAGATTGGGTATTGAGCAATGAGGAAGGGTTAGTTAGCAATCTTGTCGTGCGAGGCCCCTTGGGTAAGAGTGACCATAATATGGTGGAATTCTTCATTAAGATGGAGAGTGACATAGTTAATTCAGAAACAAAGGTTCTGAACTTAAAGAAGGGTAACTTTGAAGGTATGAGATGTGAATTAGCTAAGATAGACTGGCAAATGATACCTAAAGGGTTGATGGTGGATATGCAATGGCAAGCATTTAAAGATCGCATGGATGAACTACAACAATTGTTCATCCCAGTTTGGCAAAAGAATAAACCAGGGAAGGTAGTGCACCTGTGGCTGACAAGGGAAATTAGGGATAGTATCAAGTCCAAAGAAGAAACATATAAATTAGCATAAAAAAGCGGCACAACTGAGGACTGGGAGAAGTTCAGAGACCAGCAGAGGAGGACAAAGGGCTTAATTAGGAAAGGGAAAAAAAGATTATGAGAGAAAGCTGGCAGGGAACATAAAAACTGACTGTAAAAGCTTTTATAGATACGTGAAAAGAAAAAGGTGGGTCAAGACAACTGTAGGTCCTTTACAGTCAGAAACAGGTGAATTGATCATAGGGAACAAAGACATGGCAGATCAATTGAATAACTACTTTGGTTCTGTCTTCCTCCTTAGTGATAATCTTAGTAAATAATCTTCCGGAAATAGTAAGGGACCGAGGGTCTAGTGAGATGGAGGAACTGAGGGAAATACATGTTAGTAGGGAAGTGGTGTTAGGTAAATTGAAGGGATTAAAGGCAGATAAATCCCCAGGGCCAGATGGTCTGCATCCCAGAATGCTTAAGGAAGTAGCCCAAGAAATAGTGGATGCATTAGTGATAATTTTTCAAAACTCCTTAGATTCTGGATTAGTTCCTGAGGATTGGAGGGTGGCTAATGTAACCCCACTTTTTAAAAAAGGAGGGAGAGAGAAACCAGGGAATTATAGACCAGTTAGTCTGACATCGGTGGTGGGGAAAATGCTAGAGTCGGTTATCAAAGATGTGATAACAGCACATTTGGAAAGAGGTGAAATCATTGGACAAAGTCAGCATGGATTTGTGAAAGGAAAATCATGTCTGACGAATCTTATAGAATTTTTTGAAGATGTAGCTAGTGGAGTGGGTAGGGGAGAGCCAGTGGTATGGTATATTTAGATTTTCAAAAGGCTTTTGACAAGCTCCCACACAGGAGATTAGTGTGCAAACTTAAAGCACATGGTATTGGGGGTATGGTATTGATGTGGATAGAGAATTGGTTGGCAGACAGGAAGCAAAGAGTGGGAGTAAACGGGACCTTTTCAGAATGGCAGGCAGTGACTAGTGGGGTACCTCAAGGCTCACTGCTGGGACCCCAGTTGTTTACAATATATATTAATGATTTAGACGAGGGAATTAACTTGCAGCATCTCCAAGTTTGTGGATGACATGAAGCTGGGCGGCGGTGTTAGCTGTGAGGAGGATGCTAAGAGGATGCAGGGTGATTTGGATAGGTTAGGTGAGTGGGCAAATTCATGGCAGATGCAATTTAATGTGGATAAATGTGAGGTTATCCACTTTGGTTGCAAGAACAGGAAAACAGATTATTATCTGAACGGTGGCCGATTAGGAAAAGGGGAGATGCAATGAGACCTGGGTGTCATTGTACACCAGTCATTGAAGGTGGCATGCAGGTACAGCAGGCGGTGAAAAAGGCAAATGGTATGTTGGCATTCATAGCAAAAGGATTTGAGTACAGGAGCAGGGAGGTTCTACTGCAGTTGTACAAGGCCTTGGTGAGACCGCACCTAGAATATTGTGTGCAGTTTTGGTCCCCTAATCTGAGGAAAGACATTCTTGCCATAGAGAGAGTACAGAGAAGGTTCACCAGATTGATTCCTGGGATGGCAGGACTTTCATATGAAAAAAGACTGGATCAACTAGGCTTATACTCACTGGAATTTAGAAGATTGAGGGGGGATCTTATTGAAACGTATAAAATTCTAAAGGGATTGGACAGGCTAGATGCAGGAAGATTGTTTCTGATGTTGGGGAAGACCAGAACGAGGGGTCACAGTTTAAGGATAAAGGGGAAGCCTTTTAGAACTGAGATGAGGAAAAACTTCTTCACACAGAGTGGTGAATCTATGGAAATCTCTGCCACAGGAAACAGTTAAGGCTGGTTCATTGGCTATATTTAAGAGTAAGTTAGATATGGCCCTTGTGGCTAAAGGGATCAGGGGGTATGGAGAGAAAGCAGGTACAGGGTTCTGAGTTGGATGATCAGCCATGATCATACTGAATGGTGGTGCAGGCTCGAAGGGCCGAATGGCCTATTCCTGCACCTATTTTCTATGTTTCTATGTAAGTGTGAAGAGGTTCATTTTGGTGTGTCATATTTGAAGACAGAATATAGTATTAATGGTAAGACTCTTGGCAATGTGGAGGAACAGAGAGATCTTGGGTCTCTATCCTTTGGACTCATCTGCAGCTTGCTACTACCCAAACTGGACCCCTACAATTGGCCTACTGACACAACCTATCGACAGATGACGCAATAGCCTCTGCTCTCCATACAGTCCTTATAAACCTGGAGTAGAAGGATGCTTATGTGAGAATGCTGTTCTTGAACTACAGTTCAGCATTCAACACCATAATTCCATCCAGGCTTGACAGGAAGCTCAGAGACCTCTGCCTTGACCCTGCCTTGTACAGTTGGATCCTGGACTTCCTGTCAGATCACCGGCAGATGGTAAGAGTGGGCTCCCTCACCTCCACCCCTCTAACTCTCAACACAGGAACCTCTCAGGGCTGTGTACTAAGTTCCCTCCTTTACTCCCTGTATATTCTTGACTGTGTTATCACCCACAGCTCTAATCTGCTAATTAAATTTGCTGATGATACTACATTGATTGGCCTAATCTGAAACAATGTAGAGATGGCCTACAGTGAAGAAGTCATCTCTGACACAGTGGTGTCAAGAAAACAACCTCTCCCTCAATGTTGCAAAAACAAAGGAGCTGGTTGTGGATTACAGGAGGAATGGGAATGGGCTAACCCCTATTGACATCAATGGATCTGGGATTGACAGGGTAAACAGCTTTGAGTTCCTCAGCATCCACATTACTGGGGACCTCATGTGGTCTGTACACACCAGCTGTGTGGTGAAAAATGCATAACAGTGCCTCTTTCACCTCAAACAGTTGAGGAAGTTTGTTATGGGCCTCCAAATCCTAAGAACTTTCTACAGGGGCACAATTGAGAGCATCCTGACTGGCTGCATCACTGCCTGGTATGGGAACTGTACCTCCCTTAATCACAGAACTCTTCAGAGAGTGGTGCGGACAGCCCAGCACATCTGTAGTTGTGAACTTCCCACTATTCACGACAATTACAAAGTCAGGTGTGTCAAAAGGGCCCGAAGGATCATTGGGGACCCAAGTCACCCCAACCACAAACTGTTCCAGCTGCTGCCATCAGTACTGCAACATAAAAGCCAGGACCAACGGGCTCCGGGACAGCTTCTTCTACCAGGCCATCAGACTGATTAACTCGCGCTATGTTACATTCTCTGTTCTGTTTATTATAAATTACTGTGACTTCACATTTAAACGGAGACGTGACGTAAAAATTTTTACTCATGTATGTGAAGGATGTAAGAAATAAAGTAATTCAAGTAAATGCTAACATTGCGTTTGCCTTCCTTACTGACTAAACCTGCAAATTAACCTTCAGGGAATGCTGCATGAGGATACCCAAGTCCATTTGCACCTCAGATTTTTGAATTTTCTCTCCCTTTAGAAGATGTTCTATGCCTGTATTTCTTCTACCAAAGTGCATGACCATACACTTCCCAGCACTGTATTCCATTTCCCACTTCTTTTTCCATTCTCCTAGTCTGCCCAAGTCCTTCTGCAGCCTCCTTTCTTCTTCAACACCACCTACCCCTCCAACTATCTTCATTTCATTCACAAACTGGCCACAATCCATCAATCCCATCAACCAAATCACTGACATATAAAAAGAAGCAGTCCCAACATACGCTCCTGTGAAACACCACTAGTCATTGGCCCCAATGAGAAAAGGCTCCATTTAAGACCATGAGACCATAAGATGTAGGAGCAGATTTAGGCCATTTGGCCCATCGAGTCTGCTCTGCCATTCCATCATGGCTGATCCATTCTTCCTCTCAGCCCCAATCTCCTACCTTCTCCCTGTATCCCTTCATGGCCTTACCAAACAAGAATCGATCAACCTCTTCCTTAAATATACATAACGACTTGGCCTCTACAGCGGCACGTGGCAATGAATTCCACAGATTCACCACTCTCAGGCTAAAGAAATTCCTCCTTAACTCTGTTCTAAATGGATGCCCCTCGAATTTGAGGCTGTGTCCTCGGGTCTTAGACTCTCCTACCATAGGAAACATCCTCTCCACATCCACTCTATGGAGGCCTTTCAACATTCGATAGGTTTCAATTAGGTTGACCCTCATTCTTCTGAATTCTAGTGAATACAGGCCCACAACTTTCAAATGCTCTTCATATGTCAAACCACTTAATCCTGGAATCATTATTATGAACACTCTTTCAACCCTCTCCAGTGTCAGCACATCTCTTTCAAGAAAATGGTCTCAAAACTGCTCACAATACTCCAAAGAGGTGTTGTAAAAAAAACCTCTTAAAACAAAGATCAGTGAGGCAAAGAGAGATCTGTACATAATTTACCAATAAGTATCTTTATTGTTCAAACTAACAAATACGTGAATTCATACACTAAATATCTTGTGTGCACACCCACTAAGTATCCCTGACTCTCCAGAATATTCAAAAAAAAATAGCAAAGGTATGAATTACCCAGGCAAAGGAGTCTACACTGGCCAGGTGTTCATCATAGTCCTGATTCACTCGTTATGTGTTTCACACGGGGTCGCTCATGCTTGTATCTGCGATGGTTATTCTTTGAAGTTTCTGCTGCTAGCACACACGAAGCATCCACTTTTATATCCATTCATATCAATTCAAATAACACATTCCAATGTCATTGGCCACAGGTTGTGCCTGACCTTTGACACCTTGTTATTGGCTCCACTCCAAGCCAGCATCCATTTATTGCCCTCTTCCCATCAAGTGACAATCGATAATCAATGGCTCTTTGTTCTCAATCAGCAACGAGCTAAAATCACCCCAGGCAGGCATCCAACTCCAACATTCACAAACTTGGATGTTAGATCTAACCAAAGAATATCTCACAAATAACTCCTTATTTGGAAATGATCTGCAGTCCAGCAGATTACGCAAAGTTTCATTGTGTCTTCTTTAAAACGTTGATCAACCCCAGTATGTCAAGCTCACAAAATGGAGAATAGAGTGCCTTCACAAAATGGCAGCCTCCATCCCCAAACATGCGGCAAGACCAAAGACAAATTGTCTGTCTGCTTCCACTGTCCTTGATTCATCTGAATTCACTGATTTATAGAATGTAGTTCTTTCCGGCCAACAAGGCTTCATCAGTGCTTTATAAAGCATCCACATTACATATTTGCTTTTATATTCTAATCCTCTAGAAATGAATGCTAGCATTGCATTTGCCTTCCACACCACAGACTCAACCTGAAAACTAACTTTTTGGGAATCCTGCACAAGGACTCCCAAGTCCCTTTGCACCTCAGACTTTTGAAATTTCTCTCCATTTTGAAAATAGTATACCCTTTTATTTCTTCTATCAAGTGCTTGACTATACAATTTCTGACACTGTATTCCATCTCCCACTTCTTTGCCCATTCTCCTAATCTGTCTAGGTCCTTCTGTAGCACCTCTACTCCCTCAAAACTATCTACCCCTCCATCTATCTTCATATTGTCTGCAAACTTCGCAACAAAGCCATCAATTCCATCATCCAAGTCATTGATATATAAAGTAAAATGAATCAGTTGCAACATAACCTCCTGTGGAACACCACTAGTCACCAACAGCCAACCAGAAAAGGTTCCCTTTATTCTCACTCTTTGCCTCCTGCCAATCAGCTGCTGCTTTATCGCTGCTAGAATCTTTCCAGTAATATCTTGGGCTCTTAACATGATAAGCTGCCTTATGTGTGGCACCTTGTCAAAGGCCTGAAAATCTAAGTACACAACTTCAACCAGTTCTTCTTTGTCTATCCTGCTTGTTATTTCTTCAACAAATTCCAATAGTCTGTTTGGCAAGATTTCCCCTTGAGGAAACCATGTTGACTACACCCTAATTTATCATGTGCCTCCAAGTACCCCAAAACCACATCTTTGATAATCAACTCCAATATTTCCCCAGCTACTGAGCTTGGACTAACTGCCCTATAATTTTCTTTCTTCTGCCTCTCTCCTTTCTTGAAGAGTGGAGTGGCATTTGCAAATTTCCGGTGTTCTGGAACTATCCAGAAGATAGTGATTCTTGAAAGATCACTGCTATTGCCTCCTCAATCTCTTCAATGACCTCTTTTAGAACCCTGGGATGTACACCATCTGGTCCAGGTGACTAATCTACCTTAAGACCTTTCAGTTTTCCAAGAACCTTCTCTCTATTCTCTTAGTATTCCCTATGGAAAAGGATCTTGTTGATTGTAGTGATGACTTACAGCGGACTGAAAAGTTTGGGCATGTAGATATTAAGAAAGAGGATGTGCTGGAGCTTTTGGAAAGCATCAAGTTGGATAACTCACTGGGACCTGATGAGATGTACCCCAGGCTACTGTGGGAGGCAAGGGAGGAGATTGCTGAGCCTCTGGTGATGATCTTTGCATCATCAATGGGGACAGGGGAGGTTCCGGATGATTGGAGGGTTGTGGATGTTGTTCCCTTATTCAAGAAAGGGAGTAGAGATAGCCCAGGAAATTATAGACCAGTGAGTCTTACTTCAGTGGTTGGTAAGTTGATGGAGAAGATCCTGAGAGGCAGGATTTATGAACATTTGGAGAGATATAATATGATTAGGAATATTCAGCATGGCTTTGTCAAGGGCAGGTCATGCCTTATGAGCCTGATTGAAGTTTTTGAGGATGTGACTAAACACATTGATGTAGTTTATACGGATTTTGTGTATATGTAGTGTATATGTATTTCAGCAAAGCATTTGATAAGGTACCCAATGCAAGGCTTATTGAGAAAGAAAAGAGGCATGGGATCCAAGGGGACATAGCTTTGTGGATCCAGAACTGGCTTGCCCACAGAAAGCAAAGAGTGGTTGTAGATGGGTCATATTCTGTATGGAGTTCGGTGACCAATGGTGTGCCTCAGGGATCTGTTCTGGGACCCTTTCTCTTTGTGATTTTTATAAATGACCTGAATGAGGAAGTGGAGGGATGGGTTAACAAGTTTGCTGATGACACAAAGGTTGGAGGTGTTGTGGATAGTGTAGAGGGCTATCAGAGGTTGCAGTGGGACATTGATAGGATACAAAACTGGGCTGAGAAGTGGCAGATAGAGTTCAAACCAGATAAGTGTGAAGTGGTTCATTTTGTTAGGTCAAATATGATGGCAGAATATAGTATTAATGGTAAGAATCTTGGAGTCAGAGGGATCTTGGGGTCCAAGTCCATAGGATATTCAAAGCAGATGCACAGGTTGACTCTGTGGTTAAGAAGGCATACTGTGCATTGGCCTTCAATCATAGAATTGAATTTAGGAGCCGAGAGGTGATTTTGCAGCTTTATAGGACCCTGGTCAGACCCCACTTGGAGTACTGTGCTCAGTTCTGGTCGCCTCAATACAGGAAAGATGTTGAAACCATAGAAAGGGTGCAGAGGAGATTTACAAGGATGTTGCCTGGATTGGGGAGCATGCCTTATGAAAACAGGTTGAGTGAACTCAGCCTTTTCTCCTTGGAGCAGCAGAGGATGAGAGGTGGCCTGATAGAGGTGTATGAGATGATGAGAGGTATTGATCATGTGGATAGTCAGAGGCTTTTTCCCAGGGCTGAAATGGCTGCCACAAGAGGGCACAGGTTTAAGGTACTTGGGAGTGGGTACAGAGGAGATGTCAGGGGTGAGTTTTTTACGCAGAAAGTGGTGAGTGCGTGGAATGGGCTGCCAGCACCAGTGGTGGAGGCAGATACAATATGGTCTTTTAAGGGACTTTTGGATAGGTACATGGAGCTTAGAAAAATAGAGAGCTTAGTAATTTCTAAGGTAGGGACATGTTTGGCACAACTTTGTGGGCCGAATGGCCTGTATTCTGCTGTAGGTTTTCAACGTTTCTAGTAATAGCAACTTCACACACTTCTGACCCCTGACACTCTCAAACTACTGGCATATTGCTAGTGTCTTCCACCATGAAAATCATCTACCATTTCCTTCCACCACCATTGCTACCTCTCCAGCATTGTGTTCCAGCAGTCCAATATCCACTCTCACCTCCCTTTGACACTTTATGTACCTGAAGAAACTTTCAGTATCCTCTTCAATATTATTGGATAGCTTACTTTCGTATTCCATTTTTTCCTTCTTCATGACTTTTTTGTTGCCTTCATTTGGTTTTTAAAAGCTTCCTGATCCCCTAACTTTCTTCTATTATATGCCTTCCTTTTGGCTTTTATGTTGGCCTTGACTTCTCTTGTTAGCCACAGTTGTATCATCTTTCCTTTAGAATACTTCTTCCTCTTTCACATGTACTGTGTATATTCTGTGCCTTCCAAATTCCTTCCAGAAATTCTAGCCTTTGCTGCTCTGCTATCGTTCCTGCCAGTGTTGTTTTCCAATTAATTTTGGCCAACACTTCTCTTCATGCCTCTGTAATTCCTTTTACTCCACTGTAAAACTGATACATCTACCTTTAGCTTCTCCATCTCAAGTTTCTACTAGAAACTCTCCCACCTGGGATCCAACACCAACCTGATTTTCCCAATCTACCTGCTATTGAAATCCCCTATGACTATTGTAACATTACCCTTTTGGCATACATTTTGATGTAATTTGAAGACCACATCCTGACTACTGTTTGGGAGGTCTGTATACAACTCCCATTAGGGTCTTATTAACCCTTGCAGTTCCTTATCTCTACCCACAGCAATTCAACACCTTCCAACTCTCTGTCACTTTTTTCTAATAATTTGATGTAACCAACAGAGCCACACCACCCCCTCTGCCTACCTGCCTGTCCTTTTGTTACAATATCTATCCTTAAATGTTAAGCTCCCATCTTTAATCTTCTTTCAGCCAGGATTCAATGATGCTTACACACATCACAAATTCCAATCATATATTGCCATACACCATACTTTGCCTTTGTTTGTAAACCAACAAAGTTATCTTTAGAACTATCACTCTCGTCCCCATGCCCCTACCAAATTAATTTAAAATATTCCCACTCTTTGCTTCCTGCCACTGCTCTTTCCTGTAATACCATGAGCTATTGTTATGCAGCCTAATGTGCAGCACTTTGTCAAGGACTTTCTGAAAATCCAAGTACACAATATCAACTGATTCTCTTTTGTTTATCCTGATTGTTATTTCCTCAAAGGAATAACAAGCAAGACAGACAAAATTCTGGGACAAGTGTTAGAGTGGAGAGGTTTGATCATCAGGCTTGATCAAACGAAATCAGGCTTGTGTGAGGTAAATATCTGGCAAGTTTCTTCATCTTCTTTATTCTCCATTCATTGTCTGTTTGGGATAGTTAGAGCAGTGAGAATGACTCCAGGGACAATGTTATGTTCTTTGTATAAGATGTGAGAATCCTAGGAGACCTACAGCCTCTCAGATAACCACATATGCACCAGGTGCAGCGAGCTGCAGCTCCTCACAGAATGTGTTAAGAAATTGGAGCTGCAGCTTGATGACCTGCAACTCATTCAGGAGTCTGAGGAAGAGATCAAAAGTTGGCCTTAGGTTGCAGGAGGCAGGTAACTGGGTGAATATGAAGAGAATGAAAGAAAATGCTTAGCTAGTACAAAGTAACCCTGTGGCTGTTCCCATCAGTGAGAAGTATACCATTTTGGATTCATTTGAGGGGACTGACTTACCAGGGGAAAATGCAGTGACTGGGTCTCTACACTGAGACTGGTACTGTGGCTCAGAAGAGAAGAAAGGTGAAGAGGACTGCAGTAGTGATAGGAGATTCCACAGTTGCAGTAAATATATTTAAGACAAGGTTGGATAGATTTTCACAGAGTAGGGTAATTAAGAGTTATGGGGGAAAAGCAAGTAGTTGGAGATATCCATAGTTAGATCAGCCATGATCTTACTGAATGGCAGAGCAGGCTCGATAGGCCAGATGGCCTACTCCTGCTCCTATTTCTTATGTTCTTATGTACAGGAATAGGGACAAGATTCTGTGACCGTGATAGAGGCACCTGGATGGTATGTTGCCTCCCAAGAGACAGGGTGAAGGATGTCTCGGATCGGGTCCACAGCATTCTAAAGGGGTAGGGTGTCGTTCCTCCAACCTATGTATGACCTTATCCCGACTGTGGAGGAAACCATGGATGGACATATTGGAATGGGAAGTGGAATTAAAATGGGTGGCCACTGTGAAATCCTGCTTGTTCTGGCAGACACAGCATAGATGTCTGGGTACGTATTGGCACTAATGATATGGGTAGAAAAGGCAACGATCCTGAATAGAGATTTTAGGGAGCTGGATAGAAAGATAGAAAACAGGACCTCCAGGGTAGTAATCTTTGGATTGCCAACTGTGCCATGTGCCAGTGAAGGTAAGAATACGATTCCTCCGTCAGTTCCTCAGTTCCTCTGTCTTCACCGCATCTGGTCTCAGGATGAGGCTTTTTACTCTAGAGTGAAGGAGGTGTCCTCTTTTTTCAAAGAAAGGGGCTTTCCTTCCTCCACCATCAACACTATCCTCAACCGTATCTCTTCCATTTCATGCATGTCTGCTCTTACTCCATTGTCCCGCCATGCTACCAGGGATAGGGTTCCTCTTGTCCTCACCTACCACCCCACTAGCCTCCATGTCCAGCACATAATTCTCCAACTGGATCCCACCACCAAACACGTCTTTCCCTTCCTCACCCCCCCCCCACCCCCACACTCCGCTTTCCGTAAAGATCGCTCCCTTCACAACTCTCTTGTCCACTCGTCCCTCACCACTGATCTCCCTCCTGGCACTTATCCTTGCAAGCAGAGTAAGTGCTACACCTGCCCCTCCACCTACTCCCTCACTACCATTCAGAGCCCCAGACAGCCCTTCCAGGTGAGGCGACACTTCACCTGTGAGTCTGTTGAGGTCATATACTGTGTTCGGCGCTCCCAGTGTGGCCTCTTGTATATCAGTGAGACCTGACATAGATTGGGAGATGCTTCGCCAAGCATCTATGCTCCGTCTGCCAGAAAAAGCGGGATCTCACAGTGGCCACCCATTTTAATTCCACTTCCGATTCCCATTCCGATATGTCCATCCATGGTTTCATCCACAGTTGGGATAAGGTCATACATAGGTTGGAGGAATGACACCTTATATTGCAAGTATGATGTTGTGGCCATCTCTGAAACTTGGCTAAAGGATGGCTGCCATTGGGAGCTGAACATCCAAGGATATACAGTGTATTGGAAAGATAGGTTAGTAGACAGAGGGGGTGGTGCAGTGCTGTGTATAAAAAATAATATTAAATCATTAGAAAGGGATGACATAGGATCAGAAGGGTAGATTCTCTATGGGTTGAGTTAAGAAATGGTAAGGCTAAAAGGACCCTAATGGCAGTTGTATACAGGCTTAGAAACAGCAGCCGGGATGTGGATTACAAATTAGAGCAGGAGATAGAAAAGGCGTGTCAGAAGGGCAATGTCATGATAATTGTTGGGGATTTTAACATGAAAGTGGATTGGGAAAACCAGCCCAGTACTGGACTTCAAGACAGAGAATTTGTAGAATGTCTAAGGGATGGCTTTTTAGAACATCTTGTTGTTGAGCCCACTAGGGGATCGGCTGTGCTGGATTGAGTGTTGTGCAATGATCTGGAGGTGATAAGAGCGCTTAAGGTTAGGAACCTTAGGGAATAGTGATCACAATATGATCAAATTCACTTTGAAATTTGAGAAGGAGAAACTAAATTTCAATGTGTCAGTATTTCAGTGGAATAAAGGAATTTACAATGGCATGAGAGGGGAACTGGCCAATGTTGACTGGAGAGAGATACTAGCAGGAAGGACAGCAGAGCAGTAATGGCTGGAGTTTCTGCGAAAAATGAGAGAAGTGCAAGACAGATATATTCCAAATAAGAAGAAATTTTCGAATAGAAGAAGGACACTAACGTGGCTGACAAGTGAAGTCAAAGCCAAAGTAAAAGCAAAGGAGAGGGCATACAAGGAAGCCAAAGCTAGTGGGAAGATAGAGGATTGGGAAGCTTTTAAAAACTTGCAGAAGGAAACTAAGAAGTTCATTAGGAAGGAAAAGATGCATTATGAAAGGAAGCTGGTGACTAATGTCAAAGAAGATATTAAAAGCTTTTTTAAGTATATAAAGGATAAAATAGAGTCGAGGGTAGATATAGGACCAATACAAAATAACGCTGGAGATATTGTAATGAGAGATGCAGAGATGGCAGAGGAACTGAATGTGAATTTTGCATCAGTCTTCATAGTGGAATACATCTGCAGTATACCAGACGTTCAAGAGTATCAGGGAGGTGAAGTATGTGCAGTGAAATTTACGACTGAGAAGGTGCTCAGGAAGCTTAATGGTCTGAGCGTGGATAAATCTCCTGGACATGATGGAATGCACCCTCGGGTTTTGAAGAAAGTAGCTGGAGAGATTGCGGAGGTATTAACAATGATCTTTCAAGAATCAATAGATTCAGGCATTGTACTGGATGACTGGAAAGTTGCAAATGTTACTCCACTATTTAAGAAGGGTGGGAAACAGTAGAAAGGAAACTATAGACCTGTGCATGTGCATCAGTGGTTGGAAAGTTGTTGGAATCGATAGTTAAGGATGAGATTAAAGAATACCTGGAGGCACATGACAAGAAAGGCCAAAGCCAGAATGGTTTCCTGAAAGGAAAATCCTGCCTGTCTAACCTACTGCAATTTTTTTGAGGAAATTACAAACAGGTTAAACAAAGGAGATGCAGTGGATGTAGTGTACTCGGATTTTCAGAAGGCCTTTGACAAGGTGCTGCACAGGAGGCTGCTTAGCAAGATAAAGAGCTCATGGAATTACAGGGAAGCTACTAGCATGGGTGGAGCATTGGCTGATCAGCAGAAAATAGAGTGGGATTAAAGGGATCCTATTCTGGCTGGCTGCCGGTTACCAGTGGAATTCCTCAGGGGTCAATGTTGGGACCGCTGCTTTTTACGATGTATGTCAGTGATTTGGACTATAGGATTAATGGATTTGTGGCTAAATTTGCAGATGATACAAAGATAGGTGGAGGAGCAGGTAGTGCTGAGGAAACAGAGAGTCTGCAGAGAGAGTTAGATAGTTTAGAGGAATGGACAAGAAGTGGCAAATGAATTACAGTGTTGGAAAGTGTATGGTCATGCACTTTGGTGGAACAGACAGACTATTATTTAGACGGGGAGAGAATTCAAAATGCAGAGATGCAAAGTGACTTGGGAGGCTTTGTGCAAGATACCCTAAAAGTTAACCTCCAGGTTGAGTCGGTGATGAAGAAAGCAAATGCAATGTTGGCATTCATTTCTAGAGGTATAGAATATAAGAGCAGGGATGTGAGGTTGAGACTCTATAAGGCACTCTATAAGGAGACTCTATAAGGCTCCTTATTTTAGAAAGGATATACTGACATTGGAGAGGGTTCAGAGAAGATTAACGAGAATAATTCCAGGAATGAAAGGGTTACTGTATAAGGAACATATGGCAGCTGTTGTGCTGTGTTCCCTGAAGTTCAGGAGAATGAGGGGGGATCTCATAGAAACATTGCGAATATTAAAAGGCCTGAACAGATTAGATATGACAAAGTTATTTTCCATGGTAGGGGAGTCCAGTACAAGAACTCACGATTTCAGAATTGAAAGATGTCCATTTAGAACAGAGGTTAATTTAGTGAGAGGGTGGTAAATATATGGAATTTGTTGCCACGAGCGGCTGTAGAGGCCAAGTCATTGGGTGAAGTTAAGGCAGAGATAGATAGGTTCTTGATTAGCCAGGGCATCAGAGGGTATGGGGAGAAGGCATTGGAGATGGGATGACTGGAAGAACTAGATTAGCCATAATTGAATGGCAGAGCAGACTCAATGGGCTAAATAGCTTACTTCTGTTCCTATATCTTATGGTCTTATTCCATTTGGGTAGCCTTCAACCTGATAGCATGAACATTGATTTCTCAAACTTCCAGTAATGCCTCCCTTCCCCACCTGCCTTCACCATTTCCAATTCCCTTGTCCCTTTCTCATGTTATCTCTTTGCCCACCCATCGCCTCCCTCCCCTTTTTTTTCTTTCTTTCTTGGCCTTCTGTCTCTTTCACCAATCAACTTCCTAGCTCTCTGCTTCCCTTTACAGAAACCATGCTGACTTTGATTTATTTTACCATCAGTCACCAAGTACCACAAACCCTCATCTTTAATAATAGAAGTCATCACTTTCTAACTGCTGAGGTTTGGCTAGCTGGCCTATAATTTCCTTACTTTTGCCATCTTCCCTTCTTAAAGAGCAGTGTGATATTTGCATTATTCCAGTCCATAAGACTATAAGACCATAAGACACAGGAGCAGAATTAGGCCATTAGGGCCTGTCAAGTGTGCTCCACCATTCAATCATGACTGATCCTTTATCCCTTCTTCAGCCCCAGTCCCCAGCCTTCTCCCCGTAACCTTTGATGCCATGTCCAATCAAGAACCTATCAATCTCTGCCTTATATTTACCCAACACCTGGCCTCCAGAGATGCCTGTGGTAATAAATTCCTCAGATTAACCACCCACTGGCTAAATAAATTTCTTGTTTTAAATGGATCCCCCTCTGCCCTGAGGCTATGCCCTCTTGTCCTAAACTCTTTTCACATCTACTCTGTCTTGGCCTTTCAACATTTGAAAGGTTTCAATGAGATCCCCCCTCATCCTTCTAAATTCCAGAGAGTACAGACCCAGAGCCATCAAACGTTCCTCGTATAATACCCTTTCATTTCCAGAATCATCCTTGTGTAGATCCTTTGAACCCTCTCCAATGCCAGCGCATCTTTTCTTAGATGAGGAGGCCAAAACTTTGCTGACAATTTCATTTAATTTCATTAAATTTGCTGATGATACCATATTGATTGGCCTAATCTCAAATAATAATGAGGCAGCCTACAGAAAAGAAGTCATCATCCTGACATAGTGGTGTCAAGAAAACAACCTCTCCTCCAATGTCACAAAAACAAAGAAGGAATGGAGACAGGCTAACCCCATTGACATTGATGGATCTGGGATTGAGAGGGTGAACAGTTTTAAGTTCCACGGCATACACATCACCGAGGACCTCACGTGGTCTGTACATACTGGCTAAGTGGTGAAAAAGTGCCTCCTTCACCTCAGACGGTTGAAGAAGTTTGGTATGGGCCTTCAAATCCTAAGGACTTTCTAGAGGAGCACAAGTGAGAGCATCTTAACAATAGTTAATAAAGCACAGCAACGCTTGTTTTTCCTCAGGATGCTGAAGAAAGCTAGTCTACCTGAACAGATGCTGGTGACCTTTTACCACTGCACCATAGAGAGCATCTTAACATACTGCATCTCTGTGTGGTATCTCAGTTGTACAGCAGCTGATAGGAAAGCACTTCAGCAGATTGTCTTTAGCACACAGAAGATCATCGGGACACGGCTCGCAGCCCTGGAAGATACCTACAGCTTACGCTGCCTAAGGAAAACTACAAGCATCTGTAAGGACAATACACACCCATGCAATCATCTGTTTGAACTTCTTCCGTCTGGCAGACGTTATAAGATTTTCTATGCCCGCACTTCCAGACTGAAAAATAGCTTTTACCCCAGAGCTGTAATTGCTCTGAACCAATCGATCAAGCATCATCCATAAATTTGTTATATTGCTACTTTTAATACTGGTTTTATAACTGTCATGCATCTGAGTTGCACTTTTGTACTGCTGGGCATTGCTTGTACTGGCTGGTTACTTGATTTTATTTATTGTTTATTTATTTTATTTGTTGTTTTATAGCATTGAGTACGAGTGTTGCAAACTCATTTTCGCTGTATTGGTGCATGACAAATTGTACTATACAATGACAAAAAAGATATTTCATTTCATTTCCTGACTGGCTGCATCACTGCCTGGTATGGGAACTGTAAATCCCTCAATCGCAAGGGCTCTGCAAAGAGTGGCGGAGACAGCTCTGTAGATGTGAACTTACCACTATTCAGGACATTTACAAAGGCAGGTGCGTAAAAAGGGCCCAAAGGATCACTGGGGACCCAAGTCATCCCAACCACAATCTACTCCAGTTGCTACCATCCAGGAAACGGTACCACAGCATGAAAGCCAGGACCAACAGGCTCCGGGACAGCTTCTTCCACCAGGCCAGCAGACTAATTAATTCATGCTGATACAATTGTATTTCTATGTTATATTGACTGTCCTGTTGTACATACTATTTATTACAAATTACTATAAATTGCACATTGCACATTTAGACGGAGACATAACATAAAGGAGGATGTAAGTAATAAAGTCAATCCAATTCAAAACTGTTCACAGAAGTCAATGTGAGGCCTCACCAGCATCTTATAAAGCCTTAGCATCACATCCCTGCTTTTGTATTTTAGACCTCTTGAAATGAATGACAAAACCGATATGCCTTTTTCACCACTTCTCACCACCAGCTCCACCTGCAAGTTAACTTTTAGGTTGTTCTGCACAGAACTCCCAAGTCCCTTTGCATCTCAGATTTTTGGATTTTTTCCTCATTTAGAAAATAGTCTGCACATTTATTTCTACTACCAAAGTGCATGACCATGCATTTTCCAACATTGTATTTCATTTGCCACTCTCTTGCCCATTCTCCTAATCTGTCTAAGTTTTCTGCAGCTTTCCTGCTTCTTCAACACTACCTGACCCTCCACCAATCTTCATATCATCTGTAAACTTGGCAACAAAGCCATCTATTCCAGCATGTAAATCATTGATACAAGGCATAAAAAGAAGCAGTCTTAACACTGACCCCTCGCTGTTTTCTGCTGACAAGCCAATGCTCCACCCATGCTAGTAACTTCCCTGTAATATCATGGGCTCTTAACTTGCTGAGCAGCCTCATGTGCAGCACCTTGTCAAAGGCCTTCTGAAAATCCAAGTACACCACATCAACTACATCTCCTTTGTCTACTCTGCTTGTAATTTCCTAAAAGAATTGCAGTAGATTTTTCAGGCAGGATCTTCCTTTCAGGAAACCATGCTGCTTTGGCCTATCTTGTCATGTGCCTCCAGGTACTCCATAATCTCATCCCTAACAATCAATTCCAACAACTTCCCAACCACTGATGTCAGACTAACAGGTCTATAGTTTCCTTTCTGCTGCCTCCTATGGTGATATCATGTGTTGCATGCCAGAACGTGATTGGACCGAGTTGTGAGCATGCGCGAAACTGACAGAATGTTCCAGCACATGGCTGGATTAAGACATGTTTGTTTATTACTGTAAATAAAAGTTCTCTAGTTCTTCCAGAATATGATTCTTCATTGTTAACCCATGGTAAGTTTAACATGGTAACATAACATGGTGTCAGAAGTGGTTCTGGAAGAATGATACAGGAGAATCAAGAATCGAAGATAATCGAAAAAAAGAAGAAAAAAAGTTCGAACTGTAAACGGTAAGATGGGAGGGTAACAATCCCTATCAAAACTTCAGCTGACTGGCAATATTCAAGCAACAGTTTGAACTGAACTCATCGGCGATCGATTATGAAGAAAAGTCAGGAAAAAAACCAAAGCTCCGCTTCTGCTCCATGTAATCAGGTATGACGCAGTAGAGGTATATAATAATTTTGTCTTTGAAGATGGAGATAATTTCAGTTTAAAGTCAATAATGGACAGATTTGAAGTATTTTGTATACCTAAGTGTAATTTAACATATGAGCGATATAATTCCTTTACATGTGCACAGAGAGCTGCTGAAACAATTGATCAGTATGTTACTGAGTTACGAAAGCATAGTAGAACATGCGAGTTTGGATTGCTCACAGACTCTCTCATTAAAGATAGAATTGCTTGTGGCATTCGAGATAATGCTTTGAGAGAAAGGCTGTTGAAAAAGCAAGATTTATATTTTGAAAAAGCTTTGGCACTTTACAAAGCTTCTGAGACCGTGAAGTTGCAGGCTGAAGAGCTTTTTGGCGAAAACTGCAATGTAAATGCTGTAAAAAAAGCGAGAATATATCAAGAAATATAATAATACATCGACATAACCAACAGAGAGCAAGACGGCATTTGAAAGAAAAAAGTCATGTGATCGCTGTGCACGGGAACATAGTCCAAATCAGTGTTCCACATATGGCAAAATTTGCAATGGCTGCGGTAAAATTAATCATTTTTCACACTGTTGTAAAAGTAGAAAGAAGGAAAATAAAATGAAACAGGTAAATGCTGTGCTTGAATATGAATGTGAGGAATTTTATATAGTCAAGTCACTTTTATTGTCATTTTGACCATAACTGTTATGTACAGTACATAGTAAAAATGAGACAACGTTTCTCAGGACCATGGTGTTACATGACACAGTACAAAAACTAGACTGAACTACATAAAAAACAAAAAAAAAACTACACTAGATTACAGACCTACCCAGGACTGCATAAAGTGCACAAAACAGTGCAGGCAATACAATAATTAATAAACAGGACAATAGGGCAGTAAGGTGTCAGTCCAGGCTCTGGGTATTGAGGAGTCTGATTGCTTGGGGGAAGAAACTGTTACATAGTCTGGTCGTGAGAGCCCAAATGCTTTGGTGCCTTTTCCCAGATGGCAGGAGGGAGAAGAGTTTGTATGAGGGGTGCGTGGGATCCTTCAGAATGCTGTTTTCTTTTTTGGATGCAGCGTGTAGTGTAAATGTCCGTGATGGCAGGAAGAGAGATCCCGATGTTCTTCTCAGCTGACCTCACTATCCGCTGCAGGGTCTTGCGATCCGAGATGGTGCAATTTCCGAACCAGGCAGTGATGCAGCTGCTCAGGATGCTCTCAATACAACCCCTGTAGAATGTGATGAGGATGGGATGTGGCAGATGGACTTTTCTAAGTCTTCACAGAAAGTAGAGACGCTGCTGGGCTTTCCTTGCTAGGGAGTTGGTGTTGAGGGACCAGGTGAGATTCTCCGCCAGGCGAACACCAAGAAATCTGGTGCTCTTCACGATCTCTACCGAGGAGCCATCGATGTTTTGTGGAGAGTGGTTGCTCCGTACCCTCCTGAAGTCAACAACCATCTCTTCTGTTTTGTTCATATTCAGAGACAGGTTGTTGGCTCTGCACCAGTCCGTTAGCCGCTGCACCTCCTCTCTGTAGGCTGACTCATTCTGATATGGAGAGTGACACAGAGTCAGAATACAGTGACTTGATGAAAGAGTATGAGGACTTGTTCAAAGGGCTTGGTTGTTTTCCAGAAGAGCACACAACTAAAATTGACAACACAGTGCCACCCGTAGTACATCCATGTGGAAAAGTATCTTTTGCATTACGTGATCAACTGAAAACAGAGCTTGACAGAATGAAACGGTTAGGAGTCATACAGAAATTGATGAACCAACTGAATAGATCAATTGGCTTGTTATTGTTGATAAGAAAAATGCTTAAATCCAAGAGCCTTGAATCAAGCCATTAAAAGAAAGCATTTCAAATTGCCTACTCGTGAAGAAATTATGTCACAGTTTCCTAATGCAAAGTACTTTAGTAAATTAGATGCATCCTCTGGATTCTGGCAACTTAAACGAGATGAAACGAGTTCAAAGTCGTGTACTTTCAACACTCCTTTTGCCAGATACCGTTTTCTTAGGCTTCCATTTGGAATTGCATCAGCTCCTAAAGTGTACCATAAAACTATACACATGCTATATAACCATATAACAATTACAGCTCGGAAACAGGCTATCTTGGCCCTTCTAGTCCGTGCCGATGCTTACACTCACCTAGTCCCACTGGCCCGCACTCAGCCCATAACCCTCCTTTCCTTTCCTGTCCATATACCTATCCAATTTTACTAAGTGACAATACCGAACCTGCCTCTACCACTTCTACTGGAAGCTCATTCCACACAGCTACCACTCTCTGAGTAAAGAAATTCCCCCTCGTGTTACCCTTAAACTTTTGCCCCCTAACTCTCAACTCATGTCCTCTTGTTTGAATTTCCCCTACTCTCAATGGAAAAAGCTTATCCATGTCAACTCGATCTATCCCCCTCATAATTTTAAATACCTCTATCAAGTCCCCCCTCAACCTTCTATGCTTCAAAGAATAAAGACCTAACTTGTTCAGCCTTTCCCTGTAGCTTAGGTGCTGAAACCTAGGTAACATTCTAGTAAATCTTCTCTGTGCGCTCTCTATTTTGTTGATATCTTTCCTATAATTCGGTGACCAGAACTGTACACAATACTCCAAATTTGGCCTTACCAATGCCTTGTACAATTTTAACATTACATCCCAACTCCTATACTCAATGCTCTGATCTATAAAGGCCAGCATACCAAAAGCCTTCTTCACCACCCAATCCACATGAGATTCTACCTTCAGGGAACTATGCACCATTATTCCTAGATCATTCTGTTCTACTTCATTCTTCAATGCCCTACCATTTACAATGTATGTCCTATTTGGATTATTCCTACCAAAATGTAGAACCTCACACTTATCAGCATTAAACTCCATCTGCCATCGTTCAGCCCACTCTTCTAACTGGCCTAAATCTCTCTACAAGCTTTGAAAACCTACTTCATTATCCACAATGCCACTTTCCTTATTATCATCTGCATACTTACTAATCCAATTTACCACCCCATCATCCAGATCATTAATATATATGACAAACAACATTGGACTCAATACAGATCCCTGAGGCACACCACTAGTCACTGGCCTCCAACCCGACAAACAGTTATCCACCACTACTCTCTGGCATCTCCCATTCAGCCACTGTTGAATCCATTTTACTACTTCAATATTAATACCTAACGATTGAACCTTCCTAACTAACCTTCCATGCAGAACCTTGTCAAAGGCCTTACTGAAGTCCATATAGACAACATCCACTGCTTTACCCTCATCAACTTTCCTCGTAACCTCTTCAAAAAATTCAATAAGATTTGTCAAACATGACCTTCCATGCACAAATCCATGCTGACTATTCCTAATCAGACCCTGTCTATCCAGATAATTATATATACCATCTCTAAGAATACTTTCCATTAATTTATCCACCACTGATGTCAAACTGACAGGCCTATAATTGCTAGGTTTACTCTTAGAACCCTTTCTAAACAATGGAACCACATGAGCAATATGCCAATCTGGCACCATCCCCGTTTCTAATGACATTTGAAATATTTCTGTCAGAGCCCCTGCTATTTCTACACCAACTTCCCTCAAGGTCCTCGTGAATATCATGTCAGGACCCAGAGATTTATCTACTTTTATATTCCTTAAAAGTGCCAGTACTTCCTCCTCTTTAATTGTCATAGTTTCCATAACTTCCCTACTTGTTTCCCTTACCTTACACAATTCAATATCCTTCTCCTTAGTGAATACCGAAGAAAAGAAATTATTCAAAATCTCCCCCATCTCTTTCGGCTCCACACATAGCTGTCCACTCTCATTCTCTAAGGGACCAATCTTATCCCTCACTATCCTTTTGCTATTAATATAACTGTAGAAATCCTTTGGATGTATTTTCACCTTACTTGCCAAAGCCACCTCGTATCTTCTTTTAGCTTTTCTAATTTCTTTCTTAAGATTCTTTTTACTTTCTTTATATTCCTCGAGCACCTCATTTACTCCATGCTGCCTATATTTATTATAGATCTCCCTCTTTTTCCGAACCAAGTTTCCAATATCCCTTGAAAACCATGGCGCTCTCAAACTTTTAACTTTTCCTTTCAACCCAACAGCAACATAAAGATTCTGTACCCTCAAAATTTCTCCTTTAAATGACCGCCATTTCTCTATTACATCCTTCCCATAAAACAAATTGTCCCAATCCACTCCTTCTAAGTCCTATCGCACCTCCTCAAAGTTAGCCTTTCTCCAATCAAAAATCTCAACCCTGGGTCCAGTCCTATCCTTCTCCATAATTATATAGAAACTAATGGTATTGTGATCACTGGACCCAAAGTGCTCCCCAACACTTGCATCCATCACCTGACCTATCTCATTCCCTAACGGGAGATCCAAGATTACCCCTTCTCTAGTCATTACCTATGTATTGCTGCATATATATATATGCACATTGAGGGCTTAGATACTAACATGGACAATATTATTGTTTGGGGATCATCTAAATAAGAGCATGAGGCCAGACTCAGACAAGTCTTAGAGGCAACAGGCAAGGCAAATCTGAAGTTGAATAAAACAAATATCAGCTAGGAGTGACTGAACTTACCTTCGTGGGTGATATCATCAGCAAAGAGGGTGTGCGTTCTGATCCATTGAAGGTTTCTGCTATAGAGAAAATGCCAAGACCACAATGTAAAAAGGATTTTCAAAGGTTTATGGGAATGGTCAACTACATGGGAAAATTCATACCCAATCTTTTGGAACAGCTTGCTCCATTGACGCAGCTAACTGAAAAGAAAAACGAATGGAGTTGGAATCATGAACAGGAGAAGGCATGAAACCTCAAGAAAGTGCTCACCAAAGAACCGGTGTTGAAATTCTATGATGCTGAGAGACACATCAAAATCTCATATGATGCATCTTGAGCAGGCTTAGGACAGTATTACTCCAAAAACATGATCAGGAATGGCTACCAGTGCCATATGCATCTCGTGCATTATCTGATCCAGAAACAAGGTATGACCAAATTGAAAAAGAATTGCTTAGTATTATGTTTGCTTGTGAGAGATTTCATCAGTTTGTGTCAGGGCAATCTATTGACGTTGAAACTGATCATGAGCCTTTGATTGCATTGTTTAACAAACCTTTAAGCGACTGTCCTTTGCAAATTTAAAGGTGTGCCAGCGTTGATCGTCAGCAAGGAGAATATGTTATCACCAATCCACACAGATTGCGGCCTTCCGGTTAGAAAGTCGAGGATCCAGTTACAGAGGGATGTACAGAGGACCAGGTTCTGCAACTTCTCAATCAGATTGTAGGAATGATGGTATTAAATGCTGAGCTATAGTCGATGAAAAGCATCCTGATATAGGTGTTTGTGTTGACCAGATGGTCTAAAGCCACGTGGAGAGCCATTCAGATTGCGTCTGCCGTTGACCTATTGTGGTGATAGATAAATTGCATTAGGTCCCGTTTCTTGCTGTGGCAGGAGTTCCGTCTAGTCATGACCAACCTCTCAGAGGTTGAAGTCAGCATAGTTTGCTTAAGGGAAAATCTTGCCTGTCAGATCTGTTGGAATACTTTGAAGAAATAACAAGCAGGATAGACGAAGGAGAATTGGTGGATGTTTTATAATTGGATTTTCAGAAGCCCTGTGACAAGATGCCGCTCATGAGACTGCTTAACAAGTTAAGAGTCCATGATATTATAGAAAAGATATTCCATGAATAGAGCATTGGCTGAATGGCGGGAGGCAAAGAATGGGAATAAAGGGAGCCTTTTCTGGCTCTGGGGGTGGGGTGGAGATACGTCTCTACCAAAGGAGGTGTAAAGCGCTCCTTCCCTCCTCTAGCCTGCAGGTCTCCCCTGGGCAAGGGGTAGCACCTGCTTACCCCCCCTTGATTAGGATCATGTAAAACCATGTCATCAAATGGTGGACGGTCGTATGAGCCGCTGGTGCATATCACAAATTCTGGTTATGCGACCATTGACTCCAGGCAGACAATTCTTGAAGAGTATTGGTAATGGCTGGTGTCACCCATCTTGTAAAGACACTGCTTGGAAGAAGGCAATGGTGAACCACTTAAGTAGGAACACTTGGCAGGAACAATGATAGTTGAAAGACCATCATCATTTACATCATATGACAGAGCACATAATGATGATGATGAAGATTTTCTGATTGGCTGTCAGTGACAGGTGGTGTTCCACAGGGGTCTGTTTTGTGACCACTTCTTTTTACGTTATATGTCAGTGATTTGGATGACAGAACTGATTGCTTTGTGGCCACGTTTGCAGATGGTATGTCATGATGAAATGGTGGAGAAAACTCAATGGACCAAATGGCCTAATCTGTGCCTATATCATGTGGTCTCTGCTCTTTGTGATTTTTATAAATGATTTGGAAGAGGAAGAGGAAGGGAGGATTAGTAAGTTTGCAGATGACACGAAGGTTGGAGGTATGGATAATGTAGGAAGTTGTCGCAGGTTACAACAGGACTTTGATACGATGTAGAGCTGGGATGAGAAGTGGCAGAAGGAATTCAATCCAGAAAAGTGTGAAGTGATACATTTTGGAAGTCAAATTTGAAGGCTTTATACAGGGTTAATGGCAGGAGTCTTTGCAATGTGGGATCTTAGGATCCACATCTGCAGATTCCTCAAAGTGCTGTACAGGTTAATAGGGTGGTTAAGAAGGCGTGTGGTGTGTTGGAGCGTTGAGTTCAAGAGTTGTCGGGCAGTGTTGCAGCTCAGTAAAACTCCAGTCCGACCATATTTGGAGAATTGTGTTCATTTCTCATTGCCTCGCTGTAGGAAGAGGGAGCAGATTAACCAGGGTGCCTCCTGGATAGGAGAGCATGTTGTATGAGAAAATATTGATCAAGCTAAGGCTTTTTTCTTTGGCACAAAGGATGAGAGGTGACATGATAGAGGTGTAAAGATTCTGAGAGGCATAGAAAGAGTGAACATACAAAGCATTATTCCCCAGGGCAGAAATAGCTAATGCAAGGGGACTTAATTTTAAGGTGATTGGAAGGAAGTTTATGGTGGATATCCAAGGTAGATATTTTCACAGAGAGTGGTGGGTACATGGAACACACCGCCAGTGGTGGCAGTGGAAGCAAATACACTAGAGATATTTAAGAGACTCTTAGTTAGGCACATAGATGAAAGTAAAATAGATGATCATGGACAATGCGGGATGGAAGGGTCAGATTCACCACGGAATAGGTTGAAGGGTTGGCACATCATCGTGGGCCGAAGGGCCTGTACTGTGCTATACCTTTGTCTGTGCTGATCTACCTTCTTCCTCCAACTCCTTTCACCACCACTACTCCTCATTTCCACCTTCCAATCGTCTGACCACTGCAACTCCACACATTCCTCATCTCCACTTTACCATCGTCTGACCACAATAACTCCACTTCACTCCTCACCACTATCTTCCAATCATCCGATTGCAGAAACTCCACACTTCCACTTTTCCATTATCTGGGACAACAACTATAGCCACTCCTCACCTCCACACTCAAATCGTCTGACCACAGCAAATCCCCACAGTCCTCACATCCATTTTCCCATTATCTGACTACAGTATCTCCTCACTTCAACCTTCCCATTGTCTAGCCACTGTTGCAAGGGAGAGACTGGGGATGAACCCAAGTACAGGACACAGGCACGGAGACAGGGTCGAGAGATGCCAGCTCAGTCGTGAACGTAGAACAGATAACCAGGGGTCTTGACTCGAAGATGAGGTTTTCATAGAATCTCCAGAGAATAGAGCGGAGCTTAGAACTAACAGTCCTAAGGGATCAGGAAATAAGGTGAACACTCACTGGAATCAACCAACGAACTGATGACCCATGGCTGTGACGCCAGAGTTCTTATCCTATATTCTCTGATGCCGTGCTGCCTACTGGTAACTGTAGGTGGTGTGGTGCGGCAGCAGCAGCCTTTCAGACCAGGTGTTACTTTAATTTAATTTTCTAATTTAATTTTGAGACACAATTTTTGATTAGGGCACATGGATAACAGAGTGACTATCTACCATCGCCAGATACTACTACAATACAGATTGCCCAAAAACAAACCTTCATGAAGATCTGCTGGTTGAATTACGCAACCTCAGCTTGCTGAGGGGAGCGGGCCTACAGTCCTCGGAGTTGCCTGATGCTGGTGGCCAGAGGTGGGGATGTCGTAAGCGCTGTGTGAGGAAGTGGAAGCGAGGCAAACGGGCAGGGATCCGTGCCTGGCAAAAAGCAAACCCTAGCCATCCGGCTCTCCCGTCCATTCTGCTCTCCAAAGTCCGCTCCCTTGATAATAAATTGGACTACATCTGACTCCAACGAAATACTCAGAGGGAATGCAGAGTCTGCTGTGCGTATGTTTTCACAGAGACATGGCTCACTGATGGGATTTCAGCTGGACGGGCTCACCCTGTTTCGAGCGGACAGGGACGCAGCTCTTTCCGGTAAGACTCGTGGTGGTGGCTTGTGTGTTTACATCAATACGAAATGGTGCAAGAACTCTGTACTGGTTTCCAGATACAAGGTCAGGGGTGACATACAGTGGGTGACCCGCCAGAAGTCTTCCGACCAGTGCCCAGGCCTCCAGAGGGGTATTTAATGGTTCCTGAGGAATTCCAGCCCGGGAGGCTATGTCCTTGTCCAACAGATTTCCCTCAGCACTGGAGTCCACCAAGGCAGATAGAGGCAGGGACTGTTGGTGGTAATTCACGGTAGCCTGGATCTGTGTCTGGGTTTGGGGGACTGAATGGAGCATTGTCTGACTCACCAGGGTCCCCCTTTCTACTGTAGAACCTTCCCTTTTGGCCGAAAGGAACAGGTATCCTGGAAGTGTCCAGGCTGGCAGCAATAGAAACAATCCCCTGATCTCCATCCCTGGAGTCGCTCGGCGGGGGACAGACGGTTCCAACGCAGCTGCATCGGTTCTTACCCCAGGGTAGTGGGAATGGTCAGAGTGGGAACTATATTAGAAGCGGACAGGGGAGGGAGGTTGGTCAAAGATAGTAAGGTGGGCCTTGGAATGACCTGATGAGGGGGGTGACTGTTCTTCTCTCTCAGATGCTCTCAAAGTTGGTTATCTAGCCTGGTGGCTAGAGAGACCAAAGAGCCCAAGCTGTTTGCAGCATCCCTCGCCGCTAATTCGTCTTTTATCTTGTAACAGAGACCATATCGAAACACTTCCTGTAGTGCCTCGTCATTCCACCCAGAGTCGGCCACCTAATGTTCGGAACTCTATGGAGTATTTGGCTATGCTTCATGAGCCCTGACGGAGAGTTAGTAGGCACTTAGCGGCGTCCTCACTGCGAATGGGCTGTTCAAAAATCTTCCTCATTTTGGAGACAAAGGTGGAGAAGGAGGAGCAGATCTTTGGCTGGTTGTCCCAGATTGCGGTGGCCCATGCTAAGGCATCCCCTCGTACACTATCTTCAATCTGTCCATGGTGTACATACATGGCTGTTGCTCAAAAACCAAGGAGCATTTCGGTAAGAAAGCCCAGCACTTTCCTAGGTCCCCAGCGTAGGGTTCCGGTTCAGATACGCGTGGCTCTCTTGGTGATTGTGTTGCCGACCCATAGGGTGTAGCAATCCCAGGCTGTGCGGGTTGGTCAGACTGGGTTCTCGGAAAGGACGGAATAAGGGGAGTGGATACCCAGTCAACCTGCTCCCTGACCTTCTTTACATTCTCGGACAGGGCACAAAGGTTTTCCATGACATCTCTGAGCAGTTGATCATGTAAGCCCAGTAGGGAGCCCTGGCCGACGAGTGCCTGTTGCATGGGGTCCATGTCTGCTGGGTTCATTCTTGGCCAGTTTGTTCTGTTGTAAGGGAGGGACTGGGGATGAACCCAAGTGCAGGACACAGGCATGGAGACAGGGTTGAAAGATGCTAGCTCAGTCGCGAACGTAGAACAGATAACCAGGGGAGTCTTGACTGGAAGACAAGGTTTTCGTAGAATCTCCAGAGAATGGAGCGGAGCTTAGAACTAACAGTCCTAAGGGATCAGGAAACAAGGTTAACACTCACTGGAATCAACCAATGAACTGACAACCCATGGCTGTGATGCTAGAGTTCTTATCCTATATTCTCTGATGGGAACCAGGTGTGCTGTAATTAACTGAACTAACAGCAATTGGGAATCAGACAATGGGAATTAAGGCACAATCAAGGAGAAAGGAGCGAGATGGGGAATAGCCAGACGGGACCATGACAGCCACAGTATCTCCACCCATTCCGCACATCCACCTTCCAATCACCTGACCACAGCAACTCCATCCACTCCTCACTTCCAACCTCCAATCGTCTGACCACAGCAACTCCATCCACTCCTCACTTCCAACCTCCATTTGTCTGACCACAGTAACTCCACCCACTTTACCCAGTCCTCACCTCCTCCCGTCAATCGTCTAACCATATTAAATATACCCGCTCCTCACTTCCACTTTCCCATTGTTTGACCACAGCATCTCCATGCATTCCTAACATCCACATTCCCATCATCTGACCACAGCAACATGACACACTCCTCCCCTCCATTTTATCATTCTCTGACCACAGCAACTCCACCATTCCTCACCACCACCCTCCAATGTGTAACTACAGCACCTCTACACACTCGACACCACCACCTTCCATTGAATGACCACAACGTGTCTGCACACTCCTTACCTCCACAGTCCAGTCATCTGACCTCAGCAACTCCACTGACTCCTTACTTCCACCTTCCGATTGTCTGACCACAGCAACTCCACAAACTCCAGACCTCCACCTTCCCATCAAAGGACAACAGCAACTCCACACATTCTGAGCCTACACCTCCAATCATCTACCCATCTAATCGTAAAAGAACTATGGTGTATGAAGGATGTGGAAAATCTAGTCAAGAAGAAAAGAAAAGAAAAGCTTATGAAACTAGATGCAGTAAGAGATCTATAAAATTACAAGGATGCCAGGACGGAGCTTAAGAATGAAATTATGAGAGGTAGAAGGGGCCCTGAGAAGGTCTTGGCAAGCAGGATTAAGGAAAACCACAAGGCATTCTACAGGTATTTGAAGAGCAAGAGGATAAGCCATGTGAGAATAGTAGAAATGTGTGCATGGAGTCAGAAGATGTAGCAGAGGTTCTTAATGAATACTTTGCTTCAGTATTCATTAGGGAAAATGACCTTGGTAATGGCAGGCATGAATAACAGTGGACTGAAATGCTTGAGCATATAGACATTAAGAAAGATGATGTGCTGGAGCTTTTGAAAAGCATTAAGTTAGATAAGTCACCAGAACCAGACAGGATAAACCCCAGGTTACTGTGGGAGGTGAGAGAGGAGATTGCTAAGTCTCTAGCAATGACCTTTGCATCATCTATAGGGACAAGTGAAGTACAGGAGGATTGGAGGGTTGCAAATTTTGTTCCCTTGTTCAAGAAAGGGAGTAGAGATAGCCCAGGAAATTATAGACCAGTGGGTCTTACCTCAGTGTTGGGCAAATTGTTGGAGACGATCCTGAGAGGCAGGATTTATGAGCATTTGGAGAGACATTTCTGATTAGGGATAGTCAGCATGGCTTTGTCAAGAGCAGGTCATACCTTGCAAGTCTGACAGAATTCTTTGAAGATGTAGCAAAACCCATTGATGAAGGTAAAGCAGTGGATGTAGTGTATATGGATTTCAGCAAGGCATTTGATAAGGTACCCTATGCGAGACTCATTCAGAAAGTAAGGAGACATAGGATCGAAGAAAACCTTGCATTGTGGATCCAGAATTGGCTTGCCCACTGAAAGCAAAGGGTGGTTGTAGATGGTTCATAATCTGCATGGAGGTTGGTGACTAGTGGTGCTCTGCAGGGATCTGTTCTGGGACCCCTCCTCTTTGGATGAAGAAGTGGAAAGGTGTGTTAGTAAATTGATGATGATACAAAGGTTGGGGGTGTTGTGGATAATGTGGAGGGCTGTCAGAGGTTACAGCGGGACATCAGTAGAATGCAGTACTGGGCTGAGAAGTGACAGGTGGAATTCAACCCAGATAAGTGTGAACTGTTTCATTTTGGTGGGTTAAATTTGAATTCAGAATATACTATTAATGGTAAGACTCTAGGCAGTGTGGAGGATCTCAGAGATTTTGTGGTCTGTGTCCATAGGACAATCAAAGGTTGACAGTGCCGTTAAGAAGTGTTACGTACCCGTGACACGTGACAGTGGTGTACTTGTCACGTGACAGGTGTTGAAGCTATACTGGACTTGAGGTAATGGTCTTGTGATGGTGGAGCGACGTCATTTTCCTGCCAGTAGAGGTCATGTGACAGTTTTTTTTTACAGGGTACAAAAGGAGGACCCCTCCCTGTGAGGAGGGGCAGTTTGTGGCTGGATTTGCCATGTTGACTTCATGCCACTGCGTGATTTAATGTTATGACGCAGTTTAGTTGAAAGATGGAGTTTTATTTAATGCCTAAAGTTTAAAAGGTCATTGCCAGCAGTTTCTTTATAATACTGCTAGTTGAGAATCAGTGGAGAGTGAAGATCGGAGTTCGGGAGTTAAAAGATTGAGGGAAGTCGATTTCGACGGTGAAACAGGTTCGACCTTGTCTGATCCTCATTCGGAAGGAATTCGTTGACTGTACCCGTGTTAATCCCTGTGAATAGCAGAAAGGATTGGGAACAGTTTTGTAAAGGAAAGGTCAGTGCCTTTAAGCTGTTTCATTTGTCCATCTCCGTAAATTCTTTGTGGGAAAAGTTCGATTTGGGAACCGAAACAACACGACGTGAAAGAGAATTTAAATCGTCTTAAAAAGTCTCTCCCTTAAATGGACTGTAAGCATTTTGAACTTTTGCAATACTACTTTGAAGAACTGTTTTTGCAACATCGCTTTAAGTACTGTTTAAGCTGCCACACAGCAGCTGATTTCCGGTTACATTAGTGGTTTGTTTACTTTTGGGGGTTTGTTTTTCAGTGTTTAATAAATGTGTTATTTGTTATAAAAACCCCTGCCTCACTCATATATTTATTGTTGCTTGAATCCGTAACAGAAGGCATATGGTGTGTTGGCTTTCATCAACCGTGGGATTGAGTTCAAGAGCCATGAAGTAATGTTACAACTGTACAAGGCCTTGGTCAGACCCCACTTGGAGTGCTGTGCTCAGTTCTGGTCACCTCACTACAGGAAGGATGTGGATACTATAGAGAGAGTGCAGAGGTGTTTTACAAGGATGTTGCCTGGATTGGGGAGCATGCCTTATGAGAATAGGTTGAGTGTACTTAGCCTTTTCTCCTTGGAGCGACGGAGGATGGGAGGTGACCTGATAGAGGTGTAAAAGATGATGAGAGGCATAGATCATGTGGATAGTCAGAGGCTTTTTCCCAGGGCTGAAATGGCTACCACGAGGAGTGCTTGGAAATAGGTACAGAGGGGATGTCAGGGGTAAAGTGGGAAGGTGAACAGCCAGAGGTCGTGGTAGATATTGGTACCAACGACATAGGTAGGAAAAGGGAGGAGGTTCTGAAAACAGACTACAGGGAGTTAGGAAGGAAATTGAGAAGCAGGACCTCAAAGGTAGCAATCTCAGGATTACTGCCTGTGATGCGCGACAGTGAGTATACGAATAAAGTGATGTGGAGGATAAATGCGTGGTTGAGGGATTGGAGCAGGGGGCAGAGATTTAGATTTCTGGATCATTGGGACCCCTTTTGGGGCAGGTGTGATCTGTAGAAAAAGGATGGGTTGCACTTGAATCCAAGGGGGACCAATATCCTGGCGAGGAGTTTTGCTAAGGCGATTGGGAAGAGTTTAAATGAGGATTGCTGGGAGGTGGGAACCAAACTGAGGAGATGAAGGAAGGAGTGGTTGGCTCACAAAAAGAGAAAGCTTGGAGACAGTGCCAGAGGGAGGATAGGCAGATGACAGAGAAGGGATGTGCTCAGACTGATGGTTTGAGATGTGTTTATTTTTTTCTCAACAATATTTTTATTGTTTTTTTAAATAAAGAGAGCATAGTATAAAGGAGGTTTGTGCAGTGCATAACAAATGTATCAAATGTACAATTCGCATATATGAAAGAAATGCACCCATACTACAATCATGCTTTGATTGCCTCCCTGCTCCGATCCACCTCTCCCACTCTCCATTTCCAAGCCAGCATTGCATTAGTAAAAAGGGTTAAACAGAACCTTTGTCCCCACAGAGCTATATTGGTATAGAGAAGGTGTATTTTCCTAATACATAGATTATTTTACAAATCTGAGTCCATAGAATTTTACTGGAAAATGCTGGAAGTCAGGGATTTACATGCAGAGGAAAGGAAGAAAGGATAGACCTTTAGTTTGGCTGGGAATTCTGAAAATATTCAAGAAAGGTTCCCCACACCTTTTGGAACTTTATGTCTGAGTTGAGAATTGAATAATGAATCTTCTCAAGGTGTAGACTGGACATGATGTCCCTGAGCCACTGAGTGTGGGTGGGCGGGGCAACATCCCTCCACCTGAGCAAGACTGCGTTCCTGGCCAAAAGAGAGGCAAAAGACAGTGTGCGACGTTTGTTCAGACTAAGGTACGTGTCCCCCTCTCCAGAGGTGACGAAAAGAGCAATCAAAGGGTTAGGTTCCAAATTGTGATTAAGTATTTGGGATACAGTTTGGAAAACATCTATACTTATTTTTCCAAGCTAGGACATGTCCAGTACATGTGAATAAGGGAAGCCTCGCCCCTTCTGCATTTGTTGCAGCAGGGATTAACTTCTGGGTAAATGCGAGATAATTTAGTTGTAGACATATGGGCCCTGTGTACGACCTTGAACTGTAACAGGCAGTGGGGTGTACATAAAGAGGTTGAGTTAACTAACTTGAGAACTGAATCCCATACATCGTCTGACAGTGAGAAATTTAAATCTTGCTCCCAAGCAGTTTTAATTTTGTCAAGGGGGCTCACCTCAGAACCACTAGCTTGTCACAAATAGTAGATATTAGACCTTTGAGCAATGGATTCATGCAGAGAAACATATCAACGATGTTTGTGTTGGGTGCCTCAGGGAAGTTAGATATCAAAGGGCTGATAAAATGTCTAATTTGCAAATATATGAAGAAATGAATGTTGGGTAGTTTGAACTTTGCAGACAGTTGTTCAAATAATGCAAAACAGTTGTCTATTAAAAGATCTTTGAAGTGCCTGATGCCCTTTCTATACCAGTCTTGAAACATTGGATTATGTATAGAAGGCTGGAAGAGATGATTATATAGAATAGGATTTGAAAGAGAGAAGCCATGGAGAGCACTATGTTTTCTGAACTGAGCCCATACTCTCAGGATGTGTCTGATAACAGGATTAACAATTAGTTTAAGCATAAGAAAAACAAGTGCAAATCCAAGAAGTGCGGAGATCGAGAAATTCTTAATGGGGTTCAGCTCTATTGCCACCCATATTGGGCAGTCAGATTGGTTGTAAAAATGAGACCAAAAGATGAGACAGCGTACATTACCTGCCTAGAAATATAAACAGAAAGTGGGCAGAGCCATGCCCCCAACACTTTAGATTTTTGAAGATGGACTTTATTCAGTCGGAGATGCTTGCCCTTCCATAAGTAGGATGATATGACTGAGTCTAGCGAATGAAAGTTCGTATGGATTGAAAAAGGTATAAGAATTTAGGAAGTATATTCATTTTGACAATATTAATTTGGCCCATCAGGGACATGGACAGCGGTGACCACTGTAGGCTCTGTTTTGTATGATTTAACAAATTAATGAAATTTTCTCCAAAAAGATGCTTATGTTTCCTTGTTACTGTGATGCTAAGGTAAGTAAATTGGTTATTCACTACCTTAAAAGGGAGGTTATGGAACTCTGGCGCTTGTGCTTTTCCATTTATTGGAAAAAGTTCGCTCTTGTGTAAATTAATTTTGTATCTTGAGAACTGGCTAAATTTGTTAAGGAGTGAGAACATGGGGGGTAAGGAGGTGATCGGGTTTGATATAAAAAGTAAAAGATCACCAGCATAAAGGGAGACTTTGTGCTCAACTCCTTCCCTCCAAATCCCCATCAGATCTGCACAACTGCAGAACATAATTGCCAGTGGCTCTATGGCCAGATCAAAAAGTAAAGGGCTTAAAGGGCACCCTTGATGGGTTCCACATTTGAGATTGAAAGGTTGGGATTGCTGAGAGTTGGTCAAAACAGAGGCAGTGGGATGCAAATATAACAGTTTAATCCACGTGATAAAACTTGGTCCAAAATCATATTTTTCTAAAACAGAAAAGAGGTAATTCCATTCCTCACGGTCAAACACTTTCTCTGCATCTAAGGAGATGACACATTTAGGGATCCCAAATGAAGGTGAGTATAACATATTTAATAGACAATGTATGTTAAAAAAGGGGAGGCGGTTTTTGATGAAATCAGTTTGGTCTTCAGAATAATTAAGGGTAGGATGTTCTCCAGTTTACAGGCCAAAACTTTAGCTAAGGTTTTGACATCAACATTTAACAGAGATTGGCCTGTATGAGGAAAACTCTGTTGGATCTTTGCCTCTATTCACTAGAAGAATAATGCATGCCTCATTAAATGATGCTGTCAGTTTACCTTGTTTAAACGAATCAGATAGAACCAAGGTTAGTTGAGGTGAGAGCAGTGCTGAAAATGATTTAAAGAATTCTACAGGGAACCTGTTGAGTCTTGGAGATTTACCAATCTGCTGTAATGAGATGCTGAGTCTGCTGAGGATATTTCCTCTAATGATATTGGCTCATTCAATCTCATTTTGAGATCAGGAGAGAATGTGAGGGATATTTCAGCTGTTTAAAAAATTCTCGACTGAAATGTTATCATTTGGGGATTCAGAAGTGTAAAGTCGGGAGTAAAAATTCCTGAATGTGTCATTGATTTCAGAATGATTCGAGGTGATGCTTCCGTTTTCCATTCAAATTTTTGTGATGTGTTGTTTGGCTTTGAGGGCCCTTAATTGGTTGGCTAAAAATTTACCAGATTTGTCACCATGGATTTAGAACCGGCTCTTGCTCTTCAAAAGATGGCATTCAATTGGGTGAGTGGAAATAAGGTCAAATTTAGTTTGGGGTTCCACTCGTTTGTTGTACAGCTCCGGATTTTGCATATTGTTGGTCTATTTCTTCAATTTGATTGGCCAAACTAGTCGTTCTTTACGGGTCTTTCTTTTCATATTCACAGTGTAGGAAATTATTTGACCCTTGAGGTATGCTTTCAAAGCGTCCCAAACAACCAGGCTTTAGGTTTCAGGTGATGTATTGGTATTAAGGAAAAAGATTATCTGGTCCTCCATAAATTTTATAAAATCATTATCTGACAGTAAGGTCAAATTAAAACACCAATGCTTATTTATTTGAGGAAGGCCAGGAAGAATTATAGTCAAGACAACCAGAGCATGGTCCAATAGCACTATGCTCTGGTAAAAACAGGAATGGACCGATGGAATCAGCTGATTATCAACTAGAAAGTAGTCAATTCTGGAAAAGGTGTGATGGACGTGTGAGAAGAAAGAATATTTTCTCTTATTTGGGTGGAGAAAGCGCCATTTATCAGAGATGCCATAGTTGGAGAGGAAGGACTGAATTAATGAGGCTCATTTGTTTAGTACTCTGGGAATAGGAGACGATCGATCCAGCGCTGGATCTAACCAACAATTGAAGTCTCCACCTAGTATACAGACAGACATACTTTATTAATCCCGAGGGAAATTGGGTTTTGTTACATTCACACCAACCAAGAATAGTGTATAAATGTAGCAATATAAAACTATAAATAATTAAATAATAATAAGTAAATTATTCCAAGTGGAAATAAGTCCAGGACCAGCCTATTGGCTCAGGATGCCTGACACTCTGAGGGAGGAGTTGTAAAGTTTGATGCCCACCGGCAGGAATGACTTCCTATGACGCTCAGTGTTGCATCTCAGTGGAATGAGTCTCTGGCTGAACGTACTCCTGTGCCTAACCAGTACATTATGGAGTGGATGGGAGTCATTGTCCAAGATGGCATGCAACTTGGACAGCATCCTCCTTTCAGACACCACCGTCAGAGAGTCCAGTTCCACCCCCACAACATCACTGGCCTTACGAATGAGTTTGTTGATTCTGTTGGTGTCTGCTACCCTCAGCCTGCTGCCCCAGCATGCAACAGTAAACATGATAGCACTGGCCACCACAGACTCGTAGAACATCCTCAGCATCGTCCAGCAGATGTTAAAGGACTTCAGTCTCCTCAGGAAGTAGAGACAGCTCTGACCCTTCTTGTAGACAGCCTCAGTGTTCTTTGACCAGTCCAGTTTATTGTCAATTCGTATCCCCAGGTATTTGTAATCCTCCACCATGTCCATACTGACCCCTTGGATGGAAACAGGTGTCACCGGTGCCTTAGCCCTCCTCAGATACACCACCAGCTCCTTAGTCTTTTTCACATTAAGCTGCAGATGATTCTGCTCGCACCATGTGACAAAGTTTCTCACCGTAGCCCTGTACTCCTCCTCATCTCCTTTGCTGATGCATCCAACTATGGCAGAGTCATCAGAAAACTTCTGAAGATGGCAAAACTCTGTGCAGTAGTTGAAATCCAAGCTGTAGATGGTGAAGAGAAAGGGAGACAGGACAGTCCCCTGTGGAGCCCCAGTGCTGCTGACCACTCTGTCTGACACACAGTGTTGCAAGCACACATACTATGGTCTGTAGAGAGAGCATGAACTCAGATCAGGCAGTGCAGAAAAGAAACATTCAAGTAAGTCCACGTCATCTGGGTTAGGAACATATATGTTAGCCAACACAACCAATGTATTATATAATTTCCCTGAGACAATGACAAAACAGCCATTTGTATCTGATAATGTGTTGTGGAGCTCAAAGGGAATGTTTTGATTTATAAGAATTGAGAAGCCCCCCCCCTCCCCCGCACCGGCTTTAGCCTGAAAAGTGGGATGGAAGTGCAGCCCCACCCATCATGATATAAGACAGGAATTATCAGAACTGCAAATGTGTATTTCTTGTAGAAATGCAATTGCTGTATTAAACTGTTTGAGATGTGAGAACACCTTCCTTCTTTTAACAGGATGATTCAGCCCCTTGATATTCCAGCTTAGAAAATTTAATGGACTAGCCATTCTCCTTTAAAAGAGATATAGGTTAATAGGCATAAGCGGTGTCAAGATTTTGGGTATCAGCTCTGAGGCAAAAATGTAAAACAAAGGGAAACAGGGCAGAAGTAAATCCTGTATAACAAGGACTTCTAAGGGTTCTTAAACCAGTACCGACATTGGAGTACCCTCCCCCCACCCCCACCCCCCCAACTCACAAGACAGCTGCCAGGGAGCATCGCAGCAAGCTCTTAAGAACTATAATCATCCAACAGTACAACTTCCTCTCACTCGTAGCATCATCTTCAACTCCATTATTGTTATTTAAAGGAAACAGTAAGCATTCAACACTCCTAAACTGACATCGTGCTCAGTGAGAGTTAAAACAATTCCCCAAAGGTTTATTAAACATGGCTCTGAAACAGAACCATAAAACAGAAATATAAACTGATATTTGAAAAAAAAATAAAAATAAACAGACTTTACCCAGTGCTCTTCCCACGAAAGGTTGTAAAGTTCACTGAACTGGAGATAAAAGGAAATACACTCGAGAGAGAGAGAGAGAGAGAGAGAGAGAGAGAGAAGTCTGAGTGGATATTATTCCACCTATCATGGTAGTCAGTACTTAACCCGGCCAAGTCAGACCAGACCTCACTATCCAAGCACTGCTAACGTTACCTGGCAGAGGGTACGGGGGAAAAGTGTTTTATGAAGAATTTGGTGTAGTGGGGAGGCTGTTGATGCATTTCCGCACTTTGTCTACCGAGCATAGCCATTTCTTGTCGCCGCTGGGAAGTGTAATGCAGAGCCGTGCAGGGTATAGTAGGGAAGGCCTGAGTCCTCGGTTGTATAGATCCATCTTACTTTTCTATACTCGGCTCACAGGCTTTGGGAGAGTAGTCCTCCAAATCCTGAATCTGCGGGCCGCGGTATTCTAGCCTCCCTCTCTGTCGGGCCTCTCTAACCAGGAGATCTTTAATCTGGGAGCGGTGCAGGTGAAGAATGACCGGGCATGGTCTCTGTCCTGGGGCTGGTTTAGCTGCTAGTGAACGATGGGCTCTATCAATCTCTGGTGGGGATGGGAGCATTGCCTTCCTGAAGATATAACAAAGCAGACTGGAAAAAATTCAGTAGGACGTCCAATTTCAATGGATTCCGACAGGCCCAAGATGCGTAGGTTCTGCCGTCTGCTCCAGTCCTCCAAGTTAGTAGCTTTAGCCATTAGCTTGGTATTGTTTTCACGTCAGCTGGAGCAGATGTTTTCCAGTTCACTGACACGCTGGCTCAGGTCATCTGTAGTGAGCTTGGGAGAGGGTAGACATGGTCCTCCACTTTGCATTGAATTTGGTCGAGTTTCATTTCCAGCAGGCTGAAAGAAGATTTAAATTCAGCCGCTAACACCTCAGAGTGTTGGTCTAGTAGCGTGGAGATAGCCTCTACTGTCAAGCCAGCTGCCAAATCATCTTTTTTCCCAGATTTAGTACTCTTTGAGGACATTGTGAAGTAAGCATAGTCGCAGACAGAGGGAAGAGCAAAAAGTCCAACAGGACGGAGTGCCTGTTCTCTGCAACTACTACATGTGGCTGCCGAGATAGAAAGATAGAAAAACCTACAGCACAATACAGGCCCTTCAGCCCACAAAGTTGTGCCAAACATGTCCCAACCTTAGAAATTAGTAGGTTTACCTATAGCCCTCTATTTTTCTAAGCTCCATGTACCTATTCAAAAGTCTCTTAAAAGACCTTATTGTATCCACCTCCACCACCGTTGCCGGCAGCCCATTCCACGCACTCACCACTCTCTGAGTAGAAAACTTACCCCTGACATCTCCAGTGTACCTACGCCCCAACATCTTAAACCTGCGTCCTCTTGTGGCAACAATTTCAGCCCTGGGAAAAAGCTTCTGACTATCCACACGATCAATGCCTCTCATCATCTTACACACCTCTATCAGGTGTTACGATCCAGCAACAATGAATATATGATTGAGACATTAAACACAGCAAAAAAAACCCCAAAAGTAAACAAACGACGAACTTAACCGGAAGTCAGCTGCGATACGACAGCTCGAACAGTTCTTAAAGTGAGAAATACAAACTCAGTCCTTTAAAGTGGTATTGCAAAAAGTCCAAAATGATTTACAGTCAATTAAAGGAGAGACTTACCTTGAATTAAATACTCTTTCGTGATGTTACTGCTGATCCCAGCCGAAGTATGCTTTGCCGACAGATTTACGACTGAAGGAAATAAAACGGCTTAAAAGCACTGACCTTTCCTTGGCGAAACTCTGCATCCAACTCTTTTGGCAAAGCAGGAGTTAACATGGACACAAGTTATTAATTCCTTGTACGAAGATTAAATAAAGGTTGAACCTGCTTCACAGCTGATATCAACTTTCCTCAATCTTTCAGCTTCCCGAACTTCGACGAATCTTCACTCTCTGATTGGATTTTAACTGGCAGTATTGTAGCAAAACTACTGACAATAACCTTTGAAACTTAAGGCAGAAAGTAAAACTCCACTTTAAAATAAAACTGTGTCATAACATTGAATACGCAGCAACATGGAGTCATTGGCGAATTCAGCCACTAACTGCCCCACGTCACAGGGAAGGGTTCTCCTTTTATACCCTGTTGAGAAAAACTATCTTACTGGTGGGAAAATGATGTCACTTCACCATCACAAGACCATTACCTCATGTCCAGCATAGCCTCAATTACATCATGGTCATGTGACAGGCACAAGATACCCACAGGTACGTAACACCACCCTCCAAAAAAAAATTTTGGTCTGTCATGAACAAAATTTTAACAATTAACTATTTACAGAAGAAAAAAACAAACATAAAATTTACAAGGTACACAGTATACATAGTATTATCATACAGCATTTTACAGTACAGTAAGAGTGTTACAAATGTTAAAATATCAGTACATAAAAAAATTACATTGTACATTCAACATCGAGATAGACAATCAGCAATCACACTATCTTTACCTCTAATATGAGTTATCAAAATATTGTTTTCCTGTAACATTAAATTCTAGTTTAATAACCTATTTTTGTTTTTCATTTTACTCAGAAACACTAATGGATTATGGTCGGTGTAGACTAAGACTGGCTTTTGAGTTGTACCAACATATACATCAAAATGTTCTAAGGCTAAAACAAGAGATAACAATTCCTTTTCTATTGTCGAATAGTTTCTTTGATGCTCATTAAATTTCTTAGAAAACTTTACTTATAATTTAAGAGATAAATACGAAACATTTTTGAAAATTTGGCGCCCTTATTTACAAAAGACAGGATTAAATATATAGGTGCTCTGAAGATAAAATAATTGGTTATTTGGGGAAAGAAATAAATATATATACTAAAGTTATTACGAACTCCGTGGAGCATGTGGGGATCTTCCGATATCCAGGCACTCTTTCTTTCTTTCTTTTTTTCTATAGGGATGTTAGGGGGAGGGGCTAAGGGGAGGGGGAAGGGTATTCTTTTTTTTCTTTCTGTAATCATCTGAAAACTTAATAAAAAAAGTTTTTTTTAAAAATTTCTTAGAAAAGTAAGCTACTGGATTATCAACCTCATCATCCTCATTCCTTTGCATTAATACTGCTCCTGCAACCTCATCGCTAGCATCTACAGCTAATGAAAAAGGTTTTTCAAAGTCAGGTTCCTTGAGCATAGGTTGTTGACATATCATAGTTTTCAATTTTTCAAATGCTTCTTGACAAGGCACTGTCCACACAAACTTCTCATTCTTCTTCAAGAGGTTCGTTAATGGAAGGGCAATATTAACAAAACTCTTACAAAATTTTCGGTAATATCCTACCATTCCCAGGAATCTTCTAAGAGTTTTTTTTCCCCAGTTGGAGTGGGAATCTCTAAAATTGCCTGAACTTTTGCCTGAACAGGAGCTACCTTACCTTGACCCACAACATAACCAAGATAAGTCACAGTGGCATGCCCAAATTCACTTTTAGCTAAGTTAATAATTAAGTTAGCTTTTGAAAGCCTTTCAAATAATTTCTCCACCACAGTAATGTGTGCTTCCCAAGTATCATTTCCTGTCACTAAATTGTCAATATAAGAATCTTTATCTTTCAATCCCTGATTTACAGAGTTAATCATCCGCTGGAAAGTACCTGGGGCATTCTTCATCCCAAATGGAAGAACATTATATTCATATAACCCAGATGGAGTTACAAATGCAGAAATCTCTCTACTTCTATCCATTAATGGAACACACCAATACCCTTTCAATAAATCAATCTTTGTAAGGAACTTTGCTTTTCCAACTTTATCTACATAATCATCTACTCTAGGAATTGGATATGCATCTGTTTTTGTTACAGCATTCACCTTCCTGTAATCCGTACAAAACCTAATACTACCATCTGATTTAGGCACCATAACACAAGGTGAACTCCAATTCGAGTTAGAAGGTCGAATAATATTATTCTCCAGCATATATTTAATTTCTTTCTCAGCAAGTTCATATTTTTCCATGTTCATCCTATATGGATGTTGTTTAATGGGTTTGGCATCTCCAACATCTACATCATGTGAAGTTACTGTGGTTCTTCTAGGAACATCTGGAAACAAATCCTTATATTTAAAAATTAATTGCTTCATCTGCTGCTTCTGTTCTGGCTGTAAATGTGCTAATTTCTCCTCAATATTTTCCAGAATGGTTGAGTTTGGTAATCTGACAGAAACAACGTTGGGTTTAGAATGAGTTTCAGATGAATCATCCATTATGTTCCTAGTGAGATCAGACTCTATTATTGACCACAGCAGTCACAGTAGTAGACTATTTCTCATAATACGGTTTTATCATATTTATATGGCAAAGTTGAGTTGGTCTTCTACAATCTGGAGTTTTTATCACATAATCCACATCATTAATTTTAGACACAATTTCATAAGGACCATGAAATTTAGCTTGTAAAGGATCTGTTTGCACTGGGAAAAGAACCAGCACCTTATCTCCAGGCTTAAACATCCTCATTTTTGCTTCTTTATCGTACCAGGTTTTCATTTTCTCCTGAGCCAGTTTTAAATTTTCCCTAGCTAAGCTACAAGCTTTATGTAATCTGTCCTTAAATTTTAAAAAATAGTCCAACAAATTAGTGTATACTTCTTTATTAATCCATTGTTCTTTTAATAAGGCTAAAGGTCCTCGAACTCCATGCCCAAATATAAGTTCAAATGAACTGAAACCTAATGATTCCTGTACCAACTCCCTTACTGCAAATGTGTATACCCTCATCCCAATCATTTTCATTTTCCACACAATACGTCCTAATCATAGTCTTGAGGGTAGAATGAAACCTCTCTAAGGCACCTTGCAATTCTAGATGGTATGCAGACGAAGTGATTTGCTTAGCTCCCAATTTATAAACTACCTGTTGAAACAATCCAGATATAAATTTACTGCCTTGATCAGATTGTATTTCCTTAGGCAATACAGAATAAGTAAAGAATTTTATAAGAGCCTTTGTTACAGTTTTAGTTGTAATATTTCTAAGTGGTACTGCCTCTGGAAACCTAGACGCAGTGCACATAATAGTCAGCAAGTACTGATAACCAGTTTTTGTTTTTAGTAATGGGCCTACACAATCTATAATAATTTTAGAAAATGGTTCACCAAATGCTGGAATAGGTTGCAATGGAGCCACTGGTGTAATTTAATTTGGCTTACCCACAATTTGACAAGTATAACACATTCTGCAAAATGTCGCCACATCTTTTCTTAAACCAGGCCAGTAAAAATGTTTTAAAATCTTGTCCACAGTTTTCCTTACCCCTTGATGTCCACCCAAGGGCACACTATGAGCTAAAATTAAAATCTCATTTCGATAAACTTTAGGACCAATTACCTGGTGAACAACATTCCATTCATCACTTGCAGGAATTGTAGGCGGTCTCCACTTCCTCATCAACACTCCTTTCTCAAAATAATATCCTACTGGCACCTTATCAATTTCACTATCCAGTAGAGCTTGTTCTTTTAATTTGATAATCTCAGGGTCTCTACTCTGCTCTGCTATCATCTTCTTCCGAGACAGAGACAAATCTTCATGGTCAGACTTACTCCAAGAATCTTGTTCAAACAATGAAGGTAAGAAAGTTTCTGACACATCCTCAAAACTTGAATCCCGAGTTGAACAATCATGGGTAACAACCTCATTCTGCACATCAATCTTTTAGCCATAGCTCGAGTTACAACACAGGAAGAATCTGTGTTAGAATTTGTGTACAAGATATTAAGAGGAATAGACAGAGTGGACAGCCAGCACCTCTTCTCCAGGGCACCACTGCTCAGTACAAGAGGACATGGCTTTAAGGTAAGGGGAGGGAAGTTCAAGGGGGATATTAGAGGAAGGTTTTTCACTCAGAGAGTGGTTGGTGCGTGGAAAGTACTGCCTGAGTCAGTGATGGAGGCAGATACACTAGTGAAGTTTAAGAGACTACTAGACAGGTATATGGAGGAATTTAAGGTAGGGGGTTATATGGGAGGCAGGGTTTGAGGGTCGGCACAACATTGTGGGCCGAAGAGCCTGTAATGTGCTGTACTGTTCTATGTTCTATGTTCTAATCCATCCATGGATATTTCATCTAATCCATGATATATCCTTCACAGGTAAGCTAGGTTGTAGTCCTACTTTAATAAGTCCTGTAACTAACCCTGATTTTAAATTTGCTTTATATAAATGTACAGGCATAAGGGCACTCCCAACACCTTGTATATAACATACCTTACCAGTGTCAGACTCATCATTAAACTTTAACACACTGTCTAACATCAGTGATTGTGAAGCTCCAGTATACCTAAGGATTTTTATTGGCACCGGAGTGGATCCTTCTTTCAAGGATACAAACCCTTCAGTTATAAAATGATCATATCCCTTCCTAACTTGGTCAGACTCTAACAAAACTTCATTTGTGTTCATCAAACCCTGTGATTTTACAGGTGTTTCAGTATGTTGCACACAAGCATCTGGGACTGCCTCCTTTTCTTTCTTTTTCAATCAGAAACAGTTAGCTATTACATGACCAGGTTTCTTACAATAATTACAAATGGGACCAAACTGTCTTTCCTTCACAGGTTTTCCTTCCTCTTTACCTTTCTCACTAACTTCTAATTTAATTTCTGGTTTACTTTGAATCTCTGTGTTATTTTTCCTTTTAAAAGTTCTGCTCTGAGGAAATTTATTCTTATGGATTAAAGCATACTCATCAGCTAATTTAGCAGAGTCCTGTAATGTAGCAGTGTCTCTCTCATTTAAGTATGTCCTTACTTCAACAGGGATGCTCCTTTTAAATTCCTCCATTAAAATCAGCTCTTCCAATTTATTATAGTCCCCATTTACATTTTTAGAGGAAACCCATCTCTCAAAACACACAGCTTTATCATAGGCAAATTCCACATAAGTTTTTTCCACAGATTTCTTCAAATTTCTAAATCTTTCTCTATATGCTTCTGGGACTAACTCATACGCCTTCAATACGTGCAGTTTCACAATATCATAATCAAGTGCTTGCTCAGCAGTTAAAGCTGTATAAACCTGTTGTGCTTTGCCCTTAATTACACTCTGCAACAACACTGACCATTTCTCTTTCGGCCACTCTGAAATCAGAGCAATCGTTTCAAAATGTTGAAAGTATTTCTGTACTTCTGTTTCACTAAATGGAAGGACCAATTTAATTTCCTGACTAACAACAAATGTTTTTCTAGAGTCAGGAGACTGACTCTCAGACTTTAATTCCACCATTTTAAGTTCAAATTCCCTCTGTTTACTCTCAGCTTCTAACCTACATAATTCCAAGTTAGCTTCCAACGGTTTCTTTTTATTTTCAGCTTCTAATCAACTTAGTTCCAAGTTAGCTTCTAATTCCTTCTGTTTTAATTCAGCTTCTATTTTAAGCTTTTCTAATGCTACTTGTTCCAAATGCAATTGAATCGCTGCTTTACCCACAGGAAACCGATCTAAAACCGATACATCAAACACACCCGACTCTATATAGTGTTCTGCGATTTTTCTCTGAATTACAGGCTTTGTTGTATCTTTCAAAATACTTTTAAGTTCCAACCTGCTAGCAATCTCAAATACATCATTTTTTTCGCCTTTGCTAATAACTCCGTCTGGCTAAGCCAGGAAGTCATCAATATTCATTGTTGCCAAATACCACTCACAAGCCAATCAAGCAAAAGAATTGGGTATTCCCCTTTTCCAAAACACCGATTAAATATTAAACAAACATTTAAACTCAAAAATAGTTCATCCCACGAGCCCCCAATTGTCATGATCCAGCAACAATGAATATATGATTGAGACAGATTTTTTATATAACAAATAAAACATTTATTAAACACTGCTAAAAAACCCCCCCAAAATAAACAAACGACTAACTTAACCGGAAGTCAGCTGCAATACGGCAGCTCGAACAGTTCTTAAAGCGAGAAATACAAACTCAGTTCTTTAAAATGGTATTCATCACAAGACCATTACCTCATGTCCAGCATAGCCTCAATTACATCATGGTCATGTGACAGGAACAAGATACCCACGGGTACATAACACAGGTCAACTCTCATCCTCTGTCGCTCCAAGGAGAAAAGGCCGAGTTCACTCAACCTGTTTTCATAAGGCATGCTTCCCAATCCAGGCAACGTCCTTGTAAATCTCCCCTGCACCCTTTCTATGGCTTCCACATCCTTCCTGTAGTGAGGCGACCAGAACTGAGCACAGTACTCCAAGTGGGGTCTGACTAGGGCCTATATAGCTGCAACATTACCTCTCGGCTCCTAAATTCAATTCCACGATTCATGAAGGCCAATACACTGTACGCTTCCTAACCACAGAGTCAATCTGCGCAGCTGCTTTGATTGTCCTATGGACACGGACCCCAAGATCCTTCTCATCCTCCACACTGCCAAGAATCTTATCATTAATACTATATTCTGTTATCATATTTGACCTACCAAAATGAACCACTTCACAGTTATCTCGGTTGAACTCCATCTGCCACTTCTCAGCCCAGTTTTGTATCCTGTTAATGTCCCGCTGTAACTTCTGACAGCCCTCCACACTATCCACAACACCTCCAACCTTTGTGTCATTAGCAAACTTACTAACCCATCCCTCCACTTCCTCATCCAGGTCATTTATAAAAATCACGAAGAGTAAGGGTCCTGGAACAGATCCCTGAGACACTCCACTGGTCACCGACCTCCATGCAGAATATGACCTGTCTACAACCACTCTTTGCCTTCTGTGGGCAAGCCAGTTCTGGATCCACAAAGCAATGTCCCCTTGGATCCCATGCCTCCTTACTTTCTCAATAAGCCTTGCATGGGGTACCTTATGGAATGCCTTGCTGAAATCCATATACACTACATCTACTGCTCTTCCTTCATCAATGTGTATAGTCATATCCTCAAAAATGTCGATCAGGCTCGTAAAGCATGACCTGTCCTTGACAAAGCCATGCTGACTATTCCTAAGCATATTATACCTCTCCAAATGTTCATAAATCCTGCCTCTCAGGATCGTCTCCATCAAATTACCAACCACTGAGATAAGACTCAGTAGTCTATAATTTCCTGAGCTATCCAACTTGATGCTTTCCAAAAACTCCAGCGCATCCTTTTTCTTAATATCTACATGCTCAAGCTTTCCAATCCACTGTCAGTCATCCCTACAATCACCAAGATCCTTTTCTGTAGTGAATACTAAAGCAAAGTATTCATTAAGTACCTCTGTTATCTCCTCCGGTTCTAGACACACTACTCTCACTGTCACACTTGATTGGTCCTATTCTGTCACATCTTATCCTCTTGCTCTTCACATACTTGTAGAATGCCTTAGTCCTGTCCGTCAAGGCCTTCTTATGGCACCTTCTGGCTCTCCTAATTTTATTCTTAAGCTCCTTACTGCAAGCCTTATAATCTTCTAGATCTCTATCATTACCTAGTTTTTTGAACTTTTCGTAAGCTTTTCTTTTCTTCTTTACTAGATTTTCAACAGCCTTTGTACACCACAGTTCCTGTACCCTACCATGCATTCCCTGTCTCATTGGAATATACCTATGCAGAATGCCACACAAATCTCCCCTGAACATTTGCCACATTTCTGCCATACATTTCCCTGAGAACATCTGTTCTTAATTTATGCTTCCAAGTTCCTGCTTGATAGCTTCATATTTCCCCTTTCTCCAATTAAATATTTCCCTAAATTGTCTGTTCCTCTAACTTTCCAATGCTATGGCAAAAGAGATAGAATTATGATCACTATCTCCAAAATGCTCTCCCAGAGAGATCTGACAGCTGACCAGGTTCATTTCCCAATACTAGATCAAGTACAGCCTCTCCTCTTGTAGGCTTATCTACATGTTGTGTCAAGAAATCTTCCTGAACACATCTAACAAGCTCTACCCCATCTAAACCCCTTGCTCTAGGGAGATGCCAATCAATATTTGGAAAATTAAAATCTCCCACCATGACAACTCTGTTATTATTATACCTTTCCAGAATCTGTCTCCCCATCTGCTCCTTGATGTCCCTGTTACTATTGGGTGGTCTGAAAAAAACACCCAGTGGAGCTATTGACCTCTTCCTGTTACTAACTTCCACCCACGGAGACTCCGTAGACAATCCTTCCATGACTTCCTCCTTTTCTGCAATCATGACACTATCTCTGATCAGTGCCATGCCCCCACCTCTTTTGACGTCCTCCCTGTCCTTTCTGAAACATCTAAAGCCTGGCACTCTAAGTAACCATTCCTGCTCCTGAGCCATCCAAGTCTCTGTAATGGCCACAACGTCATATCTCCAAATACTGATCCACGCTCTAAGCTCCTCTGCTTTGTTCATGATGCTTCTTGCATTAAAATAAACAAATCTAGTCAAAAAGAAAAGAAAAGCTTACAAAAGGTTCAGAGAGCTAGATAATGTTAGAGATCTAGAAGATTACAAGGCTAATAGGAAGGAGCTAAAGAAGGAAATTAAGAGAGCCAGAAAGGGCCATGAGAAGGCCTTGGCGGGCAGGATTAAGGAAAACCCCAAGGCATTCTACAAGTAGGTGAAGAGCAAGAGGATAAGATATTAAAAAATAGGACCCATCAAGTGTGACAGTGGGAAAGTGTGTTTATATTCTGTCTTCAAATTTGACAGAGGTAACTGCGGGACATCAATAGGATGAAAAACTGGGCTGAGAAGTAGCAGATGGAGTTCAACCGAGATAAGTGTGAAGTGGTTCATTTTGGTAGATCAAATATGATGGCAGAATATAGTATTAATGGTAAGACTCATGGCAGTGTGGAGGATCAGAGAGATCTTAGGATCTGAGTCCATAGGACCCTCAAAGCAGTTGCACAGGTTGACTCTGTGTTTAAGAAGGCATACAGAGCATTGGCCTTCATCAACCATGGGATTGAGTTTAAGAGCTGAGAGGTCATGTTACAGCTATATACTAAGATTTACTGAAATGTTACCTGGGTTTCAGCACCTAAGTTACAGAGAAAGGTTTGAACAAGTTAGGTCTTTATTCTTTGGAGCGTAGAAGGTTGAGGGGGGACTTGATAGAGGTATTTAAAATTATGAGGGAATAGATAGAGTTGATGTGGATAGCCTTTTTCCATTGAGAGTAGGGGAGATTCAGACAAGAGGACATGAGTTGAGAGTTAGGGGGCAGAAGTTTAGGGGTAACATGAGGGGGAATTTCTTTACTCAGAGAGTGGTAGCTGTGTGGAATGAGCTTCCAGTAGAAGTGGTAGAGGCAGGTTCAGTATTGTCGTTTAAAGTAAAATTGGATAGGTATTTGGACAGGAAAGGAATGGGGGGTTATGGGCTGAGTGTAGGTCAGTGGGACTAGGTGAGAGTAAGTGTTTGGCATAGACTAGAAGAGCTGAGATGGCCTGTTTCCGTGCTGTAATTGTTATATGATTATATAGGACCCTGGTCAGACCCCACTTGGAGTATTGTGCTCAATTCTGGTCACCTCAGTACAGGAAGGATGTGGAAAGTATAGAAAGGGTGCAGAGGAGATTTACAAGGATGGGGAGCATGCCTTAATGAGAATAGGTCGAGTGAACTTGGCCTTTTCTTCTTGGAGCGATGGAGGATGAGAGGTGACCTGATAGAGGTGTACGAGATGATGAGAGGCATTGATCATGTGGATAGTCAGAGGCTTTTTTTCCCAGGGTAAAAATGGATGGCATGAAAGAGCACAGTTATAAGGTGCTTGGAAGTAGGTACAGAGGAGATGTCAGGGGTAAGTATTTTACTCAGAGAGCGGGAGTGCGTGGAATGGGCTGCCGATGACAATTGTAGAGGAAGATACAGTAGGGTCTTTTTAGACACTCCTGGATAGGTACACGATGCTTTGAAAAATAGAGGGCTGTGGGTTACCCTAGGTAATTTTTAAAGTAAGTACATGTTCAGCATAGCAGTGTGGGCCAAAGGGCCTGTATTGTGCTGTGTTTCTATGTTTCTATGTAAGTTTTTCACACACAGAGTGGTTGGTGCATGGAATGGACTGCTGTCAAAAAGGTCTTTTAAGAGAATCTTAGGTATATGGAGCTTAGAAAATTAGAGGGCTATGTGGTGGGGAAATTCTTGGCAGTTTCTTGAGTAGTTTACGTGGTCCGCACAACATTGTGGGCCGATGGGCCTGCAATGTGTTGTAGATATCTGTGTTCGATGCTCTAATACCTCACCTCCTCCCTCCAATCATCTGACCACAGATACTCGACACTCTCCTCACATCCAGCCACAAATCATTTGAGCATATCAACTCTATGCACTCCTACATCCCCCTTGCAATCATCAGACCTCAACAACTCCACACTCCTTACCTCCGCCTTCCAATCATCTAATCATAGCAACTCCACCCATCCCTCACTTCTACCCTCCCTTCATCTGACCACAGGAAGTCCTCACCGCCAACTTCCATTGTCTGACCACAGAAACTCCACACACCCTTCACTTCCACCTTTCCATTGTAGGATCACAGCAATACCACCCACACCTCACGTCCACCCTTCAATTGTCTGACCACAGCAAATCCACCAAATCTTCACCTCTACCCTCAAATTGTCTGATCACAGAAACTCCATACACTCCTCACCTCCACTTTTCCATTGTCTAACCACAGCAGCTCCCACACAATCCCTATCTGAGGTTGTGCCCTCTTGTCCTCGACTCCCCTTCCATGGGAAACATCTTTTCCACATCTACTCTTTCTAGGTCTTTCAACATTGGAAAGGTTTCAATGAGATCCCCCCTCATCCTTCTAAATTCCAGTGAGTACAGAACCAGAGCCATCAAACGTTCCTTGTATGATATCCCTTTCATTCTCGGAATCATCCTTGTGAACCTCCTCTGAACCCTCTCCAATGCCAGCACATCTTTTCTTAGATGAGGAGCCCGAAACTGTTCACAATACTCAAGGTGAGGTCTCACCAGTGCCTGATAAAGCCTCAGCAAAACATCCCTGCTCTTGTATTCTGGAGCTCTTGAAATGAATGCTAACATTGCATTTGCCTTCCTCACTCACCACCAAGAGTACCTGCAAGTTAACCTTTAGGGTGTTCTGCACAAGGACTCCCAAGTCCCTTTGTATCTCAGATTTTTGGATTTTCTCCCCATTTAGAAAATGGTCTATTCATTTACTACTACCAAAGTACATGACCATGCATTTTCCAGCATTGTATTTCATTTGCCACTTTTTGCCCATTCTCCAAATCTGTCTAAGTCCTTCCACAGCCTACCTGTTTCCTCAACACTACCCACCCCTCCACCGCTCTTTGTATCATCTGTAAGCTTGACAACAAAGCCATCTATTCCATCATCAAAGTAATTGATATTCAGCATAAAAAGGAGTGGTCCCAACACCAGCCACCGTGAATATCACAAATCACTGGCAGCCAGCTAGAAAAGAATCCTTTTATTCCAACTCACTGTCTTCTGCCAATCAACCAATGCTTAACCATGTTAGTAACTTTCCTGTACTACCATGTGTTCTTAACTTGGTAATAGCCTCATGTGTTACACTTGGCCAAAGGGCTTCTGAAAGCCTAAATATACAACATCCACTGCATCTTGTTTTTCTATCCTATCTATAATCTGAAAAAGTTCCGATGGGTTCGTCAGGTAAGATTTTGCCTTAAGAAACCACACTGACTTAGTCCTATCTTGTCCTGTATCATCAAGGAGTCCATAACCTCATCCTTAACAATTGACTCCAACATCTTCCCACCACTGAGGTCAGGTTAACTGGTTGAACCACATACAAGAAAATCAAGAGAAGCTGGAAATCTGAGTAACACACACAAAATGCTGGGGGGTCTTGGCAAGCCAAGCAGCATTTGTGGAAAAAAGTGCAATGTCGACTGTACTTTTTTCCATAGATGCTGCCTGGCTTGCCGAGTCCCCCCAGCATTTTGTGTGTGTTAACCAGTCTATAATTTCCTTTCTACTGTCTCCATCCTTTCTTAAAGAGTTAAGTGACATTTGCAACTTTCCAGTCCTCTGGAACCAGGGCAGAGTCCAATGATTCCTGATAGATTTTTACTAATGCCTCCACAGTCTCTACCATTACCTCTTTCAGAACCCTAGTATGCAGTTTATCAGGTCTGGGTGATTTATATGCCTTAGGTCTTTCAGCTTTTTGAGCACCTTCTCCCTTGTAATAGTAACTGCACTCATTTCTCTTCCCTCACACCCTTCAACCTCTGGCACACTGCTAATGTCTTTCACACTGAACATTGATGCAAAACCCTCATTTAGTTCATCTGCCATCCCCTTGTCCTCTGTTATTATTTCTCCGGCCTCATTTTCTAATGGTCCTTTATCCACTCTCATCTCTCTTTTATTTTTTACATACTTGAAAAAGCTTTTACTATCCGCTTTGATATTGTTTGCTAGCTTGCTTTCATAGTTCATCTTTTTCCTCCTAATGATTATTTTGTTGCTCTCTGTAGGGTTTTAAAAGCTTCCCAATCCTCTATCTTCCCACTAATATTTTTCTTTGTTTTATATCTTCTCTTTTGCTTTTACAATAGCTTTGACTTCCCCTGTCAGCCACGGTTGTACTAATTTGCCATTTGAGTATTTCTTCATTTTTGGAATACCTCTATCCTGCACCTTCCTCATTTTTCCCAGAAACTCACACCATTGCTGCTCTGCTGTCATCCCTGCCAGCAGCTCCTTCCAATTTACTTTGGCCAACTCCTCTCTCATACCACTGTAATTTCCTTTGCTCCCTGAAATACTGCTATGTCAGACTTTACTTTCTCCCTATCAAATTTCAAGTTGAACTCAAACATATTGTGATCACTGCCACCAAAGTGTTCTTTTACCTTAAGCTTCCTAATCTCCTCCAGATCATTACATAATACCCAGTCCAGTATAACTGATCCTTTAGTAGGCTCAATGAAAAGCTGCTTTAAAATGCCATTACATAGGCATTCAACAAACTCACTCTCTTGAGATCCATTCCCAATTTTCTCAATCGATGTGCATGTTGAAATCTTCCATCACTACCATAACATTGCCCTTTTGATGCACCTTTTCTATTTCCCATTGTAATCTGTGGTCCATATCCCAGCTGTTGGAAGACGTGTCTATAACTGCCATCAGGGGCCTTTTACCCTTGCAGTTTCTTAATGCAACCCACAAGGATTCAATATCTTCCCAGTCCTGTGTCACATCATTCTAATGGCTTGATGCCATTCTTTACCAGCAGAGCCATGCTACCCTCTTCAGTCCACCTTCCTATCCCTCCGAAACAACGTGTAACCTTGGACATTCAGATCCCAACTACAGCCATCCTTCAGCCACAATTCTGTGATAGTCACAACTAATGGGGGACAAGGGGGACAAACTGAATAAGTATTTTGCATCAGACTTCATTGTAGAAGACACTGCAGTATGGTGGAAGTTTCAGGTGCCAGGAGTCGTGAAGTGTGTGAAGTTATCATTAATGAAGCTTCTCGGGAAATTGAAAGGTCCAAAGTTAGATAAGTCACCTGGACCAGATGGTATAACCGGAGCACCAATCGTGAGTTGGAGAGCAGGGAAGGTACAGGCATAAAAGGGAGACACTGCCTAGCAGAGCGGTCATCAAAGGAGCATCATTGATGGAGTGGTCTGCGGCAGAGTGGTAGGGCTTTGGCTCATTTGGGCTTTGGCGAGGTAAGTGGTGGGGTGGAATTTTTTTTCCTTGCATTTTTTTTGAAGGAATAGAGAGGATGTCTGTAGAGTTAGTACTTTGCTCTGGGTGTCAGATATGGGAATCCTGGGAACCTTTCAGTCTCCCAGATGGCCACATCGTGCCAGGTGCACCAAGATGCAGCTCCTGAGAGACTGTGTTAGGGATCTGTAGCTGGGGCTTGATGTCCTACAGCTTATTAGGGAAAGTGAGCAGGAGATAGGGAGGAGCTACAGGGAGTTAGTCACTCCGAGGCTGCAGGAGTTAGCTAAGTGGGTGATTGTCAGGGAAGGAATAGGAAGAGCTCAGATAGTAGAGAGCACTCCTGTGGCCATCTTCCTCAGTAATTGTTATCTCATTTTGGATGCTGTTGAGAGGGGTAACCTGACAGAAGATGACCACGGTGATTGGCTCTCTAGCACTGAGCCTGGTTCTGTGGTGTAGAAGGGAGAGAAGAAGATGAGGAATGTGGTAGTCATAGGGGATTCCATAGTGAGGAGAACAGACAGGAGGTTCTGTCAGCCTGATAGAGGTACCCTCATGGTGTGTTGCCTCCCAGGTACCAGGGTACGGGATGTCTCAGATTGGGTGCAGAGTATTCTGAAGGGAGAGGGTGAACAGCCAGAAGTCTTATTACACGTTGGTATCAATGACATAGGTAGAAAAAGGGAGGAGGTCCTGAAGAGAGAATTCAGGGAGTTGGGTAGGAAGCTGAAAAGCAGGACCTCCAGGGTAGTAATCTCAGGATTGCTGCCTGTGCCATGTGCTAATGAGCGCAAGAATAGCATGATCAGGCATATTAATGTGTGGCTGAGAGACTGGTGTAGGGGGCAGGGCTTCGGGTTCCGGGATCATTGGGGCCACTTCTGGGGGAGGGACAACCTGTACAAAAAGGACGGGTTATACCTGAACCCAAAGGGGTCCAATATCCTAGCAGGCAGGTTTAATAGAGAATTAGGGAGGGTTTAAACTAATTGGCAGGGGGATGGGAAGTGGAGTGATAGGGCTGAGGAAAGGGCAAACAGAAATAAATCAAAGATAGCGTGCAACAAAGATGATAGAAAGGACAGGCAGGAGGTGAGGCATAACCACAGCCAGTGGGATGAGTTACAGGGCAATAGAGGTATGGTGCAGTTAAAATTGAAAGCAACAAATACTGGACTGAAAGTGTTATATTTGAATGCATGCAGCATAAGAAATAAAATGGACAATCTTGAAATTCAGCTACAGATTGGCAGGCATGACATCATGTCCATCTCTGAAACTTGGCTAAAAGATGGCTGCATTGGGAGCTGAACATCCAAGGCTATACGGTATATCAGAAAGATAGGTTAGTAGGCAAAGGGGGTGGTGTGGCCCTGTGTATAAGAAATAATATTAAATCATTAGAAAGGGATGACATAGGATCAGAAGGTGTAGAGTCTATATGGGTTGAGTTAAGAAATGGCAAGGGTAAACTATGGCAGTTGTATACAGGCCTCCAAACAGCAGCTAGGATGTAGATTACAAATTACAGCAGGAATTAGAAAAGGCGTGTCAAAAGGGCAACATCATGATAATTGTTGGGGATTTTAACATGAAAGTGGATTAGGAAAACTAGGTCAGTACTGGACTTCAAGAGAGAGAATTTGTAGAATGTCTAAGGGATGGCTTTTTAGAACAGCTTGTTGTTGAGCCCACTTAGGGGATCATCTGTGGGGGATTGGGTGTTGTGCAATGATCCGGAGGTGATCAGAGTATTTAAGGTTAAGGAACCCTTAAAAACAGTGATCACAATATGATCAAGTTTACTTTGAAATCTGAGAAGGGGAAATTAAATTCCAATGTGTTGGTATTTCAGTGGAATAAAGGAATTTACAATGGCATGAGAGGGGAACTGGCCAATGTTGACTGGAGAGAGATACTAGCAGGAAGTACAGCAGAGCAGCAATAGCTGGAGCTTCTGCAAAAAATGAGGGAAGTGCAAGACAGATATATTCCAAATAAGAAGAAATTTTCATATGGAGGAAGGATACTACCATGGCTGACAACTGAAGTCAGAGCCAAAGTAAAAGTAGAAGCAAAAGAGAGAGCATACAAGGAAGTCAAAGCTAGTGGGACGATAGAGGATTGGGAAGCTTTTAAAAACTTGAAGAAGGAAGCTAAGAAGGTCATTAGGAAGAAAAGATGAATTATGAAAGGAAGCTGGTAACTAAGGCTGGTAGCTTAGTTACCAGAACTTGTAAAACTCAAAGAGTTTTAAATCTCTCACTGCTACAGTTGGAAGTTCCCACCTGCTTCATAAAGGCAACAATTATACCAGTGCCTGAGAAGAACAGTGTGAGCTGCCTCAACAACTATTGTCCAGTAGTGCACACATCTACGGTGATGAAATGCTTTGAGGGGCTGGTCATGGCGAGTACCAGCACCTATCTCAGAAAGGACCTGGACACACTGTAGTTTGCCTATCGCCTCAATAGGTCTACTGCAGACATAATCTGAATGGCTTTCCATGCAGCTTTGGATCACCTAAACAATGCAAGTACCAACATCACAATGCTGTTTATTAACTATAGCTTAGCACTTAACACCATCATTCCTACAATCCTGATGGAAAAGTTACAAAACCTGGGCCTCCGTACCTCCCTCTGCAACTGGATCCTCAACTTCCAAACCAGAGGACCACAATCTGCGGATTGGAAATAACATCTCTACCTCGCTAACAGTTAACACTGGTACTACACCGGGATGTATGCTTAGCCTATTGCTCTACTCTCTACAGCTATAACTGTGTGGCAAGGCATAGCTCAAATAACATCTATAAATTTACTGATAATACAACCACTGTTGGCAGAATTTCAGATGGTGATTGTGGTGAACTACATATACCAGAGTGGTTTGCTCCCAACAGACCCCTGCTGACTGCTCCTGTGGCTCCTCCCTCAAACCCCTGTATAAAGGCGAATGAGGCCGGAGGCCGGCCCTCATTCTCCAGGATGTTGTGTTGTTCATTCTTCCAGTCAATAAAAGCCGATATCTCACTTCTTACATCTCAGAGTGAGTTATTGATGGTGCATCAATGATGAAAGAGCGTACAGGAATGAGATATTCCAGTTAGTTGAGTGGTGTCACAGCAACAACCTTGCACAACGTCAGCAAGACCAAAGAGCTGATTGTGAACTTCAGGAAGGGTAAGACGAGGGAACACAAACCAAACCTCATAGAGGGATCAGAAGTGGAGAGAGTGAGCAGTTTCAAGTTCCTGGGTGTTGATATTTCTGAGGACCTAACCTGACCACAACATATCAATGCAGCTTTCAAGAAGGCAAGACAGCAACTATAGTTCTTTAGGAGTAGATTTGGTTTGCCAACTAAAAGACCGGAAAACTATTACAAATGTACCATGGAGAGTATTCTAACTGGATGCATCAGTGCCTGGAATGGGTGGGGGCTACTGCACGAGTTCAAAATAAGTTGCAGAAGTTTGTAAAGTCAATCAGCTCTATCATGAGCACCAGCTTCTGTAGTATCCAAGACATCTTCAAGACGCGGTGGCTTAGGAAGACAATGTCCATCATTAAGGATCCCCAACTCCCAGGACATGCGCTCTTCACACTGTTACTGTCAGAAAGGAGGTACAGAGCCTGAGGGCACACACTCAGTGATTCAGCAACAGTTTCTTCCCCTCTGCCATCTGATTGCTAAACGGACATTGAACCCATGATAACTACCTCATTACTTTCTCAGTCCGAAATGTCCACCGTATTAATCCTGATGAAAGGTCTTGGGCCAAAACATCAGCTGTACTCTTTTCTATAGATACTGCTTGGCCTACTGAGTTAGAAACATAGAAACATAGAATACCTACAGCACAATACAGGTCAATTGTCCCACGATGCCATAAAGTTAACAAATTTCACGACATATGCTGATTTGTTGCAAATTCTGATTTTTGCAAAATTTGCGGACAACATGAAGATAAGTGCAGGGGCAAATAGTTTTCAAGAAGCAATGAGATTGCAGAAGGACTTACAGCTCAGGAGAATGGGTAAAGAAGTGACAGATGGAATAAAGTGTCAGGAAGTGTAAGGTCATGCACTTTGGTAGAAGAAGTAAAAGGATGTACTGTGTTTTAAATGGAGTGAAAATTCAAAAATCAGAGGTGCTAAGGGACTTGGGAATCCTTGTGCAGGATTTCCTAAAGGTTCATTTGCAGGTTGAGACAAGTATGGTGTTAGAATATAAAATCAAGGATGTATTATTGAGGCTTTATAAAGCACTGGTGAGGCCTCAGTTGGAGAATTCTGAGCAGTTTTGCTCCCTTTATCTTAGAAAGGATGTGATGTCACTGGAAAGGGTTCAAAGGAGGTTCACAAAAATCATTCCATGATTGAACTGCTTCTCATATAAGACCATAAGGCACAAGAGCAGAATTAGGCCATTCAGCCCATTCAGTCTGCTCCACCATTCCATCATGGCTGATCCCAGAGCCCACTTGACCCCATACTCTTGCTGTATCATTTGATGCCCTGACAGATCAGGAAATGATTATCTTCCACCTTAAATATATGCACGCACTTGGCTTCCACTGCAGTCTGTGCCAGAGCACTCCATATTCACTGCTCTCTGGCTAAAGAAAATCTCCTTACTTCCATTCTAAAAGGTTGCCTCTCAATTTTGAGGCTGTGCCCTCTAGTTCTGGATACCTCCACATCCACCCTATCTAGTCCTTTCAACGTTTGGTAGGTTTCAAGGAGATTCCCCTGCATTCTTCTAAATTCTAGTAAGTACAGACCCAAAGCTGTCAAATGCTCCTCATATGTTAATTCCTCATGAACCTCCTCTGGACTCACTCCAGTGACAACACATTCTTTCTGAGATATGGGGCCCAAAACTGTGACAATACTCTATGTGTGGCCTGACCATTGTCTTATAAAGGCTCAGCACTATCTCCTCGCTTTTATATTCTATTCCTCTTGAAACAAATGCCAATTAATTGCATTTGCCTTCTTTACCACAGACTCAGCCTGTGAATTAACCTTCTGGGAGTCTTGCACAAGGACTCCTAAGTCCCTCTGCACCTCTGATGTTTGAATCTTCTCCCCATTTAGATAATAGTCCACATTATTATTCCTTTCACCAAAATACATTATCCATTTCCGAACACGGTATTTCGCCTGCCACTTTTTTGCCCATTCATTGAATCTGTCTAAGTCCTGCTGCAATCGCATTGCTTTCTCAGTTCTACCTACCCCTCCACCTATCTTTGTATCATCCATAAACTTTGCCACAAGCCATCAGTTCCACTATGCAAATAATTTGACAAGCAATGTGAAAAGTAGAGGTTCCAATACTGACCTCTGAGGAGCACCACTAGTCACAGGCAGCCAACCAGAAAAGGCTGCTTTTATTCCCACTCGCTTTTTTCTGCCTGTCAGTCATTCCTCTATCCCTAGCAGTACCTTTCCTGTAAAGCCAGAGGATTTTTACCTTGTTATGCAGCCTCATGTGTGGCAACTTATCTAATGCCTTCTGAAAATCCAAGTAAATGACATCCACTGCCTTGCCTTTTCCATTGTTTATTACTTCCTTGAAGAATTCTAACAGGTTTGTCAGGCAAGATTTCCCTTTGCAGAAACCATGCTGACTTTGACTTATTTTATTATTAGTCTCCAAATACCCTGAAACATCATCCTTACTAATAGACTCCAGCACTTTCTCAACCATTGAGGTTAGGCTAGCTGGCATATAATTTTCTTTCTTTTGCCTTCCTCCCTTCTTAATGAATGGAGTGATATTTGCAATCTTCCAGTCCTCCAGGACCATGCCAGATTCAACTGATTCTTGAAAGTTCATAACCAATGCGCCTGTTTTCTCTTCAGCAACCTCTCTCAGGACTCTGTGATGTAGTCTAACTGGCCCACATGACTTAATCACTTTCAGGCCTTTGAGTTTGCCTAGCATTTTTACCTTTGGTACTCACTCCTGCTCCCTGACACTCACAGACCTCTGACATACTGCCAGTGTCTTCCACAGCTAAGGCATAGGCAAAGAACCTATTAGGTTCACCTGTCATTTCTTTGTCCCCCATTACTACCTCACCAGCATTGTTTTCCAGTGGTTCAATATCAACTCTCACCTCCCTTTTACTCTTTATGTAATTGAAAGAAACTTTTGGTATCCTGCTTTATATTATTACCTAGTCTGCCCTCATATTTCATTTTTTTCTCTTCTTATAGCTTTTATAGTTGCCTTTTGTTGGATTTTAAAAGCCTCCCAATCATCCAACTTTCCTCTCACTTTTGTTGTCTAAACGCCCTTTCTTTGGCTTTTATGCAGTGCCTAACTTCCCTTGTTAGCCACGGTTACCTACCCCTCCCATTTGAGAACAACTTCTATGGGACATATCTATCCTGCGCATTGTGAATTATTCACAGAAACTTTAGCCATCTTTGCTCTGCTGTCATGCCCGCCAGTATACAGAACTAGTTCTGTAGTTGTGAACTTCCCATGATTCAGGACATTTACAAAGACAGGTGTGTAAAAAGGGCCCGAAGGATCATTGGGGACTTGAGTCACCCCAAACACAAACTGTTCCTCCTGCCTCAGCAAGGACCTGAACCATTGCAATTTGCCTATCACCACAATAGGTCAACAGCAGATGCAATCTCCATGGCTTTTCACGCAGCTTTAGACCACCTGGACAACACAAACACCTATGTCAGAATGCTGTTCATTGTCTATAGCTCAGCATTTAATACCATCATTCCCACAATCCTGATTGAGAAGTTGCAAAACATGGGCCTCTGTACCTCCATCTGCAATTGGATCATTGACTTCCTAACCAGAAGACCACAATCTGTGCGGATTGGTAATAACATATCCTTCTCATTGACGATCAGCACTGGTGCACCCCAGGGATGTGTGCTTAGCCCACTGCTCTACTCTCTGTATACAGATAACTGTGTGGCTAGGCATTGTTCAAATACCATCTATAAATTTGCTGATGATACAACCATTGTTGGTAGGATCTCAGGTGGTAACGAGAGAGCGTACAGGAGTGAGATATGCCATCTAGTGGAGTGGTGCTGCAGCAACAACCTGGCACTCAACGTCAGTAAGACGAAAGAGCTGATTGTGGACTTCAGGAAGGGTAAGATGAAGGAACACATACCAATCCTCATAGAGGGATCAGATGTGGAGAGAGTGAGCAGATTCAAGTTCCTGGGTATCAGGATCCCTGAGGATCTAACCTGGTCCCAACATATCGATGTGGTTATTAAGAAGGCAAGACAGCAGCTATACTTCTTAGGAGTTTGAAGAGATTTGGCATGTTAACAAATACACTCAAAAACTTCTATAGTTATACTGTGGAGAGCATTCTGACAGGCTGCATCACTGTCTGGTACAGGAGCAGAAGAAGCTGCAGAGGGTTGTAAATCTAATCAGCTCCATCTTGGGTACTAGCCTACAAAGTACTCAGGGCATCTTCAAGGAATGGTGTCTCAGAAAGGCAGTATCCATTATCAAGGTCCTCCAGCACCCAGGGCATGCTCTTTTATCACTGTTACCATCAGGGAGGAGGTACAGAAGCCTGAAGGCGCACACTCAGCGATTCAGGAACAGCTTCTTCCCCTCTGCCATCCGATTCCTAAATGGACTTTGAAGCTTTGGACACTACCTCGCTTTTTTTTCGATGTACAGTATTGTGGCAACCCACTTTCTGCGCAGGCGAACCAGCTCACAAATAGCCAGCGCGCGGGGGGGAGACTTTGGTAATGCACCTCTGACGTCATTTCCGCCTGGAGAGGGCCGGCGCTAGGGATTAAATGCCAGTGCCGCGGTTTGAATAAACTAGTCTCAAAACGATTTACCGACTGCGTGTCGTTATTTCAGCGCTGCGTGTAGCACATCGCTACAGTATTTCTGTTTTTTTGCATGCTTTTTAAATCTGTTCAATATACATATGTTGTAATTGATTTACTTGTTTATTTATTATTATTATTTTTATTTTATTTATTATTTTTTGTCTCATCTAGATAGTGTATTGCATTGAACTGCTGCTACTAAGTAAACAAATTTCACTTCACATGCCAGTGATAATAAACCTGATTCTGATTCTGATTCTTCCACCAGGCCATCAGATTGATTAACTCAAATCCATCATTCCTGTCCCCCCATTCTCCAAAACTATCTTACTTCCTCCTGATTCTCTTCCCTTTTCTCACCCCCAGAGTCCTTCTTCTATTTCATACAATCCTTTCAGTTAGCCTCTCCACCCTCCTTCCACTGTCTATTCTATTACTTCCACTCCTCATACAAAATCTTTCTCTGTTTCCTGTCCTATCTTCCTCCCTGCAGCCAGATCCGGTAAATCATTGCACAAGCACATCATCCGTAAAGACACAAAGGTCAGAATAACATTGATAAGATCACTAGTTGTGGCTTGGCATGAAACCTTATAGTTCATGTGATCTTGACGAAGGTCTTATTGGTTTCTTACTGAAAGAGGAAGTAATTGCACTCTCCTATCTTTCTATTTCTCGCACTTGGTATTTTGTCATTTTGGCAGTTCCTTCCTTTTTTACTGCTTGTTGTGATCATTTTCAACTCTCAGGCAACAAACCTTGGCTTTTATTGTTCAGATGGCACTGAACGGAAAAGTTGCATTGGTGACAGGTGCAGCTCAAGGCATCGGGAAAGCAATTGCTGAGATATTATTGAAGAACAGAGTAAAGGTAATGTCTTGTTTTCCATAGCCCTGCACTGAGAGTGGGGAGTGTGTATGTGCATTGGAATTGCTTTGTTATTCTTGTATGTACCAAGATACAATGAAAAGCTCAGTGTGATGCTGTTTGACAGAACAAATGGTTTCAGAAACACCTTGGGTCCGAACGTGAAGCAAGTTCATTAAGAAACTGATTGGACCTGAGTTGGGCGTGACTGCATGGATGTGAGGAGTGAGGGTGATGGGTCTGGTGAGAGGAAATGAAGAGCCTACAGACAAGTCTGGAGCTTGGGGAAAGGGTCAATTAGTCTGCTGCGGTGGACGAGGGGGTGCAAGTAGACTGGGGAGACATGGACAAGGAGTCTGCAGGGAAGAGGCTGAGGAGTCGGGGCCTGGGAATTGAGGAGTTTGTGGTAGAGTGAAGAGTCTGGGTAGAACACTTTTGGACCTTTCACCCATGAGGGAATTTGTCAAAGACTTTGCTAAACCTTGCAGATACCATTGTATCTGCCTCAATCACTTCCTCTGGCAGCTCATTCCATATATTCACTACCTTCTTATTTTATTAGCTGCTTTCCATGGATATTCCCTGACCTGCTGAATTTTACAGTATATGCCAAATCTCTTGTGTTTAGTATATGGCTTATGTTGGTTTGACTTTAAAAAATGTATCGCCCACACAACCATTTGAAATCCATTTACTACTCCTCAGCCCACTCTAACAGGGGTGCAGAGGGAATTAGGAGTCCTCATGCAAGACTCCCAGAAGCTTAATTAACAGGTCGAGTCTGTAGTAAAGAAGGCAAATGCAATATTGGTATTTCTTTCAAGGGGAATATAATATAAAAGCAATGAGATAATGCTGAGCCTTTATAAGACATTAGCCAGGACACCCTTGGAGTATTATCAACAGTTTTGGACCCCATGTCTCAGAAAGGATATTGGAGAGAGTCCAGAGGAGATTCATGAGGAGCATATGAGGAGTGTTTGGCAGCTTTGGGCCTGACCTCACTGGAATATCAAAGAAGGCAGTGGGATCTCCTTGAAAGCTACCGAATGTTAAAAGGATTAGATAGGCTGGACATGGAGAGCATGTTTGCTCTGGTGGGGGTATCCAGAACTAGAGTGCACAGCCTCAAAATTGAGGGGGTAACCTTTTAGAACAAAGGTAAGGAGGAATTTTTTTAGCTGGAGAGTAATGAATCTGTGAAATACTCTGCCACAGACTGCAGTCGATGCCAAGTCTGTGGGTATATTCAAGGTGGAAGTTGATAATTTCCTTATCCGTCAGGGCATCAAAGGATATGGTGAGAAGGCAGGTGTATGGGGTTGAGTAGGATCCGGGATCAGCCATGATGGAATGGCAGAGTAGACTGGATGGACTGAATGGCCTAATTCTGCTCCCATGTCTTATGGCCTAACTGATCAGATCCCGTTGTAATCTATGATAAGCTTCTTTGCTATCAACCAAACCTCCTACTTTTGTGTCACTCTTATGAAGCCCTGTGTATTTTTATCCAAATCATTTATATAATGTGATGTGTGATGAGCAAACCAGGTGGAGATGGGGTCCTGAGTTGACCCCCCGTGAGCTATGCTGCTAACGTGAGAGAGAGAAGAAGAGGGGGGAGGCCTCCTGCTGCAGATGCTGATAATGAGAGAGAGAGAGAGAGAGAGAGAGAATGATTTAGTATTATGGCTTCTTCTACCCCCTCAGGGGAGATAAAAGGCAAGTCTGCTGAGACACAGGCAGACACACCATGGGACACTGGAGGAGCATTGTGCACCCACGTGCAGGTGGGTGTTCAGAGAATCGATCAGAGGCTCACAGTGTGTGAAGGTAGACCGCTGAGTGCTTATGTGTGCGTCCACCCTCACCTGGGTGACAGGCTCACCACTGAAGAATGGTCTGGCCTGGTACGGAGGGGTCACAGTCGGTGACCACAACAGGACAAGAAGACAACAGAAGGTTTGCCTGCTGCAACTGCTCACCTCTCGCTCTCTCTCTCTCTCTCTCTCCAACGGTACAAAAGCAACTACCTCGACTTAAACTAAACTGAACTGAACTGAACTCTGCATCATCATAAGACTATTCATTTACCCCTAGACTTCGATAGAGCTTGGTTTTGATTCCTATTTCCACACTTCTGTGTAGAGAAATTGCAGTGTAGGCAAACAATAAGCTGCAAGGTCAGAATGAGGTTGATGGTGAGGGTGTGTTGTTCTAGGGAGACATTCAGTAGTCTTATAACAATGGGATAGAATCAGTCTTTGAGCCTGGTGATAAGTGCTTTCAGGCTTTTAGTATCTTCTGTCTGATGGGAGAGGCGAGTAGAGATAATGTAATGCTAGAATTACCTGTTCATTGGTAAAACACTTGTTTCTGTTATCTCTTGAGCAACTATTGCAGGAACCCTGGCAGAGTTATTTAAACCATCCTTAGCCAGATGACTGGAGGATAGCTAACATTCCTTGTTCAGGAAAGTTTCGAAAAGTAAGCTGAGAACTTACTGAATAGTTCAATGAGCTTGGTATCAGTCCTGGGTAAATTATTGAAAGGTATTCCAGGTAACAGGATGTGTAAATATTTGGATGGAGGGGCACTGATTAAGAATAGTTAACATGGCCATGTGCATAGTAAGTCTTTTCTAAGCAATTTTAGAGTTTTTTTTGAGGAGGTTACTTTACTTTATTGTCACCAAACAATTGATACCAGAGCGTACAATCATCACAGTGATATTTGTTTCTGCGCTTTGCGCTCCCTGAAGTACAAATCGAAGTAAATATAATAAAAAAATTTAAATTATAAATCATAATTAGAAAATAGAAAAGGAAAAGTAAGGTAGTGCAAGTCAGGTCCAGATTTTTGGAAGGTACGGCCCAGATCCGGGTCAGGATCTGTTCAGTAGTCTTATCACAGTTGGAAAGAAGCTGTTTCCAAATCTGGCCGTATGAATCTTCATGCTCCTGAACCTTCTCCCAGAGGGAAGTGGGACAAAAAGTGAGTTGGCTGGGTGGGTCTTGTCTTTGATTATCCTGGCAGCACTGGTCCGACAGCGTGTGGTGTAAAGTGAGTCCAAGGATGGAAGATTGGGTTGTGTGATGTGCTGGGCTATGTTCACGATCTTCTGAAGCTTCTTCCGTTCTTGGACAGGACAACTTCCATACCAGGTTGTGATGCACTCTAGAAGACCAAGAAGATTGACCAACCAAGCGGCAGTGCACCAAGCAATAAGCATTAGTGGTGGGAGAGAGGGGGAGAGAGGGGGAGAGAGGGAGAGGGAGAGGGAGAGGGAGAGGAGAGAGAGAGAGAGAGAGAGAGAGAGAGAGAGAGAACACGAACTTAGCACAGGTCAGGGAGCAGAATTTACAAAAACGAGCATTTTGCAGGGCTCAGCGCATTAGTGTGGACCAATCGATTCGTAATTCATTAGCAGGAGCAAATAAAAGTAAAGCAGGGTCAAAGTAAGGTGACCATTGTGTGAATGGACTAATGTAGGAGTGGGAACTTGAGAGCTTGGCGGAGCGGCACAGTTAAGTAGCAGATAAGAATTGTGTAGTGGTTGAATATAAAGGTCACTGAATTACAGCTAATTAAATAAAGTAGGGAAGATGCAGGATCAGGTGATGTGCTGTAGCTGCATGATGTGGGAGCTGGTGGACTCCATTGTGGTTCCTGGTGACCACATCTGCAGCAAGTATTGGCTGCACAAGAAAGTCAGGCTCAAATTTGATGACCTGGAATCTAAGCTTCAAACACTGAGGCACATCAGGAAGGGGGAGAGTTATCTGGATTCTCTGTTTCAGGAGGTAGTCACACCCATTAGACTAGATGCCTTAAATTTGGTCTGTGGCCAGGGACAAGAGGGTGTGACTGCGAGTGAGGCGGGTAGTGGTTACAAGAGACAGACCTGTTGGACAAGTTCAAGGGCTGAGGCTCCTCCAGCACTGAGGTTCCTGCTCCCTGTGTGAATGAGAGTGAGGTCTGTAGGAAGGATGAGCAACATAACTGTGGCACCATTGTTCTGGAAGCCAATAAAGAGGAAGCAGAAAAGAGAAATGTAGTGGAATTGGGGATAGTATAGTCAGGGGAATAGACAGATCTGGCATAGGGTCAAGAAGGTTAGAGAGTTAAATGCCTGGCTCAAGGATTGGTGTGGGAGAGTGGGTCTGAATTCATGGGAAATTGCTGCCAGTATTGGAGAAGGAGGGAGCTGTACCATTGGAACGGGCTCCACCTGAATCCTAGTGAATCGCATAATAAGGCTTTAAACTAAATATTAGGGGGGTGGGGTCAACAGTTCAGAGAAGTATAGATAAAGTAAAAGAGAAAAATGTGGATAAAGATAAAGAAAAAGCAAAAGATAAAAAAGAAAATCAGTACAAAAGGGTATGATTTAGCAGTCATTACAGAAATGTGGTTGCGGGGGGAGAGGATTGGAAATTAAATATCCAAGGAAATCAGGTAATACGGAAGGATAGGCAGGAAAGTAGTGAGGTGGGCTAGCGCTCTTAATTAAGGATGAGATCAGGGCAATAGTGAAAGATGATATAAGATCTAAGGAGCAGAATGTTAAATCCATCTGGGTAGAGATTAGGAAAGGTAAAAGGAAAAAAAAACACTATTGGGAGTTGTCTATCGGCCACCGAATAATAACATTACGGTGTCACAGGCAATAAACAGTAATACCTGAAGCATGTAAGAATGGAACAGCAGTTATTGTGGGGAACTTTAACTTGCACATAGATAGGGTGAATCAAGTTGGTTGAGGCAGTCTTAAGAACTCATAGAATGCATTCATGATGGCTTTCTTGAACAGCATGTAACTGAACCTACAAGGGAACATGCTATCTTAGATCTGGTCCTGTGAAATGAGACAGGTAAAATTAGTGATCTTGTAGTAAGGGATCCTCTTGAAAAGAGTGATCACCGTATGATTGAATTTCTCGTACAAATGGAGGGTGCAGTAGTTCAATCTAAAACCAGAGTATTATGCCTAAACAATGGAGACTACAATGGGATGAGGGAGGATTTAGCTAGTGTAGACTGAGAACACAGGCTATATGGTGGGACAGTTGAGGAACAGTGGAAAACTTTCAAAGAGATTTTTCATGGTGCTCAACAGAAGTATACTCCCGTTAAAAACAAGGACAGTAAGAGTGCGGGGTGGGGAGAGCCAGCCTTGGATAACTAAGGAAATAAAAGAAGGCATCAAACTAAAACCTTGTGCATACAAAGACACCAAGAGTAGTGGGAAACTGGAAGATTGGGAAAACTTTAAAAAGTAACAAAGAACTACTAAGCAAGGAATAATAAAAGAGAAGATAAGATTATAAAAATAAACCAGCACAAAATATAAAAATGGAGTAAAAGTTTTTATAATTACATGAAGCAGAAAAGGGTGAATAAAGTAAATATAGGTCCCTTGGAGGACGAGAAGGAGGAATTAATATAGGGAAGTGAGGAAATGGCCGAGGCTTTGAATGACTACTTTGTGTCGGTTTTCACAGTGGAGGACATGTCTGACATGCCAAAGAGAGATGTTATGGATGCGATGGGAGGTGAGGACCTTGATACAATGTCTATCACTAAAGAGGTAACGCTGAGCAAACCTGTGGGCCTGAAGATAGTTACGTCCCTTGGTCTTGATGGAATGCATCCTGATGGAACACATTGTGAAACGAATGGCAGAGGTTGTGGTAGAGGCTTTGGTGATAATTTACCAAAATTCTCTATACAGGTCCCAGTGGACTGGAAGGTGGCAAATGTCACACCACTGGTCAAAAAAGGATGTAGGCAAAAGGCAGGTAAATATAGGCCAGTTAGTTTAACATCTGTAGTTGGGAAATGCTTGAAGCTATCATTAAAGAAATAGCGAGGCATCTGGAAAGAAATGGATCTATCAGGCAGACGCAGCATGGATTCAGCAAAGGCAGGTCCTGTTTGACAAACTTACTGGAGTTCTTTGAGGATATGATAAGTGCAGTGGATAGAGGGGAACAGATGGGTGTTATTTACTTGGATTTCAAGAAGCCGTTTGGTAAGGTGCCACATAAAAGACTTATCTATAAGATAAGAGTGCAGAGAGTTCAGGGTGATGTATGATACGAAGAGTCTGCAGAGAGATATAGATAGGTTAAGTGAGTGGGCAAGGGTTTGACAGATGGAGGGCAATGTTGGTAAATGTGAAGTCATCCACTTTGGAAGGAAAAGTAAAAGAGTAGATTATTATCTAAATGGTAAAAAATTGCAGCATGCTGCTGTGCAGAGGAACTTGGGAGTGCTTGTGCATGAATCACAGAAGGTTGGTTTGCAGGTGCAGCAGGCTATCAAGAAGCCAAATGGAATGTTGGTTTTCATTGCTAGAGGGATTGAATTTAAGAGTACAAGGTACTGGTAAGACCGCATTTGGAGTACTGCATGCAGTTCTAGTCTCATAAGAACATAAGATCATAAGAAATAGGAGCAGGAGTAGGCCATCCGGCCCATCGTGTCTGCCCTGCCATTCAATAAGATCATCCAAATCTTCTCCTCTGAATCTGAACCTTGAGGCAATGTTCCCTAGTTTAGTCTTACCTACCAATGGAAACAACTTTCCTATTCTATCTTATCTATCCCTTTCAAAATTTTGTATTACAAGGGAGCAGACCCAAGTACAAGACACAGACACTGAGATAGTATAAACTGAACTGTGTTTATTGAGAATTACTAGGAAGGCCAGGAATGAGGACAAGATGTCAACATGGATGTAAACGCTGAATAACAAACTGGTGAATCCTGGATTTGACTTGGACTCGGGACTTAGATCTTGATTTGATTTGGGTCTAGGACTTGACTGGACTTGGAACTCGGACTTGACTGGAATTAAAACTCGGACTTGACTGGACTGGAACACAGACTTGGACAATGAAGAGACAGAATACCCAACTCAGAGCAGCGGTGAACGGCCAGACCCACTCAGCTGAAAAGGATGTGGACAACGAGGAGACAAAACCACACAACGACAGTCCATTCATATCTTTGCTCGGAGTGGCAACAAACAACAAGCAAGTCATGTTCTCCAATCCAAGCAACATCCTTGAAGAACTCCTCTGAACTCTTTCTATAGTTTCCATATCCTTCCTGTAATGAGGTGACCAGAAATGAACACAGTATTCCAAGTGGGGTCTGATTCACGGCTCTTGAACTCAATCCCACGGTTGATGAATGCCAACACAACGTATGCCTTCTTAACAGCACCATCAACCTGTGCAACAGCTTTGAGTGTCGTATGGACATGGACCCCAAGATCTCGCTGATCCTCCACACTGCCAAGAGACTTACCATTAATATCATATTCTGTCTTCAAATTTGACCAACTGAAATGAATCGCTTCTCACTTATCTGGGTTGAACTTCATCTGCCATTTCTCAGCCCAGTTCTGCATCCTATCAATGTTGCGCTCTAACCTCTGCCAACCCTCCAGACTATCCACAACTGCCCCAATTTTTGTGTCATCCGCAGACTTACTAACCCACCCGTCTACTTCCTCATCCAGGTCATTTATAAAAATCAGAAAGAGGAGGGGTCCCAGAACAGATCACTGTGGAACACCATTTGTCATTGTGTCCATGCAGAATACAAACCACCTACAACCACCCTTTGCCTTCTGTGGGCAAGTCAATTCTGGACTCACAAAGCTAGGTCTCCTTGCATCCCATGGCTCATTACTTTCTGAATGACCCTAGCATGGGGATCCTTATCAAATGCCTTACTGAAATCCATATACACTAGATCCACTGCTCTACCTTCATCAATGAGAGGAGATCTTAGACAGACAGACAGACAGACATAATTTATTGATCCCAAGGGAAATTGGGTTTCGTTACAGTTGCGCCAACCAAGAATAGAGTAGAAATATAGCAAAATCAAACCAGAAATAATTAAATGATAATAAATAAATTATGCCAAGTGGAAATAAGTCCAGGACCAGCCTATTGGCTCAGAGTGTCTGACACTCTGAGGGAGGAGTTGTAAGATTTGATGGCCACAGGCAGGAATGACTTCCTATGATGGTCAGTGTTGCATCTCGGTGGAATGAGTCTCTGGCTGAATGTATCCTGTGCCTAACCAGTACATTATGGAGTGGATGGGATACATTGTCCAAGATGGCATGCAACTTGGACAGCATCCTCTTTTCAGACACCGCCGTCAGAGAGTCCAGTTCCACCCCCACAACATCACTGGCCTTATAGAAACATATAAAATTATGAAAGGGAAAGATAAGACTAGAACTAGTGGACATAGCCTCAAGATTTGGGGGAGTAGAATTAGAATGGAGATGAGGAGAAACTGCTTTTCAAGAGGGTGGTGAATCTGTGGAATTCTCTGCCCAATAAGGCAGTGGCGGCTACCTCAATAAATATATTTAAGACAAGGTTGGATAGATTTTTGCAAAGTAGGGGAATTAAGGGTTATGGGGAAAAGGCAGGTAGGTGGAGATGACTCCATAGCCAGATCAGCCATGAACTTTTTGAATGGTGGAGAAGGCTCAGTTGGCCAGGTGGCTGACTCCTGCTCCTATTTCTTATGTTCTTTTGGAGGAAAAGATGTGGACGTTGTGTACATGGACTTTAGCAAGGCCTTTGGCAAAGTCCCACAAGGAAGGCTAGTTCATAAGATTGTCATTTCGCATTCAGGATGAAGTAGCCAATTGGATCCAGCAGTGGTTTATCAGGAGAAGACAGAGGGTGGTAGCAGATGGTTGCCTCCCTGTCTGGCGGCCTGTGACTAGTGGAGTGCTGCAAGGATCGGTGCTGGGTCCATTGTTGTTTGTCATCTATATCACTGATAATATGATAAACTGGATCAACAAATTTGCAGATAAAACCAAGATTAGGGGTATAGTGGACAGCGAGGAAGGCTATCAAAGCTTGTAGTGGGATCTGTACCAGCTGAAAAATTGGATTGAAAATGGCAGATAGAATTTAATGCAGACAAGTGTTGGCATTGTACTTTAGGAGGACAAACCAGGGTAGTACTTACACAGGGAATGGTCAGGCACTGAGGACTGCAGTACAACAGGGGGTATCGGAGCAGAATTAGGCCATTTGGCCCATCGAGTCTGCTCTGCCATTTCATCAAGACTGATCCATTTTCCCTCTCAGCTCCAGTCTCCTGCCTTCTCCCCATATCTCTTCATGCCCTGACCAATCAAGAATCTATCAACCTCTGCCTTAAATATACACTATGACTTGGCCGCCTATGGCAATGAAATCCACAGATTCACCACTCTTTGGCTAATGAAGATCCTCCTCGGTTCCATTCTAAAAGGACGTTTTTCTATTCTGAGGCTGTGTCCTCTGGTCTTAGATCCCTCCACCATAGGAAACATTCTCTCCATGTCCACTCAAGCATGGGCTTTCATCATTCGATAGGTTTCAATGAGGACACCCCTCATTCTCCTATGAAGTCCTCTGAGATGAGGCCCAAAGTTTGGAGTTCAGTTCTGATGTCATCTGTAAGGAGTTTGTATGTCCTTCTCGTGGAATGCATGGGTTTTCTCCAAGTCCTCTGGTTTCTTCCCACAGTCTAAAGACATACCAGTTAGTAGGTTAACTGGTCATTGTAAATTTTCTCATGATTAGACTAGGGTGAAATCAGGAGTTGTTGAGTGCACAGCTCGGAGACCGGAAGGGCCTATTCTGTGCTGAATCTCAATAAGGATGAAAGGTAAAATATTTAAGGGGAAACTGAGGGGGAACTTCATGCATAGGGTGGTACAAGTGTGGAACGAGCTGCCAGCAGAAGTGGTGGGTGTGGGTTCAATGTCAACATTTAAGAGAAATTTGGATAGGTACATGGATGGGAAGAGCATGGAAGGTTATGGTCTGGGTGCATGTAGATGAAGTTAGACAGAAAACAAGATGGGCCAAAGAGTCTTTTTCTGTGCTTTAGTGCTCTATGACTTTATTATAATATAAGAAACACTTGGATAGGTACATGGAGAGCAAGTCTTAGAGAGATATTGACCAAGTTCAGGAAATTGAGACCAACATGGACAGAATGAACTGGTTGGTCTGAAGGGCTTGGATCCCTGCTGTGTGGCTCATATGAATCTATGGTGAGCGAAGTCTGTGAATGGAAGGAGTTTAGAGAGAAAAGCCATGGGAGAGAAGTTGGGTGATAGGCTGAGCAGAGGAGGTGATGGGCAGGGGAGAAAGGGTGAGGTGATAGAGGGGACGATGAAGGGTGCGGAAGGAGAGGTGAGGGATCTGGTGGACAGGGGAGGCAGTGATGGTGGTGTTATGGTGTGGTGGCGGCCTCTGGTGTTTTCTCTTGCATGTCACTGACAAATGTATTGACACTGCCAGTATTTGTTTTTATTATCATCTGATAACAGGAGTTACTTGGATTGAATTGTGCTTGATGTTTAGGTGAGTATGGTTGATTACAATCGATCAGAGGGAGAGGCCACATCTGCTGCCTTTGGACAGGTCTATGGAGCTGAGAACATTCTTTTCCTTCACTCTGACGTAACATCCGAGAGCCAGATGCAAGGTACAGATCCAGTATCTACACCACAATCTCGTTTCTCCTCATGCTATTGGGGTTTAGGATTTCACAGACTCATACAGGCCCTTCAACTCAACTGGCCCATATCAGTCAAGATGCCCATTCAAGCTATTATAAAGCTTTAAAGGTTTATAAAGCTTTAGAAACCTCTAAAGCTTTCTTATCCATGTACCAGTGCAAAAGTTTTTTTAAATAGACAGTATGTTTTAGCATGACTTTATGGACATGCAATATATCTATGTATATAAGCTATCTTACATTTTACAGTAGTGCATAAAATGAGCTACCTTTTAGTCAGGTCCGCAGTTAAGAGTTAAAAAGCAGCACTTTGAGCCAGTTTTCTCTGCGTTGGTCAATCCACCCAGGGGTGTGTGAAAAGAGCTTGTTTTTAATCAGAGCAGCAATCAAAATTTTGAAGGCAGAGTTTCGCAACAGTATTTCTGAGTTGAGGAGCAACAAATCAACAAGAGGGGTTCATTAGAAAGGGCCAATGAGAGGAGCAACCAATCAGCAAGAAGGATTCTTCTTGTTCTTCTTCTTCTTCTTCTTCTTCCTTGAGTTTTTATGGCAGTTGGCATCCACACTGTTGCATTACTGCCATCTTTAGGATTTATTGTCCCTCATTGTCCATTCACTTGACTACCTAAAGTCGTCTTTCCAGTCCCGTTGCCCTTAAAAATCTAAACAACCATTTCCTCCTGATTACTCTCCCCACATTGCAATAAACCTTTAACTCTGTTCTCTACCAGTCCTATTTTGCGTAATTGTTGTAGCATTTGTTGTCTTTCCTGTGCAAATTTCCTGCATGAAATAAAGATATGCTCTATTGTTTCAGTCTCCTAACATAGATCACAAAAACCTGTCGGATGTTTATTTATGATGGCCAGAGTACCATTAAGGTTGCTGTGCCCAATTCTCAGTCTATTTATAATTACTTGCTCCTTCCGCTTTACTCCCCTACTCCTTCCCATATCTACTCTGTTCTGAATTGAATGTAAATGTCTTCCTTTTTTTGCTCTATCCCAATGCTGCTGCCACTGTTGATTTATCCTTCTCCACACTATGCTCTTCTCTACTGATTTTGATAGTTTAATATTGACCTCTACAGATCCTTTTTTGACTGCTGCTTTTACCAGCTTATCTGCTGTCTCATTTCCCATAATACCCGAATGTGCTGGAACCCACATGAATGCGATATTTTTGCCTTGTCTAGCCAGTCTTGAATTTGCAAACAGGATTTCATAAAGCAGATCCTGGTGTCCTCTAGCTGTACCCGCCTTAATGCTTGCAGGGGCTGATACAGAATCGCTACAGATCACAATATTATTACAATCAACATGCTCACTCCATTCTGGTGCTAACAATATGGCAAACATTTCAACTGCATAAACACTCAAGCAATCTGGTGTTCTCTTGCTAATTTCCACTTGATAACTTGGCACAACAATTGCAGACCCTGTTGCACCCATTTCTGGATCCTTTGATCCATCTGTAAAAATCTGTACGTTTTTATATTTACATTCCCTATACCTATGATATTCACTGAGTATATCAGCTGTTTTATTACTGCATTTAATCTTAAGCAATTCCAAATCTACAGAGGGATTTTCTAATACCCAGAAAGGTCTGACAGGCCACACCACACTGGGACAAAACTCTTTATCATGTACACCCATATATTTTGCTGTTTGCTCTCCTGTCCAGCCCAGACTTTCTTTTTGTGTCCTTTCCTTCTCCCAGCATGTCTCCAACACCCTTTTTGACCATGCCCCTTTAAATTAATCCAGTAATTGGCCTCCAGATGTTTACGTCGCAGCCCCAATGGCATTTCATTTGCTTTAACTTGGAGTGCACACAATGGGGATGTTCTAACTGCTCCCAAGTGCACCCTAAGAGCCCGAGCTTGCACGATATCCAGTTCTGCTAACACAGATTTTGCTGCTGACCCATATGCAATACTTCCATAATCTAATCTTGATCTTATTAATGCTACATAAATATGCTTCAGTGATGCAAAATCAGCACCCCATTCCAAACCAGCAAGACACCTCATGACATTTATCACGTTTTTACACTTAGCAACTACATATCTAACATGTCCTCTCCACGTTAATCTCAAGTCAAAGTGCACTCCCAAAAACCGAAAATTTTCAACTCTCTCCAGGTTACTTCCATACAGAGTCAGATTAAGTCCCCTGAGCTTTTTCCTTGTAAAGAACATGGTTTTTGTCTTCTCCACTGAAAATTTAACACCCCACTTTGTCCCCCACTCTTCAACTTGATTAATTCCATCTTGCATTTTCATAACTATATGTTCAATATTTCTCCCTCTTTTCCACAAAGCCCCATCATCTGCAAACAATGACCTCCCCACTTCCATTGGTATATTTAAGAATACATCATTTATTAAAATGGAGAATAAAGTTGGACTCACTACACTCCCGAGGCGTCCCATTTTCTACAACATACTGGCTTGATAGCTCTGATCCTATCTTCACCTGAATAGTTCTCCCATTTAAAAAGTCCTTAACCCAATTGAACATTGCCCCCCCCCCGATTCCCATTAAATGCAGCTTAATTAGGAGCCCCTCCTTCCATAACATATCATAAGTTTTCTCAACATCAAAAAAACTGCAACCACTGTCTCTTTATTTACTTGTGCTTTTCTTATTTCGTCCTCTAGACACACCACTGGATCCATAGTTTTCCTTCCTTTCCAGAACCCGCTTTGATACATAGCCACCATACCTCTACTTTCCAGAAAGTACACTAACCTCTCATTTATCATACGTTCCATAAGTTTATATACATGAGACGTCAAGGCAATTGGCAAAGGGATTCATTAGAAAGGGCCAATAAGAATAAGCCAAGTGCGAGCAGAGCAGGCATTCTTGTGAGTGTGCCAGTGTTTTGAGTGGTTTTGCACATGGGGCTTGCGTGATGTGCATTGTCTTGTCAGTTACCCTCTGTCTGTTCTTATTTGTTCATTCCTCATCTGTTAAGGCATATAGATTAGTGAGAATGGCTCTAGAGACCATATTTTGTACTCTGTGTGGGAGTTGGGAAGTCTGGGAGACCTCCAGTCTCTCAGATAAACACCTCCTCACTAGGTACACCGAACTGCAGCTCCTGAGAGAATGTATTAAGGAACTGGAGCTGCACTCGATCACCTTCGACTCATATGGGAGAATGAGGTGGTGATAGACAGGAGCTACAGGGAAGTAGTCACCCCTAGGTTGCAGAAGACAGATAACTGGGTGACTGTCAGGAAAGGGAAGGGGAATGCACAGCCAGTGTATAGTACACCTGTTGCCATTCTCCTCAATAATTATACAAGTTTAGATACTATTGAGGGAGGCAACCTACCAAACGTAGCTGCTGTGACTAGATGTCTGGCACTGAGTCTGGTGTGGCTCAGAAGAGCAAAGAGGTGAATAGGACTGCACTGTTGATAGGAGATTCCTTAGTCAGAGGAACAAAGATGCGGTTCTGATGCTTCCCTGGTGCCAGGATCGGGGATGTCTCAGATCAGGCCCAAGGCTTTCTGAAGGGTGAAAGTGAGCAGCCAGAAATCTTGGTGCACATTGGCATCAATGACATAGGTAGACAAGGTGAGGAGGTCCTGAAGACAGATTTTAGGGAGCTGCGGATGCGGTCTAGAAGATTGATGAGGGAAGAGTGGTTAACATTCTTTGCCATAGGCAGCTGTGGAGGCCAGATGACTGGGTGTATTCAAGGCAGAGGTAGATAGGTTCTTGATTAGTCAGGGCATTAAAAATAACAGGGAGAATGGGGTTGAGAGGAAAAATAGATAAGCCATGATGAAATGGTGGAGCAGCTTCGATGGGCCAAATTGCCTAACTCTGCTTCTATCTCTTGTGGTCTTAAGAACATAGTCTACTTGACTACAAGGTCCCCCATGGCAGCTTGGTCCAGAAGGTTAATTCACATGAGATCAAAGGTGAGGATGGGTGGAGTCATGGGGTGATGATATGCTGCTTTTCATATTTGAGGCCCATAAGAGTGGTGTACCCCCGGGATTGGCGCTGGTTCCATTGTGAAGGTTGAGAGAGTGCAGGATTGATTAATGAGGATGCTATCAGGTCTAGAGGGCCTGAGGTATAGGGAGAGGATGACTACAAGATAAGAAGAGAGAGATTTAAAAGAGACTGGAGAGGTAACTTCTTTACACAGAGGGCAGTCAGTGCCTGGAAAGAGCTGCCAGAGGAAGTGGTCAAATCAGGCACAAGTATAGCATTTAAAAGCTATTTGGAACTATACGTACATGGAGAGGATGAGCTTGCATCCTCCTTAATCTCCTGCACCCCCTCGATCTTCACATTGGATCCAGCACTGATCCTTGTGGCACACCACTGGTTATGGGCCCTGAATATGAAAAGCAGCCCTTCATCACCCCATGACTCCCACTCTCACCCTGGATCTCATGTGAATTAACCTTCTGGACCAAGCTGTCATGGGGGACCTTGTAGACAAGTAGACAATGCCTATAAGACCATAAGAGATAGGAGTAGAATTAAGCCATTTGGCCCATCAAATCTGCTCTGCCACTTCATCATGGCTGATCTATGGCTGACCTGCAGCTGGGTCTAGCAGGGAGGATGCTGTGGTTAACATGGATTAGTTGGGCTGTATGATCCTATGACATGCTGTATGACTCTACAACTCTATGGTTGAGGTTGAGATGAGTACAGTAAATGCAAGGCAAATGGAAAAGTGTTTATGGAACTGGAGGAGATAGCAGAGGTACTTAATGAATACTTTGTTTCAGTATTCACTACGGAAAAGGATCTTGGCGATTGTAGGGATGACATACAGTGGACTGAAAAGGTTGTGCATGTAGATATTAAGAAAGAGGATGTGCTGGAGCTTTTGAAAAGCATCAAGTTGTATAAGTCACCGGGACAGGACGAGATGTACCCCAGGCTACTGTGGGAGGCAAGGGAGGAGATTGCTGAGTCTCTGGCAATGATCTTTGCGTCATCAATCGGAGGGGTTCTGGAAGATTGGTAGGTTGTGGATGTTGTTCCATTATTCAAGACAGGGAGTAGAGATACCCCAGGAAATTATAGACCAGTGAGTCTTACTTCAGTGGTTGATAAGTTGATGGAGAAGATCCAGAGAGGCAGGATTTATGAACATTTGGAGAGGCATAATATGATTAGGAATAGTCAGCATGGCTTTGTGAAAGGCCAGAAGGAGCCTGATTGAATTTTTTGAGGATGTGACTAAACACATTGATGAAGGTAGAGCCGTAGATGTAGTGTATATGGATTTCAGCAAGGCATTTGACAAGGTACTCCGTGCAAGGCTTATTGAGAAAGTAAGGAGGCATGGGATCCAAGGGGACATTGCATTGTGGATCCAGAACTGGCATACACACAGAAGGTAAAGAGTGGTTGAAGATGGGTTCTATTCTGCTTGGAAGTCAGTCACCAGTGGTGTGCCTCAGGGATCTGTTCTCCGACCCCTACTCTTCATGATTTTTATAAATGACCTGGATGAGGAAGTGGAGGGATGGGTTAGTAAATTTGCTGATGACACAAAGGTTGGGGTGTTGTGGATAGTGTGGAGGGCTGTGAGAAGTTACAGTGGGACATTGATAGGATGCAAAACTGGGCTGAGAAGTGGCTGATGGAGTTCAACCCACATAGATGTGAGATGGTTCATTTTGGTAGGTCAAATATGATGACAGGATATCATATTAATGGTAAGACTCTTGACAGTGTGGAGGATCAGAGGGATCTTGGGGTCTGAGTCCATAGGACACTCAATGCTGCTGCACAGGTTGACTGTGTGGTTAAGAAGGCATACGGTGTATTGGCCTTCATTAATCGTGGGATTGAGTTTAGGAGCCGAGAGGTAATATTGCAGCTATATAGGACCCTGGTCAGACCCCACTTGGAGTACTGTGCTCAGTTCTGGTTGCCTCACTATAGGAAGAATGTGAAAACCATAGAAAGGGTGCAGAGGAGATTTACAAGGATGTTACCTGGATTGGGGAGCATGTCTTATGAGAAAAGGTTGAGTGAACTTGGTCTTTTCTCCTTGGAGCGACAGAGGATGAGAGGTGACCTGATAGAGGTGCATAGGATGATGAGAGGCATTGATCGTGTGGATAGTCAGAGGCTTTTTCCCAGGGCTGAAATGGCTAGTATGAGAGGGCACAATTTTAAGGTGCATGGTAGTAGGTACAGAGGAGATGTCAGGGGAAAGTTTTTTTACACAGAGAGTGGTGAGTGCATAGAATGGGCTGCCAGCAATGGTGGTGGAGGCAGATATAATAGGGTCTTTTAAGAGACTCCTGGACAGGTACGTGGAGGTCAGAAAAACAGAGAGCAATGAATAACTCTAGGCAATTTCTAAGTTAAGGACATGTTCGGCACAGCTTTGTGGGCCAAAGGGCCTGTATTATGCTGTAGGTTTTCTATGTTCCTATGTTCATAAGGCCTTTAGAAACATTAATATTCAGAAGGATCTTGGGGTGCAAGTTCATATCTCCCTGAAAGTGTCAACACAAATAAATAGGGTGGTATATGGCATACCTGTGTTCATTGTTGGGGTGTTGAATATAAATGTTGGGAAATCATGTTGGTTGCAGCTGTATAAAACACTGGTTGGGTCGCATCTACAGTGTTGTGTGGAGTTCTGGTCACTGTATTAGAAAATATGTGGAGGCTTTGGAGAGTGTGCAGAAGGTGCTTATCAAAATGTTGCCTTAGATTAGAGTAGTAGCTGTTACGTACCCCGTAACTGGGTGTCTTACCAGCAAAGATAGAAGTATCCGTTGGAGTCTGGTACTATTTTCAAAACAGTGTTTATTAGTAAAATATACAAATCAATATCAACAATGCAAATATACAGATAATACACATTAGCAATACTAAACCTAAAAGTGTGGGTATAATAATAATAAATAATAAACAAGCTCTATCATTGTCTAGGGGATAATGAATTATCATGGGAAAGTATAAAGTTCAGTTCAGTTCATGTAGGCTGAGGTAGTTGTTGGTTCTTTTGTTGTAACCGTTGGAGGGAGGGAGGGAGGGAGAGAGAGAGAGAGAGAGAGAGAGAGAGAGAGAGAGAGAGAGAGAGAGAGAGAGAGAGAGAGAGAGAGAGAGAGAGAGAGAGAGAGAGAGAGAGCAAACAGTGACAGTCAGTCAAACCTTCCTTTACGTTCTTGATCCATCGATGTGTTGTTGTGGCCATTCAGGTATGACCCCTCTGTCCTTTAGCTAGACCATTCTTCTATGGTGGACTCGTCACCCAGGCAAGGGTGGACACACACACACAAGCCCCCACCGGCCTCGCTATAAACACTGTGAGTTAAAATTGACCGATCCTTCGTTCGGTCTCCGATGCCCCCACACCTTCTCGTGGGTTTCAACACTTTAGCAGTGCTCACTAGTGTGTCTCCTGGTGTGTCTGAGGGGTGTCTCCCCAGACCTCACTTTTATCCCTACTCACGGGGTCTCAGGTGTCAATCAGTTTTGAATGGCTTAGCCCATCAAACCAGCCCACTCCGGCTGTCCACTGAGGAATTTTAATGAACAGAATGGTACCAAGTAAACAGCCCTCTCCAAAAGACATAACAGTAAATCAATGGCTCCTCTCCTCCCTCTTATCAGCAGCAGATGTTCCAACTTGTTTTCCTCTTGATCTCTCTTTCTCTCTCATGAGCAGCGTGGTAACAGTAACAGTTTGTGATTCTCCTGGGAGGGGGACATATGGGCAACTCTGTACCCTTCTGCCCATCAGAGTTCTTCATCCTTCGTAACATAGCTAAAAGGAAAGGCTAAACTAACTTGGGTAGATTTCTCTGGAGTGGTGGAGGCTGAAGGGAGATCTGATAGAAGCATCTTAAATAATGAGAGGTAACATAGAATATAGAGTAGTACAGCACAGTACAGGCCCTTTGGCCCACAATGTTGTGCCAACCCTTAAACCCTGCCTCCCATATATCCCCCCACCTTAAATTCCTGCATATACCTGTCTAGTAGTCTCTTAAATTTCACTAGTGTATCTGCCTCCACCACTGACTCAGGCAGTGCATTCCACACACCAACCACTCTCTGGATAAAAAGCCTTCCTCTAATTATTCCCCTTGAACTTCCTACCCCTTACCTTAAAGCCATGTCCTCTTGTACTGAGCAGTGACGCCCTGGGGAAGAGGTGCTGGCTATCCACTCTGTCTATTCATTTTAATATCTTGTACACCTCTATCAAATCTCCTCTCATCCTCCTTCTCTACAAAGAAGGAGAGCCCTACAAAGCCCTAGCTCCCTTAATCTCTGATCATAATCCATACTCTCTAAACCAGGCAGCATCCTGGTAAATCTCAACTGTACCCTTTCCAATGCTTCGACATCCTTCCTATAGTGAGGCGACCAGAACTGGACACAATACTCCAAGTGTGGCCTAACCAGAGTTTTATAGAGCTGCATCATTACGCGCAACTCTTAAACTCTATCCCTCGACTTATGAAAGCTAACACCCTATAAGCTTTCTTAACGACCCTATCTACCTGTGAGGCAACTTTCAGGGATCTGTGGACATGCACCCCCAGATCCCTCTGCTCCTCCACACTACCAAGTATCCTGCCATTTACTTTCTACTCTGCCTTGGAGTTTGTCCTTCCAAAGTGTACCACCTCACACTTCTCCAGGTTGAACTCCATCTGCCACTTCTCAGCCCACTTCTGCATCCTATCAATGTCTCTCTGCAGTCTTCCACATCCTCTACACTATCTGTAACACCACCAACCTTTGTGTCGTCTGCAAACTTGCCAACCCATCCTTCTACCCTCACATCCAGGTCGTTAATAAAAATCACAAAAAGTAGGGGTCACAGAACTGATCCTTGTGGGACACCACTAGTCACAACCCTCCAATCCAAATGTACTCCTTCCACCATGACCCTCTGCTTTCTGCAGGCAAGCCAATTCTGAATCCACATGACCAAACCTCCCTGGATCCCATGCCTTCTGACTTTCTGAATAAGCCTACTGTGTGGAACCTTATCAAATGCCTTACTAAAAACCATGTAGATCACATCCACTGCACTATCTTCCTCTATATGCCTGGTCAGTTCCTCAAAGAACTCTATCAGGCTTGTTAGACATGATCTGCTCTTCACAAAGCCAAGCTGATTGTCCCTGATCAGACTATGATTCTCTGAATGCTCATAGATCCTATCTATATCTATCTTGGATAATGTCTCCCATCCAATCCATAATGTACTGGTTAGGCACAGGAGTACATTCAGCCAGAGACTCATTACACCGAGATGTAACACTGAGCGTCATAGGAAGTCATTCCTACCCGAGGCCATCAAACTTTACAACTCCTCCCTCGGAGTGTCAGACACCCTGAGCCAATAGGCTGGTTCTGGACTTATTTCCACTTGGCATGATTAACTTATTATTATTTAATTATTTATGGTTTTATATTGCTATATTTCTACACTATTCTTGGTTGGTGCAACTGTAACCAATTGGGTAACGAAACCCAATTTCCCTCGGGATCAATAAAGTATGTATGTCTTTCTGTCTGTCTGAGCGTCCTGTTTCTGTCCATAGAATCTCCTGTCTGTTCCATTGACTATTGAGACCCTTATCACTACCACTCCCCTCTTCTCCCTGATCAGACCATGATTCTCTAAATGCCCATAGCTCCTATCTCAAAGAATTTTTTCCAACAGCTTTCCCATCATAGACGTAAGGCTCACTGGTCTATAATTACCCAGACTATCCCTACTACCTTTTCTGAACAAGGGGACAACATTCGCCTCCCTCCAATCCACCAGTAACATTCCAGTGGACAATGAGGACATAAAGATCCTAGCCAGAGGCTCAGCAATCTCTTCCCTCGCCTCGTAGAGCAGCCTGGGGAATAATCCGTCAGGCCCCGGGGTCTTATCCATCCTAATGTACAAACGTATTTTAACAACACCAACTCCTCCTCTCCCTTAATATCAACATGCTCCAGAACTTCAACCTCACTCATATTGTCCTCACCATCATCAAGTTCCCTCTCATTGGTGAATACCGAAGAGAAGTATTCACTAAGGACCTCGCTCACTTCCACAGCCTCCAGGCACATCTTCCCACCTTTATCTCTAATCAGTCCTTCCTTCACTCCTGTCATCCTTTTGTTCTTCACGTAATTGAAGAATGTCTTGGGGTTTTCCTTTATCCTATTTGCCAAAGCTTGCTCATGCCCCCTTCTTGCTCTCCTCAGCACCTTCTTAAGCTACTTTCTTGTTACCCCATATTCCTCAATAGCCCCATCTGATCCTTGCTTCCTAAACCTCATGTATGCTGCCTTTGTCCACCTGACTAGATTTTCCACCTCACTTGTCACCCATGGTTCCTTCACCCTACCATTCTTTATCTTCCTCACCGGGACAAATTTATCCCTAACATCCTGCAAGAGATCCTTAAACATCGACCACATGTCCATAGTACATTTCCCTGCAAAAACATCATCTCAATTCACACCCGCAAGTTCTAGCCTTATAGCCTCATAATTTGCCCTTCCCCAATTAAAATTTTTCCTGTCCTCTCTGATTCTATTCTTTTCCATGATAATGCTAAAGGCCAGGGAGTGGTGGTCACTGTCCCCCAGATGCTCACCCATTGAGAGATCTGTGACTTGACCCGGTTCGTTACCTAATACTAGATCTAGTATGGCATTCCCCCTAGTCGGTCTGTCAACATACTGTGACGGGAATCCATCCTGGACACACTTAACAAACTCTGCCCCATCTAAACCATCGGAATTAATCAGGTGCCAATCAATATTAGGGAAGTTAAAGTCACCCATGATTACAACCCTGTTATTTTTGCACCTTTCCAAAATCTGTCTCCCAATCTGCCCCTCTGTATCTCTGCTGCTACCAGGTGGCCTATAGAATACCCCCAGTAGAGTAACTGCTCCCTTCCTGTTCTTGACTTCCACCCATAATGACTCAAAAGAGGATCCTGCTACATTACCCACCCTTTCTGTAGCTGTAATAGTATCCTTGACCAGTAATGCCACCTCTCCTCCCCTTTTCCCCTCCCCTCTCTATCCCTTTTAAAACACTGAAATCCAGGAATTATGAGAATCCATTCCTGCCCTGGTGCCAGCCAAGTCCCTGTAGTGGCCACTATATCATAATTCCTTCTATGTATCTAAGCTCTCAGTTCATCACCTTTGATGCTTCTTGCATTGAAGTACATGCATTTTAGCCCTTCTACCTTACTACCTTTACACCCTTTATTCTGCTTCTCTTTCCTCAAAGCCTCTTTATATGTTAGATCTGGCTTTACTGCATGCACCATACTTGCAGTTCTCGCATGACCTTTATCCTCCTCCACCTCACTATCTGCTCTAACACTGTGTAAAGAGAGTACTCATCAGAATATTTCCCTAGGGTAGATATATCAAATACCAGAGGGGATGGGTTTAAGGTGAGAGGGGGCATATTTAAAAGAGATTAGCAAAACAAGTCTTTTACGCAGAGTGATGGGTGCCTGTAACGTGCTGCTAAGGGATGTGGTAGTAGGAGATACAAACACAATATTTATGAGGCACTTAGACCGGCACATGTCAGGCAGAGGGTAGGGAGATACAGACTACATTAAGGCTGATTAGTTCCAATTGACATCATAGTCAGCACAAACACAGGAGTCTTTGAACAGTGAGTTCATTTCAGTTCCTGAGACACTATGACTTTAGAAATCATTTATTTCTTGATCTGTTGTAGAAACTTTTATTAAAACTTTGGAAACATTCAAGAAGTTGGACATTGTTTGTAACAATGCTGGCATCCTAGATGAAGAGAAATGGGAAAACTGTATCAACATTAACCTGGTAAGTACACAGCTGGTCTATCAGATTGCAGTTATACTTCCTGTCCCATCCCCAATGTTCTTACAGCTATCTGCTTTAATGTGAAGCTGCTTATCCACCATTACATGACTCTCCAAACATGGAAACTTTCTGACTATGGATATGTCAAATGGAGATAAGTGAAGAGGACATAGAGGGAAGAGTTTTTTTTAGTAGTTAGAATCATAGGACTTAGGAGCAGGCCCTTTGATCCTTCTTGTCCATGCCATCTACCAAGTACTAAAAGTTTTTCAGTTACATAAACAATAAAAAGGTGAGAGTTGATATTGGGCTACTGGAAAATGATGCTGGTGAGGTAGTAATGGGGCACAAAGAAATGGCTGATGAAATTACTGAGTGCTTTGCATCTGTCTTCATTGTGGAAAACACTAGTAGTGTGTCAAAGGTTCATGAGTGTCATTGAAATTATAAAGGGAAAAGTACAAGGCAAACGGAAAGGTCTTAAGGTAGATTAGACACCTGGACCAGATGGACTACATCCCAGAATCCTGAGAAAGGTTACTGAAGAGATAACGGATGCATTAGTCATGATCTTTGAAGCATCACTTAATTCTGGCATGGTTCCAGACAACTGGAAAATTGCAATTGTCATGCTACTCTTTAAGAAGGGAGGAAGACAAAAGAGAGGAGATTATTGGCCAGTTAGCCTTACCTCAGTGGTTGGGAAAGTGATGGAGTTGATTATTAAGGATGAGGTTTCAGGGTACTTGGAGACTAATGATAAAATAAGTCAAAGTCGGCAGGGTTTCTGTGAATGAAAATATTGCCTGACAAATCTGTTAGAGTTCTTTGAGGAAGTAGCAAGCAGGGCGGGCAAAAGTGAGGCAGTAAATGTCACTTACTTGGATTTTCAGGAGGCATTTGATAAGATGCCACACATGAGGCTGCTTAACAAGATAAAATCCTATGATGTTACAGGAAATATACTGGCATGGATAGGAGTGTGTGACAGCAGGATGCCACGAGTGGGAATAAAGGGGGCCTTTTCTGGTTGGCTGTGACTAGTGATGTTCCTCAGGGTTCAGTATTGGGACCACTGCTTTTCATATTGTTTGTCAATGATTCAAATAGTGGAATTGTTGGCTTTGTGGCAAAGTCTGTGGATGATACGAAGATAGGTGGTGGGGTAGCTAGTGTTGAAGAAGCAATGTGATTGCAGCATGACAAACAAATTGGAAGAATGGGTTAAAAAGTGGCAGATGGAATGCACTGTTGAGAAATGTATAATAATACACTTTGGTAAAAGGAACAATAGTGCAGACTATTATCTAAATAGGGAGAAAATTCAAACATCAGAGGTGCAAAAGGACTTAGGAATTCTCATGCAAGACTCAGAACGTTAATTCACACAAAATGCTGGAGTAACTCAGCAGGACAGACAGGATCTGTGGAAAAAAGTACAGTTGACGTTTCAGACGAAAACTGGAGAATAAAGCTGAGGAGTAGATTTGAAAGGTGGGGGCGGGGAAAGGGAAAGAGAAACCTGGAGGGGGGAAGATGAGGTAAAGAGCAGGGAAGTTGATTGGTGAAAGAGACAGAAGGCTATGGAAGAAAGAAAAAGGGATGAGGAGCACCAAAAGGGTGGGCAAGGATACAAGGTGAGGGAGGGATTGGGGGGGGGGGATGGGAAGTAGTAAAGGATGGCAGGTGGGAGGCATTACCAGAAGTTTGAGAACTTGTTCTTCTTACCATCAGGTTGGAAGCTTCCCAAACGGAATATAAGATGTTTTTCCTCCAACTGAAGTGTGGCCTCATTATGACAGTGGAGGAGGCCATGGATGGACATATTGGAAAGGGAAGTGGAATTAAAATGGATAGCCACTGGGAGATCCTGCTTGTTCTGGCAGATGAAGTGTAGATGCTCAGTGAAGTGGTCTCCCAATCTATGTCGGGTCTCACTGATATGCAGAAGGCCACACCGGGAGCACCAAACACAGTAAATGACTCCAACAAACTCACAAGTGAAATGTCGCCTCACCTGGAAGAACTGTTTAGGGCCCTGAATAGTAGTGAGGGAGGAGGTGTAGGGGCATGTGTAGCACTTGTTCTGCTTGCAAGGGTAAGTGCCAAGAGGGAGATCAGTGGGGAGGGACAAATGGACAAGGGAGTCACGTAGGGAGTGATCCCTGTGGAAAGCAGAAAGATATACTTGGTGGTGGGATCTCATTGGAGGTGGCGAAAGTCTTGGAGAATTATGTGCGGGACATGGAGGCTGGTGGTGTGGTAGGTGAGGACAAGAGGAACCCTATCCCTTGAAGGGTGATGGGAGGATTCTAATTCCACTTCTCATTCCCATTCCGATATGTCCATCTATGGCCACTGTCATGACAAGGTCACACTTAGGTTGGAGGAACAATACCTTATATTCCATTTGGGTAGCCTCCAACTTGATGACATGAGCATCGATTTTGTCAAACGTCCATTAATGTCCCCCAACCCCACCCCCCTTCACTATTTCCCATCCCTTATCCTTCCCTCACCTTATCTCCTTGCCCACCTTTCACCTGCCTCTGGTGCTCCTACCCTGCCCCCTTTTTTCTTTCTTCCATGTCCTTTTGTCTCTTTCACCAATCAACTTCACAGATCTTTACTTCATCCCTCCCCCTCCAGGTTTCACCAATCACCTGGTGTTTCTCTCTCCCCTCCCCCCCAACCTTTACATTTACTCCTCAACTTTTTTTCTCCAGTCCTGCTGAAGGGTTTTGGCCTGAAAGGTCGAATGAATTTTTTTCCATAGATGCTGCCTGGCCTGCTGAGTTCCTCCAGCATTTTGTGTGTGTTGCTCAGATTTCCAGCATCTGCAGATTTTCTCTTGTTTCAGAAGGTTAATTCACAGGTTGAGTCTTTGATAAAGAAGGCAAATGCAATGGTGGTATTTATTTCAAGGGGAATAGAATATAAAAACAAGGAGATAATGTTGAAGCTTTATAAGACACCAGTCAGGCCACACTTGGAGTATTGTCAACAGTTTTAGACCCCTTATCTCAGAAAGGATGTGTTGTCATTGGAGAGAGTCCAGAGGAGGATCACAAGGATGATTCCAGGAATCAAGGGGTTAACATACGAGGGGCATTTGGCAGCTTTGGGCCTGTACTCACTGGAATTTAGAAGAATGTGTGGGGATCTTATTGAAACCTACCAAATGTTGAAAGGACCAGATAAGGGGGATGTGGAGAGGATGTTTCCTCTGGTGGGGGTATTCAGAACTAGAGGGCACAGCCTCAAAATTCAGGGCAACCTTTTAGAGCAGAAGTAAGGAGGAAATTTCTTAGCCAAAGAGTGGTGAATCTGTGGAATGCTCTGCCACAGACTGTGGTGGAGCCCAAATCCAAGGTATGTTCAAAGCAGAAGTTGATAAATTCCCAATTGGTTGGGGCAACAAGGGATATGGTGAGAAGGCAGGTGTATGGGGTTTAATGGGATCCTGGATCAGCCACGATGAGTTAATGGAGTGGACTTGATGAGCTGAATGGCTTAATTCTGCTCCTATGTCTTACTAGTACTTGGTCGGTAGTCTTCTGTACCTCAGTGATTCAAGTTCTCATCCAACTTTTTCAATGTTATGTAAGTATCTGCATCTAGCAGCCCCTTGGAGAGTGTGTTCCAAATTCTAACTACACTCTGGCTGAAAAAGATTCTTGCTTAGTCTCCTTTGTGGCAAAACAAAAAAAAACCAAGCCCATCAACTCCCTCCCTCCTACTGAACTTTGTATCCCAGGCAACATCCTGGTGAATCTCCTTTGCATCCTTTCCAGTGCAATTACATTTCTTGCAGTGTTTGTGAATATTCTAGATACTGCCTAACTAAAATTATAGAATAATTTCTCTGCTCTTTGACTTTCTGCTCCAACTGCCTTCCTTGTTACCTTATTTACATGTTCTGCCACCCCTGAGGATGCTGGGATCTGCACATCAAGCTCTTCAGTTCCTCAATACTCCTGAGGATCCAACCACTAATTGTGTATACGCTATCTCAATTAGCCTGTAATTATTATGAATATCACCAGCATTTTCTGGCCTTATGCCACACTAATTTCTGTGCTTATATGTCAGGTTGGCCTGATCAGAGCAAGTCAGCTGGCTCTGCAGCACATGGGCATGGAAAATGGAGGTTCAGGAGGAGTGATCATTAATGTGGCCTCTTTAGCAGGTAAATGTAGCAAGATTGGTTTATCAGTGCATGTTGTTATAAACTCTTCTCCATGTGGTTAGTGGGTTAGAAACACTAAACTTAACAATGCATGGAGCAACGCTTCATATTCCATCTGGGTAGCCTCTGACCTGATGATGTCAACATTGATTTCTCTGACTTTTGTTCATTTCTTACCCGTCTCCTCTATTTTTCCATTCCCCATTCTGGTTCCCCTCTTACCCTTTCTCTTCTCTTCACCTGCCCAGCTCCTCCCTCTGGTTGCATCTTTGTTCTCTTTCCTCCAAGATCCATTGTCCTCTCCCATCAGATTCCTTCTTCTTCAACCCTCTTCCACCTGCCACTTCCCAGCTTCTTATTTCACCCACCCTTCCACATTTACCCACCCCTCACCTGATCTCACCTATCACCTGCCATCTTGTACACTACCCCTCCCCCCAGCTTCTTACTTTAGCTTCTGTCCCCTTCCTTTCCAGTCCTGATGAAGGGTCTCAGTCTGAGTTGTTGACTGTTTATTCCCTTCCATAGATGCTGTCTGACCTGCTGAATTTCTCCAGCATTTTATGTGTGTTGCTCAAAATGTTTAACATCTGCAGAATCTCTTGTGTTTACTTAATGGAATAAGTTGTATTTCTCAAATAACGGCAAATGGAGTGCACACTTCCATTTGAGGTCTTCCCCTGTAAGTCTGCTCTGGCTTTGCTTGGCTGTGCAATATGTTATTGACAACTGCAGCCGGTGAGAACAGAGTATTTGTGGCATTGGAACCAGAGGAATGTACAGTGCCCGTGTTGATGTCAGGCATCGCTGCCCACTTATCGATGCCTAGTTATGACCATTGCTAGCTCTGGTACCAAGTGCCGCTCCTACTACTGCATAGAGACAGAGCCTAAAGAACAAGGCTCCAGCAATCAAGAGGTGGTCACAGGAGGCTGAAAAACAATTACAGGATTGTTCTGAGTCAGTGGACTGAGCAGTGTTCAAGAACTCATTTGAAGACCTGAATGACAACATCAGGATCACTGCAGACCTTATTAAAGCAGCCGTAGATAAGTATGTCCCCACAAATAATGAGAGGCATTGATCGTGTGAATAGCCAGAGGCTTTTTCCCAGGGCTGAAATGAGAGGACACAGTTTCAAGGTGCTTGGAAGTAGGTACAGAGGGGATGTCAGGGGTAAGTTTTTTACGCAGAGAATGATGAGTGAGTGGAATGGGCTGCTGACGGCGGTGGTGGAAGTGGAAACAATAGGGTCTTTGAAGAGACTCCTGGACAGGTACACAGAATTTAGAAAAATAGAGGGCTATGGGTAACCCTAGGTAATTTCTAAAGTAAGTACATGTTCGGCACAGCATTGTGGGCCAAAGGGCCTGTATAGCACTGTAGGTTTTCTATGTTTCTAAAATCAATCAGGGTTTTCCCCAATCAGAAGCCCTGGATGAACATTGAAATCTGGCACCTGCTGAGAGCCAGGTCATAAGACCATAAGATATAGGAACAGAAGTAGGCCATTCAGCCTATTGAGTCTACTCTGCCATTCAATCATGGACAGGTCCAATTCTTCCAGTCATTCCCCACTCCCCTGCCTTCTCCCCATACCCTTTGATGCCCTGCCTGATCAAGAATCTATCTATCTCTGCCTTAAATACACCCAAAGACTTGGCCTCCACAGCCGCTCGTGGCAACAAATTCCACAGATATACGACTCTCTGACTAAAGTAATTTTTCCGCGTCTTAGTTCCAAGAGACATCCTTCCATCCTGAAGTCGTGTCCTCTTGTCCTAGAATCCCCTACCATGGGAAGTAACTTTGCCATATCTAATCTGTTCAGGCCTTTTAACATTCAGAAATAAGGAGGCCAAAACTACACAGAAAACTCCAAGTGTGGTCTCATGAGTGCTTTATAGAGCTTCAACATCACATCCCTGCTCTTATATTCTATACCTTTAGAAATTAATGCCAACATTGCATTTGCCTTCTTCACAACCAACTCAACCTGGAGGTTAACCTTTAGGGTATCATGCACAAGGACTTCCAAGTCCCTTTCCATATCTGCATTTTGAATTCTCTCCCAATCTAAATAATAGTCTGCCCGATTATTTCTTCCACCATACACTTTGCAACATTGTATTTCATTTGCCACTTCTTTGCCCATTCCCCTAAACTATCTAAGTCTCTCTGCAGACCCTCTGTTTCCTCAACACTACCCGCTCCTCCAGCTATCTTTGTATCATCGGCAAATTTAGCCACAAATCCATTAATACTGTAGTCTAAATCACTGACATAATGTACCTCATGAAAAGCAGCAGTCCCAACACCGACCCCTGTGGAACTCCACTGGTAACCGGCAGCCAGCCAGAATAGGATCCCTTTATTCCCAGTCTCTGTTTTCTGATGACCAGCCAATGCTCCACCTATGCTAGTAACTTCCCTGTAATTCCATGGGCCCTTATCTTGCTAAGCAGCTTCATGTGTGGCATTTTGTCAAAGGCCTGAAAATCCAAGTATACCATGTTTACTGCATCTCCTTTGTCTACCTTGCTTGTAATTTCCTCAAAGAATTGCATTAAGTTTGTCAGTCAGGATTTTCCTTCCAGGAAACCATGCTGGTTTTGGCCTATCTTGTCATGTGCCTCCAGGTACTCCATAATCTTATCCCTAACAATCGATTCCAACAACTTCCCAACCACTGATGTCAGACTAACAGGTCTATAGTTTCATTTCTGCTGTCTCCCACCCTTCTTAAATAGCAGAGTAACATTTGCAATTTTCCAGTCATCCGGTACAATGCCAGAATCTGTCAATTCTTGAAAGATCATCATTAATGCCTCCGCAATCTTTCTAGCTACTTCCTTCAGAACCCGAGGGTGCATTCCATCAGGTCCGGGAGAATTATCCACTCTCAGACCATTAAGCTCCCTGAGCACCTTCTCAGTCGTAATTTTCACTGCACAAACTTCACTTCCCTGATACTCTTGAATGTTCGGTATACTGCAAATGTCTTCCACTGTGAAGACTGATGCAAAATACGCATTCAGTTCCTCTGCCATCTTTGCATCTGTCATTACAATACCTCCAGCGTCATTTTCTATTGGTCCTATATTTACCCTCAACTCTCTTTTACCCTTTATATACTTAGAAAAAGCTTTTAGTATCTTCTTTTATATTATCTTTTCCTTCTGAATGACCTTCTTGGTTTCCTTCTGCAAGTTTTTAAAAGCTCCCCAATCCTCTATCTTCCCACTAGCTCTGGCTTCCTTGTATGCCCTCTCTTTTGAACCATAGAACCATAGAACACTACAGCACAGAAAACAGGCCATTCGGCCCTTCTAGTCTGTGCCGAAACTTTATTCCGCTAGTTCCATTGACCTGCACCCAGTCCATAACCCTCCAGACCTCTCCCATCCATGTACCTATCCAATTTATTCTTAAAACTTAAGAGTGAGCCCACATTTACCACTTTAGATGACAGCTATTTCCACACTCCCACCACTCTCTGAGTGAAGAAGTTCCCCCTAAACCTTTCCCCTTTCATGCTAAAGCCATGTCCTCTTGTATTTATCTCTCCTAATTTAAGTGAAAAGAGTCTACTCACATTTGCTCTGTTTATACCCCTCATAATTTTGTAAACCTCTATCAAATCCCCCTTCATTCTTCTATGCTCCAAGGAATAAAGTCCTAACCTGTTCAATCTTTCCCTATAACTCAACTCCTGAAGACCCGGCAACATCCTAGTAAATCTTCTCTGCACTTTTTCAATCTTACTGATAACCTTCCTATAGTTAGGTGACCAGAACTGTACACAATACCCCAAATTAGGCTTTACTTTTACTTTGGCTCTGACTTCACTTGTCAGCCATGGTAGTGTCCTTCTTCCCTTTGAAAATTTGAAGATCAGAGGCATTCAAGTCTGGAGGTCAAGAATGCTACAAGAGATGCAGGTTATGATCTCTGGAAAACCATCTCTTGGGCAAAGTGGAGATTCCAGACTTGACTGGAATCAATGAAAGATGCTGGACAGTTGTGGCAGGGTTTGAATGCCATAGTCTCCTTCAAAGCTAAATTTTGCAATATAGGGGATAATAGAGCTTCACTTCCAGGTGTATGGTACCCATCTGCTTCAAGCAGGCTTCAATCGTACCAGTGCCCAAGAAGAGCATGGTAACCTGTCTAAACGACTATCGCCAGTGGCACTTACATCCACAGTGATGAAGTGTTTTGAGAAGCTGGTGCTGAAGTATATCATCTTCTATCTGAATGGTGGCTTGGATCTCCAATTCACTCATGAAGCAACAAGTCTACAGCAGATGCTACCTCGTTGGCTCTTCACACAACCCTGGAACATCTGGACAACAAAGGTGCATATATCAGGATGCTCGTTATCGATTACTGCTCAACATTTAACACCACAAACCCCTCAAAACTAATCAGTAAACCCCAAAACCTGGGTCTCAATACCCTCTTGCGCAATTGTATTTCCTCACTTGTAGACCTAGTCAGTCCGGATTGGCAAAAATATCCCCTCCACAATCTCCATCAGCATAAAAGCACCACAGGGATGAGTACTTATCCCCTGCTCTACTCACTTTACACTTATGACTATGTGGCTAAGTACGGCTCCAACACCATACACAAGTTTGCTGACCATAAGATCATAAGACTTAGGAGCAGAATTAGGCCATTCAGCCCATCGAGTCTGCTCTGCCATTCCATCATGGTTGATCCTGGATCCAACTCAACCCCATACACCTGCCTTCTCACCATATACTTCGGTGTCCTGACTGATCAGGAAATGATTAACTTCTGCCTTAAATATATCCACAGACTTGGCCTTCACTGCAGTCTGTTGCAGAGTATTCGAAGCATGTACTATTCTCTGACTAGAAACAATCTCCCTTACCTTTATTTTAGATTGTCATCCCTCAGTTTTGAAGCTGTGCTTTCTAGTTCTGGATACCCCCACCACAGGAAATATCCATTCCACATCCACCCTATCTAGCCCTTTCAACATTTGAAACTCATTAAGTTTCAATGAGATTCTCCTGCATTCTTCTAGATTCCAGTGAGTACAGGCCCAAAGCTGCCAAACACTCCTCATAATGTTAACACTTTCATTCCTGGAATCATCCTCATGAACCTCATCTAGATTCGCTCCAATGCCAACACATCCTTTCTGAGATATTGGGCCCAAACTGTTAACAATACTCCAAATACAGCCTGACTAGTGTCTTATAAAGGCTCAGCACTATCCCCTTGCTTTTATATTCTATTCCCCTTGAAATAAATGCCAGCTTTACATTTGTTTTCTTTACCAAAGACTTAACCTGTAAATTACCCTTCTGGGAGTCTTGTACGGGGACTCTGAAGTCTCTCTGCACCACTGATGTTTGAATCTTCTTCCCATTTAGATAATATTCGGCACTATTGTTCCTTTTACCAAAATGCATTATCATACATTTTCCCAACACTGTATTGCATCTGACACTTTTTTACCCATTTTTCCAATTTGTCTAAGTCTTGCTACAATCACTTTGCTTCTCAGCACTACCTACCCCTCCACCTATCTTCATATCATCTGCAAACTTAACCACAAAACCATCAATTCCAAATTCCAAATTCCAGATTATCCAAATCACTGACAAATAATGTGAAAAGCAACGGTCCCAATACTGACCCCTGAAGAACACCACTCGTCACTGGCAGCCAACCAGAAAAGGCCCCCTTTATTCCCACTCACTTCCTGCTGCCTGTCCCATCTGCTATCCATGCCAGTATTTTTCATGTAATGCCATAGGATCTTATCTTGTTAAGCAGCCTCATGTGTGGCACCTTATCAAACACCTTCTGAAAATCCAAGTAAATGATGTCCACTGCCCCTCCTTTGTCCACCCTGCTTGTTACTTACTTGAAGAACTCTTAACAGATTTGTCAGGCAAGATTTCCCTTTATAGAAACCATGCTGATTATCATTAGTCTTCAAGTACCCTGAAACCTCATCCTTAATAATAGACTCCAACAATTTTCCCAACCACTGAAGTTAGGCTTACTGGCCTATAATTTCCTTTCGTTTTCCTTCCTCTCTTCTTAAAGAGTGGAGCGACATTTGCAATTTCCATTCCTCTGGGATCATGCCAGAATCAAGTGATTCTTGAAAGATCATAACCAATGCACCTATTATCTCCTCAGCAACCTCTTCAAAATTCTGGGATGTAGTCCATCTGGCCTAGGTGACTTATCTACCTTAAAACCTTTGAGTCTGCCTAGCACTTTTTCCTTTGTCATAGCAATGGCACTCACAAGACCACAAGACAAAGGAGCAGAAGTAGGCCATTCGGCCCATCGAGTCTGCTCCGCCACTCCACCATAAGCTAAACTATTCTCCCATCTAGTTCCAATTTCCGGCTTTTTCCCCATATCCCTTGATACCCTGACTAATTAGATACCTATCAATCTCCTCCTTAAACATCCTCAGTGATTGGGCCTCCACAGCTGAATGTGGCAACGAATTCCATAAATCCACGACCCTCTGGCTAAAAAATTTTTTTCCTCATCTCTGTTTTAAATGGGTACCCTCTAATTCTAAGACTGTAACCTCTTGTCCTGGACTCACCCACCAAGGGAAACAGACTTTCCACATTTACTCTGTCCAACCCTTTCAACATTCGAAATGTTTCTATGAGATCCCCTCTCATTCTTCTATACTCTAATGAATACAATCCAAGAGCCGACAAACGCTCCTCATATGTTAGTCCCTGCATTCCAGTGAATCTTCTCTGAACTCTCTCCAACATCAGCACATCCTTTCTAAGATAGGGGGCCCAAAACTGCACACAGTATTCCAAATGGGGTCTCACCAGTGCCCCATAGAGTCTCATCAACACCTCCTTACTCTTATACACTATTCCTCTTGAATAGTGTTCCACTCACTCCTGCTTCCTGGCACTCACCGACCTCTGGCACTCTGCTGGTGTCTTCTACAGTGAAGACAGATGCAAAGTACCCATTAAGTTCATCTGTCATTTTTTTGTCCCCCATTACCTCACCAGCAACACACACAAAACGCTGGTGGAATGCAGCAGGCCAGGCAGCATCTATACAAAGAAGCACAGTTGACATTTCAGGCCAAGACCCTTCGTCAGGACTAACTGAAAGAAAGTCTAATAAGTAGTAAACTTCACTAGATAAGCCATCTCCAGAGATGGAGACAGAAAGTTCAAGAAAGGGGAGGGAGGTGTCGGAAACTACCTTACCAGCATCATTTTCCTGAGGTCCACTATCAACTCTCACCTCCCTTTTACTAATTATATATTTGAAAAATTTTTTGGTATCCTTTATATTATTGGCTTGTTTGCCTGCATATTTCATCTTTTCCCTTCTTATAGCTTTTTTAATTGCCTTTTGTTGGATTTTAAAAGCTTCCCAATTACGCAACTCCTCACTCACTTTTGTTACATTATATGCCCTTTCCTTGGCTTTTATGCAGTCTTAACTTCCCTTGTCAGCCACGGTTGCCTACCCCTGCCATTTGTGAACAATTTCTTCTGTGGGACATAACTATCCTGCGCCTTGTGAACTATTCCCAGAAACTTCAGCCATCTTTGCTCTGTCAACATCCCTGCCAATATCTTCATCCAATACACCTGGGCAAGCTCCTCACTCATTCTTCTGTAATTCCCTTTATTCTGTTGTGATACTGATACATGTGACTTGTGCTTCTCCTTCTCAAACTGCAGTATGAATTCAATCATATTATGATCACTGCCTCCTAAGGGTTCCATTATGTTAAGCTTCCTAATAAGATCTGGGTTATCACACAACAGCCAATCTAACATAGCCTTTCTCCAAGTAGGCTCAGAATCAGAATCGGGTTTGTTAACTTAGCAGCTGCAGTTCAATGCAATACATAACATAGAAGAAAAATAAATAAATAAATAAATAAATAAATAAATAAATAAATAAATAAATAAATAAATAAATAAATAAATAAATAAATAAATAAATAGCAGTTTGCGTGTATTGAATATATTAAAATCATGCAAGAAACAAATAATATATATTAAAAAATGGAGGTAGTGTTCAAGGGTTCAATGTCCATTTAGGAATTGGATGGCAGAGGGGAAGAAGCTGTTCCTGAATCGCCGAGTGTGTGCCTTAGGCTTCTGTACCTTCTACCTGATGGCAACAGTGAGAAAAGGGCATGCCCTGGGTGCTGGGGGTCCTTAATAATGGACACTGCCATTTTGAGACACTGCTCCTTGAAGATGTCCTGGGTACTTTGTAGGCTAGTGTCCAAGATGGAGCCGACTAAATTTATAACGCTCTGCAGCTTCAGTTGGTCATGTGCAGTTGCACGCCCCTCCCCCCGCCTCATACCAGACTGTGATGCAATCTGTCAGAACGCTCTCCACCGTACATCTACAGACGTTTTTGAGTGTATTTGTTGACATAGCAAATCTCTTCAAACTCCTAATGAAGTATAGCCACTGTCTGGCCTTCTTTATAACTACATCGGTATGTTGGGACCAGTTTAGATCCTCAGAGATCTTGATACCCAGGAACTTGAAACTGCTTACTCTCTCCACTTCTGATCCCTCTATGAGGATTGGTATGTGTTCCTTCATCTTACCCTTCCTGAAGTCCACAATCAGCTCTTTCGTCTTACTGACATTGAGTGCCAGGTTTTTGCTGTGGCACCATTCCACTAGTTGACATATCTCACTCCTGTATGCTCTCTCGTCACCACCTGAGATTCCACCAACAGTGATTGTATCATCAGCAAATTTATAGATGGTATTTGAACAATGCCTAGCCACACATTCAAGTGCAAATAGAGAGTAGAGCAGAGCACAAACCCCTAGGGTGCGCTAGTATTGATCGTCAGCGAGGAGGAGATGTTATCAGCAATCCTCACAGATTGTAGTCTTCTGGTTAGGAGTCAAGGATCCAATTGCAGAAGGAGGTACAGGGGCCCAGGTTCTGCAACTTCTCAATCAGGATTGTGGGAATGATGGTATTAAATGCCGAGCTATAGATGATGAACAGCATCCTGACGTAGCTGTTAGCGTTGTCTAGGTGGAGAGCTATTGAGATTGTGTCTGCTGTTGACCTATTGTGGCGATAGGCAAATTGCAATGGGTCCAGATGTTTGCTGAGGCAAGAGTTCAGTCTAGTCATGACCAACCTCTCAAAGCATTTTATCACTGTCGATGTGAGTTCTACTGGGCGATAGTCATTAAGGCAACCCACATTATTATTCTTAGGCACAGCTTCTCCTTCTCAAATTTCAGGGTGAATTCAATCATATAATGATCTTTTCCCCTAAGGGTCCTTTTACCTTAAGCTCTCTAATCAATTCCAGTTCTTCACATAAAACCCAATCGAGAATAACTGATCCTCCAGTGGGCTCAACTGCAAGCTGCTCTTAAAAAGCCATCTCATAGGCACTCTAGAAATACCCCTTCCTGGAATCCAGCATCAACATGATTTTCCCAGTCTACCTGGATATTGAAGACTTCCATGACTATTGTGACATTGCCCTTTTGGTATGCATCTTCTATCTCCATTTGTAATTTGTAGGCCTCATCCTTACTACTGTTTGGGGGTCTGTAAACAACTCCCATCAGGGTTTTTTTTACCTTTGCAGTTCCTTAGCTCTATCCACAATGATTCAACACTTTCCGACCCTGTGTAATCTCTTTCTAATAATTTGATTTCATTTTTTACCAACAGAACAACACTGTTCCCTCTGTCCTCTATAATGTGTATCTTTGGACATTAAGCTCCCAGCTGTAATCTTCTTTCAGCCATGATTCTGTGATGCCCACAACATCATACCTGCCAATCTGCAACAGTGCTGCAAGTTTATTTACCTATTCCATATACTGTGTGCATTCAGATACAACTCCTTCAGCCCTGTGTTCACCTTTCTTGATATTGTCTGCAATTTTGCTCTATCAATAGCATCTCCTCACTGCCCATTACCTCTGTTGTAATCCAGCTGCTGCATTATCTTCAGCACTACTATCTGCCTTTCCTACGATGCTTCTTGCATTGAAATATATGCAGCTCAGGACACTAGTCACAGCATGCTCAACCTTTTCATTCCTGACTCTGTCTGAGGTCTAACTAACATATGCCTCCACAACCTCTCCACTAGCTGTTCCAGCCCTTTGGTTCCCATCCCCTTGCAACTTTTGTTTAAACCCCACCATGCAGCATTAACAAACCTTCCTGCTAGGATATTAGTCCCTCTCCAGTTCAGGTGCAAACCATCCCTTGTGTACAGGTCCCACCTTCCCTGGAAGAGATCCTCATGATCCAAAAATATTATGCCCTCTCTCATACACCAACTCATTATTCATGTTTTAAACTGTACAATCTTCCTAGTTCTGGCCTCACTAGCATGTGGCATGGGTAGCAATCCTGAGATCACAACCCTGGAGGTCCTGCCCTTTGACTTAGCACCTAACTCCCTGAACTCACTATGCAGAACCTCATCATCTGTTCTACCCATGTCATTGGTACCTACATGGACCACGACCTCTGGCTGTTCATGCTCCCTCTTTAGAATGTGCAGAACTCGATCAGAGACCTTCCAGACCCTGGCATCTGGCAATCAAAAACCATTTGGGAATCTTTTTCTCACCCACAGAGCTTTCTTCCATCCCCCTAACTATGAATCTCCTATCACCATAGCACGCCTCTTCTGCCCACTTCCCTTCTGAGTCACTGAGGCAAACTAAGTGCCAGAGATTCAGCTGCTATGACTCTCCTCAGTTGGGCCATCCCCTCTCCCCAACATTATTCAAAGTGGTATATCTGTTGTTGAGGGGGACGGCCACAGGGGTACTCTGCACTGGCTCCTTAAATCCTTTCCCCTTCCTGACTGTCACCCAGTGTCCTACCCCCTGTACCTCTTTATATGTCCTATCTATCACCCCTCCAGCCTCCTGAATGATCTGGAGTTCATCTAGGTCCAGCTCCAACTCCTTAACATGATTTGTTAGAAGCTACAGCTGGATGCACTTCTCACAGCTGTAGTCATTAGGGACGCTGGAGGTCTCCTTGCCTTCCCATATCCCACAAGAGGAGCATTCATAGGGGACAAAGCCTCAAGGTTCGGGGGAGTAGATTTAGAATGGAAATGAGGAGGAAGTGCTTTTCCCAGAGAGTGGTGAATCTGTGGAATTCTCTGCCCAATGAAGTAGCAGAGGCTACCTCAGTGAATATATTTAAGACAAGGCTGGATCGATTTTTGCAAAGTAGGAGAATTAAGGGTTATGGGGAAAAGGCAGGTAGGTGGAGATGAGTCCATGGCCAGATCAGCCATGATCTTATTGAATGGTGGAGCAGGCTCGATGGGCCAGATGGCCTACTCCTGCTTCTATTCTTATGTTCTTACGTTCAACTGTCCTGCCTGTCATCCCTTCTATTTTAGCTGGGCAGATATAAAGAAGACAATGAAAAAACATGAACTTTTCTTTCCTTTGATTTCTCTGACTGAAGCTTCTTTTCTCTGAAGCTTCAAAGAGCTAAAGCCTCAAGGACATCACTATGACTATGTCCACTCAGACGACGACTGCTGCGATGATGGCCACTGCCCCCTCCTTCCTTTAATTTGCTCTTGCTAATCAATCTCAAATGCCGCTTGGTTGCCGGTCAAAACTTTTTTGTTGTACTGACCTGCTGCTGACTTTTATCCTCTGGCAGTGTGCCTGATTGAAGTCTCCTCCTCTCAAAGCCTCCAATGTCTGGATTGACCTTTGGTCAAAGCTCCTTTTCACTGTACTGACCTGCTACTGCCTTTTATCCTTGGGCAGTGGACCTAGTTGGTCCCCTCCTCTCAAATCTTCCAATGTCCGCATTGGCCACTGGTCAAAGCTCTTTACCTTTGGCCTCACTTTTATATACTCTGTGTCCATCTCCTGAGTAAACACAAGTGCAAAAACTTATTTAAGATCTCCCCCTTCTGTTTCGGCTCCATACATGGATTATCATTCTGATCTTCCAGAGGACGAATTTTGTCCCTTGCAATTCTTGTGCTCTTAATATATCTGTAGAATACCTTAGCATTCTCCATAACATCTGGCAACTTCATGCCTTCTTTTAACCCTTCTCATTTCTTACTTAAAGGTTCTGTTGGATTTTTTATATTCCATAAACCCCTCATTTGTTCCTACCTTCCTATACCTGCTATGCACCTTTTTTGTCTTAACCAGACCCTCAATATCTCTTGAAGACCAAGATTCCATACACTTTAACCTAACTTGGCAGGGGGGTAGGAACCAGAGTGAAGGGACTTAAGATAGGATGGATGGTAAAGATAGCATGCAGTCAAGCTGTCAGGAAAACCAGGCATGTGATAGAACTTAGTTGCAGTCAACAGGCTGAGTATCAAAACATTAGGGATGCAGAATCAGGAAGAATAGCAAATATATGGTACTCAAGGTGATGTATCTATATGTGCGTAGTATAAGAAATAAGGTGGATGACTTTGTTGCACTATTACAGATTGCCAGGTATGATGTTGTGGCTATCACTGAATTGTGGCTGAAGGATGGTTGTAATTGGGAGCTGAATGTCCAAGGTTACACATTATACTGGAGGGATAGGAAGGTAGACAGAGGAGGAGGTGTGACTCTACTGGTAAAGAATGGCATCAAATCAGTAGAAAGATGTGACATAGGATTGGAAGATGTTGAATCCTTGTGGGTTGAGTTAAGAAACTGCAAGGTTAAAAGGACGTTGTTGGCAGTTATATACAGTGGCTGGGAGGTGGACCACAGATTACAACAGGTAATAGAAAAGGTGAGAAAAAAAGGGCAATACTATGGTAGTCATGGGAGATTTTAACATGTAAGTTGATTGGGAAAATCAGGTTGGTAATGGATCTCAAGAGAGTGAGTTTGTTGAATGCCTGAGACATGACTTTTTAGAGTAGTTTGTCATTGAGCCTACTAGGAGATCAGCTATACTGGATTGGGTGTTATATAATGGACCAGAGATGACTAGGCAAAAGAACCCTTAGGAACTAGTAATCACAATATGAATGAGTTCAACTTGAAATTTGATAGGGAGAAAGTAAAGTCTGATGTAGCAGTATTTCAGTGGAGTAAAAGGAAATTACAATGGCATGAGAGAGGAGTTGGCCAAAGTAAATTGGAAGGAGCTGCTGGCAGGGATGTCAGCAGAGCAGCAATAGTGTGCATTTCTGGAAGAAATGAGGAAGGTGCAGGCATTCCAAAAATGAAGAAATACTCAAGTGGTAAAATAGTACAACCATGGCTGACGAGGGAAGTCAAAATTATTGTAACAGCAAAAGAAAGGGCATACAACAAAGCAAAAATTAGTGGGAAGATAGAAGACTGGGAAATTTTTAAAAACCTGCAGAGAGCAAGTAAAACAATCATTAGAAGGGAAAAGATGAAATATCATAGCAAGCTAGCAAATAATATCAAAGTGGATAGTAAAAGTTTTTCATGTATGTTAAAAATAAATGAGAAATGAGAGTGGATGTAGGACCACTAGAAAATGAGGCAGGAGAAATAATAACGGGGTCAAGGAAATGGCTGATGAACTATAACCATATATCCATATAACAATTACAGCATAGAAACAGGCCATCTCAACCCTTCTAGTCCATGCCGAACGCTTACTCTCACCTAGTTCCACCTACCTGCACTCAGTCCATAACCCTCCATTCCTTTCCTGTCCATATACCTATCCAATTTTTTTTTTAAATGACAAAATTGAACCTGCCTCTACCACTTCTACTGGAAGCTCATTCCACACAGCTACTACTCTCTGAGTAAAGAAATTCCCCCTCATGTTACCCCTAAACTTTTGCCCCTTAACTCTCAACTCATGTCCTCTTGTTTGAATCTCCCCTACTCTCAATGGAAAAAGCCTATCCACGTCAACTCTATCTACCCCCTCATTATTTTAAATACCTCTATCAAGTCCCCCCTCAACCTTCTACACTCCAAAGAATAAAGACTTAACTTGTTCAACCTTTCTCTGTAACTTAGGTGCTGAAACCCAGGTAACATTCTAGTAAATCTCCTCTATACTCTCTCTATTTTGTTGACATCTTTCCTATAATTCGGTGACCAGAACTGTACACAATACTCCAAATTTGGCCTCACCAATGCCATGTACAATTTTAACATTACATCCTAACTCCTATATTCAATGCTCTGATTTATAAAGATTCAGAAGGAGTTGGGAGTCCTTGTGCAGAACATCCTGAAGGTTAACTTGCAGGATGAGTCAGTGGTCAGGAAGGCAAATGCCATGTTAGCATTCATTTCAAGAAGTCTAGAATACAAGAGCAAGGATCTGATGCTGAGGCTTTATAAGGCACTGGTGAGGGCCCACCTTTGATATTGTGAACAGTTTGGGCCCCTCATCTTAGAAAAGATATGCTGGAATTGGAGAGAGTCCAGAGGAGGTTCACAAGGATGATTCCAAGGAATGAAAGGATTATCATACAAGGAATCTTTGATGGTTCTGGGTCTATACTCGCTGGAATTCAGAAGGATGAGGGGGGATCTTAATGAAACCTTTCGAATGTTGAAAGGCCTAGAGAGAGTAGATGTGGACAGGATGTTTCCCATGGTGGAAGAGTCCAGGACAAGAGGGCACAATCTCAGAATAGAGGGGCTTCTTTTCAAAACAGAGATACTGAGAAATTTCTTTAGCCAAAGGGTGGTGAATTTGTGGAATTTGTTGCCACATGCAGCTGTGGCGGCCATGTCATTGGGTGTACTTAAGGCAGAGATTGATAGGTTCTTGATTGAACATGGCATCAAAGGTTATGGAGAGAAGGCTGGGAACTAGGGTTAAGGAGGAGATAAAAAAAGGATCAGCAATGATTGAATGATGGAGCAGACTCGATGGGCCAGATGGCCTAATTCTGCTTCTGGGTCTTAAGGTCTTATGGCTTACCTTTACTTTTTATTCTGACAGACACATGCTCTCAGAAATTCTCTTTTGAAAGCTTCCCACTTACTAAGTACACTTTTGCAGAAAACAGCCTGTCCCAGTCCACATTTGCCAGATCATTTCTAATACCATGAAAATTGGCCTTTCTCCAATTTAGAACTCAACTCGCAGATCAGACCTATTTTTTTGCATATTGACTTGAAACTAATGGCATTGTGATCATTAGAAGCAAATTATTTCCCTACACAAACTTTTGTCGCCTGCCCTGTATCATTCCCAAATAGCAGATCAAATGTCACATGTTCTCTCATTGGGACTTGTATGTCCTGTTGAAGGAAACTTTCCTGAACACATTTGACAAACTCTATCCCGTTTAGTACTTTGTACGATATGGGAATCCACTCAATATGTGGAAAGTTAAAATCACCTATTATAAAAAAAATTATGTGTCTTGCAAAAATTTGAAAATTCTCTACAAATTTGTTCCTCTAAATCCCTTGGACTGTTGGGTGGTCGGTAATATGCCCCATTGACGTGATCATACCTTTCTTAATACTCAATTCCACCTATAACACCTCACTAGACAAATTCTCCAGTCTGTCCTGAGGGAGCAATGCTGTGACATTTTCCCCGACAAGTTACTCCACCGTTCCTCCTTTAATCTCCCCGCTCTGTCATGTCTAAAACAACGGAAGTCCCGAATATTGAGCTGCCAGTCCTGCCCCTCCTGCAACTGTCTCACTAATGGCTATAATATCATAATTCCAGCAGTTGCTCCATGCCCTGAGCTCATCCACCTTTCATATGATACTTCTTGCATTGAAATATATGCAGCTCAGGACACTATCGCACCATGCTCAAACTTTTGATTCCTGACTTTCTCTGAGGTCTTACTAACATCTATCGCCACACCCTCTCCACTAACTGTTCCAGCACTCTAGTTCCGATTTGCATTTCTAGTTTAAGCTCCACTGTGCAGTACTAGCAAACCTCCCCACTGGGATGATTTAGTCCACTTCCAGTTCAGGTGCAAACCGTCTCTTCTGTACAGGTCCCACCTTCCCTGGAAGAGAGCCCAATAATCCAAAAATCTTACGCCCTCCTTCCTACACCAACTCCTTCGCCATGTGTTAAACTGTATATGTGATAAGAGACCATGACAAGGATGGTTTGGACCTGAGTGCTGGAGTATCTGAGGCTGGATTTGGGACAAAGTATAAAGCTGGAACAGGAACTGAGCAGAAACAAAACACTAGAAACTATGTCTGGTCAGGCTTCCAACTGAGCGCTGAAACTCAGATCAGGTGCTCTTTAAATACTCAATTCTTGGCACCCAAAGCATGATTGCCAATTAGCGGGATGGTCCTGAATCCTTAGAAGTGCTGTGCCAGCTATCCATATTCGGGAGAGTTAGAGCGTCTAAACACTGGAAGCTGGCGAGATTGAGTGCGTTGTAACAGGACCCCCTCCCCTTCAGCCAACCTCTAATGGCCCTGGCTGGTTAGAGAGATGTTGATGGTAGCCATGGATGAGACCCCAATCTAAGATGTACCTTTCAGGAACCCAGCACCATTCCTCAGGTCCAAATCCCTCTCAGTCCATGAGGAACTGCTGAACACCCCGAACAGTTCATGAATCCAGAATTCTTTTTACAGTGAACCCCTGTTCCCCATCAACAAATCTGGGTGTCTGTGGGATTGATGGTGGTGAGGCTAAAGGATTTCTCATGGATTTCAACTTGGAACTATAGAAAGTTGATCTTAAGGGTCTTTGAAAGCTGCAAGGCTTACTTTTTTGTGAACCTTGAAGGGTCCAATGAAATTGGGCAGCAATTTCCTAGATTCTACCTGCAAGAGGTCTTCTCTTGCAGTAAACCATTATTTCAGCCTTCCAAGTAGAGGCTAAAAAAAAATCTCCCTTGCCCTAGTCTATTTCTCCTTGCAGCGTTGGGAGAGACCTTCAGATGCAGGAACTCCAACTTCAGTCTCCTGCTCAGAGAATAATGGTGGACAATACCCAAATTGGTATTCAAAGGAGGACATCCCATGCATTAAATGCGGTAAAGTATATGAGCAACCTTTGCCCTCATCAAATGGTCACTCCACTCATCTGGTCTTTCAGAGGCCAGGCATCTTAGGGTGAGTGGAGTGACCATTTGATGAGGGCAAAGGTTGCTCATGATCCTGAGCCCTCCCAACTATCCATATTCTGAACAGTTAGAGCATGTAAACACCGTAAGCTGGTGCAGTTGGGTATGTGTCGTAACAATAATCTTCCTATTTCTGGCTTCACTATCATGTGGCACAGGTAACAATCCTGAGATCACAATCCTGGAAGTCCTGCCCTTTAAGTTAGCATCTAACTCCCTGGACTCCCCATGCAGAGCTTTGTCACTCATTGGTTTCTAAAGAGATCACAACCTCTGGCTGTTCAACCTCCCACTTAAGAATGCTGAGAACTTATTCTGAGATGTCCTACACCCTAGCACCCAGGAGGCAACATACCTTCCAGTAGTCTTGTTCTCATCCACAGAAACACCTTTCTATTCCCCTAACTAACAAATCTCATAAGACCATAAGACATAGGAGCAGAATTAGGCCATTTGGCTCATTGTGTCTGCTCCACCAATCAATCATGGCTGATCCTTATTTCCCCTCCTCAGCCCCACTTGCCAGCTTTCTCCCCGTAACCTTTGAGGCCATGTCCAATCAAGAACCTATCGAGCTCTGCCATAAATACATCCAACGACCTGGCCTCCACAGCTGCACATGGCAACAAATTCCACAAATTCACCACCTTCTGACTGAAGAAATCTCTCTGCATCTCTGTTTTTAAATGGATGCCTCTCTATTCTGAGGCTGTGCTCTCCATCCTAGACTCCCCACCATGGAAAACATCTTTTCCACATCTACTCTTTCTAGGCCTTACAACATTTGAAAAGTTTCAATGAGATCCCCCCTCATCCTTCCTAATTGCAGCAAATACAGACCCAGAGCCATCAAACGTTCCTCGTATGATATTCCTTTCATTCCTGGAATCATCCTTGTGAACCTCCCCTGGACCCTCTCCGATGCCAGCACATCTTTTCTAAGATGATCCAAAACTGTTTACAATACTCAAGGTTAGACTTCACCAGTGTCTTATAAAGCCTCACCATCAGATCCCTGCTCTTGTATTCTAGACCTCTTGAAATGAATGCTAACATGGCATTTGCCTTCCTCACCACCGACTCAACCTGCAAGGTAACTTTAGGGTGTTCTGCACAAGGACTCCCAAGTCCCTTTGCATCTCAGATTCTTGGATTTTCTCTCTGTTTAGAAAATAGTCTGTGCATCTATTTCTACTACCAAAATCAATGACCACACATTTTCCAACATTGTATTTCATTTGTCACTTTCTTGCCCATTCTCCTAAACTGCTTAAGTCTTTCTGCAGCCTACCTGTTTCTTCAAAGCTACCTGCCCCTCCACTAATTTTCGTATTATTGCAAATTTGGCAACTAAGCCACCTATTCCAACATTTAAATCATTGATATACAGTATAAAAAGTCAATCAGGAAACCTGAGTGAACTCCCCAACCAGTAATGCCACCCCTCCCACTCTGTTGTGTCTAAAACAAAGGAACCCTGGAATTTTGAGCTGCCAGTCCTGCCCCTTCTGCAACTGAGTCTCACATATAGCTACAATTCCATCTGTTGGTCCATACCCTGGCTCATTTTCCTATCTGACGATACTTCTTGTATTGAAATATATGGAGCTCAAAACATTAGTCACTCCATGCTCAACATTTTCTTCAAAAAAGAAATCAAGTCATTAGAAGGAGGTGGCATAGGGTCAGAAGATGTTGAATCATTGGGGATAGAGCTAAGGAACTGCAGTTCTACGAACTGCAAGGGTAAAAAGACCCTGATGAGAGTTCCATATAAACCGTCAAAGGATGTGGCCTATAGTTTTAAATAAGAGGTAGAAAATGCAGGCCAAAAGTGCAATGTTACAATAGCCATGGGGGGCTTCAATATGCAGGTAGATTGGGAAAGGCAGTTTGTTGCTGGTTTACAGAAGGGGGATTTCTAGAGCACCTGTGAGATGGCTTTTTAGAGCAGCTTGTGGTTGAGTCCACTAGAGGATCAGCTATTCTAGGTTGGGTGCTGTGCAATAAACCAGAATTGATTAGAAAGCTTAAGGCAAAAGAACCCTTAGAGGAAAATTATCTTTATATGATCAAATTCACCCTGAAATTTGGGAGAAGCTAAAGTCAGATGTATCAGTATTACAGTGGTGTGAAGGGAATTACAGAGGCATGAGAGAGGAATTGACCAGAATCAATTGGAAAAGAACACTGGCAGGGATGACAACAGAGCAGCAATGGCTGGAATTTCTGGAAGCAATTCGGAAGGCACAGGATATATACATCCCAAAGAGGAAGAAGTATTCTAAAGGAAATATGACACAATCTTGGCTAACAAGAGAAGTCAAGCCAACATTAAAGCCAAAGAGAGGGCATATAATAGAGCAAACATTAGTGGTAAGGTGTAGGATTGGGAAGCTTTTAAAAACCTTCAGAAGACAACTAAAGTCATTAAGAAGGTAAAGATGGAATACAAAAGTAGGTTAGCCAATAATATTAAAGAGGATTCCAAAAGTTTCTTCAGATCCATGAAGTATAAAAGAGAAGTTAGAATGGATATTGGACCACTGGAGAATGATGCTGGAGAGGTAGTAATGGAGACAAGGAAATGGCAGATGAACTGAATAAATACTTTGCATCAGTCTTCACAATGAGAGACAATGGCAGTATGGTGTCAGGGATCATGATGTGTTTGAAGTTACCATAGCTAGAGAGAAAGCTCTTGGGAACCTAAAAGGTCTGAAGGTGGATAAATCACCTGGACCAGATGGTATGCATGCTTAAGTTCTGAAAGAGGTTGTTGAAGAGATTATGGAGGCATTAGTAATGATCTTTCAGGAATCACTATATCCTGGAATGATTCTGGAAGACTGGAAAATTGCAAATATCATTCCATTCTTCAAGAAGGGAGAGAAGCAGAAGAAAGTAAACTATATAGGTCAGTTAGTCTGACTTTAGTTGTCAGGAAGATGTTGGAGTTAATTATTAAGGCTGAGGTCTCAGGGTACTTGGAGGGACATGATAAAACAGATAGCACTCGTCATGGTTTCCTTAAGGAAAAATCTTGCCTGACAAATGTGTTGGAATTCTTTCAAAAGATCACAAGCAGGATGGACAAAGGAGAATCAGTTGATGTTGCCTTTTCTGGTTGGCTACCGGTGACTAGTGGTGTTTCATGGGGATCTGTGTTGGGACCAATTTTTTTTACATTATATGTCAATGACTTGGATGAAGGAATTGATGGGTTGTTTTGCAAAGTTTGCAGACGATATGAAGATAGGTGGAGGAGCAGGTAGTTTTTTTAAAAAAAATTTAAATTAGTTTTTCAAAACATTTTACAAAATTAAAACCCCCAAATCCCAATGAGGAGCATTAATACAGTGCAAGATTAAGCATACAATAACAATATGTTACAAAGGAAGAGAATTTAACAAAAAAGCACCTAAATTAAAGACAAGTGAGCTTAGTGTCCTCCCCAAGCCCCACAACACAAGAAAAAAACAACAACTCCAGACCAACCACCACACAGTATAAAGAGTATAAGTCCAGACAGTCAAACTCCCATACTTTGAATACACTTAGCAACAGAGGATAATAATGCCTACTACCAGAAAAAAAAGGGAGCTGAAAGCAAGGGACCGAAAAGAAGAGAGAAAAAAAAACCCTAGTCAAGAGGAAGGTTATGAAAGTACTCGATAAAAGGTCCCCAGACCTTACGGAACTTTAGATCCGAATTAAGAACTGAATAATGAATTTTTTCGAGGTCCAAGCAGGCCATAATGTCGTTAAGCCATTGCGCATGAGTGGGCGGGGCAACATCTCTCCATCTAAGGAGGATCAAGCGTCTCGCCAGGAGAGAGGCAAAGGATAGTATTCGGCATTTGGTCGGACCCAGACATAAATCTGTCTCGCCCCAAAAACCAAACAGAGCAATTAAGGGGTTAGGTTCTAGGTGCTGATTCAGAATACCCGATAATGTAGTGAAGACATCTTTCCAGAATTTCTCCAAGCTAGGACAGAACCAGTACATATGGATGAGAGAGGCCACGCCCCTCTTGCATTTATCACAGAGCGGACTAATGCCAGGGTAGAATCGAGATAGTTTAGATTTAGACATATGGGCTCTATGAACAATCTTAAACTGTAAGAGGCAATGGCGAGCACAAAGGGAGGTTGAGTTAACCGATTTGAGAACTGAGTCCCAGCTCTCCTCGGATAAGGAGATATTTAAATCCTGCTCCCAGGCCATTTTAATTTTATCCACAGGGGCCCGTCGTAAGGCTGCTAGTTTATCTCGGATAATTGAAATTAAACCTTTACCTAGTGGATTAATGGAAAGAAATAGGTCCATAGCATTTTTCGCAGGCATTTCAGGAAAGTTAGGAATTAAAGGAGAAGTAAAGTGTCGGATTTGGAGATATCTGAAAAAGTGAGCGTTAGTGAACTTAACGGAGAGCTGTTGAAAAGAAGCGAAGCGATTATCAATGAAGAGATCTTCAAAATGTCTAATGCCCTTCCTGTACCAAACATGGAATGCTGAATCGTACGTAGTAGGTAAAAAGAGGTGATTATGTGCGACAGGGCTAGAAACGGAAAACCCCTGGAAACCATAGCATTTCCTGAACTGAGCCCATATACGCAAAGTGTGTCTAACCAGAGGATTAGCCATTGATCTGGGCAGACTGCTAGGGAGTGCAGAACCAAGAAGTGCAGATATAGATAATTCTTTGGTGGAGCTCAACTCCATTGCCACCCAGTTAGGGCACTCGAGTTGACCGTGGAAGAAAGACCAGAAGGCAGCACAACGTATATTAGCTGCCCAGTAATATAAGCGAAAGTTAGGTAAAGCCATGCCACCCTCTTTTTTAGATTTTTGGAGGTGGATTTTATTAATTCTAGAGCGCTTATTCTGCCACAGATATGACAAAATAATAGAGTCTAAGGAGTCAAAAAAAGATTTAGGAATAAAAATTGGGATAGATTGAAATAAGTATAGAAATTTGGGGAGAACATACATTTTAACAACATTAATACGACCTACCAAGGACATAGATAGAGGTGACCATTGTACCAGACTCTGTTTTATAGCATATGAAAGATTGACAAAGTTTTCACGAAAGAGATCTTTAAACTTCCTTGTGACTGTAATTCCAAGATAAGTAAATTGATTATGGACTACTTTAAAAGGGAGATCACGAAATATTAGTTCTTGTGCTTCTTTATTAATTGGGAAAAGTTCACTCTTATGTAAGTTGAGTTTATAGCCAGAGATCTGGCTAAACTGGTCAAGAAGTGAAAACATTAGAGGTAAGGATGTAGATGGATTTGAGAGAAAGAGTAATAAGTCATCAGCATAGAGAGAAACTTTATGCTCAACACCCCCTCTCCAAATCCCAGTCAATTCAGGACAATTTCAAAATGCTATCGCCAGAGGTTCTATAGCCAAATCAAAGAGAAAGGGACTTAAGGGGCATCCCTGACGGGTGCCACATTTGAGATTAAATACTTGGGATTTCTGAAAATTAGTTAGAACAGAAGCAGTAGGACACAGGTACAGCAATTGGATCCAAGAGATGAAACTTTGGCCGAGGTCAAATTTTTCTAAGACTGCAAAAAGGTAGTTCCACTCTATACAATCAAATGCTTTCTCCGCATCAAGGGAGATAACACATTCAGGAGTCCCAGTTGGAACTGAGTATAAGATATTAAATAGACGCCGAATGTTAAAAAAAGGGAGACGGTTTTTAATAAAGCCTGTTTGGTCATCAGAGATAATGGAGGGAATAACGGTTTCTAATCTATGAGCCAACACTTTAGCTAAGATCTTTACATCAACATTGAGCAGAGAGATCGGCCTGTACGAGGAACACTCTGTTGGGTCTTTGCCCTTTTTTAAAAGAAGAATAATAGATGCCTCATTGAAAGAGGGTGGCAATTTGCCGTAATTAAACGAGTCAGATAATACTGAAAGTAACTGAGGAGAAAGAAGTGAAGAGAATGATTTATAAAATTTCACAGGGAACCCATCAGGTCCAGGAGATTTCCCTGAGGACAGTGCAGAAATTGCAAAAGATATTTCTTCTGGTGATATAGGCGCATTGAGTTTGGCTTTGAAATCAGATGAAAGTGAGGGGATATTCAGATTCTGTAAAAATTGATCCACAGAGATATTGTCATTCAGAGATTCAGAGGAATAAAGCCGAGAATAAAAAATTTTAAATGCGTCATTAATTTCTAAATGATCCAATGTAAAGTCTCCGTTCTCCTTCCGGATCTTTGTAATATGTTGTTTGGCTTTGGAACGCCTCAGCTGATTGGCTAGGAATTTACCAGACTTATCCCCATGAATGTAAAAGCGGCTCTTGCTTTCGAGAAGTTGGCGTTCGACAGGTTGAGTGGACAGAAGGTTAAATTTAGTTTGGAGTTCAACGCGCTTCTTGTATAATTCAGGGTTCTTAGTTTGGGCATATATTTGATCCAAATCTTTAATCTGGTTAATGAGGTCTGCTCGATCTGCATGGGATCTTCTATTGAGATTTGCTGTGTAAGAGATTATTTGACCCCTCAGATATGCTTTCATGGCATCCCAGACAATCTGGGATGGCACTTCAGGTGATGTATTAGTGTTAAAATAAAAGGTTATCTGGTCCTTAATAAATTTTACAAAATCATCATCCGATAATAAAGTTGAATCGAACCGCCAGTGTTTGTTCCTCTGAGGGAGACCAGGAAAGTTCAGAGAGAGGGTAATTGGGGCATGGTCAGAAATCAGTATACTCTGACAGTCACAAGAGTGGGCAAATGGGATAAGTTGGTTATCGAGTAAGAAATAGTCAATTCTAGTGAAGGTATGGTGAACATGTGAGAAAAAAGAATAATCTCTCTCCGTAGGATGGAGGAAACGCCATATATCAGAGATACCAAAATTAGAGAGAAACGATTGAATAGCTAAGGCAGATTTAGTAGGTGATCTGGTAACAGAGGACGATCGGTCCAGTTTAGGATCCAACCAACAGTTGAAGTCACCACCCAATATAAGAGAGCATGAGTTTAAGTCTGGTAGTGAGGAAAAAAACCGTTCAAAAAAGTTAACATCATCAAAGTTGGGGGCATACAGGTTTGCTAGTGCAGCTTTAGTGTTATATAGTTTACCAGAAACAATAATAAAACGGTCATTTGTATCAGATATTTTATTATGGAGTTCAAAAGGAATATTTGAGTTAATAAGAATGGAAACTCCCCTAGCTTTAGCGGCAAAGGATGAATGAAAATGCTGACCCGCCCACTTTGACAGAAGCCGGGAGTTATCAAAACAACGAATATGAGTTTCTTGGAGGAAAGCAATGTCAGCTTTGAGTTGTTTAATATGTGAGAATACCTTCCTCCTTTTAACAGGGTGGTTCAATCCCTTTACATTCCAGCTCACGAATTTAAGTGCACTAGCCATTATCAATTACTAATGCATAAAAGGCAGCAGGCATATAAAAAGTCAAGCAGTACAATAGCAGTCTGGGAGCAGAGATGTAAGCATAGATTCGTAAGGTCAAAATATAAACATGTCCTAAGCAATAAAGAAATGTTGGAACTGGAAAATCCACCCCACTCGCACAACCCAAAACTAGACGGCTACCAAAACAAGTAGCTAGCTCTACCAAAAAAATTAACCCAAAAACAACTTCCAGATCTGTGTCATTAACAACAGTTCCGTATAAATACTATAGCAAATAATAACTAGTTTATGCACTAGAAAACATAACTACAGATTAGAACACCTTCTGCAGAAATATAAAACTTAATACAGAGAAAATCGGAAGAAAACCAAAACTAACCTACCCGCGAAAAATTATAGAAGAATAAAGTAAGGGAAATGGAAAAAAAAGGTAAGAAGGAAAAAGAAAAAAGAAGAGGAAGGGGAAAATTATAAATTCAAGACGAGTATTTATCAACCATTTACAGAGAAGGGAGAAAAAAATTCAGAGATTAGAAAAAAGGGGTGAAGAAAAGAAAAAGATAAAATAAATAAATATTTAAAACAAAGGAAAAATAAATCAGCAGTTGAACTGTGAACCGACAAACAGGGAGGCCTTCACTAAAGACTTCGAACCTCCAAAACAAGTTAGAGTTAGTCGTAGAACTCTGTAGGTAAAGTTATACAAGAATAAAAATAGATTGCACACACACCAAATCCCGGGAGAGATTGTCAACAGCCCTTAGAGTTTCAATGAATAGTGTCTGACTGATTCAAGTGAAGTCTGAGTCCAGAAAAAGTAATTTTGCTACGAGGAGTACTTATCCACCATTTTAGGAGGTCCGATCAGATTCCGAAGATGACTGGATAGCTGGAAGACTTGCCACAAACGCTTCAGCTTCCTTCGCTGATTTGAACCACTTGTATTTCCCAGTATTAAGCTTGATTCGTAGATCAGCAGGGTTACGAAGGGAAGGTTTGAAACCATGATCAAAAAGCACTTTCATTGCGCCTTTAAACTCAGCGCGCATCTTTAAGGTCTGGAGTGCGAAATCTTCCACAAAGCGAATGGTTGTATCCTTGAAAGGAAGCGACCACCTGCGACGCGCCTCTACGATCAGACTGTGTTTTACCTGGTATTGATGGAAACACAAGATTACTGGTCGAGGCGAGAGCCCAGAATTCCGGGGGGAACGTAAACTCTGTGTGCCCGTTCGAGCTCGGGCGACTTCGGAAGCAAATCTTTCCCGAATAACTCACAGAGAAACTCGGCGAAAAACTTCACGGTTGATCCCTTTTCAGTCGCCTCTGGCAATCCCAGAATTCTGATATTGCAGCGTCTGCTGCGATTTTCGAGATCCACCATTTTGGAAAGAAGTTTGTTAGATTTTTCCACTAAGCTGGAACAGAGAGTCTCCAAGTATCGAACATGACTTTCTAAATCTTCAGAAGTCGAATCGATGCGAGATAAGTGTTCAGCATGTTTGTCCACTTTATCGTTGATCCGATCCAGTTTGTCTTCTAACTGTTTGAAAGCGATTTTAAATTCCTTTAAGATTTCGTCTCGGAGCTTTCCCAGCGCAACCAGAGTCTTGTCCGACGGGGTCATAGCTTCTTTTCTCCCGGATTTAGAACTCTTGCTAGACATTGTAAGTTAGATATATTCACAGGCAAGTAAGAGATACCGAAATAATTCCTAACTAAGGTTTAAAAAATGGAGACATTTAGTGCAAAGATAGCGACAGTAACGGAACAAAAGTTCGGAGCAGCTAAACAATCGCCATCTTACCGGAAGTCCTGGAGCAGGTAGTTTTAAAGAAGTAGAGAGGCTATAGAAGGACTTAGACAGACTTGGAGAATTTGCAAATAAATGGCAGATGGAAGATAGTGTCGGGATATTTATGGTCATGCACTTTGGTAGAAGAAATGAAAGGATTGACTATTTTCTAAATGGAGAGAAAATACAAAAAAAAACTGAGGTGCAAGAGAACTTGGGAGACCTTGTGCAGGATTCCCTAAAGGTTAGTTTGCAGGTTGGGTCTGTCGTTAGGAAGGCAAATGCAATGTTACCATTCATTTCAAGAGGACGAGAATATAAAAACAAGGATGTAATGTTGAGACGTTGTAAAGCACTGGTGAGGCCTCACATGGAGTATTGTGAGCAGTTTTGTGCTCCTTATCTTGAAAGGTCTATGTTGAAATTCGAGAGGGTTCAAAGGAGGTTCACGAAATGATTCCAAGATTGAATGGCTTGTTATATGAAGAGCGTTAGATGGCTCTGGGCATTGGAATTTAGAGAATGAGGAGTGTCCTCATTGAAACCTATTGAATGTTGAAAGGCCTTGATAGAGTGAATTTGCAGAGGATGTTCCCTATAGTGGGAGAGTCTAAGAGCAGAGGACACAGACTTCGAATAGAGGTGTGTCCTTTTAGAATAGAGATGAGAAATTTCTTTAGCCAGAGAGTGGAGAATCTGTGGAATTCTTTGCCACAAGCAGTTGTGGAGGCTAAGCCTTTATGCATATTTAGTGAAGAGGTTGATAGATTCTTGATAGGCCAGAGCATGAAGGGATATGGGGAGAAGATGAGAGATTGGGGCTGAGAGGAAAATTAGATCAGCCATGATGAAATGGTGGAATAGGCTCGATGGGCCAAATGGCCTATTTATGCTCCTATATCTAATGGTTTTATGATCTTTTGTTTCCTGACTTTGTCTGATGTCTTAATAACCTCTGTCTCAAAAACCTCTCCACTATCTATTCTGGCAGTCTGGTTCCCATTCCCCTGCAACTCTAGTTTACCCCACTTCTTCCCATGCAGCAGTAGCAACCCTTTGTGCTATGATATTAGTTCCCCTCCTGCCCCCTCTCAGTCCTGATGCAGGGTCCTGGGGTCAACTTGACCCTCTGTGTTCTTCCAGTGTTGTGCTCTTGTTCCAGATCCTAGTATCTGCAGTCTCTTTTGCCCTTCTTGTGCCCAGTATTAGTGTCGGTAGGTATGTCCAAAGATGATGATAGCAGGTGCCATGCACCATGTCGATGCCATTGTTGTGTCCAATGCCAGAGTCAGAGCCAGAATTGGTGCAAAGTGTCACTGCAAAAATTGATGCTCAGCACACAATGCCACTTGTTGGGCACTTCCTGATGGATGATGTTCACCTGGTCCTCTGTAGTGGAACACTGGATTTTGGCAATTTTATTGACCATGTTGTGACTGAATCTCTCTCTGTCCCATGCTAAACAGCATTTTATTCTATGGAGATGGCACCAGTATACACAGCCAGCAAGTGCGGTGTGGTGGGATTCACAAAAGCCCTCTCTGTAAGTATTACTCTGTGTGTGGAACTCTCCTTAGCTTTGGTACAGCTCAGTTATCATAGAGTCTCAGCCCTTCAATCCATCCAGTGCAATGGAAGATGAGAAACCACTTGACAGAGGGCCAGAAGATTATGAGAGGTAGAGTGGACAGCCAGCACCTTTTTCCCAGGCTGGCAATGGCCAATATCAGAAGACATCCATTTAAGGTGAATGGAGGAATGTTTAGGTGAAATGTTACAGGGAAGTTTTTTACACAGTGGTAGATGGCAGTGGTGATCATTGAGACCTCTTTAGGCATACTGTCTATTCCAGACAGTATCCTGATAAATCTCCTCTGCACTCTCTCTAAATCTTTTACATCCTTCCTATAATGAGGCAATCAGAACTGAACACAATAACTCAAGTGTGGTCTAATCAATTTTATAGGACTACAACTTTACCTTGTGAACATATAGAACATATTAGGCATCCAGTAGTCTCAAGAGTCTACCCTCTCTCTCGAGAGACCATGAATTTGCGCTTTAGAAAGTTTCCAGGGCACAGGCCTGGGCAGGGTTTGTATTGGAGACCGGCAGTTGCCCATGCTGCAAGCCTCCCCTCTCCACGCCATCTATGTGGTCCAAGGGAAGGGCAAGGGTCAATATGGCTTGGCACTGGTGTCGTTGCAGAACAATGTGTGGTTAAGTGCCTGGCTCAAGGACACAACACGCTGCCTTAGCTGAGGCTCAAACTAGCGATCTTCAGATCACTAGACCAACGCCTTAACCACTTGGTCACACACCAACACTATAGAACATAGAAATCTACAGCACATTACAGGCCCTTTGGCCCACAATGTTGTGCTGACCATGTAACCTACTCTAGAGACTGCCTAGAATTTCCCTAGTGCATAGCCCTTTATTTTCCTAAGCTCCATGTACCTATTTAAGAGGCTCTTAAAAGACACTATTGTGGCTCATGAACTCAAACCCCCGACAAATGAAGGCCAGCATACCATACACCTTCTTAACAACTCTATCAACTTGCATGGTTACTTTGTAGAATCTATGGACGTGGACCCCAAGACCCCTCTGTGCCTCCACACTGCTAAGACTCTTGCCATTAATTCTGTATTCTGCCTTCAAGTTTGCCCTTCCAAAGTGATTCACTTCACACTTTGCCAGGCTGAACTCCATCTGCCACTTCTCATCCCCCCACTTTTCCAGGTTGAACTCCTTTTGTCACTTTTCACCCCCCCACTTCTCCAGGTTGAACTCCTTTTGTCACTTTTCACCCCCCCACTTCTCCAGGTTGAACTCCTTTTGTCACTTTTCACCCTAACTCTGCATCCTCTCAGTGCCCTGTTGTAACCTGTCACACCTTTCTTCACTATCCACAACTCTATCAACCTTTGTGTCATCTGCAAAATTACTAACCCACAGTTCCACTTCTTCATCCAAATCACTTATAAAAATCACAAAGAGCAGGGATCCGAACAGATCCTGGTCACTGACAACCAGGCAGAATACTCTGCAAACATGAGGAAATCTGCAGATGCTGGAAATTCAAGCAACACACACAAAATGCTGGTGGAACGCAGCAGGTCAGGCAGCGTTTATAGGGAGAAGCACTGTTGACATTTCAGGCCAAGACCCTTCATCAGGACTAATTGAAAGGAAAGATAGTAAGAGATTTGAAAGTAGGAGTGGGAAGGGAAAATGCGAAATGATAGGAGAAGACCGGAGGGGGTGGGGTGAAGCTGAGAGCCAGAAAGGTGATTGGCAAAAGGGATACAGAGCTAGAGAAAGGAAAGGATCATGGGACGGGAGGCCTAGAGAGAAAGGAAGGGGGAGGGGAGCACCAGAGGGAGATGGAGAGCAGACAGAGTGATGGGCAGAAAAAGAGAAAAAAAAGGAGGGAGGAAAAAAGCTAAATATATCAGGGATGGGGTAAGAAGGGGAGGAGGGGCATTAACAGAAGTTAGAGAAGTCAATGTTCATGCCATCAGGTTGGAGGCTACCCAGCCAGTACATAAGGTGTTGTTCCTCCAACCTGAGTTTGGATTCATCTTGACAGTAGAGGAGGCCATGGATAGACATATCAGAATGGGAATGGGATGTGGAATTAAAATGTGTGGCCACTGGGAGATCCGGCTTTCTCTGGCAGACAGAGCGTAGGTGTTCAGTGAAACGGTCTTCCAGTCTGCGTTGGGTCTCACCAATATATAAAAGGACACACCAGGAGCACCGGACGCAGTATACCACACCAGCCGACTCACAGGTGAAGTGTTGCCTCACCTGGAAGGACTGTCTGGGGCCCTGAATGGTGGTGAGGAAGGAAGTGTAAGGGCAGGTGTAGCACTTGTTCCGCTTGCAAGGATAAGTGCCAGGAGGGAGATCGGTGGGAAGGGATGTGGGGGATGAATGGACAAGGGAGTCGTGTTGGGAGCGATCCCTGAGGAAAGCAGAAAGGGGGGGGGGGGGAGGGAAAGATGTGCTTGGTAGTGGGATCCCGTTGGAGGTGGCAGAAGTTACGGAGAATTATACGTTGGACCCGGAGGCTGGTGGGGTGGTAGGTGAGGACAAGGGGAACCCTATCCCGAGTGGGGTGGTGGGCGGATGGGGTGAGGGCAGATGTGCGTGAAATGGGAGTGATGCGTTTGAGAGCAGAGTTGATGGTGGAAGAAGGGAAGCCCCTTTGTTTAAAAAAGGAAGACATCTCCTTTGTCTTGGAATGAAAAGCCTCATCCTGAGAGCAGATGTGGCGGAGACAGAGGAATTGTGAGAAGGGGATAGCATTTTTGCAAGAGACAGGGTGGGAAGAGGAATAGTCCAGGTAGCTGTGAGAGTCTGTAGGCTTATAGTAGATATCAATAGATAAGCCGTCTCCAGAGATGGAGACAGAAAGATCAGGAAAGGGGAGGGAGGTGTCAGAAATGGACCAGGTAAATTTGAGGGCAAGGTGAAAGTTGGAGGCAAAGTTAATGAAGTCAACGAGCTCAGCATGCGTGCAGGAGGCAGTGCCAATGCAGTCGTCGATGTAGCGAAGGAAAAGAGGGGGATGGATACCCGTATAGGCTTGGAACATGGACTGTTCCACAAAGCCAACAAAAAGGCAGGCATAACTGGGACCCATGCGGGTGCCCATGGCTACACCTTTGGTTTGGAGGAAGTGGGAGGAGCCAAAGGAGAAATTATTCAGAGTAAGAACTAATTCCGCTAGACAGAGGAGAATGGTGGTAGAGGGGAATTGGTTTGGATTCCAGACCTAACCAATTTTGTGAGACCAATTTTCAACCAATTTCCCAGACCACCAGCATTTTGTGAGAATAATCTGCATCTGCTGTCACCCCCTAGCTTCTATGGGCAAACCAATTTTGTATCCACACAGCCAGGTTTCCCTGAACCCCATGCCCCCTGACTGCCTATATGAGCTTACCATGGGGAACATTATCAAATGCCTTGCTTAAATCCATTCAGTATACACCACATCCCTGCTTTACCTTCATCAATGTGCCTTGTCACATCCTCAAAGAATGCAATCAGGCACATGAGGAATGAACTACCCCTCACAAAGCCAGTTGGCTATCCCTAATCAGACAATGCTTCACTAAATGCTCATAAATCCTGTCTTTAAGAATCTTCTCCAATAATTTTCCCACCACTGGAATAAGACTCAGTGGTCTATAATGCCCTTTTTAGAACAACCTCCAATGATTCGGTCACTATTGTGGACAGTGATGATGTAAAGATCATTGCCAATGTGCAGCAATCTCTTCCCTCACTTTCTATAGTAACATAAGTTATACTGTATCCCAGAATGTCCTTGTAAGTGATTGGCAGAGCAAGGATGACATCATGTAGGAGCATTGGTGCCACACTACTCCAACCTTGACATCAGGTCGTGTCTTCTTGGAGTTTGCAGATTCCCTCTATCAGCCATGGGTTTCCCCCAAGTGCTCCAGTTTCCTCCACATCCCAAAGATAGGATGAGTAGATATAAGTGACCTTCTTTTTGGCAGTGGAAGACATGTGCTAACACACTATCTCTGGTTTCAGATGAGCTCCATGAAGAAGCAAGGAATTCGAGTGAATGCACTGTGTCCATATTTTGTTGACACTCCGCTTTTGAGACCTCGGCATGGAGATGGACAGAAGCTACTTAATGCCATGATTCAATCATGTGGGCCAGTTCTGAAGTGAGTATGGAAAGTGTCTCATCATTTCATTGGGTATTCATGTGGTGAGGTCACAGGGTCACGCTGGACATTTGGTTGAATGTGCACCTTCTACATCAGGGGCCAGTAGTGGATAGGGTTAGAGCTTTAAATTCCTGGGCTTTAACCTGCCATGGGCCACAGCACATAGATGCAATCAAACAAATGTGTTCCAGTGACTTAGAAGGTTAAAGAGGTACAACTTGTCATTGAACACTCTAACCACCATAAGTCATTTGGTCTCTTGAGTGTGCTCCAACATTTGATCTTGGCTAATTTATAACTTCCTCTCAACACTGTTCTCCTGCCTTCCCCCCATAACCTTTGACTACTGATCAATGTAGGTAGGTGACCAGTAGTACACACAATACCACACATTTGGCCTCACCATCATCTTAGGACACTTCAACATAAAATCTCAACTCCTGTACTCAGTGCCTTGATTTATGAAGGTCAAAATTTCAAAAGCTCTTTTTATGACCCTATCTACCTGTGATACCACTTTCAAGGTATTATGGATCTGCATTCCCAAGTCCCTATGTTCTACCACACACTTCAGAGCCCTACCAATCATCGTGTAAGTCATGGGCCATCCTCCCTAAATGCAACACCTCACACTTGTCTGCCTTAAATTTCATCTGCCTAAAGACTAAAGTTCCTCACTACCAGTGTCAGGAACAGCAAATTCCCTGTAACCGTTCAGCTCTTGAACTAACTTGCACAAATCTAGTTACTATGTATATCGCTATAACAAAACTATGACCACTTTGCACTACAATGGACCTGCCTTTTGTTCTTATTGTGTATTTCATAGTACATTTTTGTATAAGTTTTGTTTAATTTATGTTTTCTTGTGAATGTTGTCCCTCTAATGCTACATGCTTGTGTTGCTGCTCCAGGATTTTCATTGCACCTGTGCACATATGGACTTGTACATGCAGTAATAAACTTGATTTTAAGAGTTGAACTTCTACTATATTATTTTGCCTTCCTTCTTCTCTGGTGACAAAATAAGTTCTGTCCTCTCTGGAGTTAACCCTTGGTTCTAAAGTTTGGATCTGGGACATTCCCAGGTTAAGTGTCAGATCAAAGTCATCACCAACCCTGAAACTCGGGGCTTGGAACTGCCTTACCCTGCAGAGATGACATGGGACATTCTAACTGAAGGCTTAACTATCCTCTATTTTTGTCTAGGCCCTCTGAGGTTGCAGAGGCATTCTTGGAACTGGTCCTGGATCAGACGAGGAATGGAGTGGTGATGAAAATTATGCCCAATGGCAAGACTGAGTACGAGAAGCCACCAACTCTGCCTAATGACACTCAGAAACCTACTTAAAGATCCAAAGATCTCCAGCAGAGAGCCAAGGCTCAGGATAGTTCAGAACTCACAAATAAACTTATAAACCTATTGCATAAGTGTCTGTTTTATTCTTAATACACAGAGAGTACATGTGTTAATGAGTGAGCGGGGGCGAGGAACAAATGACGGCAGCACTATGATAATCATCCTTGCCTAACTAACACACAGTCTCAAAATATAATCATTGTCTTCATTTGAGGACTCTAGGTATATTTTAGAAACACAGTAGGGGTGATGACTTGGTAAGGGTGTTAAAGCAACAGATACACCAAACTTAAGAGATGTGAGTCAAAACGAAAAGAAAAAAAATGTAGTATATGAGTCATACATTACAGAATGGAAACGGCATTCTCTCTGCCACATGTAGCAACTAATCAGCTCTTATCCACAATATTCCCATTTTACACACTGTCGGTAGCCTTCTTAATTTTTTATTACTCAATCCGTGCTCTCTCAACCTCCTCCACTTCTGCAATTTCTCCTTGTAACTGAACTTCTACATCCTAGGCAGCATCCTGGTGTATCTTCCTTGCATTCTCTTTAATATCAAACTTCCTTCCTATTTTGTGGTGGCTGGAAGTGCAAGCAGTATTCCAAATGAGAGCTAAACAAAGATTAATATTCAATGTCCTGACTAGTGGAACCAATTTTTCATATTCCTTCCTAACTACCATATCTAGTTGCACTGCCACCTTGAAGGATCAATGGCCATACTCCAAGGTCCCTCTATTCATCACTTCTCACGATGGTGTAGCCCCCTTAATGCGCCCAAATATCATCACCCCACATTTGTCTGAATTAAACTTTATCTGCCATTTTCAGTCCATTTGATCAGCGCATTGATATTTGCATACTACACTACCTTCCATACCATCAACAAGTCCACCATTCTTCACATCATCTATGAATTTACTGATCATGCCTTTAAACAGGGAGAAAATCCAAAAATCTGAGATGCAAAAGGACTTGGAAGTCCTTGTGCAGGACACCCTAAAGGTTAACTTGCAGGTGGTGAGGAAGGCAAATGCCATGTTAGCATTCATTTCAAGAAGTCTAGGATACAAGAGCAAGGATGAGACAGGGTATAGAAACCGTGGTGTACAAAGGCTATTGTAAATCTAGTCAAAAGAAAAGAAGAGCTTACAAAAGGTTCAAAAAACTAGGTAATGATAGAGATGTAAAAGATTATAAGGCTAGCAGGAAGGAGCTTAAGAGTGAAATTAGGAGAGCCAGAAGGGGCCATGAGAAGGCGTTGGTGGACAGGATTAAGGAAACTCCCAAGGCATTCTACAAGTATGTGAAGAGCAAGAGGATAAGATTTGAGAAAATAGGACCAATCAAGTGTGATAGTGGAAAATTGTGTATGAAACCCGAGGAGATAACAGAGGTATTTAATGAATACTTTGCTTCAGTATTCACTGTGAAAAAGGATCTTGGTGATTGTAAGGATGACTTGCAGTGGACTGAAAAGTTTGAGCATGTAGATATTAAGGAAAAGGATGTGCTGGAGCTTTTCAAAAGCATCAAGTTGGATAAGTCACCGGGACCAGACGAGATGAAACCCAAGCTACTGTAGGAAGTGAGGTAGGTGATTGCTGAACCTCTGGCAATGATCTTTGTATCATCAACGAGGACAGGAGAGGTTCTGGAAGATTGGAGGGTTGCGGAAGTTGTTCCCTTATTCAAGAAAGGGAGTAGAGATAGCCCAGGAAATTATAGACCAGTGAGTCTTACTTCAGTGGTTGTTAAGTTGATGGAGAAGATCCTGAGAGCAGGATTTATGAACATTTGGAGGGGCATAATATGATTAGGAATAGTCAACATGGCTTTGTCAAAGGCAGGTCGTGCCTTACAAGCCTGATTGAATTTTTTGAGGATGTGACTAAACACGTTGATGAGGGCAGAGCGATAGATGTAGTGCATATGGATTTTAGCAAAGCATTTGATAAAAGTTACCCCATGCAAGGCTTATTGAGAAGTAAGGAGGCATGGGATCCAGGGGGATATTGCTTTGTGAACCCAGAACTGGCTTGCCCACAGAAGGCAAAGAGTGTTGATGGGTCATATTCTGCATAGAGGCCAGTGAGCAGTGGTGTGTCTCAGGGATCTGTTCTGGGACCCCCTACTCTTTGTGATTTTCATAAATGACCTGGATGAGAAAGAGGAGGGATGGGTTAGTAAGTTTGCTGATGACACAAAGGTTAGGAATGTTCTGGAGAGTGTGGAGGGCTGTCAGACGTTACAGCAGGACATTGATAGGATGCAAAACGAGGCTGAGAAATGGCAGATGGAGTTCAACCCAGATAAGTATAAGGTGGTTCATTTTGGTAGGTCAAATATGATGGCAGAATATAGCATTAATGGCAAGACTCTTGGCAGTGTGGAGGATCAGAGGGATCTTGGAGAGTGAGTCCATTGGACACTCAAAGCTGCTATGCAGGTTGACTCTGTGGTTAAGAAGGAATACGGAGCATTGACCTTCATCAATCGTGGGATTGAGTTTAAGAGCCGAGAGGTAATGTTGCATCTATATTGAACCCTGGTCAGACACCACTAGGAGTACTGTGCTCAATTCTGGTCGCCTCACTACAGAAAGGATGTGGAAACAATAGAAAAGGTGCAGAGGAGATTTACAAGGACGTTGCCTAGATTGGGCAACATGCCTTATGAGAATAGGTTGAGTGAACTCGGCCTTTTCTCCTGGGAGTGACGGAGGATGAGAGGTGACCTGATAGAGGTGTACAAGATAATGAGAGGCTTTGATCTTGTGGATAGTCAAAGGATTTTTCCCAGGGCTGAAATGGCTAGCATGAGAGGGCATAGTTTTGAGGTGCTTGGAAGTAGGTACAGAGGAGATGGCAGGAATAAGTTTTTTACGCAGAGAGTGGTGAGTGCATGGAATGGTCTGCCGGCAGTGGTGGTGGAGGCGAAAAGGATAAGGCCTTTTAAGAGGCTTCTGGAGATAAAATACATGGAGCTTCGAAAAATAGAGGGCTATGGGTAAGCCTAGTTAGTTCTAAGGTAAGGATATGTTCTGCACAGCTTTGAGGGCCAAAGGGCCTGTATTGTGCTGTAGTTTTTCTATGTTTCTATCTTTCTATGTGATGCTGAGGCTTTATAAGGCACTGGTGAGGCCACACCTTGAGTATTGTGGACAGTTTTGGGGCTCTGATCTTAGAAAAGATGTGTTCACATTGGAGAGGGTCCAGAAGAGGTTCACAAGGAGGATTCCAGGAATGAAAGGGTTATCATATGAAAAATGTCTGATGGCTCTGGGTTTGTACTCGCTGGAATTCAGAAGGATGAGGGGGGATCTCATTGAAACTGTTGAATATTGAAAGGCCTAGACAGACTAGATGTAGAAAGGATGCTTCCCATGGTGGGAGAGTCTAGGACAAGAGAGCACAGCCTCAGGATAGGTGTCCTTTCAAAACAGAGATGCTGAGAAATTTCTTTAGTACGAGGGTGGTGAATTTGTGGAATTTGTTGCCATGTGCAGCTGTGGAGGCCAGGTTGTTGGGTGTATTTAAGGCAGAGATTGATAGGTTCTTGATTGAACATGGCATCAAAGGTCATGGGGAGAAGGCCGGGAACTGGGGTTGAGGAGGAGAAAAAAAGGATCAGCGATGATTGAGTGGCAGAGCAGACTCAATAGAAACATAGAAAATAGGTGCAGGAGTAGGCCATTTGGCCCTTCGAGCCTCCACCGCCATTCAGTATGATAATGGCTGATCATCCAACTCAGAACCCTGTATCTGCTTTCTCTCCATACCCCCGATCCCTTTAGCCACAAGGGCCATATCTAACTCCCTCTTAAATATAGCCAATGAACTGGCCTCAACTGTTTCCTGTGGCAGAGAATTCCACAGATACACCACTCTCTGCGTGAAGAAGTTTTTCCTCATCTCGGTCCTAAAAGGCTTCCAATTTACCCTTAAACTGTGACCCCTCGTTCTGGACTTCCCTAACATCGGAAACAATCTTCCTGCATCTAGCCTGTCCAATCCCTTTAGAATTTTATACGTTTCAATAAGATCGCCCCTCAATCTTCTAAATTCCAGCGAGTATAAGCCTAGTCGATCTAGTCTTTCTTCATATGAAAGTCCTGCCATCCCAGGAATCAATCTGGTGAACTTTCTTTGTACTCCCTCTATGGCAAGAATGTCTTTCCTCAGATTAGGGGACCAAAACTGCACACAATACTCCAGATGTGGTCTCACCAAGGCCTTGTACAACTGCAGTAGAACCTCCCTGCTCCTGTACTCGAATCCACTTGCTATGAATGCCAACATACCACTTGCCTTTTTCACCGCCTGCTGTACCTGCATGCTCACTTTCAATGACTGGTGTACAATGACACCCAGGTCTCGTTGCAACCTCACCTTTTCCTAATCGGCCACCATTCAGATAATAATCTATTTTCCTGTTCTTGCAACCAAAGTGGATAACCTCACATTTATCCACATTAAATTGCATCTGCCATGAATTTGCCCACTCACCTAACCTATCCAAGTCACCCTGCATCCTCTTAGCATCCTCCTCACAGCTAACACCACCGCCCAGCTTCGTGTCATCCGCAAACTTGGAGATGCTGCATTTAATTCCCTCATCTAAATCATTAATATATATTGTAAACAACTGGGGTCCCATCACTGAGCCTTGCAGTACCCCACTAGTCACTGCCTGCCATTCTGAAAAGGTCCCATTTATTCCCACTCTTTGCTTCCTGTCTGCCAACCAATTCGCTATCCACATCAATACCATACCCCCAATACCACGTGCTTTAAGTTTGCACACTATTCTCCTGTGTGGGACCTTGTCAAAAGCCTTTTGAAAATCTAAATATACCACATCCACTGGTTCTCCCCTATCCACTCTACTAGTTACATCTTCAAAAAATTCTATAAGATTCGTCAGACATGATTTTCCTTTCACAAATCCATGCTGACTTTGTCCAATGATTTCACCACTTTCCAAATGTGCTGTTATCACATCTTTGATAACCAACTCTGGCATTTTCCCCACCACCGATGTCAGGCTAACTGGTCTATAATTCCCCGGTTTCTCTCTCCCTCCTTTTTCAAAAAGTGGAGTTACATTAGCAATCCTCCAATCCTCAGGAACTAATCCAGAATCTAAGGAGTTTTGAAAAATTATCACTAATGCATCCACTATTTCTTGAGCTACTTCCTTAAGCACTCTGGGATGCAGACCATCAGGTCCTGGGTATTTATCTGCCTTTAATCCCTTCAATTTACCTAACACCACTTCCCTACTAACATCCCTCAGTTCCTCCATCTCACTAGACCACTAGACCAGATGGGCTAGATGGCCTAATTCTACTCCTATGTCTTAAGGTCTTTACAATGACATCAAGCCTATTAACTGGAATGACCTCAGTGTAAAACATTAAGAATGGATAGAATTTACAAGTCTGCGTAGTAGAGATTTTCTGAGTCATTATATGGATCTTGATGTTGGAAAAGAAGCTTTATGAGTCATGTGGTTCGTGGTGTTGGAAAAGGGGCATTTTGAGTCACTGTGTAGATTGTGGTGTTGGAAAGAGGTCTTTTTCAGTCACTATGTTGATACTGCAGTAGAGTCCATTGTTGTGTCAAGGTCCCCATCCTTAGGCACAATCCCGATGCGCCACAGGCTTGTGCCTGCTGGAAGTCCCAGATGAGTGATTTGTCTAGGAAGTCATCAATCAAAATCCAAGAACATTCCTCAGGACCATACCCCTCCCAATCAATGAAGTAATATTTCTTGCCCTGCACCTAGCGAGATGCCAGGATGCACTGCACAGTATAAACCAGGAAACCATCCACCAAGTGACTGGAACCAGGGTAGAGGTTGTAACTGGCTTGAGTTGGGAAACATGGAACACTGGGTGGATCTTCATTGATGATGGTAGCGCAATCTGTACAAGACCCTGTTGATAGCTTTTTTTCACTACAAATGGTCCCACATAGTATGGGGCCAACTTGTGGCTCACAGCCTTCAGGGGAAGATTCCTCAATGCCAGCCAGACCCACCCTCCTGACTTGAGAGGCCTCACATGCTGGTGTAGCGCATGAGCCTGCTAGACATGCTATTTCTGTGTGTGTAGCAGAGAAGCCCTAACACATCTCCATCTGTGCTTGTTCAGTAGCAGGATCTCCCATATCAATCTCCTGATTAAGGAAGAGCAGTGACTGGAATCCCTTCAGACATTCAAAGGGGGAAATGCCAGTGGAGGATAACTGGAGGTTGTTGTGAGCAATTTCTGCCCAACCCAACTAGGAGCTCCAGGATGTGGGGTTGGAAGAGGCCAGGCAGTGCAGGATTGTCTCCAAATCCTGATTCACTCTCTTAGTTTGGCTGTTATATTAGGGGCTGAAACCAGATGAGAGGCTGGCAGTGGCTCCCATAAGAGAACAGAAAGCCCTCCAAAAAATGGACGTGAACTCTGGTCCTTGAACAGATGCTATATCCTGAGGGAAGCCATGCAACCTGAACACATGTTGAACCATGGGGGTGGCAGTCTCATGAGCCAATGGGAGCTTAGGTAGTGTTTCCATCAGTGATGAAATCCACTGAAAGGTGAGGCCAGGGGTAGTTGGGCATAGTCAGCAAGCACTTGCATGATGTCATGTTCTGAGCACAGGTAGAAATGAAATCATAGACATCTTGGGACATAGACGTACATCAAAATTGCCCCGTAATAAACTCCTGGATCCATTGAATACCCGGATGACTAACCAGACGGGAGGAGTGACCCCATTCACACACTTTGGAGCGCACTGTAGCAGGGACAAACAGCTGATTGGCAGGTTCCCCACCTGGGCCTGAATCTAACTGTTGGGCAGCTCTCACCTCTGCCTCTATTCCCCAGATTACTGGAGCAGCAATGCATGAGTAAGTAAGAATGGGTTTTGGATTGGCTTTGTTCTCAGGTGTGGATGAACCAGGAGGTACGTCGCCTGCTGAAGGCTAGATCTGTGGCACTCAGATCTGGCAACCCAGGCTGTACCAGAAAACCAGGTATGATTTGTGGAGGCTGTTTCAAGGGTGAAGAGACAATTTTGAATGAGGTTGGAGGTGACATCGGATGCATGGCAACTCTGGCAGGGTCTGCAAGACATCACTTCCCACAAAGCGAAACCCAACAGCATGAATGGCCGTGATGATTCACTACCAGCTGAACTCAACATCTTCTATGCCCACTTTGAAAGGGAGAACACAACTACAGCTGTGAAGATCCCTGCTGCACCTGATGAACCTGTGATCTCTGTCTCAGAGACCAATGTTAGACTGTCTTTAAAGAGAGTGAACCCTCGCAAGGCGGTAGGTCCAGATGGAGTACCTGGTAAGGCTCTGAAAACCTGTGCCAACCAACTAGCAGGAGTATTCAAGGATATTTTCAATCTCTCACTGCTATAGGCAGAAGTTCCCACTTGCTTCAAAAAGGCAACAATTATGCCAGTGCCTAAGAAGAATGTGAGCTACCTTAATGACTATCGCCTGGTAGCAACTCACATCGACTGTGATGAAATGCTTTGAGAGGTTGGTAATGAGTAGATTGAACTCCTACCTCAGCAAGGACCTGGACCCATTGTAAGCTGCCTATCGCCAGAATAGGTCAACAGCAGTCGCAATCTCAATGGCTCTCCACACGGCTTTAGACCACCTACAACGCAAACATCTATGTCAAGATGCTGTTCATCGACTAAAGATCAGCATTTAATACCATCATTCCCATAATCCTGATTGAGAAGTTGCAGAACCTGGGTCTCTGTACATCCCTCTGCAATTGGATCCTCGCCTTCCTAACCAGCAGACCACAATCTGTGCGGATCGGGGTACGACTGTGTAAGCGCGTGGATGTCAGCCAGGTAGATCAGTGAGGAGAGTTTAAAAGGAGCCGGTTATTTCTTCAGCGGTTTGATCAGGGTACGAATGCGCAAGCGCATGGATGTCAGCCAGGAAGAACAGCAAGAAGAGTTTACAAGGAGATAGCTTTATAGAGAGGGTTACAGAGTAGAAGGAAACAGAATAGGAAGGCTTTGGCTCAATGGGGCTTCGGCAATAATGGGTTGAGGCAAGGTAGGTTGCCTGTGTAGAATACAGACAGGAAGTATGTGTGTGAGGCCGGTGTTCTGTGCTTGGTGTCAGATGTGGGAAATCCGGGAGACTCCCAGCCTCCCAGACGGCTGCATCTGCACCAGGTGCATCGAGCTACAGCTCCTTTGGGACTGCTTTAGGAAACTGGAGATGCAGCTTTATGACCTTTGTCTGGTCAGGGAGAGCGAGGAAGTGATAGATAGGAGCTATAGGCAGGTAGTCACACCAGGGCCTCAGGAGACAGATAAATGAGTAACAGTCAGGAGAGGGAAGGGCAGGAGTCAGATGCTAGAGAGTACCCCTGTGGCTGTACCCCTTGACAATAAGTACTCCTGCTTGAGTACTGTTGGGGGGACGGCCTACCTGGGGGAAGCAACAGTGGCCATGCCTCTGGCACAGAGTCTGGTCCTGTGGCTCAGAAGGGTAGGGAAAGGAAGAGGATGGCAGCAGTGACAGGGGACTCTATAGTTAGGGGGTCAGACAGGAGATTCTGTGGATGCAGGAAAGAAGCACGGATGGTAGTTTGCCTCTCAGATGCCAAGGTCCGGGATGTTTCTGATTGTGTCCACAATATCCTGAAGTGGGAAGGAGAACAGCCAGAGGTCGTGGTACATATTGGTACCAACAACATAGGCAGGAAAAGGGAAGAGGTCCTGAAAGCAGGTGGCAGGGAGTTAGGTAGGAAGTTGAGAAGCAGGACCACAAAGGTAGTCATCTCGGGATTACTGCCTATGCCATATGACAGTGAGTATAGGAATAGAATGAGGTGGAGGATAAATGCGTGGCTGAAGGATTGGAGCAGGGGGCAGGGATTCAGATTTCTGGATCATTGGGGCAGGAGTGACCTGGACAAAAAGGACGGGATGCACTTGAATTCCAGGGGGACAAATATCCTGGCAGGGAGTTTGGCTAGGGCTGTTGGGGAGAGTTTAAACTAGGATTGCTGGGGGTAGGAGCCAAACTGAAGAGACGGAGGAAGAGGCAGTCGGCTCACAAATAGAGAAAGCTTGTAGACAGTGCAAGAGGGAGGATAGAGAAGGGATGCACTCAGACTGATGATTTGAGATGTGTCTTTTTTAATGAAAGGTGTATTATGAACAAGGCAGATGAGCTTAGAGCGTGGATCAGTACTTGGAGCTATGATGTTGTAGCCATTACAGAGACTTGGATGGGTAGGGGCAGAGATGGTTACTTCGAGTGCCAGGCTTTAGATGTTTCAGAAAGGAGAGGGAGGGAGGCAAAAGAGGTGGGGGCAGTCTTTGGCTCGAGAGTCTTCGGCAAGGAGGCTGAGGGAAGAGACTACACCAGGCACAATTGGAGAGGGTGAAGACATGACCACTAAGCTGATTCAGTGTGCTAAGTGCATGATGTGGGAGGTCAGGGACACTGATGGTGTCCCCGGCTGCTACAGCTGTGGAAATTGTGTCCAGATTCAGCTTCTGAAGGAGCATGTTGCAGCACTGAAGAAAGAACTGGATGACCTCAGGTTTATCCGCGAAAACGAGAGTTTTCTGGACAGGACCTACAGTGAGGTCGTTACACGAGGATACCGGAAGAGAGAAAGGGGGCGACGATGAGGAAGGAAAGGATGCTTGAAGTACAGGAGACCCCAGGGGATGTACCTCTCGTAAACAGGTTCACCCTCTTGGAAGCTGTCAGGACAGAAGATACTACCAGTCTGAGAGGCGGACAGGTCTGCGAGCCAAAAATTGGTGCAGAAGCAGAGCCGAGGAGTCAGACATCAGGAAGAGCCGTGGTAGTAGGGGACTCCATAGTAAGAGGTACGGAAAGGGGTTTCTGTGGCAACAGGCGAGATTTAAGGATGGTGTGTTGCCTCCCTGGTGCTAGGATCCAGGACATCATGGACCGATTGCAGGGAATCCTCAAGGGTAAAGGTGAACAGCTGGAAGTGGTAGTGCATGTCGGCACAAATGACATCGGGAAGAAGAGGAAGGACATTCTGCAGCAGGACTTCAGAGAACTCGGAAGAAGGCTGAAAAGCAGGACTTCCAGGGTGGTTATCTCTGGTTTGCTTCCAGTTCCTCGTGCTGGAGAGGGCAGGAACAGGGAGATAATGGATCTGAATGTGTGGCTGAGGAACTGGTGCAGGAAGCAAGGATTTACATTCTTGGACCACTGGGATCTGTTTTGGGGTAGGGATGAATTGTACAAAAGGAACGGGTTGCACCTTAATAGACGGGGGACCAGCATTCTGGCAGACAGGTTTGCCACTGCAACACGGATGTGTTTAAACTAAGTAGTGGGGGGGAGGGGATGAACTGGAAATGTAAGGATGGAGTTAAAGGGAAAGTGAAAATAAGAAAAGTTAAAAAGGACAACAGAATCAATGGAGTAGAAAGCTCAAGAAGAGATTATACAGTATGGCCAAATGAAATAGGAATTGATATGAAAGGAGAGGGGAGTAACGAATTAAAAGTATTATATATGAATGCACGAAGTATAAGGAATAAAGTAGATGAGCTTGAGACTCAGTTGGAAATTGGCAAGTACGATGTTGTGGGAATAACAGAGACAAGGCTTCAAGCGGACAGGGCCTGGGAAATGAATATTCAAGGATATACATCTTATCGAAAGGACAGACTGACTGGAAGATGGGGTGGAGTGGCTCTGTTGGTGAGGAATGATATTCAGTCCCTTGCAAGGGGGGGACATAGAATCAGGGGATGTAGAGTCAGTATGGATAGAACTGAGAAATTCTAAGGGTAGAAAGACCCTAATGGGAGTTATCTACAGGCCCCCAAAAAGCAGCCTGGATGTAGGGTGTAAGTTGAATGAAGAGTTAAAATTGGCATGTCGCAAAGATAATGATACAGTTGTCATGGGGGATTTCAACATGCAGGTAGACTGGGAGAATCAGAATGGTACTGGACCCCAAGAAAGGGAGTTTGTGGAGTGCCTCCAAGATGGATTCTTAGAACAGCTTGTACTGGAGCCTACCAGGGAGAAGGCAATTCTAGATTTAGTGTTGTGCAATGAACCGGATTTGATCAGGGACCTCGAGGTAAAGGAACCATTAGGAGGTAGTGACCATAATATGATATGTTTTAACCTACAATTTGAGAAGGAGAAGGGAAAATCGGATGTGTCAGTATTACAGTTGAACAAAGGGAACTATGGAGCTATGAGGGAGGAGCTGGCCAAAGTTCAATGGAACAATACCCTAGCAGGGAAGACAGTGGAACAACAATAGCAGGTATTTCTGGGAATAATGCAGAAGGTGCAGGATCAGTTCATTCCAGAGGAAGAAAGATCCTAAGGGGAGTAAGGGGTGGCCTTGGCTGACGAGGGAAGTAAAGGGTAGTATAAAAATAAAAGAGAAGTATAACATAGCAAAGATGAGCGGGAAACTGGAGGTCTGGGAAGCTTTTAAAGAGCAACAGAAGATAACAAAAAAGGCAATACGCCAAGAAAAAATGAGGTACGAAGGTACACTAGCCAAGAATCTAAAGGAGGATAGTAAAAGCTTCTTTAAGTATGTGAATAGCAAAAAAATAGTTAAGACCAAAATTGGGCCATTGAAGACAGAAACGGGTGAATTTATTATGGGAACAAGGAAATGGCAGACGAGTTGAACAGGTACTTTGGATCTGTCTTCACTAGGGAAGACACAAACAATCTCCCAGATGTAATTGTGGCCAAAGGAACTAGGGTAAAGGATGAACTGAAGGAAATTTATATTAGGCAAGAAACGCTGTTGGATAGACTGTTGGGTCTGAAGGCTGATAAGTCCCCGGGACCTGATGGTCTGCATCCCAGGGTACTTAAAGAGGTGGCTCTAGAAATCATGGACGCATTGGTAATCATTTTCCAATGTTCTATAGATTCAGGAACAGTTCCTGCTGATTGGAGGGTGGCTAATGTTGTCCCACTTTTCAAGAAAGGAGGGAGAGAGAAAACAGGGAATTATAGACTGGTTAGCCTGACATCAGTGGTGAGAAAGATGCTGGAGTCAATTATAAAAGAGGAAATTACAACACATTTGGATAGCAGTAGAAGGATCAGTCTGAGTCAGCATGGATTTATGAAGGGAAAATCATGCTTGACTAATCTTCTGGAGTTTTTTTGAGGATGTAACTATGAAAATGGACAAGGGAGATCCAGTGGATGTAGTGTACCTGGACTTCCAGAAAGCTTTTGACAAAGTCCCACATAGGAGATTAGTGGGCAAAATTAGGGCACATGGTATTGGGGGCAAAGTACTGACATGGATTGAAAATTGGCTGGCTGACAGGAAACAAAGAGTAGCGATTAACGGGTCCCTTTCGGAATGGCAGGCTGTGACCAGTGGGGTACCGCAACGTTCAGTGCTGGGACCGCAGCTGTTTATAATATACATTAATGATTTAGATGAAGGGATTAAAAGTAACATTAGCAAATTTGCTGATGACACAAAGCTGGGTGGCAGTGTAAAATGTCAGGAGGATGTTATGAGAATGCAGGGTGACTTGGACCGGTTGGGTGAGTGGGCAAATGTATGGCAGATGCAGTTTAATGTGGATAAGTGTGAGGTTATCCACTTTGGTGGCAAGAACAGGAAGGCAGATTACTATCTAAATGGAGTCAAGTTAGGAAAAGGGGAAGTACAATGAGATCTAGGTGTTCTTGTACATCAGTTAATGAAAGCAAGCATGCAGGTACAGCAGGCAGTGAAGAAAGCTAATGGCATGCTGGCCTTTATAACAAGAGGAATTGAGTATAGGAGTAAAGAGGTCCTTCTGCAGCTGTACAGGGCCCTGGTGAGACCCCACCTGGAGTATTGTGTGCAGTTTTGGTCTTCAAATTTGAGGAAGGACATTCTTGCTATTGAGGGAGTGCCGCGTAGGTTCACAAGGTTAATTTCTGGAATGGCGGAACTGTCATATGTTGAAAGATTGGAGCGACTGGACTTGTATACACTGGAATTTAGAAGGATGAGAGGGGATCTGATTGAAACATATAAGATTATTAAGGGATTGGACACGCTGGAGGCAGAAAGCATGTTCCCGCTGATGGGTGAGTCCAGAACTAGAGGCCACAGTTTAAGAATAAGGGGTAGGCCATTTAGAACAGAGATGCGGAAAAACTTTTTCACCCAGAGAGTGGTGGATATGTGGAATGCTCTGCCCCAGAAGGCAGTGGAGGCCAAGTCTCTGGATGCATTCAAGAGAGAGTTAGATAGAGCTCTTACAGATAGTGAGGTCAAGGGATATGGGGAGAGGGCAGGAACGGGGTACTGATTGTGTATGATCAGCCATGATCACAGTGAATGGTGGCGCTGGCTAGAAGGGCCAAATGGCCTACTCCTGTACCTACTGTCTATTGTCTATTGCATGGCACTGTTGATCAGAGATAGTGTCACAGCTGTAGAAAAGGAGGAAGACATGGATGGATCGTCTACGGAGTCTCTGTGAGTGGAAATTAGGAACAGGAAGGGGTCAATAACTCTACTGGGTGTTTTTTATAGACCACCCAATTATAACAGGGACATTGAGGATCAGATAGGGAGACAGATTCTGGAAAAATGTAACAATAACAGCGTTGTCGTGGTGAGAGATTTTAACTTCCCAAGTATTGATTGGCATCTCTCTAGTGCGAAGGGTTTAGATGGAGTGGAGTTTGTTAGGAGTGTTCAGGAAGGTTTCTTGACACAATATGCAGATAAGCCTACAAGAGAAGAGGCTGTACTTGATCTGGTATTGGGAAATGAACCTGGACAAAGGTGAGATCTCTTAGTGGGAGAGCATTTTGGAGATAGTGATTACAATTCTATATCCTTTCCCATAGCATTGGAGAGAGATAGGAACAGACAAGTTAGGAAGGCGTTTAATTGGAGTAAGAGGAAATATGAGGCTATCAGGCAGGAACTTGGAAGCATAAATTGGGAACAGATGTTCTCAGGGAAATGTACAGAAGAAATGTGGCAAATGTTCAGACCATATTTATGTGGAGTTCTGCATAGGTATATTCCATTGAGACAGGGAAAGGATGGTAGGGTACAGGAACCATGTTGTACAAAGGCTGTAGTAAATCTAGTCAAGAAGAAACATAGAAACATAGAAAATAGGTGCAGGAGTAGGCCATTCGGCCCTTTGAGCCTCCACCGCCATTCAGTATGATCATGGCTGATCATCCAACTCAGAACCCTGTACCTGCTTTCTCTCCATACCCCCTGATCCCTTTAGCCACAAGGGCCATATCTAACTTCCTCTTAAATATAGCCAATGAACTGGCCTCAACTGTTTCCTGTGACAGAGAATTCCACAGATTCACCACTCTCTGTGTGAAGAAGTTTTTCCTCATCTCAGTCCTAAAAAAGCTTCCCCTTTATCCTTAAACTGTGACCCCTCATTCTGGACTTCCCCAACATTAGAAACAATCTTCCTGCATCTAGCCTGTCCAATCCCTTTAGAATTTTATAGAAGAGAAGAGCTTATGAAAGGTTCAAAAAACTAGGTAATGATAGAGATCTAGAAGATTATGAGGCTAGCAGGAAGGAGCTTAAGAATGAAATTAGCAGAGCTAGAAGGAGCCATTATTAGGAATAGTAAGCATGGCTTTTGAAGGGCAGGTCGTGCCTTATGAGCCTAACTGAATTTTTTGAGGATGTGACTAAACACATTGATGAAGGTATAGAGCAGTAGGTGTAGTGTATATAGATTTCAGCAAGGTATTTGACAAGGTTTATTGAGAAAGTAAGGAGGCATGGGATCCAAGGAGACATTGCTTTGTGGATCCAGAACTGCCTTGCCCACAGAAGGCAAATAGTGATTGTAGATGCATGGAGGTTGGTCACCAGTGGAGTGCCTCAGGGATCTGTTCTGGGATCCCTACTCTTCGTGATTTTTATAAATGACCTGGATGAGGAAGTGGAGGGATGGGTTAGTGAATTTGCTGATGACACAAAGGTTGTGGGTGCTGTGGATAGTGTGGAAGGCTGTCAGAAGTTACAGTGAGACATTGATAGGATGCAAAACTGGGCTGAGAAGTGGCAGATGGAGATCAACCCAGATAAGTGTGAGGTGGTTCAATTTGGTAGGTGAAATATGATGGCAGGATATAGTATTAATGGTAAGACTCTTGGCAGTGTGGAGGATTAGAGGGATTTTGGGGTCCAAGTCCATCAGACACTCAAAGCTGCTGCACAGGTTGACTCTGTGGTTAAGAAACCATACGGTGCTTTGGCCTTCATCAATCGTGGGATTGAGTTTAAGAGCTGAGAGGTAATGTTGCAGTTATTTAGGACTCTGGTCTGACCCCACTTGGAGTACTATGCTCAATTCTGGTCACCTCACTACAGGAAGGATGTGAAAAGTATAGAAAAGGTGCAAAGGAGATTTACAAGGATGTTGCCTGGATTGGGGAGCATGCCTTATGAGAATGGGTTGAGTGAACTCGGCCTTTTCTGCTTGGAGCGAATGAGGATGAGAGGTGACCTGATAGAGGCATACAAGATAATGAGAGCCATTGATCATGTGGATAGTCAAAGGTTTTTTTCCAAGGCTGAAATGGCTAGCTCGAGAGGGCATAGTTTTAAGGTGCTTGTAAGTAGGTACAGAGGAAATGTCAAAGAAGAAGAAGAAGAATAGTCCTTAACTTGGCAGTGGAGTTATTGGGGCACTGTCATGATGGTGTTTTCGTAGCAAGCTATTCTTGTTTTTATGAGGCCGAGTTGCTAGCTCGACACTCAACCCGACTTGGATTCAAACTCGGGGACCTTCGCTCCAGAGTCCAGTGCTGATATTATTGCGCCACCAAGTGGGACAGAGGAGAAGTTAGGGCTAAGTTTTTTAAGCAGGGAGTGGTGAGGGCGTGGAATGGGCTGCCGGCGACGGTGGTGGAGGCATATATGATAAGGTCTTTTCAGAGATTCCTGGACAGGTACACGGAGCTCAGAAAATAGAGGGCTATGAGTAACCTTAGGTAATTTCTAAGATAAGGACATGTTGGGCACAGCTTTGTGGGCCGAAGAGCCTGTATTGTGCCGTAGGTTTTCTCTGTTTCTATGTTTCTCTGGCTAGGATCTTTATGTCCTCGTTGTCCACGGGAATGATACCGGAAGATTGGAGGGAGGCAAATGTTGTCCCCTTGTTCAAAAAAGGTAGTAGGGATAGTCCAGGTAATTATAGACCAGTGAGCCTTACGTCTGTGGTGGGAAAGCTGTTGGAAAAGATTCTTAGAGAAAGGATCTATGGGCATTTAAAGAATCATGGTCTGATCAGGGACAGTCAGCACAGCTTTGTGAAGGGCAGATTGTGTCTAACAAGCCTGATAGGTTTGAGGAGGTGATCAGGCATATAGATTAGGGTAGTGCAGTGGATGTCATCTACATGGATTTTAGTAAGGCATTTGACAAGGTTCCACATGGTAGGCTTATTCAGAAAGTCAGAAGGCATGGAATCCAGGGAAGTTTGGTCAGGTGGATTCAGAACTGGCTTGCCTGCAGAAGGTAGAGGGTATTGGTGGAGGGAGTACATTCAGATTGGAGGGTTGTGACTAGTGGTGTCCCACAAGGATCTGTACTGGGACCTCTACTTCTTGTTATTTTTATTAACGACCTGGATGTGGGGGTAGAAGGGTGGGTTGGCAAGTTTGCAGATGACACAAAGGTTGGTGGTGCTGTAGATAGTGTAGAGGATTGTCGAAGATTGCAGAGAGACATTGATAGGATGCAGAAGTGGGCTGAGAAGTGGCAGATGGAGTTCAACCCGGAGAAGTGTGAGGTGGTACACTCTGGAAGGACAAACTCCAAGGCAGAGTAGAAAGTAAATGGCAGGATACTTGGTAGTGTGGAGGAGCAGAGGAATCTGGGGGTACATGTCCACAGATCCCTGAAAGTTGCCTCACAGTTAGATAGGGTAGTTAAGAAAGCTTATGGGGTGTTAGCTTTCATAAGTCGAGGGATAGAGTTTAAGAGTCGCGATGTAATGATGCAGCTGTATAAAACTCTAGTTAGGCCACACTTGGAGTACTGTGTCCAGTTCTGGTCTCCTCACTATAGGAAGGATGTGGAAGCATTGGAAAGGGTACAGCGGAGATTTACCAGGATGCTGCCTGGTTAAGAGAGTATGGATTATGATCAGAGATTAAGGGAGCTAGGGCTTTACTCTTTGGAGAGAAAGAGGATGAGAGGAGACATGATAGAGGTGTACAAGATATTAAGAGGAATAGACAGAGTGGACAGCCAGCACCTCTTCCCCAGGGCACCACTGCTCAGTACAAGAGGACATGGCTTTAAGGTAAGGGGAGGGAAGTTCAAGGGGGATATTAGAGGAAGGTTTTTCACTCAGAGAGTGGTTGGTGTGTGGAATGCACTGCCTGAGTCAGTGGTGGAGGCAGATACACTAGTGAAGTTTAAGAGACTACTAGACAGGTTTATGGAGGAATTTAAGGTGGGGGGTTATATGGGAGGCAGAGTCTGAGGGTCGGCACAACATTGTGCGCCAAAGAGCCTGTAATGTGCTGTACTATTCTATGTTCTATGTTCTATGTTTTTACATCCCCTCCTTGCTGATGATCAACAGTGGCACACCTCACGGGTGTGTGCTTACCCAATTGCTCTGCTCTCTGTATACACATGACTGTGTAGCTAGACATAGCTCAAGTAACATATATAAATTTGCTGATGATACAACCATTGTTGGTAGAATCTTAGGTGGTGATGAGAGGGTGTACAGGAATGAGATATGCCAACTAATGGAATGGTGCCGCAGCAACAATCTGGCACACAACAACAAAAAAACAAAAGAACTGATTGTGGACTTCAGGAAGGGTAAGACAAAGGAACACATACCAATGCTCATGGAGGGATCAGAAGTGGAGAGAGTGAGCAGTTTCAAGTTCCTGGGTGTCAAGCTCTTTGAGGATCTAACTTGTTCCTAACATATCGATGTAGTCTTAAAGAAGGCAAGACAATGGCTGTACTTCATTAGGAGTTTGAAGAGATTTGGTATGTCAACAAATACACTCAAAAACTTCTATAGATGTACCATGGAGAGCATTTTGACAGGCTGCATCACTGTCTGGTATGGTGGGTGGGGGCGGGTGGGGGCTACTGCACAGGAGCAAAAGAAGCTGCAGAGGATTGTAAATCTAGTCAGCTCTATCTTGGACACTAGCCTATAAAGTACCCAGGTACATCTTCAGGAAGTGGTGTCTCAGAAAGGCAGCGTCAGTTATTAAGGACCTCTAGCACACAGGGCATGCCCTTTTCTCACTGTTACCATCAGGTAGGAGGTACAGAAGCCTGAAGGCACACACTCAGTGATTCAGGAACAGCTTCTTCCCCTCCACCATCCATTTCCTAAATGGAAATTGAACCCTTGGACACTAACTCACTTTTTAATATACAGTATCTCTTTTTTGCACATTTTAAAAATCTATTCAATATACATATACTGTAATTGATTTCTTTCTTTCCTTATATTTTTAAATTTTTTTATTATTATTTTTTCCCTTCTATGTTCTTTCTTTTCAAATCTATTTATTATATTATTCAAAAATAACACAAGTACATCGAAGTAACAACACTTACAATGCCTCAAGGAAAAAAAATTATGTTAAAGATTGAAAATTTTGTGAATAAAAATAAAACCCTACTAAGCAAAAAAGTGGGAAAAATCCCATTAGGGGTACAACCCCGGAGCCATGCGTCATACAAAAAGCTTCTAGAAATAAACATCAAACCACCAGCAAGAAAGAAAAATATATCAAAAAGTTTACAATTAGATCGTGGAGAAGATCTATCAATTAGCTCAAATGATAATAGCGAGCAAATGAGCCCCATCTTTTTTCAAAATCAAATAAAGGTTCAAAGGTTCGACTTCTAATTTTCTCCAAACTAAGACATAGCATCACTTGAGAGAAACATTGTGACAAAGTAGGAGCTGATATATCCTTCCACTTCAACAAAATGGCCCTCCTAGCTATCAATGTAACAAATGCAATAACATGTTGGTCAGACACAGAAATACCATGGATATTTTGAGGAATTATTCAAAAAAGCACATTAGGTTGTAGGTTAATTCTGAGTGCTTTAGAAATTGTCGAAAAGACTGACTTCCAGAACTGTTTCAGTATAGAACATGACCAGAACATATGTGTCAATGTAGCTATCTCAGTTTTACATCTATCACAATAACTATCAACATTGGGAAATATTTTAGGGAGCTTCTCCTTCGTCAGATGGTAATGATTGTACAATTTTAAATTAAATCAGTGAATGACTAGCACAGATCAAAGAAGAGTTAACCAGCTTCAGAATCCGTGTCCAATCCTCCCACATAAAAGTCAAGTTGAGTTCCTTTTCCCAATCCTGTTTAATCTTAAATAAAAGACACTTATCCCATTGTAATAATAAATTATAAATTCTTCCAATAGAACCCATCATCGAAGGGTTCATACTCATAATAGTATCTAACAGGTCAGCCTCCATTATGTAAGGAAAATTACTTAAATATTTTTGTAAAAAATGTCTAGCTTGAAGGTATTGTAAAAAGTGTGAATATGAGAGAGAATATTTATCGACTAATTGTTCAAAAGACATCAATCTGCCTTCTTTAAATAAATCCAAAAAAGAATTAATACCTTTACTTTTCCAAAGTAAAAAGATTGGATCACTTAAAGAAGGTTTAAAAAAGTAATTACGATAAATTAAACTACAAAGTTTAAATTTTTTAAGATTAAAAAAATTGCGGAACTGGAGCCAAATTTGTAAAGAGTGCTTAATCACAGGATATAGGTTTAAATTAGCAACTTTAGCTAATTATATAGGTAAAGCAACTCCCAATAACGAGGTTAAATAAAACTATTTCACAGCTCTCAGTTCCAGGTCTACCTAAATAGGCCGATCATTCCCATCAACCCAATATAACCAAAAGGACATGTATCGCAAATTAACAGCCGAGTAATACATTCTTAGATTAGGCAAAGCAAGACCTCCATCCTTTTTCAACTTTTGTAAATGACATTTACTAATTCTTGGTCTTTTATTATTCCAAATAAAAGATAGAATAATAGAATCAATCTGATCAAAAAACTTCTTAGTCAAAAAAACAGAAATATTCTGAAATATGTAAATATAAAAATTTTGGAAAATCATCATTTTAACTATATGAATATGACCAACAAGTGAAAATGTAAGTGGACTCCATCTACTAAATAAATACTTCATAAAGTCCACTAAGGGAACAAAATTGGCTTTAAAAAGATCCTTATATTTTTTAGTAATTATAACACCTAAATATCTAAAAGAATCCATAACTTTAAAGGGAATATTATCATATATAGAGACAGATTCATTTAAAGGAAGCAATTCACTTTTACTAAAACTTATTTTATATCCTGAAAAATTTCCAAATTTGTTAAATAATTTTAGCAAAGCAGGAATAGATTTGTCAGGCTTAGATATATAAACCAATAAATCATCAGTGTAAAGAGAGATCTTGTGCATGGTCTCATTCACAAAAATCCCAGGAATATTTTTGGCTTCACAAAAAGCAATAGCAAGGGGTTCTAATATTAAATTAAATAACAAAGGACTTAATGGACAACCTTGTCTTGTCCCCCGTGATAGCTGAAAAAGAGGAGACGTACAGTTGTTAGTGACAACAGTAGCAATAGGAGCTTTATATATCATTTTAATCCAATTATTAAAATTAGCACCAAAACCAAATTTTTCTAAAACATTAAATAAATATTTCCATTTGACTTGATCAAACGCATTTTCAGCATCCAAAGATACAACGCATTGTGAAGTTTTCTAAGAGGGCGAATATATAATGTTAAATAGTCTCCGAACATTTGAAAAAGAATCGCGACCCTTTATAAAGCCTGCTTGATCTTTAAAAATAATTTAACCCAAAATACTCTCCAACCGATTGGCCATTATCTTTGACAGAAACTTAGCATCAACATTCAATAATGAAATAGGTCTGTATGAGGCACAATCAGTAGGATCTTTATCCTTTTTAAGAATTAAAGAAATAGAAGCCTCATAAAAAGTAGAGGGTAAATCACCTTTCACAAAAGAATCTTTGAACATCTCCAACATATATAGAAAAAGTAATTTTCCAATTTTTTTATAAAATTCTACAGGATAACCATCAAGTCCAGGGGCCTTACCAGATTGCATTGAGAAAATAGCTTTATGAATTTCGGATTCAGTAATTTGGGCATCAAGAGTTTTTTGATCCTCAGTAGAAATTTTAGGAAAAGCAATCTTTTGTAAAAAAAAAAGCATTCATTTCAGAAGAATCTACTGGACATTGAGATTTATAAAGTTCAGTATAAAAATCTTGAAAAATCTTAATAATTTCTTCATATTCCCGAGCCAGGGTATCATCCTTTCTACGGATTTTCAAAATTTGCCTTTTGGCTCCAGCCGTTTTTAATTGAGATGCAAGAAGTTTGTTATTTTTATCTCCAAACATATAAAATTGGTTCTTTAACTTAAGCAAATAGCCTTCAATTGGATAAAGTCAAGTCAAGTCAAGTCACTTTTTATTGTCATTTTGACCATAACTGCTGGTACAGTACACAGTAAAAACAAAACAATGTTTTTCAGGACCATGGTGCTACATGAAACAGTACAAAAACTACACTGAACTATGTAAAAACAACAGAGAAAAAAAACTACACAAGACTACAGACCTACACAGGACTGTTTAAAGTGCACAAAACAGTGCAGGCATTACAATAAATAATAAACAGGACAATAGGGCAAGGTGTCAGTCCAGGCTCTGGGTATTGAGGAGTCTGATAGCTTGGGGGAAGAAACTGTTCGTGTCAGTGTCGTGACAGACCATAGTCTGGTTATGAGAGCCCAAATGCTTCGGAGCCTTTTCCAGACGGCAGGAGGGAGAAGAGATTGTCTGAGGGGTGAATGGGGTCCTTCATAATGCTGTTTCCTTTGCGGATGCAGCATGTAGTGTAAATGGCCATGATGGTGGGAAGAAAGACTCCGATGAGCTTCTCAGCTGACCTCACTATCTGCTGTAGGGTCTTGCGATCTGAGATGGTGCAGTTTCCGAACCAGGCAGTGAAGCAGCTTCTCAGGATGTTCTCAATACAGCCCCTGTAGAATGTGATGAGGATGGGAGGTGGGAGATGGACTTTCCTCAGCCTTCGCAGAAAGTAGAGACACTGCTGGGCTTTCTTTGCTATGGAGCTGGTGTTGAGGGACCAGGTGAGATTCTCCACCAGGTGAACCCCAAGAAATTTGGTGCTCTTTACGATTTCTACCGAGGAGCCGTCGATGTTCAGTGGGGAGAGGTCGCTCCATGCCCTCCTGAAGTCAACAACCATCTCTTTTGTTTTGTTCACATTAAGGTTGTTGGCTCTGCACCAGTCCATTAGCCGCTGCACCTCCTCTCTGTAAGCTGACTCGTCATTCTTGCTGATGAGACCCACCACAGTCGTGTCATCGGCGAACTTGATGATATGGTTCGAGCTGTGTGTTGCAGCACAGTCATGGGTCAGCAGAGTGAACAGCAGTGGACTGAGCACGCAACCCTGGGGGGGCCCACGTGCTCAGTGTGATGGTGTTGGAGATGCTGTTCCCGATCCAGACTGACTGAGTGATGCACTATCACTAACTCCAAAAGACTGGAAATAGAGTAAATACTGAAAGGCTTTTATTAGCAGTAAAATGGACCATGTCCATGCTGGATGACCGCCCTGGACTGTGGGAGGAGCAGTGACATAATCGCCTTTATCCAGGGGTCTGTGGGAGGAGCCACAGGAGCAGTCAGCGGAGGGGCATGTCCAGACAGATATACATGGTTTACCACACTGAGGTCTCCCAGTCAGGAAATCTAGGATCCAGTTGCAGAGGGAGGTGTTCAGGCTCAGTAGGCTCAGCTTTCCAATCAGTTTCTGGGGGATGATTGTGTTGAATGTTGAACTGAAATCTATGAACAGCATCCGAACATATGTGTCTTTTTTGTCCAGGTGGGTTAGGACCAGGTGGAGGATGGTGGCAATGGTGTCATCTGTTGAGTGGTTGGGATGATACACAAACTGCAGTGGGTCCAGAGAGGGGGGCAGCAAGGTCTTGATATGCCTCATGACGAGCCTCTCGAAACACTTCATGATGACGGATGTAAGTGCAATGAGACGGTAGTCATTTAGGCAGGACACTGAAGACTTTTTCGGCACGGGGACGATGGTGGCGGCCTTGAAGCACGTTGGAATGGTGGCGCTGCTCAGGGAGATGTTGAAGATGTCAGTGAGAACATCCGCTAGCTCGTCTGCACATCTTCTGAGCACTCTACCAGGAATGTTGTCTGGTCCAGCAGCCTTCCGTGGGTTGACCCTGCACAGGGTTCTCCTCACATCGGCCACGGTAAGACACAGCACCTGGTCATTTGTAGGAGGGGTGGACTTCCTCGCCGTCACGTCATTTTCCACCTCAAACCGGGCGTAGAAGTTATTCAGCACATTTGGGAGGGAGGCATCACCTGCACAGTCAGATGATGTTGTCCTGCAATTGGTGATGTCCTGAATGCCCTTCCACATGCGCTGCGTGTCGTCGCTGTCCTGGAAGTGGCTGTGGATTCGCTGGGAGTGTGCACGCTTTGCCCCTTTGATGGCTCGGGACAGTTTGGCCCTCGTTGTTGTTAAAGCTGCTTTGTCACCTGCTCTGAAGGCAGAGTCATGGGACCTCAGCAGCGCACGCACCTCTGCGGTCATCCATGGCTTCTGGTTGGCACGTATAGTGATGGTCTTGGACAGAGTAACATCATCAATGCACTTGCTGATGTAGCTGGTCACTGATGCTGTGTACTCCTCTAAGCTGGTGGAATCGCCATCGGTTGCAGCCTCCCTGAACATGTGCCAGTCAGTGTGCTCAAAGCAGTCTTGAAGAGCAGAGATGGCTCCTGCTGGCCAGGTTTTCACCTGCTTCTGAACTGGTCTGGAGTGCCTGATGAGTAGTCTGTATGCTGGGATTACAGACAGATAGACACACCTTATTGATCCCGAGGGAAATTGGGTTTCGTTACAGTCGCAAAAACCAAGAATAGTGTAGAAATATAGCAATATTAAAAAATACCATAAATAAATATAAAAACCCATAAATAATTAAATAATAATAACAGAGCATTAGCATAAGCATTAGCATAACAGAGATGTGGTCTGAGTATCTGAGGTGGGGGGCGGGGCTCTGCCCGGTACGCATCAGGGATGTTTGTATAAGCAAGGTCCAACACGTTTTCCCCCCCTCATTGCAAAGTCCACATACTGATGGAATTTGGGGAGCACTGACTTAAGGTTCACGTGGTTAAAATCACTGGGCGACAATAAACAGTCCATCAGGGTGTGCGTTCTGCAGTTCGCTAATAGCCCCGTACAGTTCACAGAGTGCCTCCTTAGCAGTAGCGCTGGTGGGGAATATAGACACCGAATATAAAAACAGAAGTGAATTCCCGTGGCAAATAAAATGGTCTAATAAAAGGTTATATTGTGATTGAAGTTCCACCCTTTGTTTAAATAAATCAATATTACGGGAAGTCGCATAGATATTATCTAAATCTTTAATTTGTTTTGAAATTTTATCTAATTCTAATTTAGTCTCTTTTTTAAGTTTAGTTGAATAAGAAATAATCTAACCACGTAAAAATGCTTTAAATGTATCCCATATAATTAATTTGGACGTACCCCCTATATCATTAAAAAGAAAAAATTCTTTCATTTGGTTTTCAATAAAACTGACAAAATCAGAGTTTTGCAATAAAGTCTGAGACATGCGCCATGGTGGATGGGCAAGAATGACATCATCAAATTCAAAGGACAAACTCAAAGGTGCATGATCAGATATAACAATAGCATCATATTCACAGTTTTTAACACTAGGCAAAAAGCGGGGATCAATTATAATATAATCAATCCTCGAATATTTTTCATAGACATGCGAAAAAAAGGAATATTCTCTGTTATCCGGGTGCAAATGCCTCCATAATTCGATCAACCCAAAATTGATCAAAAAGGAATTAATAAGTGACGCAGAACAATTTGGAGGTCGCTGATTAGTTGAGCTCTTGTCAATCATAGGATTTAAACAACAGTTAAAATCCCCACCCATTATCAACATATATTCATTTAAATCAGGCAATAAAGCAAATACCTTTTCTAAAAAAGGATCATCTAAATTAGGACCAAACAAATTAGCCAAAACAACTTTTCTATTACACATCACTCCTTTAACAATTAGAAATCTACCATTAGATTTTGATTTAATATCCTCTTGAATAAATATATTGGATTTAATAAAGATAGACATGCCTTTAGTTTTACTCTGAGAAGTAAAGTGGAACTGCAACCATTCCACTATCTAAAAAACCTATTTTGATCTCCCGCCCTGATATGCGTCTCCTGAGCAAAAATTATATCAGGTTGGAATCAATTAATAATTTTAAAATCTCTTACCATCTTTCCTTTCGGTTAGTCCTGACGAAGGGTCTCGGCCCGAAACATCGACAGCGCTTCTCCCTATAGATGCTGCCTGGCCTGCTGTGTTCCACCAGCATTTTGTGTGTGTTGTTGTTTTAATAATTTTAAAAGTCTTTTTTCATTTGATAGGATGATTCTAATCACGTACATTCCAACTTATTACATTAATCCGTTTAAATGCCATACTATAATTTTATTCTAATTTACTTTACACATGCGCAGAACACATACCAATATGGGATGATCAAAAATGGCGTTGATGAAGAATACAACCACATAGAAAACACGCATGCTCCGGAACCACCCAATGGGAAAAAAACTCCCACCCACCCTCCCAAAAGCCCGAGAAAAAGGCAAGCGAACTAAGATAGAACACAAAGCCAAGGACTGCTCTATTGGTCTCCTCTCTCCCTCCCCCCAGCCAGCACAAAAAAATAAAATGACCTTGCAAGAAAGACAGTAAAGTCTCAGCAAAGGAAAGTATTTACATTCCATCATCTATTAAACGAAAAAGAACCAAAACAATATAATCTCTTAGAGAGAAAAACCAGCGCCATCTTAAGTTTAACCTTAAATCTCTAAAAAAAACTTTAAATTCAGTTATAAGACACTATAATAAAACAGAGAAAAAAAGGCTAATAGTATAGTTAACCGAACTAAATTTACAAAAATATTAATTAATAATATAAGTAATTAAACCCTCCCAGATATATATATATAAAAAGAAACCCCATTAATAGGAGAAAACTACCAATTAGTTAATTAAGAAACAACAAAAAAAATCAAACCAAATATTAGATGAAAGGAACAAATCCCTTTATCCTCTTTTCTCAATCAAATATCTAAATAGCCACTTAAACAGTCAAACTTGAACCATAAATCTTCTTTCCAAAAAAAATCCAATAATATGCAATAATGAACACATCTTCTTATCATCTTTTATTAATCTCTCAATGAAATATCCAAATAACCTTCATATATCTTCTTTTCGAAATGTGAATAATACAGATAATCAAACAACTCTTTAGATAGTTCATTCGGTAGCGGCGGCAGGTATAGTCTGAACAAAGTCCAGTGCGACTTTTGGATCAAAGAATGTGCGAGGAGGAGAATTAGGAGGAAAAACTTTAACTCTTGTCGGGTAATGCAAAGAGGGAAACAGTTTCTTATCATATGCTTGTTTCATTACCAAAGCAAATCTTGAACTTTGTTCCATTACTTCTTTCGGATAATCTTCATAAAAACAGAGCTCAGACTCCTTGAATCTAAACACTCTCTGTTTTCTTGCCAAGTAACTTCAGTTCCTCTTCATGTGTAATAACTTGAGTTTCCACGTCTTTAAGTTTTCCCAGAAATGACTTCATTTCATTATTATTCTTTTCCAGTTGGGCTTTAATTGACCTATTCTGATCTTGAATTGAATTCAGTGTCTGAACGATATCTTCAGCCTATGATGGCATTTCATCAGATCTTTTCTTCAGCATCTTTCCTTTTCCATTACCTTTGTCACTAGGTTCAGACAGATTCTTCCCACTGCTCGTAGACATAGACATATTACTCCCCTTCAAGAATCAGCAAGTAAAAATTTTAAATTCAAAATTTAAACTAGGGGGAGAGAGAGAAAACTAAGAGCAGCACAAAATTACTGCTACTCCAGCTACAGACAGAGGTGGTCTCCTCCCTTCTATATTATGTATTGCATTGAACTGCTGCTGCTAAGTTAACAAATTTCACATCTCGTGCTGGTGATAATAGACAGTTCTGATCCGTTGAACTGCCAGGACAGAGTGTAGGCCCTGTTATTCTTGCTGCCGGGACGATAGTTAAGGATGAAATTAAACCAGCTGAAGAACAGAGTACACTGGGCTTAACGGTAGTTGAGACTCCTAGCGTCCTGAATGTAGGAGAGGTTCTTGTGATCTGTCCAAGCAAAAAGGATACTCCTCCACTCCAGCCAGTATAACCATTCTTCCAGGTCTTCCTTGACAGCCTGAAGTTCTTAGCTCTCAACATCATAGTTACTCTCAGCCAGAGTCAAGTGAAGGGAAAGGCACAAGGTTAACAAGCTATCTGCAGAAGATCGTTGAGAGAGTACAGTTCCAATGCCAACATCTAGTGCATTCATCTTGACATTGAAGGTCTGGGATGGGTCTGGGTGTTGCAGCATTGAAGCAGTGGTAAAGTGTTGCTTTAACTCCAAGAATATATGATCTGCTTTGTTTGTCCAATGGAATCCTGCAGAGGTCTTCTTGGTGAGTGCATTTATGGGGTCCGCAATAGAGCTGTAAGTTTGGATAAAGTAGCAATAAAAGTTTGCAAACCCCATAAAGCACTACAACTGTTTCACCGTAGATGTTTTGGGCCGCTTGAACTTTACTCAGATCCATTTGAATACTGGACGGAGAAAGTATCTTTGCCCAAAAACACCACCTAGTCTTTATGGAACTCACACTTCTGTGGTTTGGCATTCAGGTTATTTTCGAGGAGTTGTTCAAGAACCCTCAAGACATTCTAAACAAGTTCCAGGTGAGACTGGGAGTAGATGAGAATGTCGTCCAAATACAAAAAGATAAATTGATTCAATGCATTCCTGAAACATCATAGAACCATAGAACACTACAGCACAGTACAGGCCCTTCAGCCCTCCATGTTGTGCTGACCCATATAATCCTTAAAAAAAGTACTAAACCCACACTACCCATAACCCTCCATTTTTCTTTCATTCATGTGCCTGTCCAAGGGGCTCTTAAATGCCCCTGTTTTAGCCTCCACCACCATCCCTGGCAAGTCATTCCAGGCACTCACAACCCTCTGTGTAAAAAACTTACCCCTGATGTCTCCCCTAAACTTCCCTCCCTTAATTTTGTACATATGCCCTCTGGTGTTTGTTATTGGTGCCCTGGGAAACAGGTACTGACTATCCACCCTATCTATGCCTCTCATAATCTTGTAGACCTCTATCAAGTCCCCTCTCATTCTTCTACACTCCAAAGAGAAAAGTCCCAGCTCTGCTAACCTTGCTTCGTATGACTTGTTCTCTAATCCAGGCAACATCCTGGTAAATCTCCTCTGCACCCTCTCCATAGCTTCCACATCCTTCCTATAATGAGGTGACCAGAACTGAACACAATACTCTAAGTGCGGTCTCACCAGAGATTTGTAGAGTTGCAACATGACCTCTCTACTCTTGAACTCAATTCCCCTGTTAATGAAGCCTAGCAACCCATAGGCCTTCTTAACTATCCTATCAACCTGTGCAGCAACCTTGAGGGATGTATGGATTTGAACCCCAAGGTCCCTTTCTTCATCCACACTCTTAAGTAACTGACCATTAATCTCGTACTCAGTCTTCTGGTTTGTCCTTCCAAAATGCATCACCTCATACTTATCCGGATTGAACTCCACCTGCCATTTTTCTGCCCAACTCTGCAGCCTGTCTATATCCTCTTGTAAACTTCGACCACCTATAGCTCCATCTATAATTCCTCCAATCTTCGTGTCATCCGCAAACTTACTCACCCATCCTTCCACCTCTTCATCCAGGTTATTTATAAAAATCACAAATAGCAGGGGTCCCAGGACAGATCCCTGCGGCACTCCACTAGTCACCGACCTCCAGGCAGAATACTTTCCTTCCACAACTACCCTCTGCTTTCTTCCTTTAAGCCAATTTTTTATCCAAACAGCCAAGGTTCCACTTATCCCATGCCTCATGACTTACTGGATGAGTCTCTCATGAGGGACCTTGTCAAATGCTTTGCTAAGGTCCATGTAGACCACATCCACTGCCCTACTCTCATCAATTTCTTTTGATAACTCTTCAGAAAACTAATCAGGCTCATAAGGCACGATCTTCCCTTCACAAAGCCATGTTGACTATCCATGAGTAGACTGTACTTCTCCAAATGCTCATAGATCCTATCCTTAAGAATCCTTTCCAGTAGTTTGCATAACACTGACGTAAGACTCACCGGTCTATAGTTCCCAGGTTTCTCCCTATTACCTTTTTTAAACAAGGGATCTACATTTGCCATTCTCCAGTTCTTCAGCACTTCCCCTGCAGCCAAAGAGGATTCAAAGATCATGGTGAATGCTCCTGTGATCTCTTCTCTCAATTCCCACAACAACCTGGGGTGTGTCATATCCGGCCCTGGGGATTTATCAGTCTTAATGTTTTTAAGAAGATCCAGCACTTCTTCTTCCTTAATCTTCACATTGTCCAGTACATAGGCCGGCTCTACTTCAACCTCATCCTGATCAAGATCCTTTTCACTTGTGAATACTGAAGCAAATTATTCATTTAGGACCTCCCCAACCTCCTCTGCCTCCAGGCACATGTTGCCCTCTTTATCCTTTAGCGGTCCCACCTTCGTTCTTGTCATCCTCCTATTCTTCACATACACATAGAACGCCTTGGGGTTCTCCTTAATCCTACATGCCAAGGCCTTCTCATGCCCCCTTCGAGCCCTCCTAAGTCCTTTCTTTAGCTCCTTCCTGGCTACCCTATATTTCTCATAAGCCCCTCCTACTTCCTGCTTCTTATATCTAACATATGCTTCCTTTTTCCTCTTGACAAGTTGCCTCACATGTTTCATCAGCCACAGTTCCCTTTTCCTACCATTTTTTCCTTGCCTCAGTGGGACAAACCTATCCTGAACCCAGCACAAGTGGTCCCTAAACTTCTCCCACATTACTTCTGTGCTTTCCCCTTTGAACATCTGTTTCCAATTTACTCTCGCTAGTTCCTGCCTCATCCCTTCAAAGTTAGCCCTTCCCCAGTTAAGCACTTGACTATTTTGTCTGATTTTATCCCTTTCCATAGCTATGCTGAAGCTAAAGGAGTTGTGGTCACTCTCACCAAAATGCTCCCCCACCAAGTGGTCTGTCACCTGACCAGGTTCATTACCCAGAACTAGATCCAGTATAGCCTCTCCTCTCGTCGGCCGGTCCACATACTGTGTCAGAAATCCTTCTTGAACACACCTGACAAATTCAGCCCCATCTATCCCCCTTGCACTCAGGAGGTGCCAGTCAATATGAGGGAAGTTGAAATCACCCATAACTACTACCCTGTATTTCCTGCTGCATTCTAAAATCTGCCTGCTTATCTGCTCCTCGGTGTCCTGAGGGCTATTTGGGGGCCTATAGACTACTCCCAGCACAGTGATTGATCCTTCCTATTTCTGATTTCCACCCAGACTGACTCCGTGGACACTCCTTCTGCAGCATCCTCCCTTTCTATAGCAATGATACTATCCCTGACTAGCAATGCCACTCCCCACCCTTTTCTACCTCCCATCCTATTCCTTTTAAAATACCTGAACCCCGGGACCTGCATCATCCAATCCTGCCCTTCCTCCAACCAAGTTTCAGTAACGGCCACATCATAGTTCTATGTGCTAATCCATGTTCTAAGTTCATCCTCCTTGTTCCTAATACTCCTAGCATTGAAATAGACACATTTCAACCCCTTTAACTGGCTATAATTATGTTCTGTCCCCTGCCTGTCCTTCCTCATCAACTCAGAACTCTTAGCATCATGCCCTTGTCCTTCTACCTTAATCCCTGCACTCACATTCTGATTCCCACCCCCCTGCCAAACTAGTTTAAACCCTCTCCAACAGCTCTATTAAACCTGCCCGCCAGAATATTGGTCCCCCTGGGATTCAAGTGCAACCCGTCCTTTTTGTACAGGTCACCCCCACCCTAAAAGTGGTCTCAATGATCCAGAAATTTGAATCCCTGCCCCCTGCTTCAATCCCTCAGTCACGCATTTATCCTCCACCTCATTCTATTCTTATTCTCACTGTCGCATGGCACAGGCAGTAATCCCGAGATTACTGCCTTTGAGGTCCTGCTTTTCAACTTCCTTCCTAACTCCCTGTAGTCTTCTTTCAGGACCTCTTCCCTTCTCCTACCTATGTCGTTGGTACTGTTATGACCTCAGCCCCCTCCTTTGTGAGAATCGCAAGAGAGAGAGAGAGAGAGAGAGCCTTACGGTTTGGAATGTGGGCTGGTCGCTCAACAAGACAAAAGCCTTGGACATAGCCATTGTCTTGGGAGACACCTTTGTGGAATAAGGAACTGGCCTACGTGCAGACCCTCAGGGCAAGAGGAGATGGGTGATGGGGGAAAGATTGCCTCGCCCCCCGACCCTGATGGACATCGACAACCCTGCCAGTCCAGATAAAAGGTGGGCTGCCGAGGCGGGGCCTCAGACGCACCAAGGAGACACACGAAGAAGACACGATAGTGCTTCCCGTCGGAGCGGGAAGCCATTGTGAAGGAAGCCACGTGCGTTAGATTCCGGATCGGGAGTCTGTGGCTGGAACCAAAGGACAAACCGTTTTAACTAACAACAGGGATTTGCTTCGCAAAGACGACGGACAAGTGTTCCTTCTCTCTCTATCCAACACATGAAATGTCAGCGGTTCCCGAAATGGGGAAGCCTGCAGACTTTGAGTGACTCTTATACCCAATTGGACTCAGTATCCCCTAGACAACGATAGAGCTCATTTTTGATTGATTATTACTACACCTGTGCTTTAGATTGAGTTTTGATGATGTATATGATCTGAATGTTTTGTAGTAACCATACGTTTGTGCCCCTTTATAAATAAAACGTTTGAAAATAGTAGCACCAGGCTTCAGCGGACCTATCTATCTTTGCTGGTAAGTCACCCGGTTACTGGGGAACGTAACAGTACCAATATGTACCATGACCTCTGACTGTTCTCCCTCCCACTGCAGGATATCTTGGACGCTATCATAAACATCCCAGACCCTGGCACCTGGGAGGCAAGCTACCATCCGAGTTTCTTTCCTGTGTCCACAGAATCGCCTGTCAGAACCCCTGACTATAGAGTCTTCCTCTTCCTTTCCCTACCCTTCTGAGCCACAGGGCCAGACTGTGCCAGAGGCACGGCCGCTGTCGCTTCCCCCAGGTAGGCTGTCCCCTCCCCTACAGTACTCAAACAGGAGTACTTATTGTCAAGGGTTACACCCACAGGGGTACTCTCTAGTACCTGACTCTTCCCCTTCCCTCTCCTGACTGTGACCCATTTCTCTGTCCCCCGTGGCCCCGGAGTGACCACCTGTCGGTAACTCCTCTCTATCACCTCCTCACTCTCCCTGACCAGACGAAGGTCATTGAGCTGCAGCTGCAGTTCCCTAACACGGTCCCTTAGGAGATGCACCTCGATGCACTGGGTGCAGATGTGGCCGTCTGGGACGCCAGGAGACTCCAGGACCTCTCACATCTGACACTGACCACAGAAAACTGGCCTCACACACATACTACCTCCTTTTGCAATCAACAACTGCCTCACCTCTTCCCGCTACCACCGAAGCCCATGGAGCCAAAGCCCTTTTACCCTGCTGCCCGCTGGATATGGCTGCCTTCTTTTTAAACTGTTCGTGCTCAACTGGCAGACGTCATGCGCCTGCGCAGTCTGGCCTCTCTCTTCTCCCGAGAACTCAAAATGTCTTCCCACTGGAAATCCTTAGGTGCTCTCCTGCTGTCTTCTTGTTCCAAATCGTTGGCTAAGGCCTAATAAATAGTGGGGTATTGGCCAGACCAAAGGGCAACACAAGGTACTTATAGTAGCTAGTGAAGGTAGCTGTCTCCCACTGGCCTCTGTTTCTGATACGAACAAGATTCTAAGCATTGCACAGATCTATCTTGGTAAATATGATTGCCCCCTGAAGATGTTCAAATGCAGAGGCAAGCAAGGGAAGCAGGTAGCGTTTCTTCATGGTGATATTGTTGAGGTGCCAATAATCAATGCAGGGATGGAGCTTGCCATCCTTCTTGCTCACAGAAAAGAAGCCTGCCTACCCCTGCTGATGAGGTTGACAGATAGATAAACCCCAATGCCAATGCCTCCTTGATGTACTCTTCCATGTCCATCGTTTCTAGACAAGAGAGCCAACAGAGGGAGCAAACTGTACAACTCTACAGTTTCCTGGAAGTAGCAGTACAAGTAGATTATAAGCTGAAGATGGCATAGGGGGGTGGCTGTCTTCACTGTCTGGGATATAGGATCTAAGGATTTATGGTGTATGTTTATAAAGCATTGGTCAGACCACTGCTGGAGTACTGTAGTCAGTTTTAACCACCACCCTAGAGAAAGGATGAGATTGAACAGGAGGGGATGCAGAGAAGATTTGCCTGGATGTTATCTAGGATGAGCTGATGGGTTTTAGGAGTAAGAATATGGCAAGGATATACACAATGAATACTCAACTATAGGGAGAGCCTTGATGTGGAGGTGGCAGGTGGTTAAGATGCTGAAGAAGGCATAAGGGAAGCTTCCTTTCATTACCTGGAGCATAAGATGGTATTGTGAAGCATTGGTTAGGCTGCAGCTGGAGTATTGTGTACATTTCTGGCTGTTACATGTAGGAAGGATGGAATTGTAATGGACATGGTGCAGATAAGATTCCCAGATGTTGGCTATGATAGAGTGACTTAATAGATTTCCTTGGACCAGAGGAGGCTGAGGGGAACAACATTTATCAAGGGCATGGATATGGTGGATAGTATGAAAGTTTTCCCTTTACAGAGGTGTCCAATGTAAGAGGTTACAAGAAAGGGTCAAGCAAGAATATAAAGGAACACCCATACAGTGCTGAAGGACCTCAGCAATCAGGCATCTTCTACTGAGGGAAGTGATCAGTCAATGTTTCTGATTGACACCCTTCATCTGGACTAAGTCTGGACTGCACATTTTCCTCCAGCATCTGCAGAATCTCTTGTGTCTCAAGCAAGACAACATTGTGAGCCAAAGTGCCTATACCATGCAGTAGTGTTCTATGTTCTATGAAATGCTAAAGCATTGAAAGCTAGGGCACAAATGCTAGTGAATGGGGTTGGTACAAGTGAGCACTGTGGTTGAGACAGACACAGTAACTCTTTGAGGGGAGGGGAGGTAGGCTGCTCTGGTGATGGTATTAATTGGTCCAAGTGTCCAGTTTCTATGATGTGGATGCAAGGTAGCTTATTCTATCAGAACCCTATAGTTTAATTTGTGTCAGGATGTGTCCTGACTGTGCTTGAAGCTACAGAATAGACGTCTGAGACTCAGTGGGAAATAACCACTTCACCAGCTGATGGCAGCAAATACACACCAATCCATTACACTGACCTCTGTTGTTTGATATGGATGGTGGGTTAATAAATTCACAGATTAGAACTCAGAATCAGAATCAGGTTCAATATCACTGGTATATGTCATGAAATTTGTTGTTTTGTGGCAGCAGTACATTGCAATACATAATCATAAATAAACTATAAATAATAAGAAATACATTTATAAATTAAATAAGTTGTGCAAAAAGTGAGCTAAAAGAAGAAAAAAAAGTGAGGTAGTGTGCATGGGTTCATTGTCTATTCGTATTGGTAAAAGGATTCTGAGGGATGTAAATCAGTTGTAGATATGGACAGAACAATAGCTGACAAGAGAAAATCTGCAGATGCTGGAAATCAGAACAACACACACAAAATACTGGAGGAACTCAGCAGGCAAGACAGCATCTATGGAAAAAAGTACAGTCAACATTTTGGGCTGAAATCCTTCAGCAGGACTGGAGAAAAAAAAGCTGAGGAGTAGATTTAAAAGGTGGGGGGAGGGGAGAGAGAAATGCCAGGCGATAGGTGAAACTTGGAGGGGGAGGGATGAAGCAGAGAGCTAGGAAGTTGATTGGTGAAAGAGACAGAAGGCCATGGAAGAAAGAAAAAAGGGAGGAGCACCAGAGGGAGGAAATGGGCTGACAAGGAGATGACATGAGAGAGGGACAAGGGGAAATGGTGAAGTGGGGGAAGGAGGCATTACTGGAAGTTTGAGAAACTGATGTTCATTCCATCAGTTGGAGACTACCCAAAGGGAATATGAGATGTTGTTCCTCCAACCTAAGTTTACCTTATCCCGACAGTGGAGGAAGCCATGGAGGGACATACCGGATTGGGAATGGGAAGTGGAATTAAAATGGGTGGCCACTGGGAGATCCCGCTTGTTTTGGCTGATGGAGCACAGATGCTTGGCGTCTCCCAATCTACGTCAGCTCTCACTAATATACAAGAGACCACACCTGCAGCACCGAACACAGTTTGTGATCCCAACAGATTCATAGGAGAAGTGTCACCTTATCTGGAAAGACTGTTTGGGGCCCTGAATAGTAGTGAGGGAGGAGGTGTAGGGGCAGGTGTAGCACTTGTTCCACTTGCAAGATCAGTGAGGAGGGACTAATGGATAAGGTGTAGCGATGCACTACATACAGAGCTAGAAACAACAACACGCAGTCGGTAAGTCGTTTTGAGACTAGTTCATTCAAACTTCGCGGTGCTGGCTTTTAATCCCTAGTTCCCGCCCTCTCCGGGCGGAAATGACACCAGAGGTGCATTACCAAAGTCTCTCCCCGCGTGTGGGCTATTTGTGAGCTGGTTTCTCCTGCACAGAAAGTGGGTCGCCACATAACCCCCCCCCCTCCCCCCCACACCGGAACCGGCAATACATCCCCCAATGTCCACAATCTGGATCAGTCTCTGTCTGGGCGGTCTGCCTCTGCGCCACGGTGCCTGAACCTCGACCGGCTGCGCCAAGTCCACATGGGCTGGTTTGAGTCAGTCCACCGTGAAAACCTCCTCTTTCCCCCCAATGTCCAGAACGTACGTGGACCCGTTGTTATTGATCACCTTGAAAGGCCCCTCGTACGGCCACTGTAGCAGTGCCCGGTGTGCGCCCCTTCGTACAAACACAAACTTACAGTCCTGCAGGTCTTTGGGTACATGGGTCAGGGTCCGTCTGTGCTGTGAAGTCGGCATGGGGGCCAGGTTGCCGAGCCTTTCGTGTAGTCTGTCCAGGACTGCTGCAGGTTCTTCCTCTTGCCCCCTTGGGGCTGGTATGAACTCACCTGGGATGACCAGGGATGTGCCATACACCAACTCGGCCGACGAGGTGTGCAGATCCTCTTTGGGCATTGTGCGGATTCCAAGCAGGACCCAGGGAAGCTCGTCCACCCAGTTAGGTCCTCTCAGGCGGGCCATGAGAGCCGACTTCAAGTGACGGTGGAAGCGTTCCACTAGTCCGTTTGACTGTGGGTGGTAGGCAGTTGTGTGGTGTAGCTGCGTTCCCAACAGGCTGGCCACAGCTGACCACAGGCTGGAGGTGAACTAGGCGCCCCTGTCGGAGGTAATGTGGGCCGGTACCCCGAAGCGTGCTACCCAGGTTGCAATCAGTGTTTGGGCGCAGGAATTGGCAGATGTGTCGGTGAGTGGGACCGCCTCTGGCCACCTCGTGAACCGGTCTACCACTGTTAGGAGGTACCGCGCTCCTCGTGACACTGGTAGGGGGCCCACGATATCCACATGAGTGTGGTCGAACCTCCAGCAGGTGGGTTTGAACTGCTGCGGCGGGGCTTTAGTGTGCCGCTGCACCTTGGCTGTTTGGCACTGCGCGCACGTTCTGGCCCATTCACTGACCTGCTTGCGAAGTCCGTGCCACGCAAACTTGCTGGAGACCAGCCGGACAGTTGTCCTGATAGATGGGTGCACCAAACTGTGTATGGAGTTGAAAATTCGCTGCCGCCAGGCTGCCGGGACGATGGGGCAAGGTTAACCGGTAGCCACGTCGCACAGGAGGGTCCTCTCACCTGGGCCTACAAGGAAGTCTTGAAGCTGCAAACCCGAGACTGCGGTCCTGTAGCTGGGCATCTCGTCGTCTGCCTGCTGTGCCTCCGCCATGCCCCAGGGACAGGGCCTGGACAGCTGGTCTGGAGAGTGCGTCCGCCACGACGTTGTCCTTTTCTGAGACATGCTGGATGTCCATCGTGTACTCGGAGATGTAGGACAGATGTCGCTGCTGGCGAGCCGACCAGGGATCGGACACCTTCGGGAACGCGAAGGTCAACGGTTTGTGGTCCATGAATGTGGTGAACGGCCTGCCTTCTAAGAAGTACCTGAAATGCCGGATTGCCAGATACAGTGCCAACAGCTCCCGGTCGAAGGCACTGTACTTGAGTTCGGGTGGTCGTAGGTGCTTGCTGAAGAACGCCAGGGGTTGCCAGCACCCCTCGATAAGTTGCTCCAGCACCCCACCATCTGCTGTGTCAGATGCATCCACCGTGAGTGCAGTTGGAACGTTCTTTCTGGGGTGCACCAGCATCGCGGCATCTGCCAAGGCTTCCTTGGCTTTAACGAAAGCGGCCGCTGCCTCTTCGTCCCAAGTAATGTCCTTGCCTTTACCCAACATCAGGGTGTACAAAGGGCACATGATACGGGCTGCTGAGGGGAGGAAACGGTGGTAGGAGTTCACCATACCAATAAACTCCTGCAGGCCTTTGACCATGTTGGGCCGGGCAAAGTGGTGGATCGCGTCTACCTTGGCGGGCAGAGGTGTTGCCCGGTCTTTGGTAATCCTGTGGCCCAGGAAGTCAATGGTGTTGAGACTGAATTGGCATTTGGCCGGGTTGATCGTGAGGCAGAAATGACTCAGGTGGGAGTAGAGCTGGCGGAGGTGGGACAGATGCTCCTGACGACTACTGCTGGTTATGAGGATGTCGTCCAAATAGATGAACGCAAAGTCCAGGTCACGTCCCACCGCATCCATTAGCCGCTGGAACGTCTGGGCAGCATTCTTCAGGTGGAATGGCATTCGGGGTAATTCAAACAGGCCAAACGGAGTGATGAGAGCTGTTTTGGGGATGTCTTCAGGGTGCACTGGGATTTGGTGGTATCCCCGGACGAGGTCTACTTTGGAAAAGATTCTTGCCCCATGCAGGTTTGCTGCAAAGTCCTGTATGTGCGGCACGGGGGAGCGGTCTGGAGTGGTAGCCTCGTTCAGTCTGCGGTAGTCGCCGCATGGTCTCCAACCCCCGGCTGCTTTGGGCAGCATGTGCGGGGGGAGGCCCATGGGCTGTCAGACCTCCATACGATCCCCAATTCCTCCATCCTCTTGAACTCCTCCTTCGCCAGGTGGAGCCTTCATGCGCGGGCGTGGAGGGGTGGTCCCTGGGTCGGGATGTGGTGCTGAACCCCATGTCTGAGCATGGCTGCCGTGAACTGCAGTGCCAGAATCGATGGAAAGTCCGCCAGGATTCTGGTGAATTCGTTGTCTGACAGCATGATGGAGTCCAGGTGTGGGGCTGGCAACTGAGCTTCACCCAGGGAGAACGTCTGGAAATTCTCGGCATGTACCAGTCTTTTCCCTTGCAAGTCCTGGCGGTAGAATTGTAAAGCCTAATGGCATTGGGGAGTATTGACCTCTTCATCCTGTCTGAGGAGCATTGCATCGATAGCAACCTGTCGCTGAAACTGCTTCTCTGTCTCTGGATGGTGCTATGTAGAGGATGTTCAGAGTTTTCCATAATTGACCGTAGCCTACTCAGCACCCTTCGCTCAGCTACCGATGTTAAACTCTCCAGTACTTTGCCCACGACAGAGCCCGCCTTCCTTACCAGCTTAAGACGTGAGGCATCCCTCTTCTTAATGCTTCCTCCCCAACACGCCACCACAAAGAAGAGGGCGCTTTCCACAACTGACCTATAGAACATCTTCAGCATCTCACTACAGACATTGAATGACGCCAACCTTCTAAGGAAGTACAGTCGACTCTGTGCCTTCCTGCACAAGGCATCTGTGTTGGCAGTCCAGTCTAGCTTCTCGTCTAACTGTACTCCCAGATACTTGTAGGTCTTAACCTGCTCCACACATTCTCCATTAATGATCACTGGCTCCATATGAGGCCTAGATCTCCTAAAGTCCACCACCATCTCCTTGGTCTTGGTGATATTGAGACGCAGGTAGTTTGAGTTGCACCATATCACAAAGTCCTGTATCAGTTTCCTATACTCTTCCTCCTGTCCATTCCTGACACACCCCACTATGGCCGTGTCATCAGCGAACTTCTGCACATGGCAGGACTTCGAGTTATATTGGAAGTCTGATGTGTACAGGGTGAACAGGACCGGAGAGAGTACGGTTCCCTGCGGCGCTCCTGTGCTGCTGACCACCGTGTCAGACCTACAGTCTCCCAACCGCACATACTGAGGTCTATCTGTCAAGTAGTCCACTATCCAATCCACCATGTGAGAGTCTACTCCCATCTCCGTTAGTTTGTGCCTTAAGATCTTGGGCTGGATGGTGTTAAAGGCACTAGAGAAGTCAAGGAATGTAATCCTCACAGCACAACTGACCCCATCTAGGTGAGAGAGTGATTTGTGCAGCAAATACGTGATAGCATCCTCCACTCCCACCTTCTCCTTATACGCAAACTGAAGAGGATCCTGGGCGTGCCTGGTTTGTGGCCTCAGATTCTGTATTATCAGCCGCTCCATGGTCTTCATCATGTGCAACGTCAAGGCAACAGGTCTGAAGTCATTCAACTCCTTTGGTTGTGGTTTCTTCGCATGGCAAAAGATGGCAATGGCGTCGTCTGTTGAGCGGTTGGGACGGTACGCAAACTGCAGGGGATCCAGTGAGGGGGTCAGCAGGGTCTTGATATGCTCATGACGAGCCTTTCGAAACAGTTCATGATGACGGAGGTGAATGCAACAGTACTGTAGTTATTTAGGCAGGACACTGAAGACCTCTTCGGCATGGGGACGATGGTGGCGGCCTTGAAGCACTTTGGAACGGTAGTGCTGCTCAGGGAGATGTTGAAGATGTCAGTGAGAACATCTGCTAGCTGGTCTGCACATCCTCTGAGCACTCTACCAGGAACGTTGTCTGGTCCAGCAGCCTTTCCGTGAGTTGACCCTGCACAGGGTTCTTCTCACATCAGCCACGGTGAGACACAGCACCTGGTCATTTGTAGGAGGGGTGGACTTCCTCGTCGCCACATCATTTTCCATCTCAAAACTCCAAGTGACTCCTCATTAGATCTTTATAAAGCCTCAACATTACATCTTTGCTTTTATATACTAGTCCTATTGAAATGAATGCTAACATTGCATTTGCCTTCCTCACCACCAACTCAACCTGCAAATTAACCTTTAGAGAATTCTACAAGAGGACTCCCAAGTCCTTTTGCACATCACATTTTTCAATTTTCTCTCCATTTAGGAAATAGTCTACACTTTTATTTCTTCGACCAAATTGCATGACTATATTCTTCCCGACACTATTCCATTTGCCACTTATTTGCCCATTCTCCTAATCTGTCTTTCTGTAGCTTATCTACTTCCTAAGCACTCCCTGTCCCTCCACCTAGCTTCATATCGTCTGCGAACTTTGCAACAAAGCCGTCAGTTCCATCATCCTAGTCATTGACATATAGTATAAAAAGAAGCAGTCCCAAAAGCAGATCCATATGGAATACCACTAGTTACCAGTAACCAACCAGAAAAGGCTCCCTCTACTCCCACTCTTTGTCTTCTGCCAATCAGCCAGTTCTATTCATGCTAGTATCTTTGCTATAATTCCCTGGGCTTGTAGCTTGGTAAGCAGCCTCATATGTGGCACCTTGTGAAAGGCCTTCTGAAAATACAAGTATACAACATCCACCAAGTCTCCTTTGTCAATCCTGCTTATTATTTCTTCAAAGAATTCCAACAGATTTGTCAGGCAAAATTTTCCCTTGAGGAAACTATGCTGACTGTAACCTATTGTATCATGTGCTTTCTTAACCACATCCTTAACAATTGACTTCAATATCTTCCCAACAACTGAGATCAGAGTAATTGGCCTATAATTTCCTTTCAATTACCTCTCTCCTTTCTTAAAGAGTGGAGTGACATTATCTAAGAAAGGATGTGCTGACATTGGAGGGGACCTATAGGAGGTTGTGGAGAGGATGTCTCCAATGATGGGGGAGCCTAGGACCAGAGGGCACAGCCTCAGAATAGAGGGACAACCATATAGAAAAAAAAGATGAGCAGGAATTTCTTTAGTCCGAGGGAAGTGAATCTGTGGAAATAATTTTCACAGATGGCAGTGGAAGACAAGTCATAGAGAATCATAGAGAAGGACAGCACAGAAACAGGCCCTTTGGTCCATCTAGTCCATGTCAAAACCATTTAAACTGCTGCCTCCCATCGATCTGCACTGGGGCCATAGCCTCTCATATCCCTACTATCCATGTATCTATCCAAACTTCTCTTAAACATTGGAATCGAGCTCACATGGACCACTTGTGTCAGCTCCATTGGGCTTCCTGCTGTGCCAAATACATTTTCCAGTGCTCCCATGTAATTGGCAGCGTTGGCTAGGGAGTACCAGGACTTCATGGCTCTCAGTGGCCCACCTCCTCAAACTCTCAACCAATCTCCGTCACTTTACATTAGTGGTCGACAACTGTTCGATCTTTGAGCCTTTCCCAGTAGTCCCGAAAAAAATGAAAACTAAATGCACAAATACTGTTGTAATGTGAGCATTATAAAAATATGTAATACTAATTAGGATAATGGTAATATAGCAATACTCCTACGGAAAGCTGTTTGTAAAGAGAGGTTGTTTCCTGGGTTGTGGGGTTTTACTTCCGTTCTTTCTGCCCAGTGCGCATGTGTGTATAGCCCCTCTGCCACGCACTGCAGTTCAGTGAAAACCTCTGTATGTTAAATATTGGTTTTGCCGTCCCAGATAAATTGTTCCTTTGGGCATGAAGTTGTCGAGTGGTCCTTTTTCAAAGTAGAAGTTACTACAAATAAATTATGTCTGATAAACCTTTTGATGCAAAAGCAAATTTTACCCCAGAACACATATGTGAGTTGTTTTTAACCCACTCTTAGTTGTTTTCCCTGGTTATTGTATTTCGCTTTTTCCACTGCCCAGTGTCATGTGTGCTGACATCATGTGACTGTTGTATTTTTTTTCAGCGTAGCTTGTGCTGCATCAAAGTGACCAATTAGATTAGGTAAGAGTACAGACTGTTGCAAACATCAATATACAGCACTCACTGGTGATATCCTGCAAGGTAGCTAGCTAGCATGGCGGAGGCTCCACGAAAGAAGGCAAAAACGCATAAATTCCATCCAGAATGGGAAGAAGAATTTCTAGCACTGACTAAAAGAGGGAATCTGGAGTGGCATCACAACACCAACCATCAGAAATTTAAGGACACCTACCCCCTCAAACAGTGCAATCTGTGGCAGGAAAGTTGAGGAGCTGAAATAGAGGTTGAAGGCCCAGCAATCATTTTTCACAAAACATGCTGCTCAGAATAAGGCTGCTACTGAAGCATCATTTCGTGTAAGTCACCTTCTGGCTAAACACAAGAAGCCTTTTACAAATGGCGATTTATTCAAGGAAGCAATGGCCATTACCGCAGAGACTGTTTTTAATGACTTTAAAAACAAAAACGACATCAAAACCGCAATGCATAATATGTCACTTGGACCTGCAACAGTGACAAGGAGGGTGCAGTCACTGTCAGAGGACGTGGATCGATAAGTGTTAAAGGACTTGTCTCTGTGAATATTTTTCACTACGGTTTGATGAATCCCTGGATGTAATGCAAACAGTTCAGCTTGTTGTATTTGTCAGAATGGCTTTCCAGGATTTTACAACAAAATCAATCTTTTGCACTTAAAGGAGAGAATGAGAGGTGAGGATATTTACAATGAGTTTAAAAAATATGTCCATGAAAATTCTACAGGTATGTTCAGAGCAAAAAGATAGTAAGGGATAAAATTGGTCCTCTTGAAGATCAGAGTGGTCAGCTATGTATGGAGCCAAAAGAAATGAGAGAGATATTAAATGGGTTTTTTGCATCTGTATTTACTAAGGAAACTGGAATGGAGTCTATGGAAACAAGGCAAACAAGTAGTGAGGTCATGGAACTTATACAGATTAAAGAGGAGGAGGTGCTTGCTGTCTTGAGGCAAATCAGAGTAGATAAATCCCCAGGACCTGACAGGGTATTCCCTCGGACCTTGAAGGAGACTAGTGTTGAAATTGCAGGGGCCCTGGCAGAAACATTTAACATGTTGATATCCACAGGTCAGGTGCCAGAGGATTGGAGGATAGCTCATGTAGTTCCGTTGTTTAAAAAAGGCTCAAAAAGTAAGCTGGGAAATTATAGACCAGTAAGTTTGACATCGGTAGTAGGTAAATTAATGGAAGGAATACTAAGAGATAGGATCTACAAGTATTTGGATAGACAGGGACTTATTCGAAAAAGTCAGCATGGCTTTGTGCGTGGTAGGTCATGTTTAACCAATCTATTAGAGTTTTTCGAGGAAGTTACCAGGAAAGTGGATGAAGGGAAGGCAGTGGATGTTGTGTACATGGACTTTAGTAAGGATTTTAACAAGGTCCCACATGGGAGGTTAGTTAGGAAGATTCAGTCACTAGGTATACATGAAGAGGTAGTAAATTGGATTAGACATGGGCTCAATGGAAGAAGCCCCAGAGAGTGGTAGTGGAGGATTGCTACTCTGAGTGGAAGCCTGCGACTAGTGGTGTGCCAGAGGGATCAGTGCTGGGTCCATTGTTATTTGTCATCTATATCAATGATCTGGATGATAATGTGACAAATTAGATCAGCAAATTTGCTGATGATACAAAGATTGGAGGTGTAGTGGACAGTGTGGAAGGCTTTCAAAGCTTGCAGAGGGATTTGGACCAGTTGGAGGAATGGGCAGAAAAATGGCAGATGGAGTTTAATGCGGACAAGTGTGAGGTATTGCACTTCAGAAGGTCAAACCAAGGTAGAACATACAAGGTAAATGGTAGGACACTGAGGAGTGCAGTAGAACAGAGGGAACTGGGAGTACAGGTACATAATTCCGTAAAAGTGTCTTCACAAGTAGATAGGGTTGTAAAGAAAGCTTTTGGTACATTGGCCGTTATAAATCAAAGTATTGAGTGTAACAGTTGGAATGTAATAGTGAGGTTGTATTAAGACATTGGTGAGACCGAATTTGGAGTATTGTGTGCAGTTTTGGTCACCGAATTACAGGAAGGATAATAATAAGGTTGAAAGAGTGCAGAGAAGGTTTACAAGGATGTTGCCGGGACTTGAGAAACTGAGTTACAGAGAAAGGTTGAATAGGTTAGGACTTTATTCCCTGGAGTGTAGGAGAATGAGGGGTGATTTGATATAAGTGTATAAAATTATGATGGGTATAGATAGAGTGAATGCAAGCAGGCTTTTTCCACTGAGGCTAGGGGAGAAAAAAACCAGAGGTCATGGGTTAAGGGTGAAGGGAGAAAAGTTTAAAGGGAACATGGGGGGGGGGGCTTCTTCACGCAGAGAGTGGTGGGAGTGTGGAATGAGCTGCCAGATGAAGTGGTGAATGCGGGCTCACTTTGGAAAACTTGGACAGGTATATGGATGAGAGGGGTTTGGAGGGATATAGCCCAGGTGTAGGTCAGTGGGACTAGGCAGAAAAATGGTTCAGCACAGCCAAGAAGGGCCAAAAGGCCTGTTTCTGTGCTGTAATGTTCTATGGTTCTATGGTTCTAAAATTACATCCCCATTCATTTACTGTGGCAATTACTGCTGATGGGGCCCCAGCAATGCACAGTGTGCACATTGGTTTTATAGCACTGTGCCGTAATGACCCTGATTTTCCCGACTTCCTGCATTATCACTGTGTGATTCATCAGCAGGCCTTGGCTGGGAAGTTTTGTGGACTTTTCTCATGTAATGACACTGGTGGTCAAACTGATAAACTTGATTCGAGCAAAAGCGCTTCAGCACCACTTACTCAAGGCATTATTGGATGAGCTCGATGCTGCTTACGGAGACATAATTCTTCATGCTGATGTTCGGTGGTTGAGTTGTGGCAAAGTGCTGCAATGATTTGTTGACTTGCTGCCTGAGATAAAGACTTTACTGTCAACAAGAAACGAGGAGCATGAGATGATGCATGGCTACTGGATTTAGGGTTTCTGACAGACCTAACGGCTAAATTAAATGCACTTAACAAGGAGCTCATGAGAAAAGACCAACACCTGCCCCACATGATAAGCACAGTAAATGCGTTAAAAGCCAAGCTCAGTGTTTGGATTTCAAATTTAAAGAACGGGAGGCTGACACACTTTCCTAACTTGGAGAAATTGTTACAAGCCATCAAGGAAAAAAATGCTTTTCGCCCTGAGCAGTACTGTGCTTACCTAGTCAAACTGGCAATAGAGTTCAATGGGCATTTTGGTGAGTTAAACATCATGAAAGATATTGCTGCATTTATTTCAAACCCATTTCTACCAATCCATATAGAACAGATAGCAACCAAAGTCCAGCAAGTATTTGGTGTGCCAAGTGATATTGAAATGGAAATAATTGATTTGCAAAATGACATCAAGCTTAAAGCAAGATCAAGGGACGGTGACTTTTGGGGGCTTATCAGCAGGGAGAAGTTTCCTCATCTCACCACATGTGCACTAAAAGTCAGTGCCTACTTCGGGTGAAATTGCATTTTCACAGATGAAAATTATTAAATCTAAGTACAGGAGCTGTCTTACTGACAGACACTTCATAGACTGTCTCAGACTGGCTGTCTGTAGTTATGAGCCAAATTTCAGGGAACTAGCAGGAAGTATTCAGCCCCAGTCATCACACTGAGTGCATCAGTCAATTTTTATTCATTTATTTTTCGTGTTGAAATAAAATTAAATAATGAAACTTAGAATTAAAGGTATGAAGTATTGTAATATTCTTAAAGAAAGACAGCTATGGCCTGTTTGATATGCTAGTTACAGCGTTTTCTTGGTTGAATTAATTTGAAAGTTTGACAAAAGCATTTTATATAATTCAAATATAATTAGCCCAAATAAAAGGCCTCAAGTTGGAAGTACAATCTGAGCTGTATTTTCTCTAAACGATTTAGTAAGTCGATCTTGCCTGTCATTAAGGCGGAGGTAGGGGATCTTGGGCTTAAAAAGGTTGGTGACCACTACTTTACATTATCAGACCACTGCCACTCATCTAACAACTGAGAGGTCTACTCCACTCAAGTCTTATACTCCTCTTCCCCCTCGGGGATGGGTGATATACCAGAGAATATTCTTAGCATCAAATGACTAGGACCCTCTGCCTGTGCATGGGGCCAGTTATTCACGAGAGAGGTAAGGGCTGATACTAGCTCAGAACTCTCACTCGTCACTGGGGGACGGGGACTAATTAGACATTCCAAATCTGACCATTCCTTCCCCTCACTCCTCAGAAATGATAGAACCCTATCTTTGAAGTCTCCACCCCCAGGTACGGGAAACTCGACTTGCGATTCGACCTGCTCCTACATTGCCCCAGCAATGGAAATATAGGTAAACCGGTTCAGTACAGGATAATGGTAGTACAGCTAAACAGGTTTTGTACAGTGTAATGGTAATACAGGTAAACAGGATTAGTATAGTGTAAGTAATACAGGCAATCGGGGTCAGTACAGTGCAATGATAATACAGGCAATCGGGGTCAGTACAGTGTAATGGTAATACAGGTAAACAGGATTAGTATAGTGTAAGTAATACAGGCAATCGGGGTCAGTACAGTGCAATGATAATACAGGTAAACAGGGTCAGTACAGTGTAATGGTAATACAGGTAAACAGGACTTTTTTGATGGTTGGCATAGATGTGGTGTTGCAACACCTGACTTTATTTGTTGTTATTGCAGAGCATGATAGATATCCCGTTTGGTGAGGAAAGGGCTCTGTGTTGAAACAGGGTAACACTGAACCAGAAATTTATCAGCATAAAATACTCTCTGTGTTTAGACTGCTTTTAGAATAAAGTTGTAGGGAAATATTGAATAAGTTAAGATTTTATTTCCTGCAGTGTAGGAGAGTGAGGTGAGATTTGATAGAGGTTTACAAAATTATCAGGGGTAAATACAAACAGGCATGCTGAAGGGTCTCAGCCGGAAATGTTGACTGTACTCTTTTCCATAGATGCTGCCTGGCCTGCTGAGTTTCTCCAGCATTTTATTTGTATTGCAGGCATTTCTCCTTCATGTTTGGTGAGACTAGGTTTGGGGTGAAAGATGAAATATTCAAGGGGAACCTGATGGGGAACTTCCTCACTCAGTGGGTGGTGAGAATGTACAGCAAGCTGCCAGTGGATTAAGGTTCAATTGCAACATTTAAGGGAAGTTTAGATAGCTGTATGAATGTTAAGGGTATGTAGGGCTATTATCTGGGTCCAGGTAGATGGAATTAGGCAAAAATTGGATCAGCCCAGACTAGATGGGCCGAGGGGCGTGTATCTGTGCTGTAGTGCTCTATGACAGTATTATCAGGATTTCTGATGTCCATCTGCCATTGGGACTTGCTTATGCAGCAAAGCTGAGTTTGCCTGCTCCAACATTTCCAATCATTTTCCTTTCTGCAAATAGTTCAGAGGCACTGACAAAGTAAAGATGTTAGCTATTAGGCCTTGACCTATGACCCACACACATTATTAAATCTGTTTCAACAGGCTTCCCTTCTTTTTCAATGGTGATCAGGGCCCCAGCTTGGAGATAAGAGTTTGGAGAGTGTTGGAAAGCCAGGTACTGGTATTCTAAATTTCTGCAGCAGAACATCAGAGATAACAGTCAGTTTGGTGAGAAAGTACTGCAGCAAGGCAATGTATTTAGAGTGAGGGGAGGTGTAGAGGGACTGGAGGATATGTGCACATTTCATCTGTTTTGTCTTAGAGCAGCACAATATCTGCTAGACATGTTGCTTTAATGCGATTATAATGACAGTAATGGTTTGCCTGAATTGATGTCTGCGTTTTTTATGAGGTGTTGTTGAAGCTGAGCCTGCGGTGGCTGTAAACCCTTAAAGGAATGTTAATTGGCTGAAGATGTGGCCAATCTACAGCAGCATGAAGCACTCCTTTTAAATCCATAATTTAAGGTTGTTTGCGCTAGGAGACCAGGGCTCCAATAAATGTTAGTTAGAGGGAAATTCTCCTTGCTAGAATCAATCTGGCTTCCTGGGTTGTGTTTATATAGGAATCATTAGTCATTCTGTTGGATAAATTGCATGGATTTATGAATGAAAAACAAATAAAACACACAGTTCCAGAGGAATTTTGCACTGGACATTGTGCAAATCCTGCAAAAATTCAGTTTGTCTTCCTTCTTATTTGTTGCTGTAGAGAAATTTAATATTGAACAGATTCTAAGCAGGCTCATTATGGGGTGGGACATACAATGCAACAAATGAACCAGGGTCAAAGCTGCTGTTGCGAGAACTGCAGCCATCAGTTAGTGACTCAATGCTCTCTGTCTGTCTCGCCTTTTCCTCTCTATCTTTCAATCTATTGTTTATATATGGTAACAGTTTCTGTATTTTTGCCTATCATGAGAACAGGACCTGGCATCCAGTTGTCATTTGCTAAGAGCACAATTCTACTGACAATGACCACTGAGAAGCCTGATACCCCTCTTGAACTCCTAACCACCCAATCCTATCCTAAATTCATGCTCTTTCAATCCATCCCCACCTACCTCCATCTTCCCTGCTTATGCTAGAACATTCATTCCCTCAGCCCTCTATTCATCAATATTCATTGGAGAGCTCTAGCAGTGTGTGCTTATTTCTTAAAGACTTGCCCCTGTGTGAAGGTGTGAAAGAGTTTCATGATAATGTTGCCTGGAATTGGAGGGCTAGAATTATTGGGAGAGATTGGATAGGGTGAATCTGTTTTCCCTGTAGTGAGGAAAGCTGAGAGGTGACATAATAGAGGTATACAAAATTCTGAGAGGCATAAATAGAGTGGAAAGTATCTGTACCCATGGTTGGAGTATCTAAACTACAGGACATAGGTTTAAGGAGAAGGATATTGAATTGTGTAAGGTAAGGGAAACAAGTAGGGAAGTTATAGAAACTATGACGATTAAAGAGGAAGAAGTACTGGTGCTATAAAGGAATATAAAAGTGGATAAATCTCCAGGTCCTGACAGGATTTTCCCTAGGACCTTGAGGGAAGTTAGTGTAGAAATAGCAAGGGCTCTGACAGAAATATTTCAAATGTCATTAGAAATGGGGATGGTGCCAGAGGATTGGCGTATTGCTCATGTGGTTCCATTGTTTAAAAAGGGTTCTAAGAGTAAACCTAGCAATTATAGGTCTGTCAGTTTGATGTCAGTGGAGGGTAAATTAATGGAAATTATTCTTAGAGATGGTATATATAATTATCTGGATAGACAGGGTCTGATTAGGAACAGTCAACATAGATTTGTGTGTGGGAGGTCATGTTTGACAAATCTTATTGAATTTTTTGAAGAGGTTACGAAGAAAGTTGACAAGGGTAAAGCAGTGGATGTTGTCTATATGGACTTCAGTAAGGCCTTTGACAAGGTTCCGCATGGAAGGTTAGTTAGGAAGGTTCAATCGTTAGGTATTAATATTGAAGTAGTAAAATGGATTCAACGGTGGCTGGATGGGAGATGCCAGAGAGTAGTGGTGGATAACTGTTTGTCAGGTTGGAGGCCGGTGACTAGTGGTTTGCCTCAGGGATCTGTACTGGGTCCAATGTTGTTTGTCATATACATTAATGATCTGGATGATGGGGTGGTAAATTGGATTAGTAAGTATGCAGATGATACAAAGGTAGGTGGTGTTGTGGATAATGAAATAGGTTTCAAAGTTTGCAGAGAGATTTAGGCCAGTTAGAAGAGTGGGCTGAGCGATGGCAGATGGAGTTTAATGCTGATGAGTGTGAGGTGCTGCATTTTGGTAGGAATAATCCAAATAGGACATACATGGTAAATGGTAGGGCATTGAAGAATGCAGTAGAACAGAGTAATCTAGGAATAATGGTGCATAGTTCCCTGAAGGTGGAATCTCATGTGGATAGAGTGGTGAAGAAAGCTTTTGGTATGCTGGCCTTTATAAATCAGAGCATTGAGTATAGGAGTTGGGATGTAATGTTAAAATTGTACAAGGCATTGGTAAGGCCAAATTTGGAGTATTGTATACAGTTCTGGTCACCGAATTATAGGAAAGGTGTCAACAAAATAGAGAGAGTACAGAGAAGATTTACTAGAATGTTACCTGGGTTTCAGCACCTAAGTTACAGGGAAAGATTGAACAAGTTAGGTCTTTATTCTTTGGAGTGTAGAAGGTTGAGGGGGGACTTGATAGAGGTATTTAAAATTATGAAGAGGATAGATAGAGTTGATGTGGATAGGCTTTTTCCATTGAGAGTAGGGGAGATTCAAACAAGAGGACATGAGTTGAGAGTTAGGGGGCAAAAGTTTAAGGGTAACACGAGGGGGAATTTCTTTACTCAGAGAGTGGTAGCTGTGTGGAATGAGCTTCCAATAGAAGTGGTAGAGACAGGTTTGGTATTGTCATTTAAAGTAAAATTGGATAGGTATATGGACAGGAATGGAATGGAGGGTTATGGGCTGAGTGTGGGTCAGTGGGACTAGGTGAGAGTAAGCATTTGGCGCAGACTAGAAGGGCCGAGATGGCCTGTTTCCGTGCTGTAATTGTTATATGGTTATATGGTAAAGAGGAAGGAAGTTTAAAGCGGATCCAAGGGGTGAAATTTTCAAAGTAGTTAATATCTGAGAATGAACTGCCAGAGGATATAGAAAGGAACAGTGCAGTTGGGCAGGTACTAAATGAGCAGGACACAAAGGGATATGGGATAAATGCAGATCGGTGGAATTCATATCAATAGATGTGATGATCAGCACAGACACAATGGGCCAAAGACTTTGCTTCACACTCTATGACTTCTCAAAATGGACTACCTCACATTTGTCAATGTTAAGTTCCATTTGCCATTGTTTTGTCCATCTCACAGAATTACAGAAATGTTCAACACAGAAATGAGCCTTCATCACCCTCCTTGTCCATGATGACCATGGTACCACCTCCACTGATCCCACATTCCCTCCTTGTCCATGCTGACCACAGTGCTATCTTAGAACAGAAGACCATAAGATATAAGAACATAAGAAGTAGGAGCAGGAGTCAGCCATCTGGCCCATCGAGCCTGCTCCACCATTCAATAAGATTATGGCTGATTTGGCCATGGACTCATCTCCTCCTACTTGCCTTTTCCCCATAACCATTAATTCTCCTACTATACAAAAATTTACCCAACCTTGCCTTAAATATATTGACTGAAGTAACCTCCATTGTTTCATTAGGCAATAGGCTATTTAGCCCATTGAGTCTGCTCCCCCATTTCATTAAGGCTGATCCAATTTTCCTTCCTGTCTTTTTCCCATATCCTTTCATGTACTGACCATTCAAGAATCTATCAATCTCTTCCTTTATAAATAAAGACTTGACCTCCACAGCTGCTCATGAATAGAATTCCACAGATTCACCACTCTCCGGCTAAAGAAATTCCTCCTCATCTCCATTTTAAAAGGACGCCCTCTATTCTGAGACTGTGTCCTCTGGTATTAGTCTCTCCCACCATAAGAAACATCCTCTCCAAATCCAAAGTACACTGCAGATGCTGTGGTCAAATCAAGACGTACAAACAAGCTGGATCAACTCAGCAGGTCGGGCAGCATCCGTTGAAATGAGCAGTCAATGTTCTGGGCTGAGACCCTTCATCAGGACTGAAGAAGGAGGGGGCAGGGGCCCTATAAAGAAGGTGGGAGAAGGGTGGAAGGTGCCAGGTGAAAAACCAATCAGAGGAAAGATCAAAGGGGTGGGGGAGGGGAAGCAGGGAGGGGATAGGCTGGAGAGGTAAAGAAGGAATGAAAAGGGAAAGCACTATGGGTAGTAGAAGAAGGCAAAATCATGAGAGAGGTGATAGACAGCTAAAAGAGGAGGCAGAGTGAAAGTGGGATGGTGGAAGAGAGAAGGAGGGAATTACCAGTTGGAGAATTTGATGTTCATACCAAGGGGCTGGAGGCTACCCAGATGGTATATGAGGTGTTGCTCCTTCAACCTGAGTTTGGCCTCATCGTGGCAGTAGAGGAGGCCATGTATGGACATATCCGAATGGGAATGTGAAGCAGAGTTGAAGTGGGTGGCAACCGGGAGATCCTATCTGTTGTGGCAGACGGAGCGAAGGTGCTCGATGAAGCTGTCCCCCAATCTGCGTTGGGTCTTGCCAATGTAGAGGAGGCCGCACCAGGAGTACTGGATGCAATAGATTACCCCTTGGATTGCCTCATCGTTCCATCCCGAGTCTGCCGCTAACCTCCGGAATTCCATGGAATATTCGGCAACACTGTGTGAGCCCTGGCAGAAAGTGAGTAGATGCTTGGCGGTGTCTTTACCACGGACGGGGTGGTCAAAGATATTTCTCATTTCCGCGATAAAGGTGGCAAAATAAGAACAGATATCCAGTTGGTTATGCCAAACAGCTGTGGCCCACACTAAGGCATTTCCCCACAACAACCCCATGATATAAGCAATCTGTGACTTATCCATGGAACATGTGGGCGACTGTTGTTCGAGCACCAAGGAACACTGAAGAAGGAAGGCCCAGCACTTCCCCAAATCCCCAGCATAATGCTCCAGTTCAGGTACGTGAGGCTCTCTTGGCGGGGGTGTTGCTGACACATAGGGGGTTGCCGTTTAAGGCTGTCTGGGCTGGTTAGACAGGGTTCCAGGAGTGAGTTGAGTAAAATGAGTGGATACCCAGTCCACCTGGTCACCAATCTGCGTGACGTAAGCAGACAGGGAACGGAGTTCTCCATGACCTCCGGGGGAGTTGGCCGTGCTGTCCTAGTAAGGAACACTGGCTGGCGAGGGCTTGTTGAAGTGTATTCATGTCCGCTGGGTCCATAGTGGCCAGATCGTTCTGTTGCAACAAACGAGGCAAACCCAAACACAGGACATAGGCACAGAGATTAAGTTAGGATGCAGATGTGGACTTGAGTGTTGAACAGCAAACAAGAGGGAGTGCAGGAAAGCGGGAGGTAGTCAGAACTTACCTTGACACGGAAAGACAGAGTTGCACAGGTAACTATCGGTACTGAAGCAAAATTTAGAACACACGATCCTAAGTGGCCGGGAAATATTAATTACCACACTGGCAAAACCAATGATCTGCCAACTAGTGGGTGCAAAGCTGAGGTTCTTATATTGCAGGTCTTGATGAAAACCAGGTGTGTCGCCATCAAAGGAAATTCAGAGAAAATGGGGAATTAACAGTCAGGACTGTGACACCATCTTCCTCTTCCTCTCCATCACCACTCATCACCCGCTCCCTCAAAATTCTTTTATCAAAATCTGACATTCTGAGTGTTTGACTGCCTGCACATGAAATGCGGTTGGAGTTCTATCAGTGTTAGGACTCTAAGGACTTAGAAACAAATATCTTTTTATTTGTAGAAATATGAATGCTCAGTAACTGCAAACAGAATTAAAAATAATTCAAGTGCTGATTAAGGGTCTGACTCTGCAATGATATCAGACCATAAGACCATAAGGCGTAGGAGCAGAATTTGGCCATTTGACCCATCAAGTCTGCTCTGCCATTTCATCATGGCTGATCCATTTTTCCTCACTGCCCCTGTTTCCAGCCTTCTCCCCGTTTTCCTTTATGCCCTAACCAATCAAGAATCTATCAACCACTGCCTTAAATATATGTAAAGACTTGGCCTCCACAGCCATCTGTGGCAATAAATTCCACATATTCACCATTCTCTGGCTAAAGAAATTCCTTCTCATCTACATTCGAAGAGGACACCCCTTTGAGGCTGTTTCCTCTAGTCCTAGACTCTCCCACTTCAGGTACCATCCTCTCCATATCCACACTATTGAGTCCTTTCAACATTCAATAGGTTTCAATTAGGTCATTCCTCAATCTTCTGAATTCTAGTGAATTCTAGTCAAACATTCTTGATATGACAAAATATTTAATCCTGGGATCATTTTTGTGACCCTCCTTTGAAGATTCTCCAATTTCAGCACATCCTTTCTAAGCTAAGGGGCCCAAAACCACTCATAATTCTTCAAGAGAGGCGTATTCAGTGTTTTACAAAGTTTCAACATTACATCCTTGCTTTTATATTCTAGTCCTCTTGAAATGAATGCTAGCATTGCATTTGACTTCCTCATCACAGACTCAATCTGCAAATTAACCTTTAGGGAATCTTGCAGAAAGATTCCCAAGTCCCTTTGTGCATCAAATTTTTGAAAATAATCTAGCATTTTATTTATTCTACTGAAATACATGACCATACACATCCCGACACTGCATTCCATCTGCCACTTCTTTGCCCCTTCTCTTAATCTGTCTGTCCTTCTGTAGCCTCTCTACTTCCTCAAAACTGTTTGCACCTCCACCTACCTTCATATTATCCACAAACTTTGCAACAAAGACATCAATCCTGTCATCCAAGTCACTGACATATCATGTTAAAAAAAAAGTAGTCCCAATACAGATCCCTGTGGAATACCACTAGTCACCGGCAGCCATACCAGTAAAGCTTTCCTTTATTCCCACTCTTTGCCTCTTGCCAATCAGCTACTGCTTTATCCATGCTACAATCTTTCCTGGAATACCATGGGCTCTTAACTTGTTAAGATGCCTCATGTCTGGCACCTTTACAAAAGCCTTCTCCTTTGTCTATCCAGCTTGTTATTTAATCATAGAATTTCAATAGATTTGTCAGGCATGAGTTTTCCTTGAGGAAATCATGCTGACTACAACCTATTTTATCATGCGCTTCCAAGTACCACCAAAACACATTCTTAACAATTTACTCCAGCATCTTCCCAACCACTGAGGTCAAATTAACTGGCTTATGATTTCCTTTATTCTGCCTCTCTCCTTTCATTTTTAATTTTCCAGCCTTCCAGAACCAATTCAGATTTTAGTGATTCTTGAAAATTCATTACCAATGAGTGCACAATCTCTTAAATCATCTCTTTCAGAACCCTGGAGTGTATTTTATCTGGTACAGATGACTTATCTACCTTCAGACCTTTCAGTTACCCAAGACTCTTTTCCTTAGTAATGGCAACTTCACACAATTCTGACCTCTGACACTCTGGAACTTCCTCCATACAGCTAGTGTCTTCCATAACGAAGGGTGATGCAAAATACTTATTCAGTTTGTCTGCCATTCACTGGGATTTTCAGAGAGAAGGAGAGAGAGAGACAGAGTGGAAGTTTTGGACCACAAGCTGCTGGCAGGAGCTTGCTGCAACAATGGGTAAAGTCTGATACTTACCCATGCCCAAAGGATTGGGTAGATTAATGACACACAGTGCACATTGGATGTGTGACTGTCACTTCGTATGATCCATACATGGATGTTGTTGGAGCATCCTGTGGCGACCACTTTTGTTAACCCTTTCCTGGTTTTGGGTATGTTATGTGGTAACCACTTGTGCTAGGGTATATTCTGTGACTGTCACCTTGTGATATTTTTACGTGAATTTCAGGACGACTCGATGGATAAGATCTTCGGCGATTGATCTTCATTTTCCCAGCGTAGAACCTGTGGAATTCTTCATGGTCACCTCCTCTCTACATTTTACCGTGGAATTACCAGTCCCTCCCCTCACTTATTCCATGGATTACTGCACCTTTCTGTTTGTAGTTTGCCATCTTAAGACCTTAAGAACAGTTCTTAAGCTTGATGGTTTAGGAGCCACACACATACCACTGTTAACTTCTGTTTATTTCATTTAATTTTCTATATTTTTGAGTAGATACTAATAAATTTAGTGGTTTTAACACTAAAACATTTGTGATCTATTGCTGCTGGTACGTAACATAAATTGAGGGCTCATCCGGGATCTATTGTAGTTTGTAGTTAAAATTTTGCTCTTACAGATCAATATTTTCCCTTTTTTGGGGGAGGTGTTACATTGCCATGGTTTTGTTTACTGTGGGTGTCAATTTAAAATGCCTGGATGAGGCAGGACTATAACATCAGTATAATGAACTGTGACAGACCGCTGGGACTTTCGGAGAGGAGGAGGGAGAGAGTGGAAGTTTCGGACTGCAAGCTGCTGGCAGGAGCTTGCTGCAACAATGGGTAATGTCTGATACTTTCCCATGCTCAAAGGATTGGGTTGATTAACTGCACACAGTGCACATTGGATAGCACATAACACTTGAAAGATCATTATCAATGCCTTCACAATCTCTTCAACCATCTGTTTCAGAACCCTGGGGTGTACTTTATCTGGTCGAAGGTGACCTATCTGCCTGCAGACCTTTCAGTTACCCAAGACCCTTCTCCCTAGTAATGGCAACTTCACACACTTCTGACCTCTGACACTCTGGAAGTTCCACCATACAGCTAGTGCCTTCCATTTTGAAGGCCAATGCTAAATATTTATTCCGTTTGCTGTTTTCTTGTCCCCCATTACTACTTCTCCAGCATTGTTTCCAGCAGTCCGATATCCACTCTTGCCTCTGTTTCACACGTTATATATCTGAAGGAACTTTTGATATCTGTCATGTTCTTTGACTGTGCGAAATGTTGGGTGTGTTTGTAAGAAGTTGTTGTCTGTCTAAGAATACTAAAGCTGCAAATGTTTCAGTTTTATTGATGTCAGTAGTAATTTAAACCTTTAACCAGTGGCAGTTAGAGTTCTAAATCAGTGGGCTTACACAGCTCTCCATGTACTGCTTCGGAGTGTTTCAGAGTACCTGAAGCATCCTTTGTGTATTGAATGGCAAATATTATCCTGATTTTCAGTGAGCCAGTTCTTGCCTGACAGCCCTTCAGGTTTTGCTACCATACTGGCACCCATGTGAACCACAACGGTGAGGTTTCTGTTGGTAGGGGTTGAACATGGATGTTGCATCCTAGCTAGCTACTTAGTCACTATGCAAGCCAGTACTCTGGCCAGAGCAGTATGATATGGAGAGCAAGCTGCTGTCTATGCAGCAGGCTCCCCTCTCCATACAGTTGATTAATCCAAAGGACTGTCAGAGACCAATACAGATTGGCACTAACAGAATCACAGGAGTTACCAGTCAATGCTGAACTCAACACAGGACTGCCTTAGGGACTCCAGCTCCAGGTTTTTCCTTGGGATTTACTCCAAAAGCCTTCCCCATGTGTGTGTATACCCACATAGCAGCAGAGGTTTGAGATCAGAGCTTCCTTTCTCCTAGATGAGCTGACAACCACGGCTGATAAACCCCAATTGCCTAAACATCTATATCCAAACCATCAGACCATATAGCCAACATTCAGTGTTGGAAGAACAGAAATTTTCTCCAAATAAAAACCAAATGGATACAAGCCTCTGTGTTCCATTCCAGCTTCCAATTCTATCCACCCCCTGACATTCTCTCAGGAAGAAGTAGATCCTTGAAGTCAAAATCTAAGGTAAGTTTCTGACCATGTTACTGCAGGGAGGGCTGATACGCGTCAGTATAATCCATAAAGGGTGATTTAGTAAGCAACTTACCAAAAGTAATATGCAGCTTTCTGTAAAATCACTATGGAACTCAGATTTTAATAAGTTTTCAGAGAACAGGCTTTAAAATGAACGAGACCTCTGTAGCTAAACAAAAGTGTCATTCAATGTAAATGAGGCATGGTGAGAGTGGGACTAGTGAGAACTGGGTTCCCAAACAAACCCTCAGATTCTTCTCATTATACAATAAAAAGTTAATTCATAGCGAGGGCAAGCAACAATCACTCATTAAAAAGCCAAAAACAAACTATTTACGTGATTGAAGCCTGCAAACCTTTGCTGTAAGTCACGATTAATGTAGTCTCTGATGGTAATGAAAGCAAACAAAGTTACAACCAACCATGTGTCCTAGCGACCCACCACCGGCCCAAAATATGCATCCCAGTGACTCACCCTCATAGTCCAAGCTCACTGTTCCTTGTTAAAGCTCTTTCAGTCCCTTAAATATGTTTCAGGAGAGGATTGGTTCCTGATACTAGAGGACTGGAGAGTGGAAAATGTTATTCCTTTGTTCAAGGAAGATTAGAGGGATAATCCTAGGAATTATGGACCAGTGAGTCTAATGTCACTGATAGGCAAACTGTTGGAGATGATTCTGAAAGACAGAATTTATGAGTGTTTGGAGAAGCATAGTCTGATTAAGGATAGTCAGCATGGCTTTGTGACAGGCAAGTCGTACTTCTTGAGCCTGATATGGTATATATGGATATAGTTCCCCATGGTATGCTCATTCAGAAAGTCAAGTTGTATGGGATCCAGAGAAGTCTGGTGCAGACCCACAGAAGCCAGAGAGTAGTAGCAGATGAAGCATATTCTGCCTGGATGTAGGTAACCATTGGCGTTCCACAAGGATATGTTCTGGGCTCTCTTTGTGATTTTTATACATAATTTGGATGAAGAAGTCAAAGGATGGGTTAGCAGGTTTGCAGATGATGGAAAGTGTAGACTGTGGAGGCCGTGTCTTTATGTATATTTAAAGCAGAGGTTGATAGATTCTTGATTGATCAGGGAGAAGGCAGAAGACTGGTGATGAAATGGCAGAGCAGATTCATAGAACATAGAACATAGAATAGTACAGCACATTACAGGCCCTTCGGCCCACAATGTTGTACCGACCCTCAAACACTGCCTTCCATATAACCCCCCAAACCTTCCTCTAATATCCCCCTTGAACTTCCCACCCCTTACTTTGAAGCCATATCCTCTTGTACTGCGCAGTGGTGCCCTGGAGAAGAGGTGCTGGCTGTCCATTCTGTCTATTCCTCTTAATATCTTGTACACCTCTATCATGTCTCCTCTCATCCTCCTTCTCTCCAAAGAGTAAAGCCCTAGCTCCCTTAATCATAATCCATACTCTCTAAACCAGGCAGCATCCTGGTAAATCTCCGCTGTACCCTTTCCAATGCTTCCACATCCTTCCTATAGTGAGGAGACCAGAACTGGACACAGTACTCCAAGTGTGGCCTAACTAGAGTTTTATAGAGCTGCATCATTACATTGTGTCTCTTAAACTCGATCCCTCAACTTATGTAAGCTAACACCCCATAAGCTTTCTTGACTACCCTATCTACCTGTGAGGCAACTTTCAGGGATCTGTGGACATGTACACCCAGATCCTTCTGCTCCTCCACACTACCAAGTATCCTGCCATTTACTTTCTACTCTGCCTTGGAGTTTGTCCTTCCAAAGTGTACCACCTCACACTTCTCCAGGTTGAACTCCATCTGCCACTTCTCAGCCTAGTTCTACAGCATCCTATCAATGTCTCTCTGCAATCTTCGACAATCCTCTACACTATCTACAACACCACCAACCTTTATGTCATCTGCAAACTTGCCAACCCACCCTTCTACCACCACATCCAGGTCGTTAATAAAAATCACGAAAAGTAGAGATCCCAGAACAGATCCTTGTAGGACACTACTAGTCACAACCCTCCAATCTGAATGTACTCCCTCCACCACGACCCTCTACCTTCTGCAGGCAAGCCAATTCTGAAGCCACCTGGCCAAACTTCCCTGGATCCCATGCCTTCTGACTTTTTGAATAAGCCTACCATGTGGTACCTTGTCAAATGCCTTACTAAAATCCATGTAGATCACATCCACTGCACTACCCTCATCTATATGCCTGGTCACCTCCTCAAAGAATTCTATCAGGCTTGTTAGACACAATCTGCCCTTTACAAAGCCATGCTGACTGTCCCTGATCAGACCATGATTTTCTAAACGCCCATAGATCCTATCTCTAAGAATCTTTTCCAACAGTTTTCCCACTACAGACATAAGGCTTACTGGTCTATAATTACCCGGACTATCCCTACTACCTTTTTTGAACAAGGGGACAACATTTGACTCCCTCCAATCCTCCGGTACCATTCCCGTGGACAACGAGGACATAAAGATCCTAGCCAGAGGCTCAGCAATCTCTTCCCTCACCATGTGGAGCAGCCTGGGGAATATTCCATCAGGCCCCAGGGACTTATCCATCCTAATGTTTTTTAACAACTCCAACACCTCCTCTCCCTTAATATCAACATGCTCCAGAACATCAACCTCACTCATATTGTCCTCACCATCATCAAGTTCCCTCTCAATGGTGAATACTGAAGAGAAGTATTTATTGAGGACCTCGCTCACTTCCACAGCCTCCAGGCACATCTTCCCACTTTTATCTCTAATCGGTCCTACCTTCACTCCTATCAACCTTTTGTTCTTCACATAATTGAAGAATGCCTTGGGGTTTTCCTTTACCCTACTCACCAAGGCCTTCTCATGCCCCTTTCTTGCTCTTTTCAGCCCCTTCTTAAGCTCCTTTCTTGTTTCCCTATATTCTTCAATAGACCCATCTGATCCTTGCTTCCTAAACCTCATGTATGCTGCCTTCTTCCACCTGACTAGATTTTCCACCTCACTTGTCACCCATGATTCCTTTACCCTACTATTCTTTATTTTCCTCACCGGGACAAATTTATCCCTAACATCTTGCAAGAGATCCTTAAACATCAACCACATGTCCATAGTACATTTCCCTACAAAAACATCATCCCAATTCACACCCACAAGTTCTGGCCTTATAGCCTCATAATTTGCCCTTCCCCAATTAAAAATTTTCCTGTCCTCTCTGATTCTATCCTTTTCCATAATAATGCTAAAGGTCAGGGAGCGGTGATAATTGTCCCCCAGATGCTCACCCACTGACAGATCTGTGACCTGACCCGGTTCATTACCTAATACTAGATCTAGTATGGCATGCCCCCTAGTCGGCCTGTCAACATACTATGACAGGAATCCATCCTGGACACACTTAACAAACTCTGCCACATCTAAACCCTTGGAACTAATCAAGTGCCAATCAATATTGGGGAAGTTAAAGTCAACCATGATAACAACCCTATTATTTTTGCACCTTTCCAAAATCTGCCTCCCAATCTGCTCCTTGGTATCTCTGCTGCTACCAGGGAGCCTATAGAATACTCCCAATAGAGTAACTGCTCCCTTCCTGTTCCTGACTTCCACACATACTGACTCAAAAGAGGATCCTGCTACATTACCCGCTCTTTCTGTAGCCATAATAGTATCCCTGACCAGTAATGCCACCCCTCCTCCCCTTTCCCCCCTCTCTATCCCTTTTAAAGCACTGAAATCCAGGAATATTGAGAATACATTCCTGCCCTGGTGCCAGCTAAGTCTCCGTAATGACCACTACAGCATAATTCCATGTATGTATCCAAGCTCTCAGTCCATCAAAGTTGTTCCTGATGCTTCTTGCATTGAAGTACACACACTTTAGCTCTTCTACCTTACTACCTTTACATCCCTTATTCTGCTTCTCTTTCCTCAAAGTCTCTCTATATGTTAGATCTGGCTTTACTCCATGCACTTCTTTCACTGCTCTCTCGCTCCGGGTCCCATCCCCCTTGCAAATTAGTTTAAACCCTCCCGAACCATGCTAGCAAACCTACCTGCAAGGATATTGCTCCCCCTCAAGTTCAGGTGCAACACATCCAATCTGTACAGGTCCCACCTTCCCCAGAAGAGATCCCAATGATCCAAAAATCTAAAACCCTGCCCCCTGCACCAACTCCTCAGCCAACCATTCAACTGCCATCTCCTCCAATTCTTACCATCACTATCACGTAGTACTGCAGCAATCCTGAGAACGCCACCCTTGAGGTCCTGTTCTTCAGCCTTCTGCCTAGTTCTCGAAACTCACACTTCAGGACCTCATCCCTCTTCTTGCCTATGTCGTTGGTACCAAATGGCCTAATTCGACGGGCCAAATGACGTAATTCTGCTCCTGTATTTTATGGTCTTAAGGTCAGTCCAGAAAAATGTGAAGTGATTCACTTTGAAAGGTAAAATTTAATGGCAGTATTCTTAGCAGAGTGGAACAGAGGGATCTTGGGGCCCACATTCATGGATCCCTTAATGTTGCTGTGCAAGTTGATAGGGTGGTTAAGTTCAAATTTAATTATCATTCAATCATACATGAATATAGCCAAATGAAATAGCATTTGTTAAGAAGGCATAAGCTATGTTGCCTTAATTAGTCAGGGGATTGAGTTCAAGACCCACAAGGTAATGTTGCAGTTCCGTAAAACACTGGCTAAATTACAGTTGCAGTATTCTGTTCTTTTCAGGTTGCCTCATTATAGGAAGGATGTGGAAGCTTTAGAGATTGTGCAAAAGGCATTTACAGTACCAGGAGGTTGTCTAGATTGGAAAGCATGTCTTATAAGGATAGGTTGAGTGAGCTAAGGCAAAGGAGGATGAGAGGTGATTTGATAGAGGTGTATAAAATAGTAAGAGGCAAGAAATGGAGTGGACAGCCAGGATCTTTTTCACAGTACAGAAATGGATACTACAAGAGGGCATAATTTTAAGGTGATTTGAAGAAAGTATAAGGGGATGTCAGAGGTAGTTTTTTTATACAAAGAGCGGCGGGATGGTGATAGGGCCAGATACATTAAGGGCATTTAAGAGTCTCTTAGATAGGCACATGGATGATAGAAAAATGGAGGGCTACGTGGAAAGGAAGGATTAGATTGACCTTGGAGTAGATTAAATGTCAGCATCATGGGCCGAACAGCCTGTACTATGCTGTAATGCCCTATGTTATATGTTTCCAGATGGGTGGGGTTACCTGAGTAGTTGAAGGCCCACTAGGTGTGTTTCCAGGCAAATGAGGATGAACAAGTTCTTCCCACCAGCTCCATTGCCAGCTGAGATATAAGATGGTCCCTGCCCATTGGGTGTTTTCCTCAATTGATTGGGGTGGTACAGGTTGTGTCTGCCCCCTGGATTGCTGAGGGTTATTGTGATGCTAACCCCTGTCTTTAGCTGGCTATGGGTACTGAGAAACAGAGAATCTTGTTCAGCTGCCATTCTAAACCCTGTCAGTATCACAAACACAAACCTTTGATTAGGATTTAGACCACAGAGTGTATATGGATTTCAATAAGGCATTTGATAAGGTTTCCCATGCCAGGCTCATTCAGAAAGTAAAGGAGGAATGGGATCCAAGGAGACCTTGCTTTGTGAATCCAGAATTGGCTTGCCCACAGAAGACAAAGGATGGTTGAAGATGGTCCGTATTCTGCATAGAGGACGGTGACTAGTGGTGTTCCACAGTGATCTGTTCTGGGACCCGTCCTCTTTTATAAATGACCTGAATGAGGAAGTAGAAGGGTGGGTTAGTAAGTTCGCTGATGACACAAAAGTTGGGGGTGTTGTGGATAGTCTAGAGAGTTGTTAGAGGTTACAGCAGGACATAGGCAGGATGCAGAACTGGGCTGATGGAGCTCAACCCAGATAAGTGTGCAGTGGTTCATTTCAGTAGGTCAAATTTGAAGACAGAATATAAAGTTAAGGTAAGACTCTTGGCAGTGTGGAGAATTAGTGAGATCTTGGGATCTATGTCTATAGGACTCTCAAAGCTGCTGCGCAAGTTGACAGGGTTGTTAAGAAGACATATGTTGTGATGGCCTTCAACAACCGTGGGATTGAGTTCAATAGCTGTGAGGTGATGTTACAGCTATATAAGAGCTTGGTCAAGACCCCACTTGGAGTACTGTGTTCAGTTCTGGTCACCTCACCAAAGGAAGGATATGGATACAATAGGAAGAGTGCAGAGGAGATTTCCAAGGACGTTACCTGGATTGGGGAGCATGCCTTACAAGAATAGGTTGAGTGAACTTGGCCTTTTCTCCTTGGAGCGATGGAGGATGAGGGGTGACCTGATAAGAGGTGTATAAGATGATGAGAGGTATTAATCATGTGAATAGTCAGAGGATTTTTCCCAGGGCTGAAATTGTTAACACGAGGGGGCATAGTTTTAAGGTGCTTGGAAGTAGCACAAGAGGTACATTTTTCACACAGAGACTGGTGGATGCGTGGAATGCGCTGCCAGCCGCAGTGGTGGAGGTGGATACAATAGGATCTTCTAAGAGACTCTAGATAGGTACATGGAGCTTCAAAACTAGAGGGCTATACGCTAGAGAAATTCCAGGCAGTTTCTCAAGTAGGTTACGTTGTGGGCCAAAGGGTCTGTATTATGCTGTAGATTTCTATGTTCTATGTTCAAAGACATAGGAGCAGAATTATGTCATTTGACCTATCGAGTTGCCATCATATGTTCTGTTTGCATGTTTATTATGGTAACTAGTCACATTACTGGGGGCATGGTGGAAGTGAAAGTTACATATTCATGCTTATTTCATGGCAATTTGCAGCTTGGGGCCGACGGAGATCATATCTTCGCTGACCTCTGAGATAATGCTCAATAATGCTTAATTGTATGTTTGCTAATTGCTAATAACAGATCAAAATAGGGAATTTGACTCTTTGAAGCAAGCATTGGAGCTGTGGACATGTCACACAAGTATAACAACTCTGCCTGGGGTCCCAGGCTGCCGGCAATTGTTTTGTTTTGACTTTGGGTCTAATTTTGCTGCTACACATCCATTCTTTCAATATTTGATAGGTTTCAATGAGATTTCTCCCCTCACCATTCTTCTAAACTCCAGTGAGAAGAGGACCAGAGCCATCAAATGATCCTCATACATTAACTCTTTCTTCCCCAGAATCATTTTTGTGAATCTTCCTTCTATCCATTCCAATGCCAGCACATCTTTCCTTGGGTAAGGGGACCAAACCTGCTCAGAATACTCCAAGTACAGTCTGGCCAGTGCCTTATAAAGCCTCAGCTTTTATATTCTAGCCCACTTTAAATGAATGTTGTTATTGAAATCATTATTGCCCTGAGGTCCTCTAACAAGTCTAAAGATTCCCTTATATCATGCACTACCAAATGATATCTTTATTTGTGTTAGGTTCAATGCTGCTTGTATTGATGTGAACCAAAGCTGAGAGCTGGACATTACAAATGGGATGGAATAATCATAGAGGCCTTTTGACCACCATGCCCTGCTGGTATCCATCTACACTAATATCATATACCAGTGCTTGTTCTGCAGTTTTCTCTGCATTGTGCTCATCTAGATACCTTTTTAAATTTCACAGGGACAAAGATCCATACAGAACTGAATTAGGTCCTTCAACCCAAGTGGTTCATGTCAACCATAGTATCAGTCCAGCTCATTTCAGTTGCCTGCAATTGATCCATTACCCTCCAAGCCCCTCCCCTCCATGTACTCATCCAAATGTCTGTTAAATGTTGTGATTGTACCCACCTCAACCATTTCCTCTGGCAGCTCATTTCAGGTGCTCATCAACCTTTGTGTGAAGAAGTTACCTCTTATGTCTCTCTTAAAACTCTCCCCTGCTATCTTGTATCTGTGCCCTTTATTTTCGGACTCCCCAACTCTAGAAAAAGACTATAACCATACACCTTATCCATAGCTGTCATGATTTTATAAGCTTCTAGGAGGTCACACCTCATTCTCCTATGCTACAAGGACAACCTTTCTCTATAACCCAGGCCCTCTGGTCCAGACAAAATTCTTGTATATTTTTTCTGCACTCGCTCCAACTTCACATTATCCTTTCTACCTGTCTCAGGGCACCTAGGAAAACCATGCATTAGTTTGCTGTTCTTCTCACCATTCAGAATCAGAATCAGGATTGTTATTTTTGTTTTATATGTAGTGATTTTTCATAGCAGCAGCAGTGCAGTGTAAATACATAAAAATCTATAAATTCAAAATAAATAGTGCAAAAAAGGAATAATTAAGTAGTGTTCATGTATTCAGGGACCATCCCAAATTTGATGGTGGTAGGGAAGAATCTGTTCCTGACTCATTGAATGTGGGTCTTGAGACACCTGTATTCCTCCCTGATAGTGATAACAAGAAAAAATCATATCTTGGATGGGCGAATGTCATTAACGATGGATATCGCCCTCTTGAGCACCTACACTTTAAGCTGTCTAGTGCTATGGCTCAGAAGAGCAGAGAGGTGAAAAAGACCACAGTATTGAAAGGAGATCCCATGAACAGAGATGAGATTCTATAGGTGTAGGGCAGTGGATGTGGTCTACATGGACTTTAGCAAAGCATTTGACAAGGTCCCTCATGAGAGACGCCTCCAGAAAGTCATGAGACATGGGGTAAGTGGAACCTTGACTGTTTGGATAAAAAATTGGCTGAAAGGAAGAAAGCAGAGGGTAGTTGTGGAATGAAAGTATTCTTCCTGGAGGTCGGTGACTATTGGAGTGCTGCAGGAATCTGTCCTGGGACCCCTGCTATTTGTGATTTTTATAAATGACCTGGATATAGAGGTGGAAGGATGGGTGAGTAAGTTTGCGGATGACACGAAGATTGGAGTTGTGGATGGAGCTGTAGGATGTCGAAGGTTACAAGAGGATATAGACAGGCTGCAGAGTTGGGCAGAAAAATGGCAGATGGAGTTCAATCCGGACAAGTGTGAGGTGATGCATTTTAGAAGGACAAACCAGAAGACTGAGTATAGGATTAATGGTCAGTTACTTAAGAGTGTGGATGAACAAAGGGACCTTTGGGTTCAAATCCATACATCCCTCAAGGTCGCTGCACAGGTTGATAGGGTAGTTAAGAAGGCCTATGGGATGTTAGGCTTCATTAATAGGGGGATTGAATTCAAGAGTAGAGAGGTCATGTTGCAACTCTACAAATCTCTGGTGAGACCGCACTTAGAGTATTGTGTCCAATTCTGGTCACCTCATTATAGGAAGGGTGTGGGAGCTATGGAGAGGGTGCAGAGGAGATTTACCAGGATGTTGCCTGGTTTGGAGAACAAGTCATATGAAGCAAGGTTAGCAGAGCTGGGACTTTTCTCTTTGGAGCGTAGAAGAATGAGAGGGGACTTGATAGAGGTCTACAAGTTTATGAGAGGCATAAATAGGGTGGATAGTCAGTACTTGTTTCCCAGGGCACCAATAGAAAACACAAGAGGGCATATGTACAAAATTAAGGGAGGGAAGTTTAGAGGAGACATCAGGGGTAAGTTTTTTACACAAAGAGTTGTGAGTATTTAAGAACCTCTTGGACAGGCACATGGATGAAAGAAAATTGGAGGGTTATGTGGTAGTGTGGGTTTAGTACTTTTTTTAAGGATTATATGGGTCAGCACAACATGGAGGGCTGAAGGGCCTGTACTGTGCTGTAGTGTTCTATGGTTCTATGGTTCTATGGTGTGATGGAGACACCTAGATGGTACGTTGTCTCCCTGGTGCCAGGATGAGGAGCCACACATGAGGTTACTTAACAAGTTAAGAGTCCTTGGAATTACAGGAAAGATTCTAGCATGGATAAAGCATAGGCTGATTGGCAGGAGGTAAAGAGTGGGAATAAAAGGAACCTTTTCTGATTGGCTGCCGACGAGTAGTGATGTTCCACAGGGGTCTGTGTTGGGTCTGATTCTTTTTACATTATATGTGTAATGCCCTGGTTGATATTTTTACCGTTATGCTGTATGTATTTCATTTTGGCAGTTCTGTAAGAGCAGTCTGTTCTGTTTTCAGCTTGTTTGGGTTACTGTTGAAGGTATGAGATGAGGAGAAATGTGTGCCATTCAATTAGGATGGTCAGATTAAGGGGAGGTTTCTCTGGTGAGGTTCACTAGGTTGGGCTTGGAGTTTTTGTTCGAGAGGAGATGAAGAGGGAAGACACTGGGGAGAACCAGTCATAGTATACGATCCAGTGGGAGACTAGTTTGTTCGAGATGGATTGTGAGCAACATTCGGAAGGTGGTGTGTGCTTTCACGTTGACTGAAGGCCCAGTGCATGAGTGACAGAGAAGTTCAAGATGAGCTCCAACTTGTGCACATTTGACTGTTTATTTAGAATGGGCCCTTTTCTTTTTGTTATTTATTACTAACCCTTTAGTTAAGATTCATAAATATAATTCCTTTAATCATATGCTGTGTACTGTCTGTAATTATGTGATGTTAATTTGTAACAGGATAGCAAAGTCACAGCATCCACACAAACCAGGGTTTAGGGTGGGATCTCACCTCAATCTCACAAGTTCATCAAGACCGGAGGTTGTCTTCCCTAGAATTATGCAGCCAAGGAAACCAGGGCATTTCATATGTCAATGGCTTGGATGATGTAATTGATAACTTTGTTGCAAAGTTTGCAGATGATACAAATATAAGTGGATGGCAGGTAGTTTTGAAGAAGTAGAGAGGCTCCAGAAAGACTTAGACAGAGGAGCAGAATGGACAAAGAAGTGGCAGATGGAATACAATGTCAGGAATTCTATTCCTTCTACCAAAGTGTATGGTCATGCACTTTGGTAGAAGAAATAGAAACATAGAAAATTTGCTGATGATACTAAGCTGGGTGGCAGTGTGACATGTGATGAGGATGTTAGGAGAATTCAGGGTGACTTGGATAGGCTGGGTGAGTGGGCAGATACTTGGCAGATGACGTTTAATGTGAATAAGTGTGAGGTTATCCACTTTGGGAGTGAAAACAGGAAGGCAGATTATTATCTGAATGGTGTAGAGTTAGGTAAGGGAGAAATACAAAGAGATCTAGGAGTCCTTGTTCATCAGTCACTGAAGGTGAATGAGCAAGTGCAGCAGGCAGTGAAGAAGGCTAATGGAATGTTGGCCTTTATTACAAAGGGAATTGAGTACAAGAGCAAGGAAATCCTCTTGCATTTGTACAGAGCCCTGGTGAGACCACACCTGGAGTATTGTGTACAGTTTTGGTCTCCAGGGTTAAGGAAGGACATCCTGGCTGTAGAGGAAGTGCAGCGTAGATTCACGAGGTTAATTCCTGGGATGTCTGGACTGTCTTACGCAGAGAGGTTAGAGAGTCTGGGCTTGTACACGCTGGAATTAAGGAGATTGAGAGGGGATCTGATTGAAACATATAAGATTATTAAGGGATTGGACAAGATAGAGGCAGGAAATATGTTCCAGATGCTGGGAGAGTCCAGTACCAGAGGGCATGGTTTGAGAATAAGGGGTAGGTCATTTAGGACAGAGTTAAGGAAAAACTTCTTCTCCCAGAGAGTTGTGGGGGTCTGGAATGCACTGCCTCGGAAGGTAGTGGAGGCCAATTCTCTGGATGCTTTCAAGAAGGAGCTAGATAGGTATCTTATGGATAGGGGAATCAAGGGAAATGGGGACAAGGCAGGAACCGGGTATTGATAGTAGATGATCAGCCATGATCTCAAAATGGCGGTGCAGGCTCAAAGGGCCGAATGGTCTACTTCTGCACCTATTGTCTATTGTCTATTGTCTAAAACCTACAGCACAATACAGGCCCTTCAGCCCACAAAGTTGTGCCAACATGTCCCTACCTTAGAAATTATTAGGCTTACATATAGCCCTCTATTTTTCTAAGCTCCATGTACCTATCCAAAAGTCTCTTAAAAGACCCTATCATATCCGCCTCCACCACCGTCGCCGGCAGCCCATTCCATGCACTCACCACTCTGTGTAAAAAACAGCCCTGACGTCTCCTCTGTACCTACTCCCCAGCACCTTAAACCTGTGTCCTCTTGTGGCAACCATTTCAGTCCTGGGAAAAAGCCTTTGACTATCCACAAGATCAATGCCTCTCATCATCTTATACATCTCTATCAGGTCACCTCTCATCCTCTATTGGTCCAAGGAAAAAAGACTGAGTTCACTCAACCTATTCTCATAAAGTATACCCCCTAATCTAGGCAACATCCTTGTAAATCTCCTCTGCACCCTTTCTATGGCTTTCACATCCTTCCTGTAGTGAGGCGACCAGAACTGAGCACAGTACTCCAAGTGGGGTCTGACCAAGGTCCTATATATCTGCAACTTTACCACTCGGCACCTAAAATCAGTTCCGCGATTGCTGAGGGCCAATGCACCGTACACCTTCTTACCCTCAGAGTCAACCTGCACCACTGCTTTGAGCATCCTATGGACTTGGACTAAAGATCCCTCTGATCCTCCACACTGCCAAGAGTCTTAACATTAATACTATCTTCTGCCATCATATTTGACCTATCAAAATGAACCACTTCACACATTTCTGGGAATCCATCTGCCACTTCTCAGCCCAGTTTTGCATCCTATCCATGTCCCACTGTAACCTCTGACAGCCCTCCACACTCTCCACAACAGCTCCAACCTTTGTGACATCATCAAACTTACTAACCCATCCCTCCACTTCCTCATCCAGGTCATTTATAAAAATCACGAAGAGTAAGGCTCACAGAACAGATCCCTGAGTCACTCCACTGGTGACCAACCTTCATGCAGAATACGACCTGTCAACAACATTCTTTACCTTCTGTGGGCAAGTCAGTTCTGGATCCACAAAGCAATGTCCCCTTGGATCCCATGCCTCCTTACTTTCTCAATAAGCCTTGCATGGGGTACTTTATCAAATGCCTTGCTGAAATCTATATACACTACATTTACGGCTCTACTTTCATCAATGTGTTTAGTCAGATCCTCAAAAAATTCAATCAGACTCGTAAGGCACGACCTGTCCTTGACAAAACCATGCTGACTATTCCTAATCATATTATACCTCTCCAAATGTTCCTAAGTCCTGCCTCTCAGGATCTTCTCCATCAACTTACCAACCACTGAGGTAAGACTCACTAGTCTATCATTTCCTGGGCTATCTCTACTCCCTTTCTTGAATAAAGGAACAACATCCACAACCCTCCAATCCTCTGGACCCTCCCCTTGTCCTATTGATGATTCAAAGATCATCGCCAAAGGTTCAGCAATCTCCTCCCTCGCCTCCCACAGTAGCCTGGGGTACATCTCATCCGGTCCTGGTGACTTATCCAACTTGATGCTTTCCAAAAGCTCCAGCACATCCTCTTTCTTAATATCTACATGCTCAAGCTTTTCAGTCTGCTGCAAGTCATCACTACAATCACCAAGATCCTTTTCCATAGTGAATAATGAATTATTCATAAAGTACCTCTGCTATTTCCTCCGGTACCATACACACTTTCCCACTGTCACACTTGATAGGTCCTATTCTTTCACATCTTATCCTCTTGCTCTTCACATACTTGTAGAATACCTTGGGGTTTTCAACAAGTCAAGTCAAGTCACTTTTATTGTTATTTCGGCCATAACTGCTGGTACAGTACATAGTAAAAATGGCACAACGTTTTTCAGGACCATGGTGTTACATGACACAGTACAAAAACTAGACTGAACTACATTAAAAAAAAACACAGAGAAAGCTACACTAGACTACAGACCTACACAGGACTGAATAAAGTGCACAAAAACAGTGCAGGCCTTACAATAAATAATAAACAGGACAATAGGGCAAGGTGTCAGTCCAGGCTTCGGGTATTGAGGAGTCTGATAGCATGGGGGAAGAAACTGTTACATAGTCTGGTCGTGAGAGCCCAAATGCTTTGGTGCCTTTTCCCAGATGGCAGGAGGGAGAAGAGATTGTACGAGGGGTGCGTGGGGTCCTTCATAATGCTGTTTCCTTTGCGGATGCAGGGTGTAGAGTAAATGTCCGTGATGGCGGGAAGAGAGACCCCGATGATCTTCTCAGCTGACCTCACTATCCGTTGCAGGGTCTTGCAATCCGAGATGGTGCAATTTCCAAACCAGGCAGTGATGCAGCTGCTCAGGATGCTCTCAATACAACCCCCGTAGAATATGATGAGGATGGGGGTGGGAGATGGACTTTCCTCAGCTTTCGCAGAAAGTAGAGACGCTGCTGGGCTTTCTTTGCTATGGAGCTGGTTTTGAGGGACCAGGTGAGATTCTCCGTCAGGTGAACACCAAGAAATTTGGTGCTCTTTACGATCTCCACCGAGGAGCCATTGATGTTCAGCGGGGAGTGGTCGCTCTGTGCTCTCCTGAAGTCAACAACCATCTCCTTAATCCTTAATCCTTAACCTTAATCCTGCCAGCCAAGGCCTTCTCATGGCCCCTTCTGGCCCTCCTAATTTCTTTCTTAAACTCCTTCCTGTTAGCCTTATAATCTTCTAGATCTCTAACATTACCTAGCTCTCTGAACCTTTTGTAAGTTTTTCTTTTCTTCTTGACTAGATTTATTACAGCCTTTGTAAACCACGGTTCCTGTACCCTACCATACTTCCTTGTCTCATATGTATCTATGCAGAACTCCACACAAATATCCCCTGAACATTTGCCACATTTCTTCTGTACTTTTCCCTGAGAACATCTGTTTCCAATTTAAGCCTCCAATTTCCTGCCTGATAGCCTCATAATTCCCCTTACTCTGATTAAACGCTTTTCTAATGTGTCTGTTCTTATCTCTCTCCAAAGCCATTGTAAAGGAGATAGAATTATGATCACTATCTCCAAAATGCTCTCCCACTGAGAGATCTGACACCTGACTGGGTTCATTTCCCAATACCAGTTCAAGTACAGTCTCTCCTCTTGTAGGCTTATCGACATATTCTGTCAAGAAGTTTTCTTGAACTCACCTAACAAACTCCACCCCATCTAAACCCCTTGCTCTAGGGAGATGCCAATTGATATTTGGGAAATTAAGATCTCCCATCATGATAACTCTGTTGTTATTATTACACCTGAAAGGGTTGACTATTTTCTAAATGAAGAGAAAATACAAAAAATTGAGGCACAAAGGGACTTGGGAGTCCTTGTGCGGGACTCCCTAAAGGATAATTTGCAGGTTGAATCTGTGGTGAGGAAGGAAAATGCAATGTTGGCATTCATTTCAAGAGGACTAGAATATAAAAGCAAAGATGTAATGTTGAAATTTATAAAGCACTAGTTAGGCCATTGAGACTGGGGCTGAGAGGAAAAATGGATTCACCGAGATGAAATGGCAGAGCAGATTTGATGGGCCAAATGGCCTACTTCTGCTCCTATATCTTATGATCTCATGTCCTCGATGGTGAAGAGGGTTGTGCCCATGAGCCGAGCTGGCTGAGTTCCACAGCTCTCTGCAGCTTTTTCCAATCCTGTGCAAAAATCAAAGCATTCTTAAAGAAAACATAGAGTAAGAGAGTAAGGGTTAGAAAGAGAATGAAACAAATTGTAAGAGTTTGAATGGGTATGTAGAAAGGAACAGACACAATAAAGTTAACACAGGTCTCTACAGACTGAGCCAGTGAGGGGTAGCCCAGTGTTATTACTGCACCAGTGACTTAGGTTTAATTGCCGCTGCTGTCTGTGAGTTCTCCATGACCACATGGTTTCTCTGTGTGCTCCAATATCGTCCCACATTCCAAGGATGTGTGAGATAGTAGGAATCCAAAACATAAAGACATTGGAGGTTGGGAGTCTCACAACTTTTACACAGCATATAAATCACTTAGGCACAGTAAGCCAAGTGAGGATAATTGGATCAACCCCTGATTAAATGGCAGAGCAGACTCAATGGGCTGAATGGCCTTCTTCTGCTCCTATATCTTATGGTCTAAACAGAGCAACATCCAGTCTGCTAGAAGAACTCAACTGGCTGAGCAATATCATTGGGAGGGGAGAAAACTGTGCCAAAACCCTGCTCCAGAATCTGCACTCTTTATTTATTTATTGAGATACAGCACAGAATAGGCCCTATGACCCTTCAATCCACACCACCCAGACATCCCCCAATTTAATCCAAACCTAATCATGGGATAATGTAAATGACCATTTAACTTAGCAACCAGTACATCTTTGGACTGTGGGAGGAATCCATAGCACCCAAAGGAAACCTACTCTGGCAAAGGGAGAATGTACAAACTCCTTACAGGTAGCGGTGGAAATTGAACCTGGGTCGCCTGTAATTGTAAAGCGTTGCGCTAACCACTATGCTACTGTGCTGTTCCAGTCTCTTGTGCCTCCATTGTAGACACATAGAGTTAGCATAGGGGGCACAAGAGGGAGCAGCGATATATTGGGCTGAAGGACCTGCTCTGTGCTCTATGAGTTTGAAACTAGGAAAAGGCCATTTTGAGCCTGATTATTCATTCAGTAAGACTAAAGATGACCTTTCACCTCAGCAGTAGCTCCATGTCCTTCGTTTCCTTGAATATCTAAAGCACAAACACTGTACATGGACATTATTCATATATAATGTGAACAGTGGAACACCAGCACTGATATCTGTGTCACCCCCTGGCTGTGGTCAACCAAATCAAAATGTATCTTTTTATTCATGCTGTCTGTAAACTGATTCTCATTATACCACTTCTACTGTGCTCCAATTCTGTTCAATTACCTTGTGTGGCACATTATCAAAAATATTTTTCAAATCTAAACATAACAGATCTACTGGCTGCATAGAATCCAAGGACAGCTAGCTAGGAAGCTGGAAGTGATGGTTGAAGATGTTTCTTGGAATGGGGGCCAGTGACTAGTGGTGGACTACAGAGTCAGAACTTTTGTCATTTGTTACTGATATAAATGATTTGTATGCAAGTACACAAAGGCTTGAAAATAAGTTTGTGGATGACAGAAAATCTAGAGGTGTTATTGATTTTGAAGATTATCGGAGGATCTTGATCAGCTAGAGAAGTAGGCCAAGGAGTGACAAATAGACTTCAATACAGGTGGTGTAAGGTGATACATTTTGGAAAGTCAAATTAGTGCAGGACTTCTATGAATCGTAGGGCACTTGGGAGTGTAATGGAAATGAGAGACCTTGCAGTATGTGTGAACTTAGTTCAATGTAAGCCTCTCACTATAACTCAGGCCCTGTAGTCCTGGCAACAGCGTTATAAATTGTTCCTGGACTCTTTCCACTTTAACCACATCTTTCGTATAACAGAGTGACCAAATCTGTAGATAGTACTCCAAGTGTAGCCACACTACAACTGCAATATAATATTCAATGGCCTGACAGATGAGTCATGCTAAACAGCTTTCTCACCACTCTCTCTTATGTTCTTTTGGTCAGATGGACGCTGAGTTCAGCAGTATATTATTGACACTACAGCTGCCTTGAAGATTAGTCCAACAAATCCCTATGGCACCTCATCCCTTTGGATCACTGAGGCACTTTATCCCTAGTGATTCCTGTGACACCTTGTTCCTACAGTCCCCGTAGTGCCCAAATCCCTATGGATCACTTTGGCTTTCTCTATCCCTCTGGAATCCCTAAATTCAAAGAACCATAGAACCATAGAACACTTCAGCACAGTACAGGCCCTTCAGCCCTCCATGTTGTGCCGACCCATATAATCCTGAAGAAAGTACTAAACCCACACTACCCCACAACCCTCTATTGTTCTTTCATCCATGTGCCTGTCCAAGAGGCTCTTAAATACCCCTAATGTTTTAGCCTCCACCACCATCCCTGGAAAGTCATTCCAGGCACTCACAACCCTCTAGGTAAAAAACTTACCCCTGATGTCTCCCCCAAACTTCCCTCCCTTAATCTTGTACATATGCCCTCTGGTGTTTACTATTGGTGCCCTGGAAAACAGGTACTGACTATCCACCCTATCTATGCCTCTCATAATCTTGTAGACCTCTATCAAGTCCCCTTTCATTCTACGTTCCAAAAAGAAAAGTCCCAGCTCTGCTAACCTTGCTTCATATGACTTATTCTCCAAACCAGGCAACATCCTGGTAAATCTCCTCTGCACCCTTTCCATAGCTTCCACATCCTTCCTATACTGAGGTGACCAGAATTGGACACAATACTCTAAGTGCGGTCTCACCAGAGATTTGTAGAGTTGCAACATGACCTCTCTACTCTTGAACTCAAATCCCCCTGTTAATGAAGCATAGCATCCCATAGGCCTTCTTAACTACCCTATCAACCTGCGCAGCGACCTTGAGGGATGTATGGATTTGAACCCCAAGGTCCCTTTGTTCATCCACACTCTTAAGTAACTGACCATTAATCCTGTACTCAGTCTTCTGGTTTGTCCTTCCAAAATGCATCACCTCATACTTATCCGGATTGAACTCCATCTGCCATTTTTCTGTCCAACTCTACAGCCTGTCTATATCCTCTTGTAACCTGCGACAACCTACAGCTCCCACCACAACTCCTCCAATCTTCGTGTCATCCGCAAACTTACTCACCCATCCTTCCACCTCTACATCCAGGTCGTGTATATAAAAATCACAAATAGCACGGGTCCCAGAACAGATCCCTGTGGCACTCCACTATTACCAGGCAGAATACTTTCCTTCCACAACTACCCTCTCCTTTCTTCCTTTAAGCCGATTTTTTATCCAAACAGCCAAGGTTCCACTTATCCCATGCCTCATGACTTTCTAGATGAGTCTCTCGTGAGGGACCTTGTCAAATACCTTGCTAAAGTCCATGTAGACCACATCCACTGCCCTACCCTCATCAATCTCTTTTGTTACCTCTTCAAAAAACTCAATCAGGCTCGTGAGGCACTATCTTCCCTTCACAAAGCCATGTTGACTATCCATGAGTAGACTGTGCTTCTCCAAATGCTCATAGATCCTATCCTTAAGAATCCTTTCCAGTAGTTTGCAGACCACTGACATAAGACTCACCAGTCTATAGTTCCTAGGTTTCACCCTATCACTTTTTTTAAACAAGGGAACTACATTTGCCATTCTCCAGTCCTCCGGCACATCCCCTGTAGCCAAAGAGGATTCAAAGATCACAGCTAATGCTCCTGTGATCTCTTCTCTCAATTCCCACAACAACCTGGGGTGTGTCATATCCGGCCCTGGGGATTTATCAGTCTTAATGTTTTTAAGAAGATCCAGCACTTCTTCTTCCTTAATCTTCACATTGTCCAGTACGTAGGCCGGCTCTACTTCAACCTCATCCTGATCAAGATCCTTTTCACTTGTGAATACTGAAGCAAATTATTCATTTAGGACCTCCCCAACCTCCTCTGCCTCCAGGCACATGTTGCCCTCTTTATCCTTTAGCGGTCCCACCTTCGTTCTTGTCATCCTCCTGTTCTTGACATAAGCATAGAACGTCTTGGGGTTCTCCTTAATTCTACATGCCAAAGGCCTTCTAATGCCCCCTTCGAGCTTTCCTAAGTCCTTTCTTTAGCTCCTTCCTGGCTACCCTATATTTCTCATGAGCCCCTCCTACTTCCTGCTTCTTATATCTAACATATGCTTCCACTTCCCTCTTGATGAGTTGCCTCACGTGTTTCATCAGCCACGGTTCCCTTTTCCTACCATTTTTTCCTTGCCACAGTGGGACAAACTTATCCTGAACCCAGCTCAAGTGATCCCTAAACTTCTCCCACATTACTTACCATAGAACCATAGAGCACAGTACAGGCCCTTCAGCCCTCCGTGTTGTGCCGACCCATATAATCCTTAAAAAAAAGTACTAAACCCACACTACCCCATAACCCTCCATTTTTCTTTCATCTATGTGCCTGTCCATGAGGCTCTTAAATACCCCTAATGTTTTAGCCTCCACCACCATCCCTGTCAAGTCATTCCAGGCACTCACAACCCTCTGTGTAAAAAACTTACCCCTGCTGTCTCCCCTAAACTTCCCTCCCTTAATTTTGTACCTATGCCCTCTGGTGTTTGCTATTGGTGCCCTGGGAAACAGGTACTGACTATCCACCCTATCTATGTCTCTCATAATCTTGTAGACCTCTATCAAGTCCCCTTCTGTGTCTACTTCTACTTCTGTGCTTTCAAGTCTACTTTTGTGCTTTCCCCTTTGAACATCAGTTTCCAATTTACTCTCGCTAGTTCCTGCCTCATCCCTTCAAAGTTAGCCCTTCCCCAGTTAAGCACTTTACCATTTCGTCTGATTTTATCCCTTTCCATAGCTATGCTGAAGCTGAAGGAGTTGTGGTCACTCTCACCAAAATGCTCCCCCACCAAGAGGTCTGTCACCTGACCAGGTTCATTACCCAGAACTAGATCCAGTATAGCCTCTCCTCTCATCGGCCGGTCCACATACTGTGTCAGGAATCCTTCTTGAACACACCTGACAAATTCAGCCCCATCTATCCCCCTTGCACTCAGGAGGTGCCAGTCAATATGAAGGAAGTTGAAATCACCCATAACTACTACCCTGTATTTCCTGCTGCATTCTAAAATCTGCCTGCTTATCTGCTCCTCGGTGTCCTGAGGGCTATTTGGGGGCCTATAGACTACTCCAGCACAGTGATTGATCCCTTCCTATTTCTGACTTCCACCCAGACTGACTCCGTGGACACTCCTTCTGCAGCGTCCTCCCTTTCTATAGCCATGATACTATCCCTGACCAGCAATGCCACTCCCACCCCTTTTCTACCTCCCATCCTACTCCTTTTAAAACACCTGAACCCCGGAACCTGCATCATCCAATCCTGCCCTTCCTCCAACCAAGTTTCAGTAACGGCCACATCATAGTTCTATGTGCTAATCCATGCTCTAAGTTCATCCTCCTTGTTTCTAATACTCCTAGCATTGAAATAGACACATTTCAACCCCTTTAACTGGCTGCAATTATGTTCCGTCCCCTGCCTGTCCTTCCTCATCAATTCAGAACTCTTAGCATCATGCCCTTGTCCTTCTACCTTAATCCCTGCAATCACATTCTGATTCCCACCCCCCTGCCAAACCAGTTTAAACCCTCCCCAACAGCTCTATCAAACCTGCCCGTCAGGATATTGGTCCCCCTGGGAATCAAGTGCAAACTGACCTTTTTGTACAGGTCACACCCACCCCAAAAAAGGTCTCAATGATCCAGAAATCTGAATACCTGCTCCCTGCTCCATTCCCTCAGCCACGCATTTATCCTCCACCTCATTCTATTCCTATACTCACTGTCGCGTGGCACAGGCAGTAATCCCGAGATTACTGCCTTTGAGGTCCTGCTTTTCAACTTCCTTCCTAATTCCCTGTAGTCTTCTTTCAGGATCTCTTCCCTTCTCCTACCTACGTCAGTGGTACCAATATGTACCACAACCTCTGGCTATTCTTCCCCCACCGCAGGATATCTTGGACGTGATCATAAACATCCCAGACCCTGGCACCTGGGAGGCAAACTACCATCCAAGTTTCTTTCCTGCGTCTGCAGAATCGCCTGTCTAACCCCCTGACTATAGAGTCCCCTATCACTACTGCCTTCCTCTTCCCTTCCCTACCCTTCTGAGCCACAGGGCCAGACTCTGTGCTGGAGGCACAGCCACTGTTGCTTCCCCCAGGTAGGCTGTCCCCCCCAAAGGTACTCAAACAGGAGTACTTATTGTCAAGGGTTACAGCCACAGAGGTACTCTCTAGTACCTGACTCTTCCCCTTCCCTCTCCTGACTGTGACCCATTTCTCTGTCCCCCGTGGCCCCGGAGTGACCACCTGCCTGTAACTCCTCTCTATCACCTCCTCACTCTCCCTAACCAGATGAAGGTCATTGAGCTGCAGCTCCAGTTCCCTAACACAGTCCCTTAGGAGTTGCATCTCGATGCACCGGGTGCAGATGTGGCCATCTGGGACGCCGGGAGACTCCAGGACCTCCCACATCTGACACCAACCACAGAAAACCGGCCTCACACACATACTACTTCCTTTTGCAATCAACCACTGCCTCACCTCGTCCCATTACCGCCGAAGCCCATGGAGCCAAAGCCCTTTCACTCTGCTGCCTCTCCCTCCACTGCCTGTTGGATATGGCTGCCTTCTTTTTAAACTGTTCGCGTTCAACAGGCAGACATCACGCGCCTGCGCAGTCTGGCCTCTCTCTTACCCCAAGTACTCAAAATGTCTTCCCGCTGGAAATCCTTAGGTGCTCTCCCGCTGCCTTCTTGTACAGAATCAAAAACTTCTGCAGATTCCTTGCCTTTTTTAAACTGTTCGCGCTCAACAGGCGGACGTCACGCGCCTGTGCAGTCTGGCCTCTCTCTTCCCCCGAGAACTCAAAATGTCTTCCCATTGGAAATCCTTGGGTGCTGTTCCGCTGCCTTCTTGTTCCAAATCACAAAGACTTACTGGTTAGTAGGTTAATTGGTCACCTGAGAATCTCAATGGCTCTCCACACGGCTTTAGACCACCTGGACAACACAAACACCTATGTCAGGATGCTGTTCATTGACTATAGCTCAGCATTTAATACCATCATTCCCACAATCCTGATTGAGAAGTTGCAGAAGCTGGGCCTCTATACCACCCTCTGCAATTGGATCATTGACTTCCTAATTGGAAGACCACAATCCGTGCAGATTGGTGATAACATATCCTCTTCGCTGACGATCAACACTGGCGCACCTCAGGGGTGTGTGCTTAGCCCACTGCTCTACTCTCTGTATACATGTGACTGTGTGGCTAGGCATAGCTCAAATACCATCTACAAATTTGCTGACGATACAACCATTGATGGTAGAATCTCAGGTAGTGATGAAAGGGCATACAGGAGTGAGATATGCCAACTAGTGGAGTGGTGCCGCAGCAACAACCTGGCACTCAACGTCAGTAAGACGAAAGAGCTGATTGTGGACTTCAGGAAGGGTAAGACGAAGGAACACATACCAATCCTCACAGAGGAATCAGAGTGGAGAGAATGAGCAGTTTCACGTTCCTGGGTGTCAAGATCGCTGAGGATCTAACCTAGGCCCAACATATCGATGTAGTTATAAAGAAGGCAAGACAGCGGCTATCCTTCATTAGGAGTTCGAAGAATCAGAATCAGGTTTATTATCACCAGCATATGACATGAAATTTGTTAACTTAGCAGCAGCAGTTCAATGCAATACATAATATAGCAGAGAGAAAAAACAATAAATAAAATAAAAAATAATAAACAAGTAAATCAGTTATGTATATTGAATAGATTATTTAAAAATTTGTAAAAACAGAAATACTGTACATTAAAAAAGTGAGGTAGTGTCCAAAGCTTCAATGTCCATTTAGGAATCAGATGGCAGAGGGGAAGAAGCTGCTCCTGAATCGCTGAGTGTGTGCCTTCAGGCTTCTGTTTCTCCTACCTGATGGTAACAGTGAGAAAAGGGCTGCCCTGGGTGCTGGAGATCTTTAATAATACACTGCCTTTCTGAGACACCGCTCCCTAAACATGTCCTGGGTACTTTGTAGGCTAGTGACCAAGATGGAGCTGACTAGATTTACAACCTTCTACAGCTTCTTTCAGTCCTGTGCAGTAGCCCCACTATACCAGACAGTGATGCAACCTGTCAGAATGTTCTCCACAGTACAACTATAGAAGTTTTTGAGGGTATTTGTTGACATGCCAAATTGCTTCAAACTCTTAATAAAGTATAGCTGCCGTCTTGCCTTCTTTATGACTACAATCAATATGCTGGGACCAGATTAGATCCTCAGAGATCCTGACACCTAGGAACTTGAAGCTGCTCACACTCTCCACTTCTGATCCCTCTGTGAGGATTGGTATGTGTTCCTTCGTAAATTAATGGAAAGTATTCTTAGAGATAGTATTTATAATTATCTGGATAGACTGGATCTGATTAGGAGTAGCCAGCATGGATTTGTGCGTGGAAGGTCATGTTTGACAAACCTTATTGAATTTTTTGAAGAAGTTACGAGGAATGTTGACAAGGGTAAGTCAGTGGATGTAGTCTATATGGACTTCAGCAAGGCCTTTGACAAAGTTCCACATGGAAGGTTAGTTAAGAAGGTTCAGTTGTTAGGTATTAATGCTGGAGTAATAAAATGGATTCAACAGTAGCTAGATGGGAGATGCCAGAGAGTAGTGGTGGATAATTGTTATCGGGATGGAGGCCGGTGACTAGTGGGGTGCCTCAGGGATCTGTTTTGGGCCCAATGTTGTTTGTAATATACATAAATGATCTGGATGATGGGGTGGTAAATTGGATTAGTAAGTATGCTGATGATACTAAGGTAGGAGGTGTTGTGGATAATGAGGTGGGTTTTCAAAGCTTGCAAGGAGATTTATGCCGGTTAGAAGAATGGGCTGAACGTTGGCAGATGGAGTTTAATGCTGAGAAGTGTGAGGTTCTACATTTTGGCAGGAATAATCCAAATAGAACATACAGGGTAAATGGTAGGGTATTGAGGAATGCAGTGGAACAGAGAGATCTAGGAATAACAGTGCATAGTTCCTGAAGGTGGAGTCTCATGTAGATAGGGTGGTGAAGAAGGCTTTTGGAACGCTGGCCTTTATAAATCAGAGCATTGAGTACAGAAGTTGGGATGTAATGTTAAAATTGTACAAGGCATTGGTAAGGCCAAATTTGGAATATTGTGTACAGTTCTGGTCACCGAATTATAGGAAAGATATCAATAAATTAGAGAGAGTGCAGAGACGATTTACTAGGATGTTACCTGGGTTTCAGCACTTAAGTTACAGAGAAAGGTTGAACAAGTTTGGTCTCTATTCATTGGAGCGTAGAAGGTTGAGGGGGGATTTGATCGAGGTATTTAAAATTTTGAGAGGGATAGATAGAGTTGACGTGAATAGGCTGTTTCCATTGAGAGTAGGGGAGATTCAAACGAGAGGACATGATTTGAGAGTTAGGGGGCAAAAGTTTAAGGGAAACACGAGGGGGTATTTCTTTACTCAGAGAGTGATAGCTGTGTGGAATGAGCTTCCTGTAGAAGTAGTAGAGGCCAGTTCAGTTGTGTCATTTAAGGTAAAATTGGATAGGTATATGGACAGGAAAGGAGTGGAGGGTTATGGGCTGAGTGCGGGTAGGTGGGACTATGTGAGATTAAGAGTTCGGCACGGAGTAGGAAGGCTGAAATGGCCTGTTTCCGTGCTGTGATTGTTATATGGTTATATGGTCTTACCCTTTCTGAACTCCACAATCAGCTCTTTCGACTTACTGACGTTGAGTGCCAGCTTGTTGCTGCGGCACCATTCCACTAGATGGCATATCTCACTCCTGTACGCTCTCTCGTCACCACCTGAGATTCTACCAACAATGGTTGTATCATCAGCAAATTTGCAGATGGTATCTGAGATATGCCTAGCCACACAGTCATGTTATACAGAGAGTAGAGCAGTGGGCTAAGCACATACCCCTGAGGTGGCCAGTGTTGATCGTCAGCAAAGAAGATATGTTATCACCAATCTGCACAGACTGTGGTCTCCTGGTTTAGAAGTCAAGGATCCAATTACAGAGGGAAGTACAGAGGCCCAGGTTCTGCAACTTCTCAATCAGGATTGCGGGAATGATGGTATTAAATGCTGATCTATAGTCAATGAACAGCATCCTGACATAGTTGTTTGTGTTGTCTAGGTGGTTAAAAGCTGTGTGAAGAGCCATGGAGATTGCATATGCCATTGACCTATTGTGACTTTAGGCAAATTGCAATGGGTTCAGGTCCTTGCTGAGGTAGGAGTTCAGTCTATAGAACATAGAATAATACAGCACATTACAGGCCCTTCGGCCCGCAATGTTGTGCTGACCCTCAGACCCTGCCTCCCATATAACCCCTCACCTTAAATTCCTCCATATACCTGTCTAGTAGTCTCTTAAACTTCACTAATGTATCTGCCTCCACCACTGACTCAAGCAGTGCATTCCATGCACCAACCACTCTCTGAGTGAAAAACCTTCCTCTAATATCCCTCTTGAACTTCCCTCCCCTTACCTTAAAGCCATGTCCTCTTGTACTGAGCAGTGGTGCCCTGGGGAAGAGGCGCTGGCCTCTTAGTATCTTGTACACCTCTATCATGTCTCCTCTCATCCTCTTTCTCTCCAAAGAGTAAAGTCCTAGCTCCCTTAATCTCTGATCATAATCCATACTCACTAAACCAGGCAGTAACCTGGTAAATCTCCTCTGTACCCTTTCCAATGCTTCCACATCCTTCCTATACTGAGGTGACCAGAACTGGACACAGTACTCCAAGTGTGGCCTAACTAGAGTTTTATACAGCTGCATCATTACATCGCGACTCTTAAACTCTATCCCTCGACTTATGAAAGCTAACACCCCATAACTTTCTTAACGACCCTATCTACCTGTGAGGCAACTTTCAGGGATCTGTGGACATGTACCCCCAGATCCCTCTGCTCCTCCACACTACCAAGTATCCTGCCATTTACTTTGAACTCTACCTTGGAGTTTGTCCTTCCAGAGTGTACCACCTCACACTTCTCCGGGTTGAACTCCATCTGCCACTTCTCAGCCCACTTCTGCATCCTACCAATGTCTCTCTGCAATCTTCAACAATCCTCTACACTATCTACAGCACCACCAACCTTTGTGTCATCTGCAAACTTGCCAACCCATCCTTCTACCCCCACATCCAGGTCGTTAATAAAAATAACAAAAAGTAGAGGTCCCAGAACAGATCCTTGTGGGACACCACTAGTCACAACCCTCCAATCTGAATGTACTCCCTCCACCAATACCCTCTACCTTCTGCAGGCAAGCCAGTTCTGAATCCACCTGGCCAAACTTCCCTGGATCCCATGCCTTCTGACTTTCTGAATAAGCCTACCGTGTGGAACCTTGTCAAATGCCTTACTAAAATCCATGTAGATGACATCCACTGCACTACCCTCATCTATATGCCTGGTCACCTCCTCAAAGAACTCTATCAGGCTTGTTAGACACAATCTGCCCTTCACAAAGCCGTGCTGAGTGTCCCTGATCAGACCATGATTCTCTAAATGCCCATAGATCCTATCTCTAAGAATCTTTTCCAATAGCTTTCCCACCACAGAACTAAGGCTCACTAGTCTATAATTACCTGGACTATCCCTACTACCTTTTCTGAACAAGGGGACAACATTCACCTCCCTCCAATCCTCCAGCACCATTCCTGTGGACAACAAGGACATAAAGATCCTAGCCAGAGGCTCAGCAATCTCTTCCCTCATCTCGTGGAGCAGCCTGGGGAATATTCCGTCAGGCCCCGGGGACTTATCCATCCTAATGTTTTTTAAAAACTCCAACACCTCCTCTCCCTTAGTATCAACATGCTCCAGAACATCAACCTCACTCATATTGTCCTCAACGTCATCAAGTTCCCTCTCATTGGTCAATACCGAAGAGAAGTATTCACTGAGGACCTCACTCACTTCCACAACCTCCAGGCACATCTTCCCACTTTTATCTCTAATCGGTCCTACCTTCACTCCTGTCATCCTTTTGTTCTTCACATAATTGAAGAATGCCTTGGGGTTCTAGTCATAACCAACCTCTCAAAGCATTTCATCACTGTTGATGTGAGTGCTACTGGGCGATATCGTTAAGGCAGCCCACATTATTCTTCTCTGGCACTGGTATAATTGTTGCCTTTTTGAAGCAAGTGAGAAGTTCTGCCCATAGAAGGGAGAGGTTGAAAATGTCCTTGGGACTCCATCAGGACCTTCTGCCTTGCGAAGGTTCACTCTCTTTAAAGACAGTCTAACATCAGCCTCTGAGACGGAGATCACAGGGTCATCAGGTGCAACAGGGATCTTCACAGGTGTAAAACCATCAAACTTTACAACTCCTCCCTCGCAGGGTCAGACACCCTGAGCCAATAGGCTGGTCCTGGGCTTATTTTCACTTGTCATAATTTACTTATTATTATTATTATTATTAAATTATTTATGGTTTTATATTGCTATATCTCTACACTATTCTTGGTTGGTGCGACTGTAACGAAACCCAATTTCCCTCAGGATCAATAAAGTATGTCTCTGTCTGTCTGTCTCTCTGTCTAGTTGTGTTCTCCCTTTCAAAGTGTGCACAGAAAGCGTTGAGTTCATCTGGTAGTGAAGCATCGCTGCCATTCATACTATTGGGTTTCGCTTTGTAGTAAGTAATGTCTTGCAGTCCCTGCCAGAGTTGCCGTGCATCTGATATCACCTCCAACCTCATTCAAAATTTTCTCTTTGCCCTTGAAATAACCCTCCGCAAATCATAACTGGTTTTCTGGTTCAGGCCTGGGTTGCCATACTTGAATGCCACAGATCTAGCCTTCAGTAGACGACATACCTTCTGGTTCATCCACGGCTTTTGGTTTGGGAATGTACAGTAAGTGTTTGCAGGCACACACTCATCCACACAGGTTTCAATGAAGTCAGCAACAACTGCAGCATGCTCATCCAGATTCAAAGATGAATCCCTGAATACAGTCCAGATGACTGATTCAAAGCAGTCCTGTAGGCATTCCTGTGCTTCTCTTATCCAAACCTTCTTGGTCCTCACTACTGGTGCTGCAGTCTTCAGTCTCTGCCTATATTCAGGGAGTAGAAGTACAGCCAGGTGATCAGATTTCCCGAAGTGAGGGCGTGGAATAGCACGGTAGGCATTCTTGATGGTGGTGTAGCAATGGTCCAGTGTGTTGTTTCCTCTGGTATTGCAAGTGATCTGTTGATGGTAATTGCTTAATGATTTTTTTCACCCTAACCCTTGTTAAAATCTTCCACAATGATGGTGAAGATGTTAGGGTGCGCTGTTTCGTGCATGGTGATCCCATGGCTCAGATCATCCAAAGCCTGAAAGCCTGCTTGACATTGGCCTGAGGTGGAATGTAAATTGCTACCAGAATGACCCCAGAGAACTCCCGTGGTAAGTAAAAAGGATGACACTTTACTGCTAGATATTCCAGGTCTGGTGAACAGATTTGGGACAGCACTGATACATTCGTGCACCAAGAAGAGTTGATCATGAGGCATATTCCTCCACCTCTGCTTTTGAGAGACTCTATAGATCTATCCTGATGGTGTATGTCAGTAAATACACCATCAAAACTTCTATAGACAAAAACTTCTATAGTTGTACTATGGAGAGCATTCTGACAGGCTGCATCACTGTCTGGTAAGGGGGGTGGGGGGCTACTGCACAGGACCAAAAGAAGCTGCAGCAGGTTGTAACTCTAGTCAGCTCCATCTTGGGTACTAGCCTACAAAGTACCCAGGACATCTTTACGGAGCGGTGTCTTAGAAAGGCAGCATCCATTATTAAGGACCTCCAGCACTCAGGGCATGTCCTTTTCTCACTGTTACCATCAGGTAGGAGGTACAGAAGCCTGAAGGCACACACTCAGCGATTCAGGAACAGCTTCTTCCCTTCTGCCATTAGATACCTAAATCGACATTGAATCTTTGGGGACTAGCTCACTTTTTTTAATATACAGTATTCCTGTTATTGCACTTTTTTTTGTAATCTATTCAATATATGTAATTGATATACTTATTTACTATTACTACTAATTTTATTTTTTTTATTTTTTCTCTCTGCTAGATTATGTATTGCATTGATCTGCTGCTGCTAAGTTAACAAGTTTCACATCACATGCCAGTGATAATAAACCTGATTCTGATTCTGATTCTGATCTTCTGATCTGTAAATTATCCTGTGCTTAGGCTTGGGTTAAAACAGGGGTTGATGGGCAGCACGGCTCAAAAGGGTCACAAGGGCCTTAGTCTGTGCTGTATCTCAATAAATAAATAAATTCCTGATGTCCAGATGCCTAGTGTATTGAGTGATCACTTAAGCAGACCCTCTACACTCTTTAGAAAGTGTGCTTAATGGAACAACGGTGTAAATTCAGCACAGCAGCCAGTGTAGAGGAATGAATTGTGGTTTCATGTTATTCTTGACGAAGAAACAACATTTTTAGAATAGAGCTTGATTTAAACTCTGCTAAAATAATGTGATGTAGATGCTGCTGGGTGGAATCAATTACCACCACATTCAGCGTGAAGCAGAAAGTACAAAGCAGACCATTTAGAGGAACTAATACTGTTTTACAATAATTAAATATACATTTCTTTTACAGTTAACACTGTTCTTAAAAATCACTGGCTACTATGGATTTTCTATTTTCATTTTGAGATTTTAAAAGCCTATATCATTCATTAAACATGAGCATTTCCATTTAACAGCCCTGGACCAGACCTAAACATTACCAGTTGAATAACTACAAATGTTAATCTCATGGTTTAAAGAAGATTATAGCTGGGTAAGATCACCCGGATAGAGTTATATATAGAACCCCTAACAGTAGTAAGGATGTGGTCTACAAGTTATAATGGGAGATACAAAATGCATGCCAAGGTGGCAATGTTACAATAGTCAAGGGGGATTTCAAAATGCAGGTAGATTGGGAAAATCAACTTGGTGTGGGATTCCAAGAGGTGGAATTTCTAGAATGTTTATGAGGTGCCTTTTTAGAGCATCTCATAGTTGAGCCCACTAGGGAATCAGTTTCTGGCTTTTCTGGATTGTGTGTTGTCCAATGAACTGGAATTGATTCAAGATTCAAGATTCAAAAACTTTATTGTCATTCTAACCATACATCAGCTATGCAGGGCAGAATGATACAGTGTTTCCCAGGAGCAGTGCAATCATAACATAACAAACGCAACACTAAATAATAAACATAACAATAAATAGTAAAACACAACAGCCACATGTCAGTTAAAAACAAGTTATAAGTGTCCAGTGCAAGTCCAAAGCAGAGTCAGGTAGAGCAGCTATTTAGCAGTCTGACTGCCTGTGGGAGGAAGCTGTTTAGTTTTTGTTTTGATGCTCCTGTAACGTTTGTCTGATGGCAGAAGAACAAACAGTTCATGGAGAGGGTGTGAGGGGTCTTTAATGATGTACTGTGTCTTCTGGAGGCATCGACTCTGAAAGAGGTCTTGGACAGAAGGTAGGGAGACCCCAATAACCTTCTCTGCTCCCCTAACCACCCTCTGCAAGGCTTTTTTGTTGGCAGCACTGCAGCTGGAGTACCAGGTTGTGATGCAAAAGGTCAGCACACTTTCAACCACTCCTCTGTAGAATGTAGTTAGGATGTTAGTGGGGAGTGATGCTTGTTTAAGCTTCCTCAAAAAGTGCAATCTCTGCTGGGCTCGTTTCACAATCCTAGTGGTGTTCCTGGACCAGGTGAGATTGTCTGAGATCTGAACCCCAAGGAACTTGATGTTTTCCACTCTCTCCACCGTGGAGCCACTGATGCTGAGGGGTGTGTGCTCAGGCTGAGACCGTCTGAAATCGACGATCATCTCCTTGGTTTTGGTGACATTAAGCATCAAGTTGTTGTCACTGCACCAGCTCTCTAGGTGTTTAACCTCCTCCCTGTACATTGTTTCATCATTTTAATTTCAATTTTAATTAAATTTTAATTTCAATTTAATGATCAGGTTCTCCTTAAATCTGGCCGCACAGTCATGTGTTAGCAGTGTAAACAGCAATGGGCTAAGCACACAGCCTTGTGGGGATCCAGTGCTCAGTGTGATGGAGTCAGAGATGTTCCTGCCAACACGGACTGACTGTGGTCTCTCTGTCAAGAAATCCAGAATCCAGCGACACATGGCAGTGTTAAGGCCAAGCAGCACCAGTTTCTCCACTAGTCTCTGCGGGATGATGGTATTGAATGCTGAACTGAAATCAGTGTACAGAATTCTGGCATAAGTGTCTTTGTTGTCCAAGTGAGAGAGAACTGTGTACAGTGTGGTGGATATTGCGTCCTCCGTAGAGTGATTTTGACGATAAGCAAACTGTAGAGGATCCAGCGATGAGGGGAGGCTGGCTGTGATATGAGGCTTGACAAGCCGTTCAAAACATTTCATCACTATGGGGGTCAGGGCAACGGGACGGTAATCATTCAGACAGGCTACAACTGATTTCTTTGCTACAGGGACGATTGTGGAGGTTTTGAAGCATCTGGGGACAACGGCTTGACTAAGGGAGATGTTGAAAATGTCTGTCAGGACATTTGCTAATACATCAGCACATTCCTTGAGCACACATCCAGGGATGTTGTCGGGACCTCCCGCTTTTTGTGGGTTGACCCTGGCAAGGGTCTTCCGTGTTTGCTCTGAATCAATGATTGGAGCCGGCTGGTCAGATGGTAAGAAGGGACTGGCTCTCCCCCTTGCTGTAGTGTTTGATGCTTCGAAGCGTGCAAAGACTTTGTTAAGCCTGTTAGGAAGAGAGGCATCGCTGTCATCAGTTTTCTGCCTGATCTTGTAGTCTGTCAGAGCTTTAATTCCCTGCCACATCCATCTGGTGTCACCTGTGTCACAGAAGTGTCCATGTATTTTGCCCTTGTATGCCCTTTTCGCTTTCCTGAACCCTAGTGAAAGCGCAGACCTGGCTGAGTGAAGTGCACTCCTGTCCCCCAATCTGTAGTCTGTGTCACGGGCCTTCAGTAGTGAACGCACCTCTGGTGTCATCCATGGCTTTTTATAACCACGTGCGGTGAGGGTTTTCATCACAGTGACATCCTCCGTGCATTTGGCTATATTGCTGATTACTGCCTCAGCATACTCCTCAATGTCTATATGGTCATCATAGGAGGCTGCTGTTTTGAATATGTTCCAGTCTGTGTGCAAAAAAAGTCTTGTAGTGCTGAGGCTGCTCCCTTTGGCCAGACCCTTATCTGTCTTTTCTCTGCTCTCACACGTTTAAGCAATGGTTTATATGCTGGTGTTAACATGACAGATATGTGGTCAGAGTGGCCAAGATGGGGGCGGGGGGCTGCTTTGTATGCCTGTGGTGTGTTTGTATAAACCAAGTCCAGTGTGTTGTCTCCCCTGGTTTTGAAATCCACATATTGCAGGAATTTGGGGAACACAGTCTTTAAGCTGGTGTGGTTAAAGTCCCCAGCAATCACCACAAAGCTGTCAGGATGTGTAGTCAGTAGCTCACTGATGGCTTCATGTAGGCCTCCCAGTGCTTCGTTAGCATTAGCCTCAGCATTGGCACTGGGAGCTACGTAAACAGCTGCTACAAGCATGATGGTGAATTCCCTCGGCAGATAGAACGGCTGGCATTTCACAATGAGAAATTCAGCCAGCGGTGAGCAGTGTTTAGCAGCTACTGTAGCGTTCGCACACCAGTCTTTGTTTATATAAATACACAGACCTCCTCCTTGGCTCTTGGCGGAGCTAGCTGCCTCTCTGTCCGCACGAAATGATGTCATTCCCTCTAGCTGTATCGCCGCGTCCGGTATGTTGTCATGGAGCCAGGATTCTGTTAAGACATACACACAGCAGTCTTTAAATTCCTTGCATGTTTCTCTCAGCAGACGCAGCTCATCCAGCTTGTTGTCGATGGAGCGGACATTTGAGAGCAGGAGGGACAGTACCCCTGGCCTGGTGGAGTTAGCTTTTAGCCTAGTATGGATGCCGGCCCTCTTACCCCTCCTCTGTCTTCTCTTACCCCTCCTCTGTCTTCTTTCACAGCGCTTTCGCTTCCTCCTCCCTCAGGAAGCAGCCAGCTTGGTAGCAGATAGCAGTCCGTAGCGGTGTAAACTGTCCATGTCACACCAGAACTTGTCAGTTTTTCCGACATAGTATGCCCTGATGTTAACGAGCATATTCCGACTGTATGTTATGCGTCTAGGACAAACAGAACAAACACTAGATACACTTATCGCTCCATGAGGGGCCGCTGCGTCCATGTGCGCCACCATCTTTAAGATTTTAATTGATTATAGAACTTAAGGTAAAAGGGGCAAGTGATCATAATATGATTAATTCACCCTGAATTTGAGAAGGAGAAGCTAAAGTTAGATGTATCAGTATTACAGTGGAATAACTTGAATTACAGAGGCATGAGAGAGGAGTTGGCCAGAGCTGATTGGAAAAGAACACTGGCAGGGATGACACCAGAACTGCAACGGCTGGAATTTCTGGAAGCAATTTGGAAGACATAGGATATATACATCCCAAACAGGAAGGAGTTTTCTAAAGGAAGGATGACACACCCTTAGCTAACAAGAGCAGTCAAGCCAACATAAAAGCCAAAGAGAGGGCATATAATAGAGTAAATATTAGTGGGAAGTTAAAAGATTGGGAAACTTTTAAATGCAACTAGAAGGCAACTAAAAAAGTTATTAAGAAGGTAATATGTTGTCTGGATTGGAGAGAATGCCTTATGAGTGAACTTGACCTTTTTTCCTTGGAATGATGGAGGATGAGCGGTGACCTGATAGACATGTATAAGATGATGAGAGACATTGATTGTGTGGATATCCAGAGACTTTTTCCCAGGCTGAAATGGCTAACATGAGGGGCATAGTTTTGTAGTGCTTGGAAGTAGGTACAAGGGAGATGTCAGAGAGTAGTAGGTACATGGAATGCACAGCCAGTGATGGTGGTAGGATACAATAGGGTATTTCAAGAAACTCTTAGATAGGTATATGGAGCTTAGAAAAATAGAGGGCTATGCTGCAGGGAAATTCTAAGCAGTTTCTAGAGTAGGTTACATGATTGGCACAACATTATGGGCTGAAGGGTTTATAATGTGCTGTAGATTTCTATGCTTCTATGTAAACATGGAATATGAAAGTAAGCAAGCCAATAATACTAAAGAGGATACCAAATGTTTCCTCAGATACATAAAGTGTAAAGAGAGGTGAGAGTGGATATTGGACTGCTGGAAAACAATGCTGTAGAGCTAGTAATGGGGAACAAGGAAGTGACTGATGAACTGAACAGTCTTTATTGTGGTAAACACTAGCAGTTTGGGGGAAGTTCCAGGTGTCAGTTCTTGGGAAACTGAAAGGTCTGAATGGAGATAAGTCACCTAGACCAGATGGTGTACATGCTTAAGTTCTGAAAGAGGCTGTGGAGGCATTAGTAATGATCTTTCAAGAATCACTAGACTCTGGAACAGTTCTGGAAGACTAGAAAATTTCAATGTTACTCCACTCTTCAAGAAGGGAGAGAGGCTACAGAAGGAGTTAGACAGATGAGGAGAATGGGCAAAGAAGTGGCAGATGGAATACAGTGTCGAGAAGTGTGTGGTCACATACTTTGGTAAAGGAAATAAAAGGGTTGACTATTTTCAAAATGGAGAGAAAATATGAAAAACTGAGGTACAAAGGTACTTTGGAATTCTTGTGAAAAATTCCCTAAAAGTTAATATGCAGTTAAAAAGTTAATATCAGGCTTAGTGAGCAAAGCAAATGCAATGTTAGCATTAATTTCAAGAGGACTAGAATATAAAAGCAAGGAATGTTGAGACTTTATAAAGCACCACTGGTGAGGCTTTACTTGGAGTATTGTGAGCAGTTTTGGACTGTTATCTTAGAAAGGATGTTCTGAAACTGGATAGGGTTCAAAGCAGCTTCACGGAAATGATTCCTAGATTAAACAGCTGGCAATATGAAGGGTGTTTGATGGCTCTGGGCCTGTATTCACTGGAATTTAATAATTGAAACCTATTGAATGGTGAAAGAGCTAGAATAGAGTGGATGTGGAGAAGATGTTTACTATGGTGGGAGTGTCTAAGACCAGAAGACACAGGCTCAAAATAGAAGAGAATCCTTTTAGAATGGAGATGAGAAGGAATTTCTTTAGCCAGAGAGTGGTTGATAGCAGAGGTTGATAGATTCTTGATTAGTCAGGGCAAGAAAGGAAATTATAGGCCAGTTATCCTAAACTTAGAGACTGGGAAAGTGTTGGAGTCTATTATTAAGAATGAGGTTTAGGGGTAATTGGAGACTAATAATAAAATAAGTCAAAGTTTCTGTCAAGGGAAATATTGCCTGACAAATCTTTTGGAATTCTTTGAGGAAGTAACAAGCAAAGTGGACAAAAGATAGGCAATGGAGGTTATTTACTTGGATTTTCAGAAGGCATTTGATAAAGTGCCACAATGAGGTTGCTTAACAAGATAAAATCTAATGGCATTACAAGAAAGATACTGGCATGGATAGAGGAACAGTTGACAGCAGGAGGCAGTGATTGGGAGTAAAGGGGACCTTTTCTGGTTGTCTGCCAGTGACTAGAGGTGTTCCTCAGGGGTCAGTATTGGGACCACTACTTTTCATATTGTTTGTCAATAACTTCGATAATGGAATGGAGGGCTCTTCGGCAAAGTTTGCAGATGATATGAAGATAGGTGGAGGGGTAGGTAGTGCTGAGGAAGCAATGTGATTTCAGCAGGACTTAGACAAATTGAAAGAATGGGCAAAAAGTGGCAGATGGAATACAGTGTTGGAAAATATATGATAATGCATTTTGGTAAAAGGAACAATAGTGCAGACTATTATCTAAATGGGAAGAAGTTTCAAACTTTAGAAGTGTAGAGAGACTTGGGAGTCCTCGTGCAAGACTTCCAGATAGTTAATTTGTAGGTCGAGTCAGTGGTCAAGAAGGCAAATGCATGTTGGCATTCATTTTAAGGAAAACAGAATATAAAAGCAAGGAGATAATGCTGAGGCTTTATAAGACATTAATCAGGCCACACATTTGGAGTATTGTCAACAGTTTTAGGCCCCATATCTCAGAAAGCATGTGTTGTCATTGGAGAGAGCCCAGAAGAGGTTCATGAGGATGATTCTGGGAATGAAGGGGTTAACACATGAACAGCATTTGGCAGCTTTGGGTCTGTACTCACTGGAACTTAGAAGAACATGGGAGGATTTCATTGAAACCTACTGAATTTTGAAAGGACTGAAGAAGGTGGATGTGGAGAGGATGTTTCCTATGGTGGGGGTATCCAGAACTAGAGGGCACAGCCTCAAAATTGAGAGGTCAACTTTTAGAACAGAGGTAAAGAGGCCTGCCTGTTCTCCATCTCCTTCTGGTGCTCCCCCCCCCCCCGCCTTTCTTTCTCCCGAGGCCTCCCGTCCCATGATCCGTTCCCTTCTCCAGCTCTGTATCACTTTCGCCAATCACCTTTCCAGCTCTTAGCTTCATCCCACCCCCTCTGGTCTTCTCCTATCATTTTGCATTTCCCCCTCCCCCCACTACTTTCAAATCTCTTAGTATCTCTCCTTTCAGTTAGTCCTGACGAAGGGTCTCAGACCGAAACGCCGACAGTGCTTCTCCTTATAGATGCTGCCTGGCCTGCTGTGTTCCACCAGCATTTTGTGTGTGTGTTTTTTAAATTTCCAGCATCTGCAGATTTCCTCGTGTTTGCACTATACACATCCTCCTCGCTTTCTCTTATTCCTCACCACAGGAAGGATATGGATACTATAGGAAGAGCACAGAGGAGACTTACAAGTTACAAAAATAAATGAATAGTTGAACAGTATAGCACAGGCTCTTCAGTTCATGGATCATTCGGAAATGTGATGGTAGAGGGGAAGAAAACTTTGTGGGCCGAAGGGCCTGGATTGTGCTGTAGGTTTTCTGTTTCTAAAACCTTTCTTGAAGCGTTGAGTGTGTGTCTTCTGGCTCCTGTACCTCCTCCCTGATGACAGTAATGAGAAGACAGCATGTCCCGGATGGTAAAGGTCCTTAATCGTGAATGTCACTTTCTTGAGGCACTACATCTTGAAGATGTCCTTAATAGTGGGGAGGATTTTGCCTGTGATGGAGTTGGCTGAGTCTACAACCCTCTGCAGTCTTTTGCTATCATGCATTGGAGCTTCTATACTAGGTCATGATGTAAATAGTTAGAAGGCTGGTGTATGGGGTTAAGTGAGATCCGGGATGAGCCATGATGGAAAAGTAGAGCAGGCTCTATGCTGAATAGCCTAATTCTGCTCCTATGTCTTATGGTCTTAATGTATACTTGCTTTATTTTATTTAATGATATAGTACAATAACAGGCCTTACATCCCAACAAATTCACACCACCCAATTCCACCCATGTGACCAATTAACCTACTGAACTGTACAAGTTTGGAAGGTGGAAGGAAACAGGAGCGCCTAGAAGAAACCTGCACAGTCACCTGTGAACATACAAACTCCCTATAGGAAGTTTCCAGTTCTTTGGAGTGAATATTTCCAATAGCCTGTTCTGGTCCAAACACAACCAAGAAAGCTCTTCAGGAGGTTAAAGAAATTTTGAAATCCTCTTTGGCCCTCACTAATTGTTATCGATGCACATTAGAAAGATTTCTAACCAAATGTATCACAGCTTGGTATGGCAACTGCTCATGAAACTGCAGAGAGTTGTGGACACAGCTCATCACATCACAGGAGCCAGCCTGTCCTCCATGGACTACACTTCTCACTGCCTTAATAAAGCAGCTAATGCAACCAACTACACCACCCACCCTGGGCATTTTCTCTTTTCCCTGCTCCAAAGATACAAAAGCCTGAAAGCATGGAACATCAGGCTCAAGGTCAGCTTCTATCCCACTGTTATGAGACTGTTGAATAGTTCCCTAGTATAAGATGGACTTTTGATTTCACAATCTACCTGGTTATGGCCTTGCACCTGACTGTCTACCTGCATTGCATTTTCCTTGTAACTGTAACAATTTATTCTGCATTCTTTTATTGTTTTCTCTTGTACTACTTCAATCCACTATTGTAGTGAATTGGAGGGCATGCAAAACATAGATTTTCACTGTAACTTGGTACATTTGACAACAAGCCAATTTAGTATAAATAAATACTTGATGTTCATTGATGACATGATGGTCAAAAGGACCCATTTCAATCCCCTATATCTCCATGGCTCTTTATAGCCCCAGCTGTGGACAGCTGAGACTAAGGGTGGTGGTGGGGGTGTTCAACTCAAACAGCACAGGATTTTGGATGATAAGTGTATTTTTAATTTGATGATTGCAATGTTATTCATAGCCTCTGTAGTGTGCATGTGATTTTTCACGGGAAAGAATTTTGATAAGTTATCTACAAACTATCAAACATGTCACCAAGAATGCTGAAAAGTTCAGCACCCTCTGTAGATCAGTGGGTAAAGGGGTTTGACTGCCTGAATATGTTATCAGGTGAACGCATTCCTTTTGTTGTCAATGGCTCAGAGCGTGAGACGGTAATCTTCAGCTGGGAATCATTCAAATTCCTCTGTTATCAAACCAGCTGGAAGTGCGTAGGAACCTACAGAACCTAATTCCCAATTATTGTTGTAATGATAGAAATAGCCAGACTAACTATAAGAATTAGAATTTTTAATAGAAATCACTCTGCAGCATCAGACCTGTTAAAATGGTTTGTTTCTATCCCTCTTGCTTCAAATTAAAGAGTTACAGTCAGTAGCAGAATGTACCATGCTGAAACAGATAGTTACAACAATTGATGTTTCAGTTGGTTTTGCTCTAGGAGCTGGGTTGCACCCTTAAGGCATGTGCTCTTGGACTGGCTATTATTGCAAGACACTGACCTTTGGCCAGGAATAAAGGAGCACCAGGTCTCTGCATAATTGGATGTCAGCAACTGCAATAAGGGGCACAGCACTGAGAGCTCCAATCACCATCTCTCGTCTTTAAAGATAATCCACAAAGCAGGCTGTCAGAATAACTTTGCAGCTATCAGCACTCACTGTTATTTAAGTGTTAATGCCACAAGAGCATTCGGTAAGGGCTGAAGTCCTGATTAAACACAGAGTTCCAGAAGCTGCTGATTTATATATGGGCTGCTGTCATTAACTTTCCTCCATTACCTCCTTATGTTCAGGACTTATTTGAGTAGTATGCACAGTATTTGTGCTGTAGAATTTTGTCAAGTTGTACCATAAAGTAATATCAAATCATATTGGTTTAGGAATGTGTTCAACACTATGAAAAAATATTAGTTATTGGCAATCAACACACTTGGTGATGAAAATTGACAGATATAAGTATTTATTTCCAAATTTAATTCCATTGAAGGATCTTCATCCTGAAATGTTAACTTAATTTCTCTCTTCATTATACTGTTTGACATGTGAAAGAAGGGAAGGTAAAATCAAAGAGTGAGTGGGAAGTTTTTAAAATTCAGCAAAAGACAACTAAGAAAGCCATAAGAAGGGAGAAGATGAACTATGAACTAACCAATAATATAAAGCAGGATACCAAAAGTTTTTTCAGTTATATAAAGAGTAAAAGGGATGTGAGAGTTGATATTGGACCACTGGAAAATGATGATGGTGAGGGAGTAAAAGGGGACAAAGAGATAGCAGATTAACTAAATGGGTACTTTGCATAAATCTTTACTGTAAAAGACACTAGCAGTGTTCCAGAGGTCTGTGAGTGTCAGGGAGCAGGAGTGAGTGCCATTGCTATTACAAAGGAAAAAATGCTAGGCAAATTCAAAGGTCTTAAAGTATATAAGTCACTGGGACTAGTGGATTACATCCTAAAGTTCAGAAAGTGGTTGCTGAAAAAAATAGCAGATGCATTGGTTATAATATTTCAAGAATCTTTTGATTCTGGCATAGTTCCAGAGGACTGGAAAATTGCAAATGTCACTTCACTCTTTAAGAAGGGAGGAAGGCAAAAGAAAGGATATTATAGGTCAGTTAGCCTAACCTCAGTGGTTGGGAAAATGTTGGGGTCCATTATTAAGGATGAGGTTTCAGGTACTTGGAGACTAATGATAAAATAAGTCAAAGTCAGCATGCTCTCTGAAGAGAAGTCTTGCATGGCAAATCTGTTAGAGTTCTTTGAGGAAATAACAAGCAGGGTGGACAAAGGAGAAGCAGTGGATGTCATTTACTTGGATTTTCAGAAGGCATTTGATAAGGTGCCACACATGAGGCTGCTTAACAAGATAAAATCCTAGGCATTAGAAAGAAAGATACTGGCAAAAATATAGGAATGGCTGACAGACAGAAGGCAGTGAGTAGGAACAAAAGGGGCCTTTTCTGGTTGGCTGCCGATGATTAGTGATGCTCCTCAGGGGTCAGTATTGAGAACACTGCTTTTCACATTGCTTGTCAATGATATGGATAATGAAATTGATGGCTTTGTGGCAAATTTTGCAGATGTTATGAAGATAGGTGGAGGGGTAGGTAGTGTCCAGGAAGCAATGTGATTGTAGAGGGCTCAGACAAATTGGAAGAATGGGCAAAAAGTGGCAGATGGAATACAGTGTTGGGAAATGTATGATAATGCATTTTGGTAAAAGGAACGATAGCGCAGACTATTATCTAAATGGGGAGAAGGTTTAAATATCAGAGGTGCAGAGGGACTTAGGAGTCCTGATGCAAGGCTCCCAGAAGGTTAATTTATAGGTTGAGTCTGTGGTAAAGAAGGCAAATGCAATATTGACATTTATTTCAATGGAATATAAAAGCAAGGAGATAATGTTGAGGCTTTATAAGAGATGAGTCAGGCTGCACTTGAAGTATATCAACAGTTTTGGGCCTCAGATCTCAGAAAAGATTTGTTGTCATTGGAGAGAGTCCAGGGGAGGTTCATGAGGATGATTCTGGGTATGAAGGGACTAACCTATTAGGTGCCTCTGGCAGCTTTCGGCCTGTACTCACTGGATTTTAGAAGATTGCAGGGGGATCTCATTGAAACCTACCAAATGTTGGTAGGACTAGATGTGGAGAGCATGTTTCCTAAGGTGGGGTTATCCAGAACTGGAGGGTGCAGCCTCGAAATTGAGGGGCGACCTTTTAGAACAGAGGTAATTAGGGATTTTTTTAGCTAAAAAGTAGTGAATTTGTGGAATGCTCTGCCACAGACTGTGGTGGAGGCCAGGTCTGTGGGTATATTTAAAATGGAAGCTGATCATTTCCTGATTGGTCAGGACATCAAAGGATATGGCGAGAAGGCAGGTGTATGGGGTTGAGTGGGATCCAGGATCAGCCATGATGGAATGATGGGAGATTCGCCATTTTCAGCGCATGGAGTAAGTCGCATTCTTAGCAGCTCCCTTTTTTATATACTTTATATCCCACTGACAGATCCCTTTTAGCTTTGATGATTTATTACTTCTACTGAAGGATTTACAACTTAATTACAATGGCCGAAAAAAGTCGTTCTGGCATTGAACTGAGAAGCGGCAAGACTTTTCCTGAAACAGAGCAAACAGAACAAACCAAGAAGGCGGAGGAACTTGTTACTTTAGCAGGAATATTTTCTTCAATACAAGACATGAAGTTGGAATTCGGGTCGCTTAACACTAAGATTGATAAGCTGACGGGCTCAAACGGGAAGCTTGAAAAAGCTATCTCTATGGTTCAAGATCCTCTGAAAAATCTGGACTTTCAGCTTCAAACAGTTCAGCAGACTACAACCCGAATTGAGAATGAACATACATGAGGAAATCTGCAGATGCCGGAAATTCAAACAACACACACAAAATGCTGGTGGAACACAGCAGGCCAGGCAGCACCTATAAGGAGAAGCACTGTCGATGTTTTGGGCTGAGACCCTTCATCAGGACCTGACCCTGAGTCCTGATGAAGGGTCTCAGCCCAAAACGTCGACAGTGCTTCTCCTTATAGATAATGCTGCCCGGCCTGCTGTGTTCCACCAGCATTTTGTGTGAGAATAAACATGATCTATTCAAGCAAACTATCAAGGAATGAAGATATCTTCGTTGGAAAAGAAAATCAATGAAATTACCTTGGAACTATCTAAAACAAAGAAAAAAATGGTTGATTTAGACAGTAGAGGGCGTCGGAAGAATTTGCGTATTCTAGGACTGCCTGAAAATACTGAAGCTGGTGATCTGTTAAAATTCTTCTCAGATATGTTGTACTCACTTTTTAGTAAGACCCTGGAAGCTAACCCTTTAATTGACAGAGTCCATAGAATTCCATTTTCTCGGCATTCATCTGAATTACATCCTCAACCAATTGTACTTTCTCTGCATTATTATACAACTAAAGAAGCCATACTTTGAGAAGCCAGAAAAAAGCAAAAGTTAATCTTTAAATTGGCAGAAATTTGTATAGTCAAAGATTATCCTCCTGAGATCTTTGCCAAAAGAAGGAAATACCGAGTAGTCATGAGTGAAATGTATAAATTAGATTTATACCCCTCCCTTCGCTACCCAGCAAGGCTGATAATCTTTCCTGAAAAGTCTCAGTCACTGAGAATCTACTCTCCCCAGGAAGGATGGGAGTACATTAAAAATCTTAAAGTTAAGCCTACTGAATACATCAGACTTCCAATATAACTTGGAGTCCTGCCATGTGCAGAAGTTCGCTGATGACACGGCCATAGTGGGGTGTGTCAGGAATGGACAGGAGGAAGAGTATAGGAAACTGATACAGGACTTTGTGATATGGTGCAACTCAAACTACCTGCGTCTCAATATCACCAAGACCAAGGAGATGGTGGTGGACTTTAGGAGATCTAGGCCTCATATGGAGCCAGTGATCATTAATGGAGAATGTGTGGAGCAGGTTAAGACCTACAAGTATCTGGGAGTACAGTTAGACGAGAAGCTAGACTGGACTGCCAACACAGATGCCTTGTGCAGGAAGGCACAGAGTCGACTGTACTTCCTTAGAAGGTTGGTGTCATTCAATGTTTGTAGTGAGATGCTGAAGATGTTCTATAGGTCAGTTGTGGAGAGCGCCCTCTTCTTTGTGGTGGCGTGTTGGGGAGGCAGCATTAAGAAGAGGGACGCCTCAGGTTTAAATAAGCTGATAAGGAAGGCGGGCTCTGTCGTGGGCAAAGTACTGGAGAGTATAACATCGGTAGCAGAGCGAAGGGCGCTGAGTAGGCTACGGTCAATTATGGAAAACCTTGAACATCCTCTACATAGCACCATCCAGAGACAGAGAAGCAGTTTCAGCGACAGGTTGCTATCGATGCAATGCTCCTCAGACAGGATGAAGAGATCAATACTCCCCAATGCCATTCGGCTTTACAATTCAACCGCCAGGAGTAAGATAGGTTAAAGTGTTGGGGTTAGGACTCAATGTATTTAAGTAAACTACTTAAGAACTTTTTAAAAGCTATTATTAATGCTTTTTGAGAGGGTGATTTTAGATGCATATCATATTTTTACTGAGTTAAGTATTGTATGTAATTAGTTTTGCTACAATAAGTGTATGGGATATTGGAAAAAATGTTGAATTTCCCCATGGGGATGAATAAAGTATCTATCTATCTATCTATCTAAAATCTTAAAGTTAACCCGATTATTCAATAGGTAATTCCGAAGTATTTTGTTGTATGAGATGTTTATGGATCTTCTGAATTAAGTTTATTCTATACTTTTTTAGTCTCTGGTATGGGATGTGGCTGATTAAATTTTTTTAACCTATTAATAATTAGTATATACAAAACTGTTTTGTCGGGAACTTTTATAGTATTATACTCTAATGGTCCGCACAGGACCTGTCGTGTATTAATCTTTTTATTTATTTTATTTGTCTCAATACTAATATAGTTTTAGGTTTGTTTTATATATATATATATACACACACTCATTTATTCTTTTTTTCGAGAGAAAGAACTTTGTAATATTATTTGCTCGGATTTATTCTTTTTTTGAATATGTGATTAAGATACTTCAGCTGATTTTAAGATGGCTGTTGCCCATTATGTTTTTATTACTGTTAGACATGACATTGTAGTAGTTGAATTTTGTTTTGTACCTTTTATTATGGCTATTTTGCGTGGGATTTTTGCTTTAACTTAATATATGTAGCTGCAAAATGGAGAATAGGGTCAAGGGTTATTAGTTTAGCATGTGGCCAGCCTATTGGTCACTGGATTTCTCACCTTTTGGGAGTGGGGTAGGGGGCTATTAGAGTAGGTTTTTTTTCTTGATTGGGCAGTTCTTTTGATGGATTTTTTTTTCTCGTAAATACGTCACTCCTTCTGGTTGTATCCGTGCCTTTTGGTTTAATCTGTGCTTGCGTAACATTTCTTCTATATAATATTAAATTCAATTTTAAACATGGATGTTAATAAAATTAATATAATATCTTGGAATTGGAACGGTGTGAATCACCCCATTAAGCGTAAAAAGATTTTTAAGAAATTAAAAATACTTAATGCAGATACTATATTTGGGCAAGAAAATCATATACAGAAACAGGATGAGGACAGATTTTTCCAATTTTTGAAAGGGCCTTTGTACCATTCGCTGTCGAATAATAAAATAAGAGGCATATCCATCTTTCTTAGCCCCAACATCCCTTTGTACACTTTAATGCTATTACTGATTCGATTGGAAGATACTTAATTGTTACTGGTTTATTATGAGAGCAAAAGATAACTCTGGTGTGTGTATACGCACCTAATGTCAACAATTCTGATTTTTTTAAAGAAACTTTTTTCTGAGTTACCGAATTTGAATGAATATAAGTTGATCATGGGTGGTAACTTTAATTGTTGTTTAAATCCGGCAATTGACAGGTCATCAACCAATCTGTTGCTTCCTAACAACGCGGCAGCCTGTATTAATTCTTTTTTTATTAGAATATGGCCTGGTTGATATCTGGAGATATAAACACCCCAACGATAAATATTTCTCTTTTTTCTCACACGTTCATCATAAATATTCTCAGATTGGTTAGTTTTTTTAGACACACGTTTGTTATACTCTGTTGTTGAATGTGCGTATGACATCATTGTGCTGTCAGATCACGCACCTTTAAAGTTAACCCTGAAGCTTTCGGATAGCTTTTTGAAAATGTCAGTGGAGACTGAATCCCGTATTATTACATGATCCAGCTTTTGTTAGTTTTATTAAGGAGCAAATTTCTATATTTTTTGAATTTAATACAACTGAAGGAATGTCAAACCTGGTTATATGGGACATGTTGAAATCTTTTCTTAGGGGACAGATAATCTCATATTCAGCAGCTTTGAGAAAGAAAACTAAAGCAGAATTGTCAGTGCTTATTAATAAAATTAAAGAGATAGATAAAGCGTATTCAGTTAAACCTACTGAGGACCTATATAAAGAAAGGATCAAACTTAAATCACAGTATGATTTGCTTCTGACCTTTCCCATTGAACAGCAAATTTTTAAATCTAAATGTTTATTTTATATACATGGGGAAAATCTGCTAAGCTTTTGGCGGGTCAGTTAAAGGCTGGGATGATCAGAAGACAGATTTTAAAAATTCATAGACCAGATAGAATTGAAACTTTAGATCCTTATGAAATTAATAAGATATTTATGGATTTCTATTCTAACCTTTATAAATCTGAATTCTCTGATAATACTATTATTATGAATAGATTTTTGCAAAGGATAAATATACCTCAAATTTCAACTCAAGATGTTGATATATTAGATGCACCTATTAAACAAGAGGAGATAGCCAAGGCTATATCCTCTATGCAATTAGGGAAAGCTCTGGGACCTGATGGTTATACAGTAGAATTTTACAAGACTTTTTATGAAATGCTTATACCACATCTTCATCAAACATTTACCAATTCTATATCCTCTAGGAACCTTCTAAAAACTTTTTATGAGATATTAATTTCATTGATTCCTAAAAAAGGAAAAGACCCACTGGAATGTGTATCCTATAGACCTATTTCTTTATTGAATGTAGATTTTAAAATTCTCTCTAAGATTCTAGCTAATAGACTTGAGAATATTTTGCCTAATGTTATCTCAAAAGATCAAACAGGATTTATTAAAAATAGGTACTCACATTTTAATATTCAAAGATTGTTAAATATCATTTATTCCCCCTCAGTCAAAGAATCTGAATGTATTATATCTCTGGATGCAGAGAAAGCCTTTGATAGGGTGGAGTGGCCTTATTTATTTCAGGTTTTGAAGAGGTTTAATTTTGGCCCAGGATTAATTTCCTGGATTAAATTGATTTACCATGCCCTGGTGGCTGTGGTTATAACTAATAATCAGAAGTCTCCTTATTTTAGATTATATAGAGGAACCTGTCAGGCTTGTCCTCTTAGTCCTTTATTATTTAATTTGGCTTTAGAACCACTTACTATCGCTCTTAAGGATTCTAATTCTGTGCAGGGTATTAAGAGAGGGGATAAATTAAATAAGGTTTCGTTATATGTGGATGATTTATTAGTTAACATTTCAAACCCTAGGAAATCTATTCCTTTTATGCTATCTATATTTACGGAATTTAGTATTTTCTCTGGATATAAACTTAATTTACATAAAAGTGAATTATTTTCTATTAATAATTATTCTGATTATTATGATCAAATACCTTTTCATATTGCTAAAAACCATTTCACTTACCTTGTTATCAAAATTACTAAAAATTTTGAAGACCTATATGAGTATAATTTCTCCCCTCTAATTGAATATATATAATTGAATATTCTAAATGGTTGCCTATGTCGATGTCATTGATAAATCAAATAAATGCTATAAAAATGGTTATTTTACCAAAATTTTTGAATATATTTCAAGCAGTTACCTCTTTTGTTCCAAAAACATTTTTTGATAAAATAGATTCTATGATTTTGTCTTACATTTAGAATAACAAAAGCTCTAGAGTGAATAAACTTTTATTGCAAAAATCAAAAAAAGATGGAGGACTGGTCTTACCAAATGTTAGATTTTATTATTGGGCAATTAATATTTATTATATTACTTCTTGGATTTATGAGATAGATCCATGGTTACATCTGGAGGAAAATTCGGTAACGGGATTTTCTTTAGCTTCTTTATTAGGAGCTCCCCTTCCTTTTTCGTTCTCCAGAATAGGTAGACATGCTCTCAACCCTATTGTTAAACATACTTTAAAAATTTGGTTTCAGTTTCATAGATTTTTTGAATTAAATAATTTTCTACTCTCTAGTAATATATATTCTAATTTTTTTAAGTCAGCAATTCTGGATAAGGCTTTTTTAACATGGAAAACTAAGGAAATAAAAACTTTTTTAGATTTGTTCTTACAGGATTGTTTAATGTCTTTTTTGCAGTTAATGGATAAATATAACATCTCTAATACACATTTTTTTAGATACTTACAGGTTAGGAATTTCTTACATGATTTTCCACTGAATAATCCCTTGGCCTACTCTTCAAATTTGTCTTATGTTACTTTTTAAGTTTAAACCATTTCAAAAATGACTAATAGCTATCATTTATAAACAGTTAATGAATGCTCGCATGTCACCTAATGATAGGGTTCAACGCACTTGAGAAATAGAACTTCAACGTTCACTTTTAGATGATCAATGGAGTAAAATTCATTATCTAGTTAATAATTCATCTATCTGTGCACACATTCCTTAATTCAGTTTAAGATAGTACACAAGGCCCATATGTCCAAAGATAAATTGGCGCATATTTTTCCTGATATAAGCTCTATTTGTGACAGATGTAAAGCAGAGGTGGCTACTCTAACTCATATGTTTTGGTCCTGTGTAGGGCTTAAATAATTTTTTGAGGGATGTGTTTAGAATGCTATCTAAAGTTATAGATGTGGATGTTCAACCCAATTCACTTACGGCAATTTTTCATTTTATTCCAGAGGAAGTAGGTAGAGTATCTGCTTCCACTCAACATTTGATAGTCTTTTCAACTTTATTAGCTAGGAGAGCTATCTTGTTATACTGGAAAGATTCTAATCCGCCTATTGTTTTTTTTTGGCTGTCCTCCATTATGTCATGTCTAATTTGGAGAAAATTAGAAGCCGGACGTTTGATACATCTTTTAATTTTGAGCAAGTCTGGCGACCCTTTATTCAATATTTTCATATGATTTAATTTAATTTTTATTTATTTATTTTTCTTTATTCTCTTTAGGGAAAATCCTTATCCATGAAGGTTCGGAGGTGACTAGAAGGATGTTTTCTCTCTTTCTTTTTCTTCTAATTTTATCCTCAAATGGACTATTCAATCTTTCGTTTCTTTTCTTTTCTTTTTTTATTGTTTCAATTTAGTTTACTGGTTTTTTTTCCTTTTATTAAATAAAATTTTCCTATCTTTTTTTTACGAGTTGTTAAGAGGAGTTGTGGTTTCTTGATTATATTGTATATATAACAGTGTAACATTATACCTATCTGATTTTGACAATATATACTTCTCTTTATTGCTGTTTATACGTCTTTTGTATTATCTGTCTGCTAAACTTCTCCTCTGATTTGTCTATTTTTTACTGGAAAATCAATAAAAAGATTGAAAAATGAAATGATGGAATGATGGAACAGAGTCGATGAGCTAAATGCAAGACTCCCAAAAGGTTAATTTATGGGTTGAGTCTGTTTAAAGAAGGCAAATACAATCAAGGGGAATAGAATATAAAAGCAAGGAGATAATTCTGAGCCTTTATAAGACACCAGTCAGTCCTCACTTGGAGTACTGTCAACCGTCAACAAGGATGTGTTGTCAAAGGAGAGAGTCCAGAGGAGGTTCACAAAGGTGATTCCGGGAATGAAGAAGTTAACATAACAGAACCAGAATCAGAATCAGGTTTATTATCATTGGCATGTATCATGAAATTTGTTAACTAATCAGCAGCAGTTCAATACAATATCATAAGACCATAATACAAAGGAGCAGAATTAGGCCATCTGGTCCATTGAATCTGCTCCGTCATTCCATCATGGCTGATCCTTTTTTTCTATCTTCTCCTCAACCCCAGTTCCCAGCCTTCTCCCCGTAACCTTTGATGCCATGTCCAATCAAGAACCTATCAATCTCTACCTTAAATACACCCAACGACCTGACCTCAACAGCTACATGTGGTAACAAATTCCACAAATTCTCCACCCTTTGGCTAAAGCAATTTCTCTGCATCTCTGATTTGAAAGGGCGCCCCTCTATCCTGAAGCTGTGCCCTCTTGCCCTAGACTCCCCTACCATGGGAAACATCATTTCCACATCTACTCTGTCTAGGCCTTTCAACATTCAAAAGGTTTCAATGAGATTGCTCCTCACCCTTCAAAATTCTAGACCCAAAGCCATCAAATGTTCCTCGTATGATAACCCTTTGATTCCCGGAATCATCCCTGTGAACCTCCCCAGGAACCTCTCCAATGCCAGAACATCTTTTTTAAGATGAGGGGCCCAAAATTATTCACAATTCTCAAGGTGAGGCCTCACCAGTGCCTTATAAAGCCTTAGCATCACCTCCTCACTCTTGTATTCTAGACCTCTTGAAATGAATGCTAACATGGTCTTCCTCACTACCGACAAAACCTGCAAGTTAACTTCCAGGATGTTCTGCACAAGGACTCCCAAGTCCCTCTGCATCTCAGATTCCTGGATTTTCTCACCATTTAGAAAATAGTTGGCATGTTTATTTCTACTACCAAAGAGCATGACGATGCTTTTTTCCAGCATTGTATTTCATTTGCCACTTCCTTGCCCAGTCTCCAAATCTGTCTAAGACCTTCTGCATCCTATCTGTTTCCTCAACACTACCTGCCCCTCCTCCAATCTTCATATCATCTGCCAACTTAGCAACAAAGTCATCTATTCCATCATCTAAATCATTTATATACAGCATAAAAAGAAGTGGTCTCAACCCGACCCTTGCGGAACACCACTAGTCACTGGCAGCCAACTGGAAAAGGATCCTTTTATTCCCACTCACTGCCTCCTACCAATCCACTAATGCACTAACCATATTAGTAACTTTCCTGGAATACCATGGGCTCTTAACTTGGTAAGCAGCCTCATGTGTGCCACCTTGTCAAAGGCCTTCTGAAAGCACAAATATACAACATCTGCTGCATCCCTACTTGCAGTTTCCTCAAAGAATTCCTACAGGTTCATCAGGCAGGATTTTCCCTGAAGGAAACCATGCTTACAGTGTACTATCTTGTCCTGTGTCACCAAGAACTCCATCACCTCTTCCTTAACAATTGATTCTAACATCTTCCCAACCACTGAGGCCAGACTAACTGGTCTATAATTTCCTTTCTGCTGCCTTCCCCCTTTCTTAAAGAGTGGAGTAACATTTGCAATTTTCCAGTCCTCTGGCATCATCATAGAGTCCAATGATTTTTGCAAGATCATTTCTCATGCCACCACTATCTCTAACGCTACCTCTTTCAGAACCCTAGGGTGCAGTTCATCTGGTCTGGGTGACCTATGTACCTTCAGGTCTTTCAGCTTTTTGAGCAACTTCTCTTTTGTAACAGTAACAGCACCCACTTCTCTTCCTTCACACACTATAACATCAGGCTTTCTGCAAATGTCTTCCACAGTGAAGACTGGTGCAAAATACTCAGCCACCTCCTTGTCCACCGTTATTATTTCTCCTGCCTCATTTTCTAGTGATCCTATATCTACTCTCATTTCTCTTTTATTTTTAACATACTTGAAAAAAATTTATTATCCACTTTGATATTATTTGCTAGATTGCTTTCATTTTTCATCTTTTCCCTTCAAGTGATTTTTTTAGTTGCTCTCTGTAGGATTTTAAAAACTTCCCAATCTTCTATCTTCCCTCTAATTTTTGCTTTGTCGTATGCCCTTTCTTTTGCTTTGACTAAACACATTGATGAGGGAAGAACAGTAGATGTAGTGTATATGGATTTTAGTAAGGCATTTGATAAGGTACCCCATGCAAGGTTTGTTGAGAAAGTAAGGAGGCATGGGATCCAAGGGGACATTGCTTTGTGGATCCAGAACTGGCTTGCTCATAGAAGGCAAATTGAAGTTGTAGATGGGTCATATTCTGCATGAAAGTGATGTGTCTCAGGGATCTGTTCTGGGTCCCCTACTCTTTGTGATTTTTATAAATGACTTGGATGAGGAAGTGGATGGGTGGATTAGTAAATTTGCTGATGACACAAAGGTTGGGGGTGTTGTGGATAGTGTGGAGGGCTGTCAGAGGTTACAGTGGGACATTGATAGGATGCAATACTGGACTGAGAAATGGCAGATGGAGTTCAACCCAGACAAGTGTGTGGTGGTTCATTTTGGTAGGTCATTTATGATGGCAGAATATAGCATTAATGGCAATACTCTTGGCAGCATGGAGGATCAGAGGGATCTTGGGGTTTGAGTCCATAGGACACTCAAAGCTGCTATGCAGGTTGACTCTATGGTTAAGAAGGCATATGGTGCATTGACCTTCATCAATCGTGGGGTTGAGTTTAAGAGCTGAGAGGTAATGTTGCAGGTACGTAGGACCCTGGTCAGACCCCACTTGGAGTACTGTGCTCAGTTCCGGTCACCTCATTACAGGAAGGCTGTGGAAGCCATAGAACGGGTGCAGAGGAGATTTACAAGAATGTTGCCTGGATTGGGGAGCATGCCTTATGAGAATAGGTTGAGTGAACTCGGCCTTTTCTCTTTGGAGCGACAGAGGATGAGAGGTGACCTGATAGAGGTGTACAAGATAATGAGAGACATTGATCTTGTGGATAGTCAAAGGCTGTTTCCCAAGGCTGATGTGGCTAGCATGAGAGGGCATAGTTTTAAGGTGCTGGGGTGTAAGTACAGAGGAGATGTCAGGGGTAAGTTTTTTACGCAGAGAGTGGTGAGTGTGTGGAATGGGCTGCCGGTGGCGGTGGTGGAGGCGGAAAAGATAGGGTCTTTTGAGAGACTCCTGGATGGATACATGGAGCTTAGAAAAATAGAGGGCTATGGGTAAGCCTAGGTAGTTCTAAGGTAAGGATATGTTCGGCACAGCTTTGTGGGCTGAAGTGCCTGTATTGTGCTGTAGGTTCTCTGTGTTTCTATGTTTCTAATAGCTTTGATTTCTCTTGTCAGCCACAGTTATACTATTTTACCATTTGATTATTTCTTCATTGTTGGAATACACATGCCCTGCACCTTCCTCAGTTTTTCCCAGAAATGCACGTATTGCTGCTCTGCTGACATCCCTGCCACCATCTCTTTCCAATTTACTTCGGCCAACTCCTCCCTCATACCTCCATAATTTCCTTTATTCCACTGAAATATTGCCACATCAGACTTTACTTTCTCCCTATCAAATTTCAAGTTGAACTCAATCATCTGGTTCCTAAGGGTTCTTCTACCTTAGGCTCCCTAATCGCCTCCAGTTCATTACATAACGTTGATCCCCTAGTAGGCTGAACGATAAACTGCTCTAAAAAGCTATCTCTTAGGCATTCAACAAACTCACTCTCCTGAGATCCATTACCAACCTCATTTGCCCAATCAACTTGCATGTTAAATCTGCCATGACTATCATAAAATTGCCCTTTTAACTCGCCTTTTCTATTTCCTGTTGTAATCTGTGGTCCACCACCCAGGCACCGTTGGGCCTGTATATAACTGCCATCAACGTCTTTTCATTCTTGCAGTTTCTTAACTGAACCCACAAGGATTCAACATCTTGCGATCATATGACACACTTCCCTACTGATTTGATACCATTCTTTACCAGTAGAGCCACACCACCCCTTGTCTTCCTTCCTAGCCTCTGATATAAATGAGGAATGTGGAATGAGCTTCCAGTAGAAGTTGTAGAGGCAGGTTCGGTATTGTCACTTAAAGCAAAATTGGATAGGTATCTGGACAGGAAAGGAATGGAGGGTTATGGGCTGAGTGCGGGTCAGTGGGATTAGGTGAGATTAAGCGTTCGGCACGGACTAGAAGGGCCGAGATGGCCTGTTTCCGTGCTGTAATTGTTATATGGTTATAATGTGTAACATAGACACATAGAAAACCTACAGCACAATACAAGCCCTGTGCCAAACATGTTCTTACCTTAGAAATTACCTAGGGTTACCCATAGCCCTCTATTTCTCTGAGCTCCATGTACCTATCCAGGAGTCTCTTAAAAGATCCTATCGTATCCGCCTCCACCACCATCACTGGCAGACCATTCCATGCACTCCCCACACTCTGCATAAAAAACATACCTCTGATATCTCCTCTGTACCTACTCCCCAGCACCATAAACCTGTGCCCTCTCATGCTAGCTATTTCCACCCTGGGAAAAAGCCTCTCACTATCACACGATCATCATTTTATACACCTCTATCAAGTCACCTCTCATCGCTCCAAGGAAAAAGGCTAAATTCACTCAACCTATTCTCATAAGGCATGCTCCCCAATCTAGGCAACATCCTTGAAAATCTCTTCTGCACTCTTTCTATAGTTTCCACATCCTTCTTGTAATGAGGTGACCAGAACTGAGCATAGTACTCCAAGTGGGGCCTGACCAGGGTCCTAAATAGCTTTAACAGTGCCTCTCAGCTCTTAAATTCAATCCCATGGTTGATGAAGGCCAATGTGTTATAATCCTTCTTAACCACACAATAAACCTGCACAGCAGCTTTGAGTGTCCTATGGACTCGGACCCCAAGATCCCTCTGATCCTCCACACTGCCAAGAGTCTTATCATTAATACTACATATTTTGCCATCATATTTGACCTACCAAAGTGAACCATCTCACACTGATCTGGGTTGAACTCCATCTGCACCTCTCAGTCCAGTTTTGCATCCTATTGATACCCCATTGTAACCTCTGACAGCCCTCCACACTATCCACAACACCCCCAACCTTTGTGTCATCAGCAAATTTACTAACCCATTTCTCCACTTCCTCGCCCAGGTCATTTATAAAAATGACGAAGAGAAGGGGTCCTAGAACAGATCCCTGTGCTACACCACTGGTCACCAACATCCATGCAGAATATAACCTGTCTACAACCACTCTTTGCGTTCTGTGAGCAAGCCAGTTCTAGATCCACAAGGCAATGTCCCCTTGCATCCAATGCCTCCTTACTTTCTCAATAAGCCTTGCATGGGGTACCTTATCAAATGCCTTGATGAAATCCACAAACACTACATCTACTGCTCTACCTTCATCAATATGTTTAGTCACATCCTCAAAAAATTCAATCAGGCTCGTAAGGCACGACTTGCCTTTGACAAAGCCATGCTGACTATTCATAATCATATTACGCCTCTCCAAATGTTCCTAAATCCTGCCTCTCAGGATCTTTTCCATCAACTTACCAACCACTGAAGCAAGACTCACTGGTCTATAATTTCCTGGGCTATCTCTATTCCCTTTCTTGAATAAAGGAACAATATCTGCAACCCTCCAATCCTCTGGAACCTCTCCAGTCCCCATTGATGATGCAAAGATCATTGTCAGAGGCTCAGCAATCTACTCCCTCACCTCCCACAGTAGCCTAGGGTACATCTCGTCCGGTCTTGGTGATTTATCCAACTTGATGCTTTCCAAAAGCTGCAGTACATCCTCTTTCTTAATGTCTATATGCTCAAGCTTTTCAATCCGCCGTAAGTCATCCCTACAATCACCAAGATCCTTTCTCATAGTGAATACTGAAGGAAAATATTCATTAAGTATCTCTGCTATCTCCTTCGGTTCCATACACACTTTTCCACTGTCACATTTGATTGGTCAAATTCTCTCACATCTTATCCTCTTGCTCTCAACATACTTGTAGAATGCCTTGGACTTCCTTAATCCTGTCTGCCGAGGCCTTTTCATGGCTCCTTCTGGCTCTCCAACCTTTTCCTTTGATTTTTTTCCTGTACTCACTGGAACTTAAAAGAATGTAGGAGTATCTTATTGCAAACTACTGAATGTTGAAAGGATTAGATAGGGTGGATGTAGAGATTATGTTTCCTTAGATGGGGGTATCCAGAACTAGAGGGTACAGCTTCAAAATTGAGGAGCGACCTTTCAGAACAGAAGTAGGGAGGAGTTTTTTTAGCCAAAGAGTGGTGAATTGTGGAATGCTCTGCTACAGACTGCGGTAGAGGTCATGTCCATGGGTATATTCAATGGGGAAATTTATTCTTCGTGGTATCAAGGGATATGGTGAAAAGGCAGGTGTATAGTGTTAGGTTCTGGGATAGCCATGATGGAATGGTGGAGCAGACTCAATGGGCTGAATGGCCTAATTCTGCTACTATGTCTCATGAACTAATGGTCACCACTCATTCTTCTAAATTCCAATGAATACAGACCCAGAAACATCAAAAGCTCTTCATATGCCAACTCATTCAATCCTGGAATAATTTTCCAGAAAATCCAACATAGATCCCTCTGGAATGCCACTAGTCACCGGCAGACAACCAGAAAATGCTCCCTTTATTCCCAATCTTTCCCTCCTGCCACAGCTTTATTTATGCTAGAATCTTTCCTGAAATACCATGGGCTCATAGCTTGTTAAGCAGTCTCGAGTGTGGCACCTTGTCAAAGGCCATCTGAAAATACAAAAACACAACATCAACTGAATCTCCTTTGTCTATCCGGCTTCAAAGAATTCCAACAGATTTGTCAGGGAAGACTTTCCCTTGAGGAAACCATGCTGATCATGGCCTATTTTATCATGTGCTTCAAAGTATCCCGAAACCACATCTTTAACAATCAACTCCAACATCTTCCCATTTACTGAGGTCAGACTAACTGGCCTGTAATTTCCTTTCTTCTTCAATTTTCTGGAACCATTTCAGAACTTAGTGATTCTTGGAAGATCATTACTAACAGAACCATAGAACATTACAGCACAGAAACAGGCCTTTTGGCTCTTCTTGGCTATGCCGAACCATTTTTCTGCCTAGTCCCACTGACCTGCACCTGGACCATATCCCTTCAGACACCTCTCATCCATGTACCTGTCCATGTTTTTCTTAAATGTTAAAAGTGAGCCTGCATTTACCACTTCATTTGGCAGCTCATTCCACACCCCCACCACTCTCTGTGTGAAGAGGCCCCCTCTAATGTTCCCTTTAATCTTTTCCCCCTTCACCCTTAACCCATGTCCTCTGGTTTTTTTCTCTCCTAGCCTCAGTGGAAAAAGCCTGCTTGCATTCACTCTATCTATACCCATCATAATTTTATACACCTCTATCAAATCTCCCCTCATTCTTCTATGCTCCAGGGAATAAAGTCCTAACCTTTTTAACCTTTCTCTGTAACTCAGTTTCTCAAGTCTCGGCAACATCCTTGTAAATCTTCTCTGCACTCTTTCAACCTTAATGATATCCTTCCTGTAATTCGGTGACCAAAACTGCACACAATACTCCAAATTGGGCCTCACCAATGCCTTATACAACCTCACCGTAACATTCCAACTCTTATACTCAATACTTTGATTTATAAAAGCCAATGTACCAAAATCTCTCTTTACTACCCTATCTACTTGTGACACCACTTTTAGGGAATTTTGTATCTGTATTCCCAGATCCTTGTGTTCTACTGCACTCCTCAGTGCCCTACCATTTACCTTGTATGCTCTACCTTGGTTTTTCCTTCCAAAGTGCAATACTTCACACTTGTCTGTATTAAACTCCATCTGCCATTTTCAGCCCATTTTTCCAGCTTGTCCAGATCCCTCTGCAAGCTTTGAAAACCTTCTTCACTGTAAACTACACCTCCAATCTTTGTATCATCAGCAAATTTGCTGATCCAATTTACCACATTATCATCCATATAGATGACAAATGACAATGGACCCAGCACTGATCCCTGTGGTACACCACTAGTCACAGGCCTCCACTACCACTCTGTGACTTCTTCCTAGAGCCAATGTCTAATCCAATTTACTACCTCACCATGTATACCTAGCGACTGAATCTTCCTAACTAACCTCCCTTGCAGGACCTTGTCAAAGGCCTTACTGAAGTCCATGTAGACAACATCATCTGCCTTCCCTTCATCCACTTTCCTTTTAACCTCCTCGAAAAACTCTAATAGATTTGTTAAACATGACCTATCACGCACAAAGCCGTGTTGACTCTCCCTAATAAGTCCACAAAGATAGCCACAAAGCCTTAGCTAAGTCACTGAAAAACAATGTGAAAAGTAGCGGTCCCAATACTGACCTCTGAGGAACACCTCTAGTCATTGGCAGCCAACCATAAAAGTTCCTTTTTATTTCCACCTTCTCACCCAAAAACCAAGGTTCCCTACAGTTGTTATCTTTACCTTTTATTCTGACAGCTTTGTACTCTCAAAATTTCTGATTACATACTGATGACAAACTTCCCTGAACACATTTGACAAAATCTCTCCTATCTAGTCCTTTTACAGTATGGGATTCCCAGTCAGTATGTAGAGTTAAAATCACCTACCATAACAACCTTATGTTTCTTACAATAGTCTGTAATCTCACTACAAATTTGTTCCTCTAAATCCTTAGAACTGTTGGGTGGTCTGTAATAGAGCCCCATTGATGTGGTCATATCTTTCTTATTGCTCAGTTCCACCCATAATGCTTCACTAGTTGAGTATCCCTTTCTCAAAATGCAGTACATGGGTACTCCAAAAGGTAAGTTGCAGGACATGTGTATTCCAAAAATGAAGAAATACTCAAATGGTAAAATATCACAACCATGGCTGACAAGGGAAGTCAACGCAAAAGCAATGGCATCCAACAAAGCAAAAATTAGTGGGAAGATAGAGGATTGGGAAGCTTTTAAAAACCTACAGAGAGCAACTTAAAAAATCATTAGAAGGGAAAAGATGAAATTAGATTAGATTAGATTCAACTTTATTGTCGTCGTGCTGAGTGCAGATACAAAGCCAATGAAATGCAGTTAGCATCTAACCAGAAATGCAAAGAATAGTGTTATTTACAAAATAACTGTGAATAAAAAGTAAGGTCTACAGCACACAAAGTACTGAGACAGTACAATATGGGTGCAATACTGCTTAGCTGTGTGATGTGAGGTTCAGCAGGGTCACAGCCTCAGGGAAGAAGCTCTTCCTGTGCCTGCTGGTGCGGGAGTGAAGGCTTCTGTAGCGCCTACCGGATGGGAGGAGATAAAAAGTCCATGGTTAGGGTGAGATGCATCCTTGATAATGCTTTTTGCCTTGCCCAGGCAGCATTTATGGTAGATGTTCTCAATGGTGGGCAATTGGGTGCCAATAATCCGCTGGGCAGTTTTCACCTCACGCTGGAGTGCTTTGCGTTCCGATACGGGACAATTGCCATACCCCACTGAGATGCAGTTGGTGAGTATGCTCTCAATGGTACAGTGGTAAAAGTCCGTCAGTATCCTGGGAGAGAGGTGAGCTTTCTTGATGCCCCGCAGGAAATAAAGGCGCTATTGCGCCTTTTTGATCAGGTTGGAAGAGTTCAGGGACCAGGTGAGAACCTCGGAAATGTGGACACCAAGGAATTTGAAGCTTGATACATGCTCCACTACAGCTCCGTTGATGTAGATGGGGATGTGAGTGTGGCTCCTAGCATGCCTGAAGTCCACAATGATCTCCTTGGTCTTCTGGGTGTTAAGGGCCAGGTTGTTGTCAGCACACCACGTGGCCCGGTGCTGGACCTCATCCCTGTAGGCCGTCTTATCATCCCCTCTGATCAGGCCAACCACCGTGGTGTCGCCTGCAAACTTGATAAATGGAGTTAGAACCATGTACAGGAACGCAGAAAAGGGAGTACAGAAGAGGGCTCAGCCCACAGTCTTGAGGCACGCCGGTGTTCAGGGTGAGAGTGGAGAAGGAGAGGTTGTCTAACTTAACAGATTGGGGTCTGTTAGTCAGAAAGTCCAAGGTCCAATTGCAGAGGGATGAGCTGATACCAAGCTGGCGAAGTTTGGCGATCAGCTTGGAGGGGGTTACAGTATTGAATGCCGAACTAAAGTCAATGAACAGCATTCTGACGTAAGAGTTGGGGCTGTCCAGGTGGGTCAGGGCAGAGTGAAGTGCTGTGGAGATGACATCCTCTGTTGACCTGTTGGTGCGATAGGCAAGTTGATGGGAGTCCAGAGTAGTGGGCAGACAGGATTACAGGTGTAATAGAACCAAATATGAAAGCAAGCTAGCAAATAATATCAAAGTGGATAGTAAAAGTTTTTTTTCAAGTATGTTAAAAATAAGAGAAATGAGAGTAGATATAGGACCGCTAGAAAATGAGGCAGAAGAAATAATAATAGGGGACAAGGAGATGGCTGATGAACTAAATGAGTATTTTGCATCAGTCTTCACTGTGGAAGACACTAGCAGTAAGCCTGATGTTGTAGTGTGTGAAGGAAGAGAAGTGGGTGTGTTACTGTTACAAGAAAGAAGGTGCTCAAAAAGCTGAAAGACATAAAGGTACATAAGTCACCCAGACCGGAGGAACTGCACCCTAGGGTTCTGAAAGAGGTAGCTTTAGAGATTGTGGTGGCATTAAAAAGGATCTTTCAAAAATCATTGGACTCTGACATGGTGCCAGAGGACTGGAAAACTGCAAATGTCATTCCACTCTTTAAGAAAGGAGGAAGGCAGCAAAAAGGAAATTGTAGACCAGTTAGCCTGACCTCAGTGGTTGGGAAGATGTTAGAGTCCATTGTTAAGGATGAGGTGATGGAATTCTTGATGACACAAGTCAGATAGTACAAAGTCAACATGGTTTCCTTGAAGGAAAATCCTGCCTGACAAATCTGTTGTAATTCTTTGAGGAGATTTCAAGTAGGAGAGATAAAGGGGATGCAGTGGAATTTGTATATTTGGACTTTCAGAAGGCTTTTACAAGGTGTCACACATGATTTAGATGATGGAATAGATGGCTTTGTTGCCAAGTTTGCAGATGTTACAAAGATTGATGGAGGGGCAGGTAATGTTAAAGAAACAGGTAGGAAGGATTTGGAGAATGGGCACAAAAGTGGCAAATGAAATACAATGATGGGAAGTGCATGGTCATGCACCTTGGTAGTAGAAATAAATATGCCGACTATTTTCTAAATGGGGAGAAAATCCCAGATTCTGAGATGCAGAGGGACTTGGGAGTCCTTATGCAGAACACCCTGAAGGTTAACTTGCAGGATGAGTCAGTGGTCAGGAAGGCAAATGCCATGTCAGCATTAATTTCAAAGGGTCTAGAATACAAGAGCACGGAAGTGACGCTGAGGCTTTATAAGGCATTGGTGAAGCCTCATCTTGAGTATTGTGAATAGTTTTGGGCACCTCATCTTAGAAAAGATGTGCTGGCGTTGGAGAGGGTCCAGAGGAGGTTCACAAGGATGATTCCAGGTATGAAAGGATCATCATATGAGGAATCTTTGATGGCTCTGGGTCTGTACTCACTGGAATTCAGAAGGATTGAAACCTTTCAAATATTGAAAGGCCTAGACAGAGTAGACAGGAAAGAAAAGGAGGTGGGGTAGCATTGCTGGTTAGAGAGGAGATTAACGCAATAGAAAGGAAGGACATTAGCCTGGAAGATGTGGAATCGATATGGGTAGAGCTGCATAACACTAAGGGGCAGAAAAGGCTGGTGGGAGTTGTGTACAGGCCACCTAACAGTAGTAGTGAGGTTGGGGATGGCATTAAACAGGAAATTAGAAATGCATGCAATAAAGGAACAGTAGTTATAATGGGTGACTTCAATCTACATATAGATTGGGTGAACCAAATTGGTAACAGTGCTAAGGAAGAGGATTTCTTGGAATGTATGCGGGATGGTTTTCTGAACCAACATGTTGAGGAACCAACTAGAGAGCAGGCCATTCTAGATTGGGTATTGAGCAATGAGGAAGGGTTAGTTAACAATCTTGTCGTGCGAGGCCCCTTGGGTAAGAGTGACCATAATATGGTGGAATTCTTCATTAAGATGGAGAGTGACATAGTTAATTCAGAAACAAAGGTTCTGAACTTAAAGAAGGGTAACTTTGAAGGTATGAGACGTGAATTAGCTAAGACAGACTGGCAAATGATACTTAAAGGGTTGACGGTGGATATGCAATGGCAAGCATTTAAAGATCGCATGGATGAACTACAACAATTGTTCATCTCAGTTTGGCAAAAGAATAAACCAGGGAAGGTAGTTCACCCGTGGCTGACAAGGGAAATTAGGGATAGTATCAAGTCCAAAGAAGAAACATATAAATTAGCCAGAAAAAGCGGCACACCTGAGGACTGGGAGAAACTCAGAGTCCAGCAGAGGAGGACAAAGGGCTTAATTAGGAAAGGGATAAAAGATTATGGGAGAAAGCTGGAAGGGAACATAAAAACTGACTGTAAAAGCTTTTATAGATATGTGAAAAGAAAAAGATTGGTCAAGACAAATGTAGGTCCCTTACAGTCAAAAACAGATGAATTGATCATAGGGAACAAAGACATGGCAGACCAATTGAATAACTACTTTGGTTCTGTCTTCACGAAGGAGGACATAAATAATCTTCCGGAAATAGTAGGGGACCGAGGGTCTAGTGAGATGGAGGAACTGAGGGAAATACATGTTAGTAGGGAAGTGGTGTTAGGTAAATTGAAGGGATTAAAGGCAGATAAATCCCCAGGGCCAGATGGTCTGCATCCCAGAGTGCTTAAGGAAGTAGCCCAAGAAATAGTGAATGCATTAGTGATCATTTTTCAAAACTTCTTAGATTCTGGATTAGTTCCTGAGGATTGGAGGGTGGCTAATGTAACCCCACTTTTTAAAAAAGGAGGGAGAGAAAAACTGGGGAATTATAGACCGGTTAGTCTGACATCGGTGGTGGGGAAAATGCTAGAGTTGGTTATCATAGATATGATAACAGCACATTTGGAAAGAGGTGAAATCATCGGACAAAGTCAGCATGGATTTGTGAAAGGAAATTCATGTCTGATGAATCTTATAGAATTTTTTGAAGATGTACTAGTAGAGTGGATAGGGGAGAGCCAGTGGATGTGGTATATTTAGATTTTCAAAAGGCTTTTGACAAGCTCCCACACAGGAGATTAGTGTGCAAACTTAAAGCACACGCTATTGGGGGTATGGTATTGATGTGGATAGAGAATTGGTTGGCAAACAGGAAGCAAAGAGTGGGAGTAAACGGGACCTCTTCAGAATGGCAGGCAGTGACTAGTGGGGTACTGCAAAGCTCACTGCTGGGACCCCAGTTGTTTACAATATATATTAATGATTTAGACGAGGGAATTAAATGCAGCATCTCCAAGTTTGTGGATGACACGAAGCTGGGCGACGGTGTTAGCTTTGAGGAGGATGCTAAGAGGATGCAGGGTGGCTTGGATAGGTTAGGTGAGTGGGCAAATTCATGGCAGATGCAATTTAATGTGGATAAATGTGAGGTTATCCACTTTGGTTGCAAGAACAGGAAAACAGATTATTATCTGAATGGTGGCTGATTAGGAAAAGGGGAGGTGCAACAAGACCTGGGTGTCATTGTACACCAGTCATTGAAGGTGGGCATGCAGGTACAGCAGGCGGTGAAAAAGGCAAATGGTATGTTGGCACTCATAGCAAAAGGATTTGAGTACAGGAGCAGGGAGGTTCTACTGCAGTTGTACAAGGCCTTGGTGAGACCACACCTAGAGTATTGTGTGCAGTTTTGGTCCCCTAATCTGAGGAAAGACATTCTTGCCATAGAGGGAGTACAAAGAAAGTTCACCAGATTGATTCCTGGGATGGCAGGACTTTCATATGAAGAAAAACTGGATCGACTAGGCTTATACTCACTGGAATTTAGAAGATTGAGGGGGATCTTATTGAAACGTATAAAATTCTAAAGGGATTGGACAGGCTAGATGCAGGAAGATTGTTTCCGATGTTGGGAAAGTCCAGAACGAGGGGTCACAGTTTAAGGATAAAGGGGAAGCCTTTTAGGACCGAGATGAGGAAAAACTTCTTCACACAGAGTGGTGAATCTGTGGAATTCTCTGCCACAGGAAACAGTTGAGGCTGGTTCATTGGATATATTTAAGAGGAAGTTAGATATGGCCCTTGTGGTTAAAGGGATCAGGGGGTATGGAGAGAAAGCAGGTACAGGGTTCTGAGTTGGATGATCAGCCATGATCATACTGAATGGTGGTGCAGGCTCAAAGGGCTGAATGGCCTACTCCTGCACCTATTTTCTATGTTTCTATGTAGAAAGGATGTTTCCCATGGTAGGGGAGCCTAGGGCAAGAGGGCACAGCCTCAGGATAGAGGGGTGCCCTTTCAAAACAGAGATGCGATGAAATTGCTTTAGCCAAAGGGTGGTGATGTGGTGAACTACATATACCTGTCTGGACACGCTCCCCCTGCTGATTGCTCCTGTGGCTCCTCCCACAGACCGTGGCTCCTCCCACAGACCCTGGTATAAAGGCGATTGGAGCCATAGACCCTTCCTCAGTCTCCAGGATTTCATGTGATAGTCACTTACTGCTTGTGCTTTCTTCCAGCCAATAAAAGCCTACCTTAACCCACGTCTCAGAGTTATTGATGGTGCATCAGGTGAATTTGTAGAATTTGTTGCCATGTGCAGCTGTGGCAGCCAGACCGTTGGGTGTATTTAAGGCACAGAGTGAAAGGTTCTTGATTAGACATGGTATCAAAGGTTACGGGGAGAAGGCTGGGAACTGGGGTTGAGAAAGAGATAGAGAAAAGGATTAGCCATGATTAAATGGTGGAGCAGACTCAATGGGTCACATGGCCTAATTCTCTTGCTGTGTTTTATGGTCTTATGGTATTGCATTGAATTGCTGCTGATTTCATGACACATGCCATTGATAATAAACCTGATTCTGATTCTGTTATGTTAATCTCTTCATTTCCAGAATCACTTTTGTGAACCTCCTCTGGACTCTCTCCAATGACAACACATCCTTTCTGAGATATGGGGCCCAAAACTATTAACAATACTCCAAGTGTGGCCTGATTGGCATCTTATAAAGGCTTAGCATTATGTCCTTGCTTTTATATTCTATTCCTCTTGAAATAAATGCCAATATTGTATTTGCCTTCTTTACCACAGACTCAACCCGTAAATTAACCTTCTGGGAGTATTGCATGAGGATTTCTAAGTCCCTCTGCACCAGATGGTCTCATTCTTATGGTCTTATGGATATACCTGTTGTTAAGGGGGATGGCCACAGGGGTACTTAGCATTGGCTCCTTAACCCCTTTCCCCTTCCTGATTGTCACCCAGTTTCCTGTGTCCTGCATCTTGAGTGTAACTCCATCTCTGTATGTCCTATATATCACCCCTTCAGCCTCCTGAATGATCTGGAGTTCATCCAGTTCCAGCTCAACTCCTTAATGCAGATTGTTGAAAACTGCAGCTGGACGCAATTCTTGGTAGTCTTCATGGACAGTAGAGTTTTCTCTGCCTTTCCACATCCCACAAGAGAAGCATTCCACTATCTTACCTGGCATCTCAAAATTAGCGCCACGTACGGCAGCCATGTTGCAAGCTCCTTGTTCCAAATCTACTGTATTCCACTAATTTCTAAAATTTTCTTAGCCCTTTCTGTTCAAGTGGCTGATAGTCACATCAGATATGATAGACTGACCCTTCTGAACATTGGAAAGGCGGCATTTACCCACCATGAGCCGCCTTTCTGGGAACCCCTGCTTGCTCGCTCCATGGGAAACATCTCTTACACCGCCGCTACCTCGGAAGAAGCGCTGGAGGCGAGGCCGAGAAGGCGTGCTAATTGGCTGTCGTTCCCTAGCGCTCTACTGCTAACGTTCAATCCCCGGACAACAAGCTGTGAGAACTGACAGCCAGAATCTCCTACCAGCGGGAAAGAAAGGAATGAAACGTTTTGTGCTTCATGGAGACGCAGCTGACGGAGGAGATACAGGACCATGCTTTCGAGCCCTCTGGGTTCTCCCTGTTCTGGGCGGGCAGATCAAAAAACCTCACTGGGAAGAGTAAAGGAGGAGGGGTAGGATTCACAGTCAACAATGTTTGGTGTGATCCCCGGAATGTGCATGCACTCAAATCCTTTTGTTCCCCAGACCTGTAATACCTGGTACTGCTGTACAGACTCTACTGGCTGCATAGGGAGTTCATGACTGTTATCATCACAGCGGCGTACATTCCGCCGCAACCTGATACTGACCTGGCTCTCAAGGAACTATACGAGACCATCAACGTGCTGGAGACTGCATACCCAGAGGCTGCCTTCATTGTCACCGGTGACTTTAATCGGGTGTCGCTGACTGAAGTCTCTCCGAAGTTTTGTCAGCACATCCAGGTGAGCACTCATGGAGTTAAGACACTTGACCACTGCTGCACTCCCTTCTGCAATGCTTACAAAGCTCTCCTTCACCCAGCTTTTTGAAAATCAGATCATTCTTCGATCCTGCTTCTGCCAACGTACAAACAGAAGCTGAAACAAGAGGCGACCATAGTTAAAATCACCCACTGTTGGTCCGACCAATCGGTCTCCACGCTGCAGGACTGCTTCGATGACGTTGACTGGAATGTCTTCCATGATGAGGATGTCTCCGTGTTCACAGTGGAGCTGCGTGCTTCATCCAGAACAGCATCGACGATGTTGTTCCCCTAGAAGTCGGTTAGGGTCTTCCCGAACCAAAAACCCTGGATCAATAGTTCCGTGCTAGCAGCACTTACCGTAGCAGCTACAATATGTACAAAGCTATCAGTGCTGTGAAGCAACAATACAGGGACAAGACTGAGTCAAAGTTCACAACAAATAGCATACGTGACGTGGTGAGGGCTGCATACCATCGCAGACTTCAAGGCCAAACAGTGGTGCTGCCAACATCACAGCCTCTCTCCCAATTGGTCTACACCCATGACTTCCAGCCGCCATGGAAGGTCCTACGCCAGTCTCTGCCCTACTTCACTCAAGCACAATAGTTGTTGCAGGAATCTTCTTATGAGCTCAATCGTTTTTACACTCTGTTGAATGTCACTAACTCTGAGCCTCCGAGGAAAGCCAATGCTACAACTTGCAACCTAGTCATCTCTGAAGCTGAGGTATGCAAATGTTTCCAACGAGTGGACAGTCACAAGGCTGCGGGACTGAATGGCATCATGTGGATAGTCAGAGGCTTTTCCCCAGGGCTGAAATGGCTGCCACAAGAGGGCACAGGTTTAAGGTGCTTGGGAGTAGGTACAGAGGAGATGTGTGGGGTAGGTTTTTTACGATAGGGTCTTTTAAGAGACTTTTGGATAGGTACATGGAGCTTAGAAAAATAGAGGGCTATGGGTAACCCTAGTAATTTCTATGGTAGGGATGTCTGACACAATTTTTTGGGCTGAAGGGCCTGTATTGTGATGTAGGTTTTCTATGTTTCTATGTAACATGCCTGAATGACTGGATTCCTGTCGCACTCACCTCAAATGCTTTGAGAGTCCGGTCAAGGGCTATATCTGCAGCATGCTACAACTGAATCTCCTATAATTTACCTACTGACACAACCAATTGACAGATGACACAATAGCCACTGCTCTACATACCGTCCTTACACATCTAGAGAAGAAGGATGCTTATGTGAGAATGCTGTTCTTGGACTACAGTTCAGCATTCAACACCATAATTTCATCCAGGTTCGACAGGAAGCTCAGAAACCTTGGCCTTGTCCATGCCATGCAGCTAGATCCTGGATTTCCTGTCATGTCGCTGGCAAGTGGAAAGAGTGAGCTCCCTCACCTCCACCCCTCTGGCTCTCAACAGGAGCCCCTCAGGGCTGTGTACTGTCCCCTCCTTTACTCCTTGTATACCCTTGACTGTGTCACCACCCACATCTCTAATCTGCTAATTAATTTTGCTGACAATACTACATTGATTGGCCTAATCTCAAACAAGAACGAGGTGGTCTACAGGAAAGAAGTCATCTCTCTGACACAGTAATGTCAAGAAAACAACCTCTCCCTTAATGTTGCAAACACAAAGGAGCTGGTTGTGGATTACAGGAGGAATGGAGACAGGCTAACCCCTATCAACATCAATGGATCTGGGGTTGAGAGGTTAAACAGCTTTAAGTTCCTCAGCATCACATCATCGAGGACCTCACGTGGTCTGTACGCACCAGCTGTGTGGTGAAAAAAGCACAAAAGTTCCTCTTTTATCTCAGACGGTTGAGGAAGTTTGGTATGAGCCCCCAAATCCAAAGAACTTTCTACAGGGCCACAATTGAGAGCATCACTGCCTGGTATGGGAACTGTACCTTCCTTAATCACAGGACTCTGCAGAGAGTGGTGCGGACAGCCCAGCACATCTGTAGTTGTGAACTTCCCATGATTCAGGACATTTACAAGGATAGGTGTGTAAAAAAGGCCTGTAGGATCATTGGGGACTCAAACCATCCCAACTAGAATCTATTCCAGCTGCTACCATCCCAGAAACGGTACTGCAGCATAAAAGCCGTTTATGCTTTTGCTTTTGTCCCAGACCAACAAGCTCTGGGACAGCTTCTTCTACCAAGCCATCAGACTGATTAACTCATGCTGATTTGAGTGTATTTCGATGTTACATTGACTGTTCTTTTTTATTATAAATTATTATAAATTACTATGATTGCACATTGCATATTGAGATGGAGACGTAACAAAGATTTTTACTCCTCATGATTGTCAAGGATGTAAGAAATAAAGTCAATTCAATTCAATTCTAATAACCACACTGAGCAGATATAAGGAAGGGAAAGAACAAAAAAACTTAACCTAGAGCTTTTGTTTGCTTTCTCTGGCTGAAGACTCTCCTGACTGAAGCCTGGAAGAGCTAAAGCCTCAAGATCACCATTCTAACTCTGTGCCCTCAGACGATGGCGGCTGTGCTTGCTCTAGCCTTTCTTTAATTTGCTCTTGCTGATAAATCCCAAATGCTTAGAGATTGTCAGCATGATTTTGTGCAGGGCAGGTCATGCTTTATAAACTTCATCCAGTTTATCATTATCGTCAGAATTCACCCAGTAACCCACTCCTCTACACTCCCAACCACCACCACTTTATCATTTCCTGTCCATCAACTAATGTACAGACACTCCTGTACCTAGCATCACTTTAGGGAGATAAATTCAATGTATGTATGTAAACTATCTTATCTATTTATATTTATTGTTTATATTATTAATATTGTGTTCTTTATCTTATTGTGTTTTTTGTGCTGCATCAGATCCTGAGTAAGAATTATTTCTTTCTCCTTTACACTTTTGTTCTGGAAATGACATTAAACAATCTTCAATCTTGAATCTTGAATTATCTATGTAGACTTTAGTAAAGCATTTGATAAGGTTCTTCATGGTAGTTTGATTCAGATAAAGTTGCATGGGATCCAGGTTGAATTGCAAGTTTGATTTGGAACTGCCCTGCCCATAGAAGACAGAATGGGCAGTGATACTTCACTCCCAGATGAGCTCAATGCCCATAATGCACACTTTGAAAGGGGAAATAACACTACTTCTGTGTGAATCCCCATAGAAGCTTGTGACCCTGTGATCTCCATCTTAAAGGCCAATGAAAGAACATCCTTCAAGAGGGTGAACCCTTGCAAAGTGTCAGGCCCTGATGGTGTATCTGGCAGGATACTAAAAACTTATGCCAACCAACTGTCTTGAGTGTTCAAGGGTATTGTAAACCCTAATTGCTGCAGTCAGACTTTCCCACCTGCTTCAAAGAGCATCAATCGTACTGGTACCCAAGGAGAGCAGGGTAACCAGCCTCCATAAGACCATAAGACATAGGAGCAGAATTAGGCCATTCAGCACATCGAATCTGCTCCACTATTTCCTCAAGGCTGATCTCATTCAACCCTGTACAGATGCCCTCCCACCATAACACTCGATGCCCCAACAAATCAGGAACCTATCAACTTCCACTTTGAATATATCTATGTACTTGGCTTCCACAGATTGTAGAGCATTCCACAGCCTCACCACACTTCGGCTAAAAAAAAATCCTCCTTCCTTCTGTTCTAAAAGGTCGCCCCTCAACTTTGAGGCTGTGCCCTCTAGTTCTGGATACCCACCAGAGGAAACACCCTCTCTACATCCTCCCTATCTAGTTACTTCAGCTTTCAGTAGGTTTCCATGAGATTCCCCCCCCCCCCCGCATTCTTCTAAATTCCAGTGAGTACAGGCCCAAAGCTGCCAAATGCTCCTCACGTGTTAACCCCTTCATTCCTGAAATAATCCACGTGAACCTCCTCTGGACTCTCTCCAATGTCAATACATCCTTTCTGAGATCTGGGGCCCAAAACTGTTGAGAATACTCTAAGTGCAGCCTGACTAATTTCTTATAAATCTTCAGCATTATCTCCTTGTTTTAATATTTTATTCCCCTTGAACTAATTGCATTGCACTTGCCTTCTTTACCATGACTCAACCTGCGAATTAACCTTCTGGGAGTTTTATACAATGACTTTCAAGTCCCTTTGCGCCTCTGATGTTTGAATTTTCTCCCCATTTAGATAATAATCTGCACTATTGTTCCTTTTACCAAAGTGCATTATCAAACATTTCCCAACACTATGCTCTGGCAATGCTCACTGGGTTCCAGCAAACTAGCAACAGAGGAGCTGAAGGCAGTGTGGACAGGGCCAACGAACTTAACCTGTTCTTCAACAGATTTGACACTGTGGCCCCTGCCCATCCCCCACATGATTCATCTGTTGTCGGCCCCCAACCAACACATATGCCACTCTCCCCTCCTACCCCTCCTCACAGACCCCCACCCTGCTCTCATGACTACACCCCTTCACCACCTGTTCACAGCTGAACAGGTGAGAAGACAGCTGAAATGTCTCCATCCAAGCAAGGCTGCAGGCCCAGATGGTGTCAGCCCCAAGGTGCTCAAAGCCTGTGCTCCCCAGCTATGTGGAGTACTTCACCATGTCTTCAACCTGAGCCTGAGTCTCCAGAGGGTTCCTGTGTCGTGGAAGATGTCCTGCCTCGTCCCTGTACCGAAGACGCCGCGCCCCAGTGGCTCCAATGACTACAGACCGGTGGCATTGACCTCCCACATCATGAAGTCCCTGGAGAGACTTGTTCTAGAGCAGCTCCGGCCTATGGTTAGGCCACACTTAGACCCCCTCCAGTTCACCTACAAGCCCCGACTAGGAGTTGAGGACGCCATCGTCTACCTGCTGAACCATGTCTACGCCCACCTGGACAAGCCGACGAGCACTGTGAGGGTCATGTTTTTTGACTTCTCCAGTGCATTCAACACCATCCATCCTGCTCTGCTGGGTGAGAAGTGGACAGTGATGCAGGTGGATGCTTCCCTGGTGTCATGGATTATTGATTACCTGACTGGCAGACCACAGTACATGCACTTGCAACACTGTGTGTCAGACAGAGTGGTCAGCAGCACTGGGGTTCCACAGGGGACTGTCCCGTCTCCCTTTCTCTTCACCATCTACACCTCAGACTTCAACTATTGCACAGTCTTGCCATTTTCAGAAGTTTTCTGATGACTGCCATAGTTGGATGCATCAGCAAGGGAAATGAGGTGGAGTACAGAGCTACGGTGGGAAACTTTGTCACATGGTGTGAGCAGAATCATCTGCAGCTTAATGTGAAAAAGACTAAGAGCTGGTGGTGGACCTGAGGAGGGCTAAGGCACCGGTGACCCCTGTTTCCATCCAAGGGGTCAGTATGGACATGGTGGAGGATTACAAATACCTGGGGATACGAATTGACAATAAACTGGACTGGTCAAAGAACACTGAGGCTGTCTACAAGAAGGGTCAGAGCTGTCTCTACTTCCTGAGGAGACTGAAGTCCTTTAACATCTGCTGGACGATGCTGAGGATGTTCTACGAGTCTCTGGTAGCCAGTGCTATCATGTTTGCTGTTGTGTGCTGGGGCAGCAGGCTGAGGGTAGCAGACACCAACAGAATCAACAAACGCATTTGTAAGGCCAGTGATGTTGTGGGGGTGGAACTGGATTCTCTGACGGTGGTGTCTGAAAAGAGGATGCTGTCCAAGTTGCATGCCATCTTGAACAATGACTCCCATCCACTCCATAACATACTGGTCAGGCACAGGAGTACATTCAGCCAGAGACTCATTCCACCGAGGTGCAACACTGAGTGTCATAGGAAGTCATTCCTACCTGTGGTCATCAAACTTTACAACTCCTCCCTCGGAGTGTCAGACACCCTGAGCCAATAGGTTGGTCCTGGACTTATTTCCACTTGGAATAATTTACTTATTATTTAATTGTTTATGGTTTTATATTGCTATATTTCTACACTATTCTTGGTTGGTGTGACTGCAACGAAACCCAGTTTCCCTCGGGATCAATAAAGTATGTCTATCTGTCTGTCTGTCTGCTCCATCTGCCACATTTTTGTCCATTCTTCCAATTTGTCTAAGTCCTTCTGCACTTGCATTGCTACCCCTCCTTCTATCTTTGTATCATCCACAAACTTTGCCACAAAGCCATCACTTCCATTATCTAAGTCATTGACAAACGATGTGGAAATTATCGGTCCTAATACTGACCCCTGAGGAACACCACTAGTCATTGGCAGTCATCCAGAAAAGGCCTCTTCTATTCCCACTCACTGTGTAGTTATTGGCTAGCTTGCCCTATATTTCATATTTTCCCTTATTATAGCCTCAATGACCATTGCCCGGTGGCACCCACATATGTCGTAATGAAGTGCTTCAAGAGGTTGGTTATGGCCAGAATTAACTCTTGCCTTAGCAAGGCCTTGAACCTGTTCCAATTTGCCTACTGCTACAACAGGTCTACAGCAGATGCGATCTCACTGGCTCTCCATTCACCTCAGATGATCTGGACCTCAGTAATACCCACGTCAGGCTGCTGTTTACTGATTGTAGCTCAGCACTCAACACCATCATCCCCTCAGTGTTATCCATCAAACTTCTGTACCTCCATTGGTATCTGACACAAATGACTCCGAAACACATAGGGAGGAGTTACAGACAGGTGGTCACTCCAGGGCCACGGGGGACAGAGAAATGGGTCACAGTCAGGAGAGGGAAGGAGATGAGTCAGGTACTAGAGAGTATCACTGTGGCTGTACCCCTCGACAATAAGTACTCCTGTTTGAGTACTGTTGGGGGGGGACAGCCTACCTGGGGGAAGCGACAGCGGTCGTGCCTCTGGCACAGTCTGGCCCTGTGGCTCAGAAGGGTAGGGAAAGGAAGAGGAAGACAGCAGTGATAGGGGACTCTATAGTCAGGGGTTCAGACAGGCGATCTGTGGATGCAGGAAAGAAACTTGGATGGTAGTTTGCCTCCAAGGTGCTAGGGTCTGGGATGTTTCTGATCGCATCCAAGATATCCTGCAGTGGGAGGGAGAACAGTCAGAAGTCACGGTACATATTGGTACCAATGACATAGGTAGGAAAAGGTAAGAGGTCCTGAAAGAAGACTACAGGGAGTTAGGAAGGAAGTTGAAAAGCAGGACTTCAAAGGCAGTAATCTCGGGATTACTGCCTGTGCCACGCGACAGTGAGAATAGGAATAGAATGAGGTGGAGAATAAATGCGTGGCTGAGGGATTGGAGCAGGGGGCAGGGATTCAGATTTCTGAATCATTGGGATCTCTTTGGGGTGGGTGTGACCTGTACAAAAAGGACGGGTTGCACTTGAATCCCAGGGGGACCAATATCCTGGCGGGCAGGTTTGATAGAGCTGTTGGGGAGGGTTTAAATTAGTTTGGCAGGGGGGTGGGAATCAGAATGTTAGTGCAGGGATTAAGGTAGAAGGACAAGGGCATGATGCTAAGAGTTCTGAGTTGATGAGAAAGGACAGGCAGGGGACAGAACATAATTATAGCCAGTTAAAGGGGTTGAAATGTGTCTATTTCAATGCTAGGAGTATTAGGAACAAGGAGGATGAACTTAGAGCATGGATTAGCACATAGAACTATGATGTGGCCGTTACTGAAACTTGGTTGGAGGAAGGGCAGGATTGGATGATGCAGGTTCCGGGGTTCAGGTGTTTTAAAAGGAGTAGGATGGGAGGTAGAAAAGGGGTGGGAGTGGCATTGCTGGTCAGGGATAGTATCATGGCTATAGAAAGGGAGGACGCTGCAGAGGGAGTGTCCACTGAGTCGGTGTGGGTGGAAGTCAGAAATAGGAAGGATCAATCACTGTGCTGGGAGTAGTCTATAGGCCCTCAAATAGCCCTCGGAACACCGAGGAGCAGATAAGCAGGCAGATTTTAGAATGAAGCAGGAAATACAGAGTAGTAGTTATGGGTGATTGTAAATTCCCTCCTATTGACTGGCACCTCCTGAGTGCAAGGGGGATAGATGGGGCTGAATTTGTCAGGTGTGTTCAAGAAGGATTCCTGACACAGTATGTGGACCGGCCGACAAGAGGAGAGGCTATACTGGATCTAGTTCTGGGTAATGAACCTGACCAGGTGACAGACCTCTTGGTGGGGGAGCATTTTATTGAGAGTGACCACATGGGAACTATATGAGTCTTATGAGTCACTGACATGAGTCTTATGTCAGTGGTCTGCAAACTACTGGAAAGAATTCTTAAGGATAGGATCTACGAGCATTTGGAGAAGTACAGTCTACTCATGAATAGTTAACATGGCTTTGTGAAGGGAAGATCATGCCTCATGAGCCTGATTGAGTTTTTTGAAGAGGTAACAAAAGAAACTGATGAGGGTAGGGCAGTGGATGTGGTCTACATGGACTTTAGCAAAGTATTTGACAAGGTCCCTCATGAGAGACTCATCCAGAAAGTCATGAGGCATGGGATAAGTGGAACCTTGGCTGTTTGGATAAAAAATTGGGTTAAAGGAAGAAAGCAGAGGATAGTTGTGGAAGAAAAGTATTCTGCCTGGAGGTCGATGACTAGTGGAGTGTCACAGGGATCTGTCCTGGGAACCCTGCTATTTGTGATTTTTATAAATGACCTGGATGTAGAGGTGTAAGGATAGGTGAGTAAGTTTGCGGATGATACGAAGATTGGAGGAGTTGTGGATGGAGCTGTAGGTGGTCGAAGGTTACAAGAGGATATAGACAGGCTGCAGAGTTGGGCAGAAAAATGGCAGATGGAGTTCAATCCGGACAAGTGTGAGGTGATACATTTTGGAAGGACAAACCAGAAGACTGAGTACAGGATTAATGGTCAATTACTTAAGAGTGTGGATGAAGAAAGGGATTTTGGGGTTCAAATCCATACATCCCTCAAGGTTGCTGCGCAGGCTGATAGGGTAGTTAAGAAGGCCTATGGGATGCTATGCTTCATTAACAGGGGGATTTGAGTTCAAGAGTAGAGAGGTCATGTTGCAACTCTACAAATCTCTGGTGAGACCGCACTTAGAGTATTGTGTTCAATTCTGGTCACCTCATTATAGGAAGGATGTGGAAGCTATGGAGAGGGTGCAGAGGAGATTCACCAGGATGTTGCCTGGATTGGAGAACAAGTCATATGAAGCAAGGTTAGCAGAGCTGGAACTTTTCTCTTTGGAGCATAGAAGAATGAAAGGGGACTTGATCGAGGTCTACAAGATTATGAGAGGCATAGATAGGGTGGATAGTCAGTACCTGTTTCCCAGGGCACCAATGGCAAACATCAGAGGGCATATGTACAAAATTAAGGGAGGGAAATTTAGGGGAGACATCAGGGGTAAGTTTTTTACACAGAGGGTTGTGAGTGCCTGGAATGGCTTGCCAGGAATGGTGGTGGAGGCTAAAACATTAGGGATATTTAAGAGCCTCTTGGACAGTCACATGGATGAAAGAAAAATGGAGGGTTATGGGGTAGTGTGGGTTTAGTACTTTTTTTTTAGAATTGTATGGGTCGGCACAACATGGAGGGCTGAAGGGCCTGTACTGTGCTGTAGTGTTCTATGGTTCTATACCATCTTGACCATCCTTTCTGCTGGCATTCCCACTGTCAGGGAACATTTTTAAATTTTATTTTATTTTATTTTATTTGGAGATACCATGTGAAATAAGCTCTTCTGGTCCTTTGAGCTGTGCTACCCAGCAGCCTCCAATTTAACCCTTGCTTAATCAGAGGACAATTTACAATGACCAATGAATCTATGCACTAACTGTTATGTCCTCAGACTGTGGGAGGAGATTGGAGCAGACCACAGGAAGGATGTGCAGGTTCCTTATAGATGACGTTGGAATTAAACTCTCAACTCTGACATCCTGAGCTGTAACTGCTATACTGCCATAGTGCCTATATATAACATTGTGTTGGTTCTACCACACTCTCCATGGTGCAGCCATTCAGTATGTTTGTCCTGCCTTAATTTAACTTCCTCAAGTTCATCACTTCACACTTGCCTAAGTTAAATTCAATAGATCAGAGACCAATACAGCAGAGGTCCCAGCACAAATCCTTGTGGAACTCTGCTGGTCCTGGACCTTCAGCCTGAATAACAATCCTCCATTCCTAGTCTCTGCTTTCTATTGGACCACCAGTTCTGAATCCAAACTTGTATCTCGTGCATTTTGTAATCAAATGCCTTACTAAAGACCATGTAGATAACATCCATTGCATTACCTGCTTCAAGCACCTTTGTCGCCTCCTCAAAAAACTCGATTGATCTTTTAAAGCACAACCTGCCCTGCACAAAGTCCCTAAGCAGGACATGCCTTTCAAAAGTACATAAATCCTATCCCTCAGTACCCTCAGGACAGATTCCCTAGCACAGACATGAAGCTCACTGGCCTATAATTACCCACATTATCCCTACTACCTTTCTTTGATAATGCAAAAGTTTAGCAAAACTGCTGGAAAAATTAGTTTTAAGGGATTATGACTAGAACTGAAGAAAGATTGTTCAAACCTGCAAAGGTGAATTGTGAATCTACTGAATATAATCTGATGCTCCAGATGAGACTGGAAGCTAGGGATCCTAAACTGCCGACAGTGACGGATGATTCACATGTTCATTGGTCTACTCACTGAAAATGCATTGTATGCTCTTGTGAAACCACATCAAAGCAGAAACCTCAACGCACCAACTAAATTAGTTCTGTATATACCAGACATTTTTATAAAAGGAGTCCAGTTAGTTCCTTTCACTGCTTTTCAGAGGCTATATTTTAACTTGAACAAGAATTACATCTATATCTCCAAAATCCTGACGGATAATAATAGATGCAGCACACACAAAATCAACTGTACTCTTTTCCATACATGCTGCCTGGCCTGCTGAGTTCCTCCAGCATTTTGTGTGTGTTGCTTGTATATCCAGCATCTGCAGATTTTTTCTTGTCTGGGATTGGAAAATAATAGATGTTTACAATATGGAAGATCACTCAGGTTATCATGCCTTTCTGAGAAACATTCAATAATCTTATTACCTCATTGAACTTCCCATCAACCCCAAAGTAACCCCTCTGCCCCACATTTTTCCGCTGTAGTCTTGAGTTAAGCAACCATCCTGATCTTCGCTTAGATCTATTTGAAACTAAAACAAGCATCTTGATTGAAGCTTCATGTATGGTAACACTAACGTATGGAACTCAACACCTGTTAAAGCCCAAAGTTTCTTTAGGAAATTGCCATATTCTTCCTGACTGATTTTGCCTCAGCTGACGCTATTTCTGAAGGAAGAAATGATTTTGACACTGAGGTTTTGGCAGGATGTGGGAAGGAATTGAATGGCTTTCAAACTGACTGATATAATTCAGTCTAGACTGGACCAAACCAGGGAATTGTCCCAGACTGATCAAACAAGCCCATTAATCATATGTCAGGGTCTGCACTAACAGTGTTGCAAGGAAGAATTTCAAGTCTGCTTTAATCTGCTTTCTAACAGTGAAAGTCACAATGAGCAGGTCTCTGGCACTGAGTCTGCCTCTGTGACTCAGAGTGGAAGGATGGGAGAAGAGGCACACTATGGTGATAGGGTTAGGGTTAGGGAACTTCCGGTACTTCTCCCCCATCCCCTTTTCCCTCTCTCACCCTACCTCCTTGCCTGCCCATTGCCTCCCTCTGGTGCTCCTCTCCATTTTCTTTCTTCCATGGCTTTCTGTTATCTCCTATCATTTCCCCTTCTCCAGCCTTGTATCTCTTTTACCAATCAACTTCCCAGCTGCTTACTTCACCCCTCACCCTCCCAGTTTCACCTATCATCCAGTGTTTCTCCCTTCCCTTCCCCTCCCCCACCTTTTAAATCTACTCCTCATCTTTTTCTCTCTAGTCCTGCTGAAGGGGTTTAACCCGAAATGTTGACTGTACTTCTTTCCATATTTGCTGCCTGGCCTGCTGAGTTCCTCCAGCATGTGGTGTGTGCTGCTTAGATTTTCAACATCTGCAGATTTTCTCTTGTTTGTGACAGAAAATGGGATGTTATGTTGAAGTTGTATTGGATGTTGGTGAGGTCTAATTTGGAGTATTGTGTGAAGTTCCGGTCACCTACCTACAGGAAAGATGTAAACAAGGTTGAAAGAGTGCAGAGAAAATTTTCAAGGATGTTGCCAGGTCTCAGTTGTAAGGAAAGATGACTAGGTTAGGACTGTATTCTTTAGAATGTTGAAGATTGAGAGGAGATTTCATTGAGGTATACAAAATTATGAAGGGTATTGATAGGGATAATGCCAGACATCCCACCTCTCCCAGAAGTTCTGGGAGTCTCCCGCATATTGATAGCAGCTCCCTGATGCCCGCAAATTATATACAATGTCCCGAAAATTGATTTTTTGAGAGAGAGAGGGAATGGGAGAGGAGGAGCAAGAGGGAGCATCCTGATTGGTCTCTCTTTGTGTTAAATAGACCTGTCAGTATTCTCTGTGGGCGGGCTTTACAGTCAACCTCAAAAATAATGACAGTGTTGCTCACTGCACTGTTTGCAACAGTGACTTTTCTATTGCCCGTGGTGGGTTAAAATGTAAAAGACATGTTGAGGTGAGTTTAACAGGTGTCATTCATTCATTAGCATAGCTGATGTTATTTAAACTAGCTGGCTAGCTGCTAAGGAGCTACTCTATTGATGTCCTACATGATGAGTCCAAACTCCCTGTAGACTTGCTTAAAGTTGTAATAGAATTTAAAAAAAACTCCATGATAATATATTTTAATGTCATATTTTCTGCATATACCCAACTTGGTTTACAGATTAGACAAAATCTCTAAACAAAGTATTACATACACCGTTGGAGGTCGACCGGAGAGGGGAGGGATATGGGGTTGCGGGGGGTGGGGGTGCTACCTCCCTGAAATGAGTTTTTGCAGGGTGGGATGTCTGTAATGCAAACAGGCTTTTTTCACTGAGGCTGTATGGGGCTACAACCAGAGATCATGGGTTAATGGTCAAAAGTGAGAACTTTCAGGGGAACATGAGAGGAAATTTCTTCACTCAGAGGATTGTGAGTGCATGGAATAAGCTGCCAGCACAAGGAATAGGTGGTCCTTGCAAGCTTGGTTTCAGTGTTGCAGAGATGTTTAGGGATATGGAGGGCAATGGTCCCAGCGCAGGTTAGGGGGAGTGGACAGTTTAAATGGTTTTGGCATTGACTAGATGGGCTGAAGGACTAATCTTATTGTGTGTGTGTGGGTGGATGGGTATGTGTGTGTGTGTGTGTGTGTGTGTGTGTGTGTGTGTGTGTGTGTGTGTGTGTGTGTGTGTGTGTGTGTGGGTGAGAGACAGACAGAGAGACAAAGTTGTGGATTTGGTGTGTGTAATAAGGCAGATTTGATCAGTGTGCTTAAGGTGAAGAAACCCTTAGAAAGCAGTGACCATAATATGATAGTATTCACCTGCATAACCATAATATGATTGTGATAGGTATGCCACAAGTAATTTCTTCCATCCCCACCCCCCCCCCTCCCAGTAGCTCCATAATTTTCATTAGCCCTGTCTGCCCTATTACCTCTTCAGCTCAGAGTTGGTTTTGGAGATAGACCACTGTGCCTTGACCTGGATCCACACCATGAAGGATCAAAATGCCTGTATTACCAAATGGTAACCTTTCCACTTTACAATCCCTCACAGAGTGGGCAGATGGAATGTCACTGTGCATTATCTCTCATCTACCTAATGGGTAAATTAGAAGAGAGGGGAGGGTAATGTGACAGACCATGTCTGCTACAAGTAATTACTCCCCCCACCCCACCAATAGCTCCATAATTCTCATTATCTCTGTGCGAGCTGGCATTATGCTTATCGGGTACACATGCTCAGACAGCGCTAATGAGGATTACAGAGATACTGGGGGTGGGTGGGTGGAGGAAGAAATTTCTTGTAGCAGACCTGCTCTGTCACATGGATAGAATTCAAAGTTTCAAAGATTCAAAGTGCATTTATTCTGAAAGTAGATATGCAGTGTACAACCTTGAGGTTCGCCTTCCCACAGACAGACACGAAACAAAGAAAACCATGGAACCCATTTAAAGAAAAATATCCAACCCACATGCAAAAAAAAAGAACGTCACACAAATGACAAAAAAAGTTAAAAAATCACAGAATGCAAAACACCAGATCACAAAGACATCAAAAAAGTCCAGATATATTCAGTTCAGCTCAGTTCAGTTCAATCCAACACCGTGTCTTTCAATATCTTCATCTACATACCTGTACACAAACTTTTAAATGTATCTGCCTGAACCACTTGCTCTGTCAGCAGGTTCCATATATCTACTACCCACTGTGAAAATGTAGTTACCTCTTAGGTTCTTATTAAACCTATCGCCTCTATAGCTTAAAGCTAGATTTTACTGAGCAGTACACCATGAAGTAGGCTCTTCTGGGCCTTTGGTCCATACTACCCCAGCAACTTCAGAATTTTAATCTAAATTTAATCTAAAACCTAGTTTTAGATTACTCAGCAATGGGTAAAAGACTATTCACTTATTTATTTCCCTCATGATTTTATATACTATACCTCTGATATCACTCCTCAGTATCCTATGTTCCAAGAATAAAAGGGTCAGCCTGTCTAATCTCTTCTAGTAACTCAATCTGTCAAATCTTGATATCCTTGTTTATCTTTTTTGCACTCTTCCCAGTTTAATCTCACCCTCCTATAACAAGATGACCAAAACTGAGCACAGTTCTTCGTGTGTAGGTTCACCAATGTCTTACATATCACATCAGATCTTCCCAATTTCAATATTTATTTTTCTGACTGATCAAGGCCAGCATGCCAGAAGCCTTCTTTCTTCACTGTCCTGTTTACCCATGATTCCACTTTAAGGGAACTATACACCTGTACTCCAAGGGCCCTCTGTTCTACAACAGATCCCTTCTGTTCAATGAAAATGTTCTACCTTGATTTGTCCTTCTGAAATGTAACTCTTCATAGTACTGTATCAAAAGTACTGAAAAACTGATTCCAGTTTCTTTGTAGCCCTTCTTAAATAAAGGCAAAATTTGGAGGGTGGTGGGTTTATGGAATAAGCTGCCAAAAATATTTGCAGAGGCAGGTACACTGTTTGAGTTGGTAAGTGGTTTAGAGGGATGAGCTAAGTAGGACCAGCTCAAGTAGACAACTTGGTCTGCATGGATGATTTGGGCCAAGGACCTGTTTCCAAGCTAGACAACTCTGACTCCATACTCAATGAACACTTCGTATCAGTTTTTGTGCAGGAATGGTCATATATTTCAAACTCTATTGAGTTTTGAGGAGCTGAAGAAGAAGATTGATGGTGTTAGGGAAGTGAATGTTGTCTCCTTAAACTTAGTAAAGATTTTGATAATGCTTAAGGAGGAGGAATGTAGTGCTGGATGGGTGTTATTCTCACTGGAGGTCTTTAACCAGTGGTGTTCCATTGGGATCAGAGCTTATGGTGAAAACAATGACTGATTATTAGGTTTGCAGTCAATGCAGAAAAATTGATAGAACATAAAGAAAGTTGTTGAAGTTTTCTCTGCAGCATCAGATTCTGAAGGGTACCCTGGTAAAATGTACATAAAATTGTAAACCAACGGAAACATAGGTTGAGAAATGTCAGACAAGTGTGTGGTGTTGAATATTAATAAGAGCAAATAATCAGTACATGGCAGGAATCCTTGGAGCATTTATGTACAGAAGGACCTTGGGCTCTCTGAAAGCTGCAAAGAATGACAAAGAAGGTGAGGGCATATTTGCTTTATCTTCCATGGTATTGAGTATAAAAGTTGAGTAATCATGTTGCATAAAATTTTGGATTATTGTGTGCAGCTCTGGTCGCCACACTATTGGAAGAATATGGAGCCTTTGTAAAGGGTGCAGAAGAGGTTCATCAGGATGTTGCCTGGCTTGAGTGTACCAGCTTTGAGAAGTAGTTGGACAAATTTGAATTGTTTTCTCTGGATTATCAGACAATAACTCTTATTACAATAATGCAGTATATCTGTGAACATATTGCAAAAGGTTTTAGATCAATGTCAGCTTTCCAGTGGTTCATCAGAAAGAGTGTCAAACTTGTCTATAGTCAATATTTCTGTATATGGCAGTACAAGGTTGTCACGGCTGGAGGAGGTAGTGGGGATTAGCAATATCCATGGTCGACCCTGACAAATGGAGGGCCTCATGGTAGTACAGGATAGAACATCAAAGATCCAGGAGTTGTTAGGAGATTGAAGTGTCATGATTAATGGACATTCAACAAGTTACATTTGATTATTTTGTCCATCCTCTTGCAAATACCCAACTTGTGAATATGAGAATAATTACAGAACAAAGGCATTATAAGATAGATAGATACTTTATTCATCCCCATGGGGAAATTCAACATTTTTTCCAATGTCCCATACACTTGTTGTAGCAGAACTAATTACATACAATACTTAACTCAGTAAAAATATGATATGCATCTAAATCACTCTCTCAAAAAGCATTAATAATAGCTTTTAAAAAGTTCTTAAGTAGTTTACTTAAATACATTAAATACAATCAACCCCGGCACTTTAACATATCTTACTCCTGGCGGTTGAATTGTAAAGCCTAATGGCATTGGGGAGTATTGACCTCTTCATCCTGTCTGAGGAGCATTGCATCGATAGCAACCTGTCACTGAAACTGCTTCTCTGTCTCTGGATGGTGCTATGTAGAGGATGTTCAGGGTTTTCCATAATTGACCGTAGCCTACTCAGCGCCCTTCGCTCAGCTACCGATGTTATACTCTCCAGTACTTTGCCCACGACAGAGCCCGCCTTCCTTACCAGCTTATAACAAATAGATCACACAAAGTAGATGCTATTCAGGATACCTTCAAACTACTGGAGATTTTTGAAAAGAGGGTGATTGACATGAATGATGTAAGCCTGAACAACAGATAGGTTACTTGTCATTTCTCAATACTGGCACAGTTATTCACCTGAAAGTCTGCAGGGAGACAGGGTTTCCACATCTGCCTCTTATGTGGGACTGTCTGTTGATTTAATAGTGTTTTCTGGGTTGGAATGTAAACCATTTTCTTTGAGAATGCATAAGCAAGCCATAAAAAAGAGAGGTTTTGCAAACTGTCAAGACAATATTATAATTGCCAGACCTGATCTCCACCCAAGAGATGCTGGAGTTTTGCAGAATAATTAGGGTTGAGCAGTTTTACAAACTGTGTAATCTGCTGCCATAGATCTCAAGTGGCATGTTTGAAGGTAGGGAAGGGTTTATTTACATTATAATATATTACTGATACTGTAGACATCTGGCATGGAACTGAAAAACGAAGGGAGATTATATATGGGGACTCTATGTGGCAAAAACTTGAAAACCTTTAGCTTGTATGCACTGCTCTTGAGAGATTGTTATGGATAATAGGTAATAGATCATAAAACCAAGTGGTCAACAAAACATTTAGAGCAGGAAGGACAAAATCCAGAAACTGGTGTCATGTCAGAACTAAAGTAAACTTTGCTTGAAACCACTTCACACCATGAGGTAACTTTTCTGTATGTCAGTAGAACCAGTTCTGGAGCAGGAAGGATCTGCTCTGGTATACAGTATGCACCATAGTAGAGCTGGGGCCAATGTCCTTGTGTCAGGAGAATCTAACACTGCAACAGGGTTGGGCCAATGTTCCTATGGCAGGCAGAGCTGGGACCAATGTCCTTGTGTCTAATCACAAACAAAAGAAAATCTACAGATGCTGGAAATCCACACAGACACACACACACACACACACACACACACACACACACACACACACACACACACACACACACACACACACACACACACACACACACACACACACACACACACACACACACACACACACACACACACACACGTACTGCAAATGTTTTCAGGATGAGACCGTTCATCAGGACTGGAGAAAAAAAGTGTCAGAGTAAGAAGGTGGCAGGGGTGGGGGGGAGGAAGATACACAAGGAGATAAATGAAACTGGAAGGGGGGAGAGGTGAAGTAAAGAGCTGGGATGTTGATTGGTGAATGAGGTACAGCACTGGAGAAGGGGGAGTAGGAGAGGAAAGAAGGCCTTGAAAGAAAGAACATGGGGAGCAGCACCAGAGGAAGGTGATGGGTAGATAAGGAGATAAGGCGAGAGAGGGAAATGGGAATGTGGAGTGGTGAAAGTGGGGACATCACTGGAAGTTTGAGTAATCAATTTTCATGCCATCAGGTTGGAGGCTACCTAGACAGAATATAAGGTGTTGTTTCCACAACCTGAGTGTGGCCTCATCGCAACAGTAGAGGAAGCCATAGACTGACATGTTGGAATAGGAATAGGAAGTGGAATTAAAATGGCTGGTCACTGGGAGATTCCACTTTTTCTGGCAGACAGCGTAGGTGCTCGGTGAAGCAGTCTTGCAATCTACATTGCGTCTCACCGATTTACAGGAGGCCACACTGGGAGCACCGGATGCAGCAGATGACTCCAACAGGTGAAAAGTCACCTCACAAGGGAAGTGTCTGCCTTTTTGTTGGCTCTGTGAAACAGTCTGTGTTCCAAGTCTGTGTATCACTCTTCAACTTCTCCTATGCTTCATTGACAACTGCATTGGCACTGCTTCCTGCACCCATGCGGAGCTTGTCTTTGCCTCCATTTTCCATCCTGTCCTCAAATGTACCTGATTCATTTCCAACACCTCCCTCTCCTTCCTTGATGTCTCTGTCTCTGGAGACAACTTATCTACTGATGTCTATTATAAATCCATGGACTCTCACAGCTACTTGGACCATACCTCTTCCCACCCTGTTACTTGTAAAAATGCCATCCCCTTCTCTCAATTCCTCTCTCTTCATCACATCTGCTGTCAGGATGAGGCTTTTCATTCCAGAACTAAGGAGATGTCCTCCTTCTTCAAGGAAAGGGGCATCCTTTCCGCCACCATCAACGCTGCCCTCAACCACATCTCATTCATTTTGTGCATGTCTGCCCTCATTCCCTTCTCCCACTACCCCATCAGGGATAGGTCTCCTCTTGTCCTCACATACCCCAAAACCAGCCTTCATGTCTAGTACATAATTCTCCATAGCTTCCATCATCTCCAATGGGGTCCCACCACTAAGCACATCGTCACTTCCCCTACTTTCTGCTTTCCACAGGATCGCTTCCTGGCAACTCCCTTGTCCATTCATCCCTTCCCTCTGATCTTCCTCCTGGCACTTATCCTTGGAAGTGGTACAAGTGCTACACCTGCCACTACACCTCCTCTCTCACTACCATTCAGGGCTCCAGTCCTTCCAGGTGTGGTGACACTTCACCTGCAAGTCTGTTGTGGTCATCAACTGTATCTGGTGCTCCTGGTCTGGCCTACTGTATGTCGATGAGACCTGACGTAGATTAGGAGATCACTTCGCCAAGCACATACACTCTGTCTGCCAAGAACCTATCCATCTCTGCCTTTAAGTACACCCAACGACCCAGCCTCCACAGCTGCATGTGGTAACAAATTCCAAAAATTCACCACGCTTTGGCTGAAGAAATTTCTCCACATCTCTGTCTTGAGGCTGTGCCCTCTTGTCCTAGACTCTCCCACCATGGGGAACATCCTTTTCATATCCACTCTGTCTAGTCATTTCAACATTCGAACGATTTCAATGAGATCCCCCCTCATCCTTCTGAATTCCAGCGAGTATAGACCCAGAGCCATCAAACATTCCTTGTATGGATAACCCTTTCATTCCTAAAATCATGCTTGCGAATCTCCTCTGGACCTTCTCCACTGCCAGCACATCTTTTCTAAGATGATGGGCCCAAAACTGTTCACAATTCTCAAGGTATGGCCTCACCAGTGCGTTATAAAGTCTCATCATCACATCCTTTCTCTTGTATTCTAGACCTCTTGAAATAAATGCTAACATGGCATTTGCCTTCCTCACCACTGATTCAACCTGCAAGTTAACCTTTAGGATGTTCTGCAAAAGGACTCCCAAGTCCCTTTTGCATCTCAGATTTTTGGATTTTCTCCCCGTTTAGAAAATAGTCTGCACATTTATTTCTACTACCAAAGTGCATGACCATTCATTTTCCAACATTGTATTTCAGTTGCCACTTTCTCGCCCATTCTCCTAATTTAATAACATAACAATTACAGCACGGAAACAGGCCATCTCGGCCCTTCTAGTCCATGCCGAACGCTTACTCTCACCTAGTCCCACTGACCTGCACTCAGCCCATAACCCTCCATTCCTTTCCTGTCCATATATCTATCCAATTTTTTTTAACCTGCCTCTACCGCTTCTATTGGAAGCTCATTCCACACAGCTACCACTCTCTGAGTAAAGAAGTTCTTCCTCTTGTTACCCCTAAACTTTTCCCCCAAACTCTCAACTCATGTCCTCTTGTTTGAATCTCCTCTACTCTCAATGGAAAAAGCCTATACACGTCAACTCTATCTATCCCCCTCATAATTTTAAATACCTCTATCAAGTCCCCCCTCAACCTTCTACGCTCCAAGGAATAAAGACCTAACTCGTTCAACCTTTCTCTATAACTTAGGTGCTGAAACCCAGGTAACATTATAGTAAATCTCTGTACTCTCTCTATTTTGTTGACATCTTTCCTATAATTCGGTGACCAGAACTGTACACGATACTCCAAGTTTGGCCTCACCAATGCCTTGTACAATTTTAACATTACATCCCAACTCCTATAGTCAATGCTCTGATTTATAAAGGCCAGCATACCAAAAGCTTTCTTCACCACCCTATCCACATGAGATTCCACCTTCAGGGAACTATGCACCATTATTCCTAGATCACTCTGCTCTACTGCATTCCTCAGTGCCCTACCATTTACCATGTATGTCCTATTTTGATTAGTCCTACCAAAATGTAGCACCTCACACTTACTAGATTTGTCTAAGTCCTTCTGCTTCTTACCTGTTTCCTCAACACTACCTACCCCTCCATCAATATTTGTATCATCTGCAAACTTGGCAACAAAGTTTCCATCATCTAAATCATTTATATATTTCATAAAAAGAAGTGGTCCCAACACCGACCACTGCAGAACACCACTAGTCACTGGAAGCCAACCAGAAATACCACGTAATACCATGGGCTCTTAACTTGGTAAGCAGCCTCATGTGTGGCACCTTGTCAAAGGCTTTCTGAAAGTCCAAATATACAACATCCACTTCATCCCTTTTATCTATCCTACTTGTAATCTCCAAGAATTCCAACAGGTTCGTCAGGCAGGATTTTCCCTGAAGGAAACCATGCTGACTGTGTACTATCTTGTCCTGTGTCAACAAGTACTCCATCACCTCATCCTTAACAATTGACTCTAACATTTTCCCAACCACTGGGATCAGGGTAACTGGTCTATAATTTCCTTTCTGCTGCCTTCCTCCTTTCTTAAAGAGTGGAGTAACATTTGCAATTTTCTAGTCAATAGACAATAGACAATAGGTGCAGAAGTAGACCATTCAGCCCTTCGAGCCTGCACCGCCATTCTGAGATCATGGCTGATCATCTACTATCAATACCCGGTTCCTGCCTCGTCCCCATATCCCTTGATTTCCCTATCCATAAGATACCTATCTAGCTCCTTCTTGAAAGAGGCAGTGCATTCCACACCCCCACAACTCTCTGGGAGAAGAAGTTTTTCCTTAACTCTGTCCTAAATGACCTACCCCTTATTCTTAAACCATGCCCGCTGGTACTGGACTCTCCCAGCATCTGGAACATATTTCCTGCCTCTATCTTGTCCAATCCCTTAATAATCTTATATGTTGCAATCAGATCCCCTCTCAATCTCCTTAATTCCAGCATGTACAAGCCCAGTCTCTCTAACCTCTCTGCGTAAGACAGTCCGGACATCCCAGGAATTAACCTTGTGAATCTACGCTGCACTTCCTCTACAGCCAGGATGTCTTTCCTTGACCCTGGAGACCAAAACTGTACACAATACTCCAGGTGTGGTCTCACCAGGGCCCTGTACAAATGTAAAAGGATTTCCTTGCTCTTGTACTCAATTCCCTTTGTAATAAAGGCCAACATTCCATTAGCCTTCTTCACTGCCTGCTGCACTTGCTCATTCACCTTCAGTGACTGATGAACAAGGACTCCTAGATCTCTTTGTATTTCTCCCTTACCTAACTCTACACCGTTCAGATAATAATCTGCCTTCCTGTTCTTACTCCCAAAGTGGATAACCTCACACTTATTCACATTAAACGCCATCTGCCAAGTATCTGCCCACTCACCCAGCCTATCCAAGTCACCCTGAATTCTCCTAACATCCTCATCACATGTCGCACTGCCACCCAGCTTAGTATCATCAGCAAACTTGCTGATGTTATTCTCAATGCCTTCATCTAAATCATTGATGTAAATCGTAAACAGCTGTGGTCCCAATACCGAGCCCTGTGGCACCCCACTAGTCACCACCTGCCATTCCGAGAAACACCCATTCACCGCTACCCTTTGCTTTCTATCTGCCAACCAGTTTTCTATCCATGTCAATATCTTCCCCCCAATGCCATGAGCTCTGATTTTACCCACAAATCTCCTATGTGGGACCTTATCAAACGCCTTCTGAAAATCGAGATACACTACATCCACTGGATCTCCCTTGTCTAACTTCCTGGTTACATCCTCGAAAAGCTCCAATAAATTAGTCAAGCATGATTTACCCTTGGTAAATCCATGCTGGCTCGGCCCAATCCTATCACTGCTATCTAGATATGCCACTACTTCATCTTTAATAATGGACTCCAGCATCTTCCCCACTACTGATGTTAGGCTGACAGGATGATAGTTCTCTGTTTTCCCCCTCCCTCCTTTCTTAAAAAGTGGGATAACATTAGCCATTCTCCAATCCTCAGGAACTGATCCTGAATCTAAGGAACATTGGAAAATGATTACCAATGCATCCGCAAATTCCAGAGCCACCTCCTTTAGTACCCTAGGATGCAGACCATCTGGACCTGGGGATTTGTTAGCCTTCAGTCCCATCAGTCTACTCATCACCGTTTCCTTCCTAATGTCAATCCGTTTCATTTCCTCTGTTACCCTATGTCCTTGGCCCATCCATACATCTGGGAGATTGCTTGTGTCTTCCCTAGTGAAGACAGATCTAAAGTACTTATTAAATTCTTCTGCCATTTCTCTGTTTCCCATAACAGTTTCACCCAATTCATTCTTCAAGGGCCCAACATTGTTCTTAACTATCTTCTTTCTCTTTACATACCTAAAAAAGCTTTTGCTATCCTCCTTTATATTCCTGGCTATCTTGCGTTCGTACCTCATTTTTTCTCCCTGTATTGCCTTTTTAGTTAAGTTCTGTTGTTCCTTAAAAATTTCCCAATCATCTGTCTTCCCACTCACCTTAGCTCTGTCATACTTCTTTTTTTTTAATGCTATGCAATCTCTGACTTCCTTTGTCAACCACTGTGGCCCCTTTCCCTCCTTTGAATACTTCCTTCTCCGGGGGATGAACTGATTTTGCACCTTGTGCATTATTCCCAAGAATACCTGCCATTGCTGTTCCACTGTCTTTTCTGCTAGGATATCTGTCCATTTAACTTTGGCCAGCTCCTCCCTCATGGCTCCATAGTCTCCTTTGTTCAACTGCAACACTGACACCTCCGATCTGCCCTTATGCTTCTCAAATTGCAGATAAAAACCTATCATATTATGGTCCTCTGGCACCATGCCAGAGTCCAATGATTTTTGAAAGATAATTTCTATTGCCACCACAATCTCTAATGCTACCTCTTTCAGAACCCTAGTGACTTACATACCTTCAGGTCCTTCAGCTTTCTGAGCACCTCTCTTGTACAGTCATTGTACCCACTTCTCTTCCTTCACACACTACAACATCAGGCTTACTGCTAGAGTCTTCCACAGTGAAGACTGATGCAAAATACTCATTTAGTTCATCAGCCATCTCCTTGTCCCCCGGTATTATTTCTGCTGTCTCATTTTCTAGCAGTCCTATATGCATTCTCATCTCTCTTCTATTTTTAATATACTTGAAAAAGCTTTTACCATCCACTTTAATTTTGCTAGCTTGCTTTCATATTTCATCTTTTCCCTTCTAATGATTTTTTTAGTTGCTCTCTGGAGGTGGTTAAAAACTTCCCAATCTTCTATCTTCCCACTAATTTTTGCTTTGTTGTATGCCCTCTCTTTTGCTTTTACAATAGCTTTGACTTCCCCTGTCAGCCATGCTTGTACTATTTTACCATTTGAGGATTTCTGAATTTTTGGAATACACATGTTCAACACCTTCCTCATTTTTCCCAGAAATGCACACCATTGCTGCTCTGCTGACATCCCTGCCAGCAGCTCGTTCCAATTTACTTTGGCCAACTCCTCTCTCATACCACTCTAATTTCCTTTACTGAAATGCTGTTACATCAGATTTCACTTTCTCCCTATCAAATTTCAAGTTGAACTCAATCATATTGTGATCCGTAGTTTCTGAGGGTTCTTTTACCTTAAGCTCCCTAATCACCTCCGGTTCATTACATAACACCCTATCCAGTATAGTTGATTCCCTAGTTGGCTCAACAACAAACTGCTCTAAAAAGTTATCTCTTAGGCATTCACCAAACTCATTCTCTTGAGATCCATTACCAACCTGATTTTCCCAATCGACCTGCATGTTAAAATCACCCATGATTACCATAACATTGCCCTTTTGACACACCTTTTCTATTTCCTGTTGTAATTTCCACCTCACAGCCACTGTTGGGACGCCTGTATATAAATGTCACCAACATCCTTTTACCCTCTTCTACCAGACTCCTCTTCTATCAGACTCCCCCTTCTCCTAGCCCTGTATCTCTTTCACCAATCAACTTTCCAACTCTTTACTTCACTCCTTTTGCCTACCAGTTTCATATATCATGTGTTCCTTTCTCCTCTTCCCCCACCTTTTAAGTATATTCCTCATCATTTTTTTCCAGTCCCCCGAAAAGTCTTGGCCCGAAATGTTGACTGTACTTTTTTCCATTGGTGTTGCCTGGCTTGCTGAGTTCCTCCAGCATTATGTGTGTGGCCCTTGTGTCTGAGACTGTTTGCACCTCATCAGAGCTGGGGCCAATGTCCTTGATTCTGAGACTGCTTGTACCACAACAGAGCTGTGTCACTGTCCCAGTGTCTGGAGACTGTTTGCATCAGGTCAGAGCCAGGACCAATGCCCTTGAGCTGTGTGGAAGAATTTAAAGTGACCTAGCAGTGGTAGGGATACCAGTAAGAAATGGAGGCAAGAAGCAGAGCCAGAAGTCACTGGGATGTAAATAGATCAATGAGTAAAGTATGATTCAAAGATGGGAAGAATCAGACAGATGCAAGGCAGTCTAAGATAGGATTGGAATGGACATGTATACATGGAGTATATACATGTATAAATGCAGTGTATACATGGAGTGTACACATGTATAAAAAGTGTATATATGTATAAATTGAGTGTATAAATGGAGTGTATACATGTAAAAATGGGGCGCAAGATGGCTATTGTAACAAAGTCAAATCTGGGTCTATTACTTTTTCCCAATATTCTTGGATTCAAGGTATTCAGAAAAAAGAGGCGATCATAGTTTATTGTAAAGAGTGGCTACAACAGTGCTGAGGGATGAGACAATTGAACAGACAAATGCATAGATTATCCACACAGAAGTCAGGAAGATGCTATTAAGACACTGGGTGGTTTGTAGAAGTCATCCAGCAATGAGGAGAAGGTGGACAAGCAAATCTGCAGGCACTCTAGAGAAAGATGCAAGAACTTGTAAAAGGCAAGTCGTGCCTTACGAGCCTGATTGAATTTTTTGAGGATTGATAAACACATTGATGAAGGTAGAACAGTAAATGTAGTGTATATGGATTTCAGCAAGGCATTTGATAAAGTACCCCATGCAAGGCTTATTGAGAAAGTAGGAAGTCATGGGATCCAAGGGGACTGGCTTGCCCACAGAAGACAAAGAGTGGTTGTAGATGGGTCATATTCTGCATGGAAGTCAGTGTGCCTTAGGGATTTGTTCTGGGACCCCTTCTCTTCGTGATTTTTATAAATGACCTGGATAAGGAAGTGGAGGGATGGGGTAGTAAATTTGCTGATAACACAAAGGTTGGGGGTGTTGTGGATAGTGTGGAGGGCTGTCAGAGGTTACAATGGGACATTGATAGGATGCAAAACTGGGCTGAGAAGTGGCAGATAGAATTCAACCCAGATAAGTGTGAGGTGGTTCATTTTGGTAGGTCAAATATGATGGCAGAATATAGTATTAATGGTAAGATTCTTGGCAGTGTGAAGGATCAGAGGGATCTTGGGGTCCGAGTCCATAGGACACTTAAAGCTGCTGCACAGGTTGACTTTGTGGTTAAGAAAGCATACGGTGCATTGGCCTTCATCAACCATAGGATTGAGTTTAAGAACCAAGAAGTAATGTTGCAGCTATATAGGACCCTGGTCAGACCCCACTTGGAGTACTGTGCTCAGTTCTGGTCACCTCACTACAGGAAGGATGTGGATTCTATAGAAAGGGTGCAGAGGTGATTTACAAGGATGTTGCCTGGATTAGGGAGCATACCCTATGAGAATAGGTTGAGTGAACTTGGCCTTTTCTCTTTGGAGCGACGGAGGATGAGAGGTGACCTGATAGATGTGTATAAGATGATGAGAGGCATTGATCGTGTGGATAGTCAGAGGCTTTTATCCAGGGCTGAAGTAGCTAACACGAGAGGGCACAATTTTAAGTTGCTTGGAAGTAGGTACAGAGGAGATATCAGGGGTAAGTTTTTTATGCAGAGAGTGGTGATGCGTGGAATGGACTGCCTGCAATGTTGGTGGAGGCAGAATTGATAGGGTCTTTTAAGAAATTCTTGGATAGGTACATGGAGCTTAGAAAAATAGAGAGTTATGGGTTACCCTAGATAATATCTAAAGTAAGTACATGTTCGGCACTGCATTGTGGACTGAAGGGCTTGTATTGTGCTGTAGATTTTTCAATGTTTCTTTGTTTCTAACTTATTAATGAGAGAGAGCCTGTGGTATTGAATACCAGGTGAACAAGAAATCTTTAGAGTAACTGCAAGTCGGTGTCTTTGCTGTTGCTTTGCTCATGCTTGAGTACTTGATGGCGGGTGCCGATGCTATGCTTTTTTTTGGCAGTGGGGGGAGAGGGGATCATTGCTTGCTGCCACTTAATCATGGGAGAGAGGGGAGCTGGTGTGGACTTTGGGGTTCTAACATTTAACTGTCATTCATTCTTTGGGGCACTCCTCTGTTTTCGTGGATGGTTGCAAAGAAAAAGCATTTCAGGATGTATATTGTATACATTTCTCTGATGTTCAATGTGCATTTGATACCTTTGAAATTGTAAAGCTAACATAATGCACCTGATGAAGAAGAAAGAAGCATTGTATTTTGGGCAAAACAGTACGATCAGGTTTAGCATATTTATCAACAAAGATAAAATCAAGGATAATAATACTTCATGGAGGATGTGTATTAGAGAGGCAAAAAGGAATTTGTCACCAAGGAGTCAGCTCTTTAAGAAGATAGATTGAAAATGACTTTTCAAAGGTAGTTCAAGTCTTAGAATCATAAACATGTACTGTGCAGTCCTGTCAGTCCACCACATCCAGACTTCATAAAAAAAGATACAACAGGATAGTAGATATAGAGACATAGAGAACCTACAGCACAATACAGGCCCTTTGGCCCACAAAGCTGCACCAAACAAGATAAGATTATTTTTATTTGTCACATGTACATTGAAACAACAAAACATAATTGAAATGTGTCATTTGCATCAACAACCAACACAGTTCAGGGATGTGCTGGGGACGGCCCACAAGTGTTGTTATGCTTCTGGTGCCAACAAAGAATGCCTATAACTCACTATTTCTAACCTGCATATCTTTGGAATGTGGGAGGAAATCAACCACCCAAACAGTCATGGAGAGAATGTATATAATCCTTACGGACAGCGTCAGAAATTGAACCCTAATCTTCCGATCAATTGCGCATTTAATGTCTCAGGTTAATGACTTTTCATCAGACGTGGTAAAAGATGTAAATCAAACATGTTTTACTTCTCAATTGTGGGATCAGGGTGCAAATGCCAAAGAGGAAAGGAGTTTGAGGGCAAACAACATCAATGACTTAAACTGTGATGGTGATGGCTAGGAGAGGTAGCAAGTATTAAGTTACAACATCTGATCTGCCTGAGGGGGAAACATAACCAGAAGGAGATGAATGGAGACAGAAGTAGGGATAGGTTCTGAATCTGTGATACAAAATACTACAGGTTATACTGAAGTCTGAAATAAAAGAAAACATGGAAGCATAAGAACATAAGACATAGGAGCAGAATTAAATCATCCACACATCGAATCTGCTCCATCATTCTATCATAGCTGATTTATTATCCCTTTCATACCCACAACACATTCCTCACATCCACTCTATCTAGGCCTTTCAATATTTGATGGCTTTCAGTGCAATCCCTCCTCATTCTAAAGGCCCTGAGCCATCAATTGCTCCTCATATGATCATACCATATGATTCCTGGTGATCATACCATATGATTGTTAACCTCCTCTGAACCCTCTCCAATATCAGCACATCCTTTCTTTAAAAAGGGGCCCAAATTGCTCAGAATACTCCAAAGGAGGCCTCACCAGTGCCTTGTAAAGCCTCAGCATTGCAACCTTGCTGTTAAACATAATCTAGTCCCCTCAAAATGAATGCTAACATTGCATTTGCCTGCCTCACCAACTACTCAACCAGCAAATTAACCTTTAGCTAATCCTGCATGAGAAATCCTAAATCCCTTTGCACCTCAGATTTTGATTTTTCTCCCCATTTAGAAATAGGCAATGCTTTTATTTCTTTTACCAAAGTGCATGACCATACACTTCCTGATACTGTACTCCATTTGACAATTCTTTGCCCATTCACACAATCTGCAGCCTTCCTGCTTCCACAACATTACCTGCCCCTGCACCTATCTTTGTATTGTCAACAAACTTGGCTAAAAAGCCATCAATTCCATCATCTAAATCATTGACATACAACGTTAAAAAAAGTGGTCCCAACCCTGTCCCCTGTGTAACACCACTAGTCACAGCAGCCAATCAAAAAAAGGCACCCCTTATTCCCACTCCTTGCCTCCTGCCAATCAGCCAATGCTCTATCCATGCTAGTATCTTTCCTGTATTACCATGGGCTCGTAGCTTGTTAAGCAGCCTCGTGTGGCACCTTCTCAAAGGCCTTCTGAAAATCCAAGTGCACATCAACTCATTTTCCTTTGCCTATCCTGCTTGTTATTTCTTCAAAGAATTCCAACAGATTTGTGAGGCAGTATATTCCCTTGAGGAAACCATGCTGACTGCAGCCTAATTTATCATGAGCCTCTAAATGCCCTGAAACGACAGTGGCATGCAAAGGTTTTGGCACCCCTGGTCAAAATTTCTGTTACTGCGAATAGTTAAGTGAGTAGAGGATGAACTGATCTCCAAAAGTCATAAAGTTAAAGATGAAACATTCTTTTCAACATTTTAAGCAAGATTAGTGTATTATTTTTGTTTTGTATTATTTTAGAGTGAAAAAAGAAAGGAGCACCATGCAAAAGTTTGGGCACCCCAAGAGATTTGAGCTCTCAGATAACTTTTACCAAGGTCTCAGGCCTTAATTAGCTTGTTAGGGCTATGGCTTGTTCACAATCATCATTAGGTAAGGCCAGGTGATGCAAATTTCAAAGTTTTATAAATACCCTGACTCCTCAAACCTTGTCCCAACAATCAGCAGCCGTGGGCTCCTCTAAGCAGCTGCCTAGCACTCTGAAAATTAAAATAAATGATGCCCACAAAGCAGGAGAAGGCTATAAGAAGATACCAAGGCGTTTTCAGGTAGCCGTTTCCTCAGTTCATAATGTAATTAAGAAATGGCAGTTAACAGGAACAGTGGATGTCAAGTTGAGGTCAGAAAGACCAAGAAAACTTTCCGAGAGAACTGCTCATAGGATTGCTAGAAAGGCAAATCAAAACCCCTGTTTGACTGCAAAAGACCTTCAGGAAGATTTAGCAGACTCTGGAGTGGTGGTGCACTGTTCTACTGTGCAGCGACGCTTGCACAAATATGACCTTCATGGGAGAGTCATCAGAAGAAAACCTTTCCTGTGTCCTCACCACAAAATTCAGCGTCAGAAGTTTGCAAAAGGAACATCTAAACAAGCCTGAGGCATTTTGGAAACAAGTTCTGTGGACTGATGAAGTTAAAATAGAACTTTTTGGTCACAATGAGCAAAGGTATTTTTAGAGAGAAAAGGGTGCAGAATTTCATAAAAAGAACACCTTTCCAACTGTTAAACATGGGGGTGGATCGGTCATGCTTTGTGCTTGTGTTGCAACCAGTGGCAAAAGGAACATTTCACTGGTAGAGGGAAGAATGAAATCAATTAAATACCAGTAAATTCTGGAAACAAACATCACACCGTCTGTGACAAAGCTGAAGATGAAAAGAGGATGGCTTCTACAACAGGATAATGATCCCAAGCGCACCTCAAAATCCACAATGGACTACCTCAAGAGGAGCAAGCTGAAGGTTTCGCCATGGCCCTCACAGTTCCCCGACGTAAATATAATCGAATATCTGTGGATAGACAATGGAGCAGTGCATGCAAGACGGCCCAAGAATCTCACAGAACTACAAGAATTGAAAGACCCTTAGCTGGCTACAGAAAGCGTTTACAAGCTGTTATACTTGCCAAAGGGGTGTAACTAAGTACTGACCAGGCAGGGTGGCCAAATTTTTGCTTCAGGCTCTTTTCCTTTTTTGTTATTTTGAAACTGTAAAAGATGGAAATAAATAAGTAATCTTGCTTAAAATATTAAAGAAATGTGTCATCTTTAATTTTATGCCTTTTGGAAATCAGATCATCTTTTACTCACTTAGCTATTCACAGTAACAGAAATTTTGAACAGGGGTGCCCAAACTTTTGCATGCCACTGTATATCCTTAACAATCGACTTAATACCTTCCCAGCCGCTGAAGTCAGGCTAACTGGCCTATAATTTCCATTCTTCTGCCTCGCTCCCTCCTTGAAGAGTGGAGTGCCATTTGCAATTTTCCAGTCCTCCAGAACAATTCCAGAATTTAGTTATTCTTGAAAGATAATTTCTAATGCCTCCATAATCTCTTCAGCTGCCTCTTTCAGAACCCTAGTGTATAGTCAATCTGGTCCAGGTGACTTATCTATCTTCAGACCTTTCAGTTTTCTAAGTACCTCCTCCCTAGTAATAGCAACTGCACTCACTTCTGCCCCTTGCCAATCTTGAACTTCCAGCGTACAGCTAGTAACTTCCACAGTGAAGAGTGACGCAAAATACTAATCCAGTTCATCCGCCATTTGGTGGAACGCAGCAGGTCAGGCAGCATCTATAAGGAGAAGCACTGTCGACGTTTCGGGCCGAGACCCTTCGTCAGGACTAACTGAAAGGAAAGATAGTAAGAGATTTGAAAGTAGTGGGGGGAGGAGAAAATGCAAAATGATAGGAGAAGACCGGAGGGGGTGGGGTGAAGCTGAGAGCCGGAAAGGTGATTGGCAAAAGTGATACAGAGCTAGAGAAGGGAAAGGATCATGGGACGAGAGGCCTAGGGAGAAAGAAAGGGGGAGGGGAGCACCAGAGGGAGATGGAGAACAGGCAGAGTGATGGGCAGAAAGAGAGGGGAAAAAATGGAGGGGGGGAGAAAAGCTAAATATATCAGGGATGGAGTAAGAAGGGGAGGAGGGGCATTAACAGAAGTTAGAGAAGTCAATGTTCATGTCATCAGGTTGGAGGCTACCCAGCTGGTATATAAGGTGTTGTTCCTCCAACCTGAGTGTGGCTTTACCTTGACAGTAGAGGAGACCATGGATAGACATATCAGAATGGGAATGGGACGTGGAATTAAAATGTGTGGCCACTGGGAGATCCTGCTTTCTCTGGCGGACAGAGCTTGGTGTTCAGCTAAATGGTCTCCCAGTCTGCGTTGGGTCTCACCAATATATAAAAGGACACACCGGGAGCACCGGATGCAGTATACCACACCAGCCGACTCACAGGTGAAGTGTCGCCTCACCTGGAAGGACTGTCTGGGGCCCTGAATGGTGGTGAGGGAGGAAGTGTAAGGGCAGGTATAGCACTTGTTCCACTTGCAAGGATAAGTGCCAGGAAGGAGATCGTTGGGAAGGGGTGGGTGGGATGAATGGACAAGGGAGTCGCGTGGGGAGCGATCCCTGCGGAATGCAGAAAGGGGGGGAGGGAAAGATGTGCTTGGTAGTGGGATCCCGTTGGAGGTGGCAGAAGTTACGGAGAATTATACGTTGGACCCGGAGGCTGGTGGGGTGGTAAGTGAGGACAAGGGGAACCCTATCCCGAGTGGGGTGGTGGGCAGATGGGGTGAGGGCAGATGTGCGTGAAATGGAAGAGATGCGTTTGAGAGCAGAGTTGATGGTGGAAGAAGGGAAGCCCCTTTGTTTAAAAAAGAAAGACATCTCCTTCATCCTGGAATGAAAAGCCTCATCCTGAGAGCAGATGCAGCAGAGACGGAGGAATTGTGAGAAGGGGATAGCATTTTTGCAAGAGACAGGGTGGGAAGAGGAATAGTCCAGGTAGCTGTGAGAGTTTGTAGGCTTATAGTAGATATCAGTAGATAAGCTGTCTCCAGAGATGGAGACAGAAAGATCAAGAAAGGGGAGGGTGGTGTCAGAAACAGACCAGGTAAATTTGAGGGCAGGGTGAAAGTTGGAGGCAAAGTTAATGAAGTCAACGAGCTCAGCATGCGTGCAGGAGGCAGCGCCAATGCAGTCATCAATGTAGCGAAGGAAAAGAGGGGGGCAGATACCTGTATAGGCTTGAAACATGGACTGTTCCACAAAGCCAACAAAAGGGCAGGCATAACTGGGACCTATGCGGCTACACCTTTGGTTTGGAGGAAGTGGGAGGAGCCAAAGGAGAAATTATTGAGAGTAAGAACTAATTCCGCTAGACGGAGGAGAGTGGTGGTAGAGGGGAATTGGTTAGGTCTGGATTCCAAAAAGAAGCGGAGAGCTTTGAGACCTTCCTGGTGGGAGATAGAGGTATATAGGGACTAGACGTACATGGTGAAAATAAGGTGGTGAGAGCCAGGGAACTTAAAATCATTGAAAAAATTCAAAACGTGAGAAGTGTCACAAACATAGGTGGGAAGGGATTGAACAAGGGGGGATAAAACAGTGTCAAGGTATGCAGAAATGAGTTTGGTGGGGCAGGAGCAAGCTGAGACAATGGGTCTACCTAGACAGGCAGGTTTGTGGATCTTGGGTAGGAAGTAGAAACAGGAAGTGCGGGGTGTGGGAACTATGAGGTTGGTGGCAGTGGATGGGAGATCCCCAGAGCTGATAAGGCTGGTGATGGTATAGGAGACAGTGGCCTGGTGCTCCTTAGTGGGGTCATGATCAAGGAGTAAATAAGAGGAGGTATCAGAGAGTTGTCGCTGTGCCTCAGCCAGGTAGAGGTCAGTACGCCAGACTACAACAGCTCCCCCCTTATCAGCAGGTTTTATAGTGAGGTTGGGATTGGTGCAGAGGGAGCGGAGAGCAGAGCGTTTGGAAGGAGTGAGGTTGGAATTGGAATACAGTGTGGTGAAGTCGAGACGGTTGATGTCCCGTCGGCAATTAGCAATAAAGAGATCCAGAGCAGGCAGAAGACCAGAGCGGGTGTCCATGAAGAGGAGGAGGGTTGAAGACGGGAGAAGGGGTCATTGGTGGGGGTAGGAGAGTCCTTGCCAAAGGAGTAAGCTCAGAGACGGAGACGGCGGAAGAAGAGTTCAGCATCATGGCGTACGCGGAACTCGCTGAGGTGTGGGCAAAGGGGGACAAAGGTGAGGCCCTTACTGAGGACAGAGCGCTCTGCCTCAGAGAGTTGAAGGTCGGAGGGAATGGTAAAGACCCCGCACGGGTGAGAGATGGGATCAGAGGGGGGAGGGAGGCTGGTAGTGTCAGTGGAGAGGGAAGGGTTGGGGTGAGAGGAAGATGGAGCCACTGAGGGCCCAGGAGCTAACGATGGGATCTGAGGGAGAGGGGATTGCAGAGTGGTGGTGGGGGAAGGGGAGACGGGAGTCACAATTGCAGCATGTGAAGGCCTGGCCTGGAGTTCAAGGCTGGAGTCGCAGTTGGTGGTTGTGCAATTGCTTTGAAGCTGTCCACGGTCAGCTCCTTAACGATCTGTACTGAGGAGCCGTCGATGTTCAGCGGGGAGTGGTCGCTCTGTGCCCTCCTGAAGTCAACAACCATCTCTTTTGTTTTGTTCACATTCAGAGACAGGTTGTTTGCTCTGCACCAGTCCTTTAGCCACTGCACCTCCTCTCTGTATGCTGATTCGTCGTTCTCACTGAATGAGACCCACCACGGTCGTGTCATCGGCGAACTTGATGACATGGTTCGAGCTGTGTGTTGCAGCACAGTCGTGGGTCAGCAGAGTAAACAGCAGTGGACTGAGCACGCAATGGGGGGGGGGGGAGCCCCTGTGCTCAGTGTGATGGTGTTGGAGATGCTGCCTCTGATCTGGACTGACTGAGGTCTCCCAGTCAGGAAGTCTAGTATCCAGTTGCAGAGGGAGGTGTTCAGGCCCAGTAGGCTCAGCTTTCCAATCAGTTTCTGAGGGATGATTGTGTTAAATGCTGAACTAAAGTCTATGAACAGCATTCGAACGTACGTGTCTTTTTTGTCCAGGTGGGTTAGGGTCAGGTGGAGGGTGATAGCAATGGCGTCATCTGTTGAATGGTTGGGAAAGTACGCAAACTGCAGGGGGTCCAGTGAGGGTGGCAGCAGGGTCTTGATGTGCCTCATAATGAGCCTCTCGAAACACTTCATGATGATGGATGCGAGTGCAACGGGACGGTAGTCATTGAGGCAGGACACTGAAGACTTCTTTGGCACGGGGACGATGGTGGTGGCCTTGAAGCACGTTGGAATGACGGCACTGCTCAAGGAGATGTTGAAGATGCCAGTGAGAACATCTGCTAGCTGGTCTGCACATCCTCTGAGCACTCTACCGGGAATATTGTCTGGTCCAGCAGCCTTCCGTGGGTTGATCCTGCACAGGGTTCTTCTCACGTCGGCCACAGTGAGACACAGCACCTGGTCATTTGTAGGAGGGGTGGACTCAAGACGGCAGACACCTCCTCCTCTGTAATCAGTATAGGCTCGGCGACCTTACTGCTGCTTTGCTTCTCATCTATAGAATCTGTCTGAGTAAATTCAGATGCAAAAAATTAGTTTAAAATCTCCCCCATCTCTAGGCTTCGTGTACAGATTACAATTCTGAAATTCCAGAGGACCAATTTTGTCCCTTGCAATCCTTTTGCTCTTAATGTATCTGTAGAAGCTCTTGGGATTCTCCTTCACCTTGTCTGCTAGAGCAACCTCATGCCTTCTTTTAGCCCACCTGATTTCCTTTTTAACTGCTCTCTTGCATTTCTTACACTCCTTAAGTTCCTCATTTTTTCATGCTTGCCTATACCTGCTATGCACCTTCTTTTTCTTTACTAGGGCCTAAATATCTTTCAAACATAGAACGTAGAACATAGAAATCTACAGCACACTACAGGCCCTTTGGCCCACAATGTTGTGCCAACCATGTAACCTACTCTAGAAACTGCCTAGAATTTCCCTATTGCATAGCCCTCTATTGTTCTAAGCTCCATGTACCTATACAAGAGTCTCTTTAAAGACTCTCTTGGATCCACCTCCACCACCATCACTGGAAGTACATTTGCACACTCATCACTCACTGTGTAAAAAACTTATCTCTGACTTCCACCCTGTACCTACTTCCAAGCACCTAAAACTGTGCCCCTTTGTGTTAGCATTTCGGCCCTGAGAAAAAGCCTCTGGCTATCCCCATGAACAATGCCTCTCAAAACAAAGGTTCCTTTTATCCTAGCCTTTTATTCTGACAGGAACATACAAACTCTTGTACTCTCAAAATTTCACTTTTGAAGGCCTCCCACTTACCATGTACATCTTTGCCAGAAAACAACCTAGCCGAATCCAGACTTTCCAGATTATTTCTTATGTCCTCAAAATTAGCCTTCCTCCAATTTAGAGTCTCAACCTGAGGACCAGACATACCTTTTATTCATAATTACCATGAAACTAAGGGAATTATGATCACTAGATGCAAAGCTTTCCTCTACACAAACTTCTGTCATCTGCCCTGATTTATTCTCTCATAGGAGATCTAGTACTACACTCAAAATTCAAAGTTCAAAGTAAATTTTATTATCAGAGAGCAAATATGTCACCACATACAATCCTGAGATTCTTTTTCTTGCAGACATACTCAGAAAAGATATAGAATGAAAAATCACGTAGAGCACAGAAGACAACAAACTGTGCAAATGCAAATATAAATAAATTGCAATAAATAATGAGAGCATGAAATCACAAGATCAAGAGTCCTTATAGTGAGATCATTGTTGTAGGAACATCTCAATAGAATAGTGTAGTTATCCTCTTTTGTTCAAGAGCCTAGTGGTTGAAGGTTGTTAACTGTTCTTGAACTTCGTGGTGCGAGGCCTGAGGCACTTAAACCTTCTACCTGATGGCAGCAGAGAGAAAAGAGTATGGTCTGAGTGGTGTGGATCTTTGATGATGGATGCTGCTTTCCTATGATAGTGTTTCATGTAGGTGTGATCAATGGTTGGGAGGGCTTTACCTGTGATGTACTGGACCAAATCCACTACCTTTTGAGTAATTTTCCATTCAAATGCATTGGTGTTACCATGCCAGGTTCTAATGCAGCCGGACAATAAACTTTCCACTACACATCTATAGAAGTTTGTCAAAGTTTTTGATGTCATGCTGAACCTCCACTGGCACTCTCTAGTTGAGAATTCTATGTACTGATTAAGGAAACTTTCCAGAACACATTTGACAAATTCTTTCCTACCCAGCCATTTTACAATACGGGAGTCCCAGAAATATATGTGGGAAGTTAAAATCACCCACTATCACAACCTTATGTTTCTTGCAACAGTCTGTGATATCTCTTCCAATTTGCTCCCCTAAATCCTGCGGACTGTTGGGTGGTCTATAATATAACCCCATTAACATGCTCATACTTTTTTTAATCCTCAGTTCTACCCATAAAGCCTCACTAGACAAGCTCTCCAGTATGTCCTGGCTGAGCACTACCATGACATTTTCACTAATTAGTAACGTCACCACTCTACCTTTAGTCCTCCTGCTCTACCACGCCAAAAACAACAGAACCCCGGAACACTGAGCTGCCATCCCTGCCCCTCCTGCAATCAAGTCTCGCTAATGACGACAATGTTATAATTCCACGTGCTGATCCATATCCTAAGCTCATCTGCCTTTTCTACAATAGTGAAATATTGCTTTGAAATATACACAGCTCAGAACATTAGGCCCACCATGCTCACTACAACCACTCCACTATCTATTCTGGCACTCTGGTTTATATCCTCTTGTAACTCAGGTTTAACCTCACCACCCCCCCACCCCCCACCCCCACGCAGTACTAGCAAACGCTTCTGTTCGGATATTAGGGATATTAGTCTCTCTTCAGTCCAGGAACAGACTGTCCCTTCTATACAGGTCCCACCTTCCCTGAAAGAGAGCCCAATGACTGAAAAATCTGAAGCCCTCCCTCTTCAACTCCTTAACCACATTTTAAACTGTACAATCTTCCTATTTCTGGCCTCACTAGCATGTGATGTGGGTGGCAATCCTAAAATCACAACCCTGGACGTTCTGTCTTTTAACTTAGCACCTAACTCACTGTTTGTAAGACCTCATCACCCTTCCTACCCATGTTATTGGTACCGATGTGGACCACAACCTCTGGTTGCTCATCTTGCTACTTAAAAATGCTGTGGACTCAATCCAAGATGTACCTCACCCTGACATCTGGGAATTTCATTCTCATCTACAGAACCTCCTTTCTGTTCCCCTAACCAACAAATCCCCTGTCACTACAGCTCATCTCTTCTCCCTCCTTCTCTTCTGAAGCACAGGGCCATAGACCTGGTCACTGTGGCTTTCCTCTGCTAGGTCACCACCCCCTCCTACCTGAACAATATCCAAAACAGTATTCCTGTTGTTGAGGGGAGCTGTCACAGGGGTAATCTGCACTGACCCCCTTTCCCCTTTCCCCCTACTGACACATCCATTTATCTGTGTCCTACACCTTGGGTCTAACTACCTCACACTATGTCCTATCTATCAGCCCCTCAGGATCCTAAATTAAACAAAGTTATTCAAACATATTTAAACAAAGTTCCAGCTCCAACACCTTAAACTGAAGCTGGATGTATTTCTTACAGGTGTAGTTGTCAGGGATACTGGAGGTCTTCCTGCTTTCCCACATCCTGCAAGAGGAGCATTCCACCATCATTTCTGGCATCCCCATTGCTCTAAAAGTGTAATAAGAAAGAAAATAAGAATAAATAATGAAAATAAAATATACCTATGGCCTATGCCTCTTCTCGCTAAAGATTCGGTAAGCCAAAGCCTCAACTCCTTACTCCAACAATTGCCAATCACCCAATGGCTGCTCTGCTTAAACCTAACTTCTTTTTACTGGGCCTTGCCAAGTGTCTAATTATGCACAATCTAATGTGTCCTCAGGAACTGTGGTGCACAAAGTATACCGACTCTGCCCACTCACTTCTTTTAAACTCTCTCTCCCCCACGCAATCTAGTGTCTCCTTGGGAGTGTGGTGCACAAAATGTTATTCTGTCAGCAGTTCCAAAAAAGATTCAAAAGGGATCAGATCTGGGAATGAATATTCTGGAATTCTCAGCTTTCAGCAGACAAAATGGAAGTGGAGCAGAAGTGGTGCAGAGGATGGAATCAAGGCAGTAGAATCAGTTTGGTTTAAGCTAGGAAACAGTAAAAGGCAGAAAGCATTGGTGGAAATTGTCTGTATATCTCCTTAGCAGTAACCTATCAGGGTCCGATCCGGTCCAGGGGCTCCGGACTCCGGGTCCTGCAGTTGTCCCTCCCATCACCCGCGATCTAGTTAGGACCCTCCTGGTTCAGGGAGACACACATGTAACTCATTGAGCTGCAGGTGTTTATAAGGGGCCTTGGGACTGGGACCAGACGGGTGGTCGTTTTGTTCTGTTTCCCCGCCGGCTCCGAACTCGTCTCTGCATTCTGTTATCCTGCCCGGGCTCAGACCTATTCTTCATCATGCTCTTCTGCCCGTACCAGTATTGCCAGGTTGGTCTGCTCTCCCACCTTTCTTCCCATGCGCTGGTCTCGTTTCTCCGCTCGGTTTTGTTTTTCGCGCGGTCGCGCTGTCTGCCAGCCGTTTCCGAATTTCCCGTTGTCATGGCTGTTGTGTTGGTCGACCTGGACCTATGCCCGTTCCTACCCCTTGCCCCTGTTGATAGATAGATAGATAGATACTTTATTCATCCCCATGGGGAAATTCAACTTTTTTCCAATGTCCCATACACTTGTTGTAGCAAAACTAATTACATACAATGCTTAACTCAGTAAAAAAAAATATGATATGCATCTAAATCACCATCTCATAAAGCATTAATAATAGCTTTAAAAAGTTCTTAAGTCCTGGCGGTAGAATTGTAAAGCCTAATGGCATTGGGGAGTATTGACCTCTTCATCCTGTCTGAGGAGCATTGCATCGATAGTAACCTGTCGCTGAAACTGCTTCTCTGTCTCTGGATGGTGCTATGTAGAGGATGTTCAGAGTTATCCATAATTGACCGTAGCCTACTCAGCGCCCTTCGCTCAGCTACCGATGTTAAACTCTCCAGTACTTTGCCCACGACAGAGCCCGCCTTCCTTACCAGCTTATTAAGACGTGAGGCGTCCCTGTTGGGCATGTCTGGCTGACCTGCCTCAGCCCGGCAGTGGTTCTGCCTGCTCCTATCCCTTGCCTCCGTCGGGCAGCTCCGGCCGATGGGCCGTGGCCCGGCAGGGGTTCTGCCCCCTCCTTCTCTTCCACCCGAACTCTGGGATAGTGCCCGCACCCGCCTAGGGGTCCGTGTCGTGCCCAGGCCTCCGGTGTTTCTGCCTGGGAGGCGCCCCTACCCAGGATACATGCGGCCCGCCCAGGGAGGGCTCTCTGCTAGCCTATCGCCACCTAGACCTGTGTCTGTCTGCCTGCCTGAACCTCGAGGACTGGTCTGCCTGCCTGGACTTCGGGAGCCGTTCCGCTCTGCCTGCCTGAACTTTGGGAGCCGCTTTGTTCCGCCTGCCTGAACTCTATCTGCCTGAACCCCAGCTACCCTTAAGTGCCATGGCATCCCCATCCTGTCCTCCCCCTAGTACTTCAGTGCCTGCATCCTGCATTTGGGTCCATCCGGCTGCTCTTGACATAACCGTGTTGGGGAGTGATAAAGTTATACAGTACAGAAATAGGCCTTTTGCCCCACTAGTTCATGCCAACCAAGATGGTCAACTCAAGCAGGTCCTATTTGCCAGAATCTGGCCCATAACCTTCTAAGCTGATGAAAGGTCTCAACCCAAAAGGTTAACTGTCCATTTCCTTTCATAGATGCTGTATGACCCACAGGTTTCTTCCAGCATTATGTGTGTGATTCCAATTTTTTTAATGGTGAAAGTCAAGTTCATTGTCATATTCACAAGTACATGTATTCAAAGGTGCCATGAAAATCTTACTTGCGGAGGCATGATGGGCAGATAGCACCATATATGCAGTATTCAGAAAAATATTTAAAATAAACATAAATTATACATAATTTTAAAGAAACACAACTTAAACAAAAAGGTCTATTTTAGTGCAGTAGCAAAAGTGGTCATTGTATTGCTAAACAGTAGTCATTATGCTTAAATTAGTAATTAACAATGAACAACAAGTAAACATAGTAACACTAGTATAAGACTAGGAGAGAGTAAAAAATAACATACATACTCTGAGATAAGGTCCCCTTACGTGAGATTCTTCCACTGATAGAGACATCTCAATATCGACCCATCACACCCATGTTAGATCTGTTTTGTTGTTATTGGCAAACCCGGAAACTTTACACTGTGACTTTATCCACCATATCATTAAAATCATCATGAATATCTGAGAGTCAAAACTGAGATCCAGAGGCGTTATACAAGAATGGTCCCAGCAATGAAATGCATAACGTATGATGACCATTTGATCAATCTGGGCCTCACTCACTGGAGCTTAGAGAATGAGTGGGGATCTCATTGAAACCTATTGAATATTGATAGGCCTAGAGTGGATGTGGAGGGGAGTCTAGTCAAGTCACTTTTTATTATCATTTCGACCATAACTGCTGGTACAGTACACAGTAAAAACAAGACAACATTTTTCAGGACCATGGTGCTACATGAAACAATACAAAAACTACACTGAACTACGTAAAAACAAAACGAAAAAACTACACTAGACTATAGGCCTACCCAAGACTGCATAAAGTGCACAAAACAGTGCAGATAATAAACAAGACAATAGACACAGTAGAGGGCAGTAAGTTGGTGTCAGTCCAGGCTCTGGGTATTGAGGAGTCTGATGGCCTGGGGGAAGAAACTGTTACATAGTCTGGTTGTGAGAGCCCGAATGCTTCGGTGCCTTTTCCCAGATGGCAGGAGGGAGAAGAGTTTGTATGAGGGGTGCATGGGGTCCTTCATAATGCTGTTTGTTTTGTGGATGCAGCGTGTAGTGTAAATGTCTGTAATGGCAGGAAGAGAGACCCCGATGGTCTTCTCAGCTGACCTCACTATCGGCTGCAGGTTTTGCGATCTGAGATGGTGCAATTTCCAAACCAGGCAGTGATGCAGCTGCTTAGGAAGCTCTCAGTACAACCTCTGTAGAATGTGGTGAGGGAGATGGACTTTCCTCAGCCTTCGCAGAAAGTAGAGATGATGCTGGGCTTTCTTTGCTATGGAGCTGGTGGTGAGGGACCAGGTGAGATTCTCTGCCATGTGAACATCAAGAAATTTGGGCCATGGTGAGACACAGCACCTGGTCATTTGTAGGAGGGTGGACTTCCTTGCCACCACATCATGTTCTGCCTCAAAACAAGCATAGAAGTTGTTCAGCGCATCTGGGAGGGAGGCATCACCTGCACAGTCAGGTGATGTTGTCCTGTAGTTGGTGATGTCCTGAATGCCCTAGGACCAAAGGGCACAGAATCAGAATAGAAGGATGTCCCTTTAAAATGGAGATGAAGAGGAATTTCTTAGCCAGAGGGTAGTGAATCCGTGGAATTCATTGTCACAGATGGGTGTGAAGGTCAAGTCATTGGATACTTTTAAAGTGGCGGTTGATTATTGAATAGAAAGGTCATCAAAGATTACAGAGGGAAGGCAGAAGAATGGGGTTGAGAGGGATTATAAATCAGCCACGATGGAATGGCGGAGCAGACTCAATAGGCTGACTGGCTTAATTCTGCTCCTGGAATGTGCTGCCAGGGTATTGGTGGAAGCAGATACAGTCAGAGACATACACATGTCATGAATAGAGGGATATACACACACAGACAGGTAGTGGATAGAGTGATATAGATACATGGACAAGGAGTGGTTAGAGGGACATAGACATGGATAATAGACAATAGGTGCAGGAGTAGGCCATTTGGTCCTTCGAGCCAGCACCGCCATTCCATGTGATCATGGCTGATCATCCACAATCAGTACCCCGTCCCTGCCTTCTCCCCCATATCCCTTGTACAATGTACTGTGTATGTTTCTTTGGTTTGCTAGAATAGGAATGCTTTTATGTCTGATAAGTGTTTTCTCTCGCAGTTGTTTAGCTTTGGACTTGCTGATATGGGGATTGTGTTCATTTTTTAACCAATGGGGAATGTTATTTTGTCTTGAGGCTGGGAGCTTGGGGGTTTCACGGTCTTTTCAGGGGAGGCCGGAAGGAGACGCCGAGGAAGGTGGATGTGCACTGCACTGCTCAGTGGACCACCGGGGTGGTCCCAGGTGCGAGGACGTGGAGGTCGGAGGAAAGTGACGAGGGGTCGAATGGTTCGATGGTTGAGCTCCAACGATGTGCACTAAACTGACTGAACTTTGATAAGTTGGTGCCTTTTACTTTATTTTCTTTTCCTTCATATATACTGTATTGCATAGTACTCTTTCAGTTTTAGTAAAATCTTTAAAGTGTATTCCATAACGGTGTGAGTTTGATATTGTGTGTGTACGCGCAGCATAAACTTGATTCTCACAGCACCTGCATGTACGAGAGGTGGGGTTCATGAGTGGCTGGATCTCCTTTTCCCCTAGACATATACCAGCCTGTTGGGTAAGTGTTACATTTGTGGGGGCCCATCCGGGATTGGATTGTCAGGGGCTGTGGAATCGCACAGGCAGCAGAGCGGAGATGGACAGAGTTAAGATTGTTAACTGGTGCGAGTTGGAAGATGTACCAGTGCAGTATGCCTGTGTAGTGAGCGGAGTGGATTTTCGAGTTTCGGGAGACACATTAGTGCGGGGGTTAAGTTTGGTAAAAGGTATTGGGCGGGTAGAATTGGTAGCTAGACGGTGTGGTAAAGAGGTGGAGTCTAGCTGGGTGTTGGTTCGTACAAGTGCTGACGTCATGATGTTGGAACTGCCAGTGACGGTCAGTGTTCCGGGGGAGGCGGGGCCGTGGGGGCTCCACACCCTCTCCGAGGATGAGGATGACGAGACACCGGAGGAGGAGCTAGAGCTAGAGGTGGCCCCCAGAGAGGTGCCCATCACTAGTAAAGGGGGGTCGGAGGGGGAAGGCGTGACTAGGCCCCGCCCCCCCAGGTAGGGTGGAAGCCTCGGAGCTGGCAGCCGCACTTAACTCCCTGGTGGGAGTGGCCGAGAGGCCACAGCTGAAGCTGGGGGTATTCTCTGGAGCCGAGCCTACCCCGGATGGGGAGGTGGACTATGAGACCTGGATCGAGCATACGTCTTTGATGTTGGAGGAGTAGCCAGGCTCGGAGGAGGAGAAGAGGCGGCAATTGGTGGGAAGTTTGAGGGGTTCGGCAGCCAAAATAGTCCGGGAGTTGAAAGCTGAAAAGCCTGAGGTTTCAGTCGAGGAATGCATAGAAGTTTTGGAGGGAGCGTTTGGGTTGTCAGGAGAACCCTGGCTGCTTTTAGCAGAGTTCCAACGCCTGGAACAACAGAGAGGGGAAAAGCTCTCTGAGTACATGTTTCGGATGGAGGAGATGCTTACGGGGTTGCGGCGCCGGGGGGGGGGGGGGTAGTGAAGGTGCCTGACGTGGCTAGCATGAGGATGAGTCAGATATTCATTGGCTCTCTGGAGGAGGACAAGGTGGAGTGGACTATCCGGCAGGCTTATAGGAAGGCCCCCCCTCCATCCTTCGGGCAATTGATCAGAGAGGTGCGGGAGGAAGCGAGAGCGTTGGGGCGGAAAAGGGGCTCGGGCCACCGGGAGCGATCCACAGGAAGTGGTGGCTGGATGGAGGACTGAAAACCCCCAGGGGAGTAGGGACCCCCCTCTGGAGGGGAAGAACAGGGAAGGTACTCAGTCCCAGGGGCGGCCCGTGCAGTGGATTGGGAGCGGGGACCGTCCTGGGAGAGGAGGGGCAGCGGGCAGCATGTGCTTCAGGCGGGAAGAGGGAAAGAGGGGCATTTCTGTGGGAAAGAGGGGCATTTCAGGCGGGACTGTGGGCGGCCAAGGATGTGCTATAACTGTGGAGAGGAGGGATATTTGTGGTGGGATTGTGAGAGACAAGGAGTCCCGCGGAGGGCAAGCCCCTCTGCGACTAAGAAGGGGGAGGTGTCCGGAAACTTAGGAGAGGCTCAGTGAGGGAACGGACTGGAGCCTCTGGAGGAACACGTTCCCAGAGATCAGCCAGGGGACCACCGGGTGCCCACGCCTCTATTCCGGATGGGCTGGTAGGACCCCGTGCCAGTGTGGGTCTACGGATAGAGGGAGTTTACGCAAAAGCCGTTCTTGATACAGGATCGCAGGTGACCTTATTGTACCGGTCTTTCTACAACAAATATCTAAAGCATTTTGTTTGCCCGTAACCCCGTTTGACGCCCTGCAGATTTGGGGTGTGAGCGAGGGTGACTATCCGTATGATGGGTATCTATCGGTGAGATTGGAGTTCTCGAAGGGCGATGTGGGAGTGTCCGAAACTATTGAGACGTTAGTGTTGGTGTGTCCTGACCCGGTGGAAACCGGTGGTGCTGCCCTCCTGGTGGGGACTAACTCCCCCGTTGTGCGACGGCTCCTGGGAGCTTGTAAGGAGAAAGGGGGGGGGGAACACTTTCTGGAGACCCTCTCGGTGCATCCAGTGTTTCGAGCGGTATTCGAAGAAGGGGTTGCCCCCCAACGGCTGGACCCGGAGTGTAAACGAGGGACGGTGTGGTGTACGCAGGCGAGGCCCAAGGTGATCCGACCCGGGGAGGTAGCACTAGTGATGGGGACCCCCAGATTCCCCGGAATGCCGACGGGCGAAGCCCTGTTAGTAGACGCCCCGACGATCTTGAAGGGGAGACACGATTTCCTGCGGGGGTGCTGGTGAGGCCCGAAGTGCAGAGACCAGGGGTGGTACATGCGAGGCGTATAGCAGTAAGTGTCAGGAACACTACGGCAAGAGAAATCACCTTTAAGAGGGGAATGCCGCTGGCACATCTGTTCCCGGTGACGGTAATGTCTAGCGCACCAGTGAGGACCCCTAACGGGGAAGGATGAGAGCATCGAAGGGAGCTGACCGCTGAAGTCTTTAACTTCGGGGATTCCCCTGTGTTGCCGGAGTGGAAACACAGGCTAGTGGAGAAGATGCTGAAGATGGAAGCTGTTTTTCCTCGGGGCGAGTTTGATGTTGGCTTCTCCAAAAGCACTCGCCACACCATCCGGGTGATGGAGGACACCCCGTACCGAGAGAGATCCCGGCGGTTGTTCCCAGCAGATGTTGAGGATGTGCGGTAGCACTTGTGCAAGTTGAAGGAGGCCGGAATCATAGCTGAGTCCCGAAGTCCTTATGCGTCCCCAATAGTTGTGGCACGGAAGAAGAATGGGAGGGTGCGCATGTGTGTTAACTACAGGACTTTGAATCGGCGAACTATCCCTGATCAATATACTGTCCCGAGGGTCGAGGACGCGTTGGCCTGCCTGAGCGGAGCGAAATGGTTCAGTGTGCTGGACTTGAGGAGTGGGTATTACCAGATCCCGATGAGTGCGGGCGATAAAGAGAAGACAGCTTTTATCTGCCCGCTGGGGTTCTTCCTGTTCGAACGAATGCCCCAAGGCATATCGGGAGCCCCAGCCACCTTCCAGAGGCTCATGGAGAGAACTATGGGGGATATGAATCTGTTAGAGGTGCTGGTGTACCTGGACGATTTGATAGTGTTTTAATCGACTTTGGAGGAACATGAAGAGCGGCTGTTACAGGTATTAAGCTGGCTTAAGGAAGAAGGGTTGAAGCTTTCCCTGGACAAATGCCAGTTCTGCAATTCGTCCGTCAGCTACGTTGGCCATATCATTTCGCAAGAGGGAGTGGCTACTGATCCAACCAAGATAGAGGCAGTGAACACCTGGCTGAGACCCCAGAAAGTGAGCGCTCTGCGCTCATTTTTGGGGTTCTGTAGGTATTACCGGCGATTTGTGAAAGGATACGCCAGAATGTGTCACCCGTTGACTCAGCTGTTGTGTGGCTATCCCCCGGTGGGAAAGAAAAGGAAGGGGGACCTGAGGCAAGAAGATGGAGGATACTGGAGCCCTGTGGAACCTTTCGGCTCGAGATGGGATATTCGATGTGAAGAGGCGTTCCGATCTTTGAAAAGGGCACTGACCCAGGCCCCAGTGTTGGCTTTTGCCGATCCCCAGAAGCCATATGTGCTGCACACGGATGCCAGCCAAAAGGGTCTAGGGGCTGTTCTGTACCAGGAGCATGGCAAAGCATTGAGACCGGTAGCATTTGTCAGCCGAAGCTTGTCGCCATCTGAGAGAAACTATCCCACTCACAAGTTGGAGTTCCTGGCGCTGAAGTGGGCGGTGGTGGACAAGCTGGGGCGATTACCTGTACGGAGCCAAGTTTGAGGTGAGAACGGATAACAATCCTCTCACTTATATTTTGACTTCGGCTAAACTGAATGCCACAGGACATCGGTGGCTGGCGGCCTTGTCGGTATATGATTTCAGCCTGAGGTACCGCCCAGGAAGCAAGAATGTCGATGCGGATGCTTTGTCACCTCGGGAGCCAGGGGAACAAGGAGTGGGAGAGTGTCCCTGTCCCTGGAGTGAAGGCTATGTGTCAGTTTGCTATCACCGTGAAGGCCGAGGGAAGAGAAAGGCTGGAGTGAGCCGTGGACCATTTGGGGGTTTTTGACGACGCCATACCCCTAGCTTACTGTGACCTGACCGCACTGCGGACTAAACAGTTGCCAGAACTGAGTCCGGGGGAAGTGGCAGCTGCTCAGCAAAATGACCCGGGTCTTGGCACTGTGTGGAGAGCGGTAGAGAAGGGGGATGTGGCTTTGGCTGAGAAGGCGAACACCCATCCGTGCCTCTGTTATTGAAGGAGTGGCATCGGTTAAAGTTAAAGAACCAAATCTTGTACTGGTTCACGGCACCTCGGGACCAACCCCGCCGTTGACAACTGGTCCTGCTGGAGAAGTATCGGCAGACTGTACTCCAGGCCTTACATGATGATTCCGGACACTTGGGTGTGGAAAAGACCTATGTCTTACTCAAAGACCGGTTCTACTGGCCCCGGTTGAGGGGGGAGGTCGAAGAATACTGTAGGGCATATGTGTCAAACACAAGGCCCGCGGGCCATATCCGGCCCGCGAGATCATTTTAGATAGATCTATTATTTTAATTATTAATGGCCCAGCGATATGAAGCGCTGATAACACACAAACTACAGATCCCATAATGCAGCGCAACAGCTGCCGATAGGCTACCTGGGAACATTCCCGCGTCAAGCGTCTGTTGCTGTATACAACGCTATTCTGAAGTCAAAGCTAACCCCTAACAATGGCGAAGAGAAAAGTTGATTCTGAAAAAAGAGTCTTTCAAAACCGATGGGTTGCTGAGTATAGTTTGTGAGATAACCACTGATTTAAGAACACAGTTGATTGAAAGAAGCAACCCATTTATTGCATACTCGCTTGCTGTGGATGAAAGTGCTGATATGACGGACACTGCACAGCTGGCTATCTTCATCCGAGGAGTGGACTCCAATTTGTGCGTTACAGAGGAAATATTGAACATTAAATCGATGCACGGGACAACGACAGGAAAAGACATTTTTGAAAATGTATGTCAAAGTGTAACCGACATGAAATTGCCCTGGGACAAACTTATTGGACTTACAACAGATGGAGCACCGGTGATGTGCGGTGAAAAAAGTGGACTCAGTGGGAAGGATGCGGGTAAAGATGCAAGAGGAGAACTGTACTGGTGAGTTAACAACATATCACTGCATCATACGCCAAGAAACGCTGTGTGGTAAAGTACTAAAGATGGAACATGTAATGAGCACTGTAACACAAGCTGTAAACTTTATCCGAACTAAAGGTTTAAATCACCGGCAATTTCAGTCTTTTATGCGGGAAATAGATTCAGAGTTTGCCGATATTCCTTATCATACAGAGGTGCGTTGGCTGAGTCGGGGAAAAGTTCTCAATAGAGTTTTTAAGCTCAACAAGGAAATCTGTCAGTTCATGGACAGTAAAGGAAAAGACTCCACAGTTTTGCGGGATGAAAAGTGGAAATGTGAGTTGGCATTTCTGGCTGACATTACAACACATCTCAGCGTCTTAAACCTTCAGCTCCAGGGACGTGACCGCATGATCACTGACATGTATGATGCAGTGAAGGCATTTCAAGTGAAGCTGCTCTTATGGGAGACACAAATGCACCAGTGCAACTTGCCTCATTTTCCCTGTTGCCAAGTAATGTTGAACCAGGTCGGCGCAATGATGTTCCCAAATACGCACTTTGCTGATAAACTGAGCGCACTTCGCACTGAGTTCGCAAGGCGCTTTGGTGACTTTGAAGCACAAAAAATTAATTTCGAGCTGCTTCGCAACCCATTTGCCGTCGACGTGGAAACTGCACCTGTACAGATTCAGATGGAGCTGATAGAGCTGCAGTGTAATGGGACACTAAAGGCAAAGTACGACACTGCAGGGCCCGTACAGTTTATTCGCACCATTCCTGAAGCAATGCCTCAGCTCCGTCTACATGCGGCTCGAACCTTGTGCATGTTTGGTAGCACATATCTGTGTGAGAAGCTTTTCTCAGTGATGAAGATTAACAAAACATCACACAGGAGTCGTCTCACTGATGAACACCTGCAGTCCATCCTGAGAATCTCCACAACACACAACACAACCTTACACCAAACCTAAACGAACTTATTGCCAAGAAAAGATGGCAAGCATCCAGCTCTGACAAAACGGCATAAGAGCAAAGAAAACTGAGTGTTTTGATTTGTTGTTGTTTTAACTTTTGCTGAAAAGCACAAATTTTATTTATATTTTCAGGGTTTTTTTGCAGCATGCTCATATTTCTAACTTGTATAATACTGACAGGAGATATTTTTATGGAGAGCAAAATATTTAAGTTATTTAAAGTTTTAGTTTATTTTTTCTGGAATAATATTCCTGTCTGTTTTTATTCATATTTATGCTCAAAAAATGTTTAGTTTTAGTGTGTTCAATAAATGTTTATCCTGTTAGGCCCGCGACCTAAAGTGTGCTTTGAGTTTTGGCCCCATGTGCAATTGAGTTCGACACCTCTGCATAGGGGATGCAGTCGTTGCATCCGGAGGAAGACCCTGCCAGCGTCGGCGGCTCCACTGTCGCACTTGCAGAGTGCGGGACCTCTGGACCTGGTATGTATGGATTTTCTGTCGATTGAACCTGACACCAGCAACACCGCGAATGTCTTAGTCATCACCATTCATTACACTCGCTATGCTCAGGCATTTCCCACTAAGGATCAGAAGGCGACGACAGTGGCGAAGGTGTTATGGGAGAAGTATTTTGTTCATTATGGCCTTCCCAGGCGAATCCATAGTGATCAGGGGCGGGACTTTGAGAGCTGCCTTATCTATGAATTACTGACTATGCTTGGGGTTGAGAAATCCAGGACTACCCCTTATCACCCACAGGGTGCTCCTCAGCCAGAGAGTTTCAACAGGACCCTGTTGGATATGCTCGGGACACTGGAGATTGGGCAGAAAAATAAGTGGAGTCGTCATATTGGACAATTGGTTCACTGTTACAATTGTACTGGCAATTATGCTACAGGGTACTCGCCTTATTATCTGATGTTGGGGCGGGAAGCGAGGTTGCCTATTGACTTGTGTTTTGGAGCTGAAGTGGGTGAATTACCCGGGAAGCCCTATCTAAAGTATGTGTCCAATATGAAGAGGGAGTTACAGAGGGTGTACGAGTTGGCCGAGGCGGCGGCTACCAAACAAAATCAGAGGAATAAGATGAGATATGATTAAAAGGTGAAGTTTGCCCAATTATTGCCGGGCAACTGGGTCCATTTACGGAATTTGGGACTCCCTGGTAAGCACAAGTTGGCAGATCGATGGGCCGCCAGCCCCTATGTAATAGAGAGCCAGATGCCGAATCTACCAGTTTACCGGGTGAAACCTGAGGATGGGAATGGGCCTATCAAAGTACTCCGTCAGAATCACCTGCTGCCCCTGGGTCAAGCGGTGCGGGTGGACAAGGAGCCAGAGTGGGAGGTTGTGCCTAGTACAAGGACTCTGCGAGGGCGCGGAGCGAGGGAAGAGGCCGCTGCTGAAGAGCTGGGACGGGTCCTTAACCCGGGAATAGATACCGATTCGGAAGATGATGACTCAAATGAGTGGCCCCTGCTCCCATTCGCTGGCGTTTCAGTACCAGAAGAGGAGGCTCCTGGCCCTTCCCATACTGAGTTGGGCGAGAGGAGGGAAGGTGTTGATGGTCAGATGGAGAGGCAGCCAGCATTGGGGGGGAGAGAGGGTGGAACCCAAGCATGAGCCAGAGGGTTCTCAGGTGAGGGGGGAACCCCGTGAGGGAGGGAGTGAGGATCTGACAGGTAGACCTGGGTGTCCGAGGCAGAGGGTTCGCAGGTGAAGAGGGAGCCCAGTAAGGCGGAAGGGTCGGCAGAAGGGGTACGGAGATCTCAGAGGAGTAGCCGCCCCCCAGAGCAGTTGACATATGTGGTGCCAGGAGAACCGAGTGTGATTTCTACTGCTCTGGGTAGTTATGTCACTGCTTTCTGCACCTGGGTTGGGTTCTGTGTGTTGCAAGAAGCCTTGGGGAACTCTGGTAATGTCATGAGGGCATGACATTTGCTGGTGGGGGGAGAATGTACAATGTATTGTGTATGTTAATCAAAATGGCTTCTTTGGTTTGCTAGAGTAGGAATGCTTTTATGTTTGATAAGTGTTTTCTCTCACAGTTGTTTAGCTTTGGACTTTGTGATATGGGGATTGTGTTCATTTTTTAACCAATGGGGAATGTTATTTTGTCTTGTGAGGCTGGGAGCTTGGGGGTTTCACGGTCTTTTCAGGGGAGGCGGGAAGGAGACGCCAAAGAAGGTGGACGTGCGCTGCACTGCTCGGTGGACCACCGGGGTGGTCCCAGGTGCGAGGACGTGGAGGTCGGAGGAAAGTGACGAGGGGTCGAATGGTTCAATGGTTGAGCTCCAATGATGTGCACTAAACTGACTGAACTTTGATAAGTTGGTGCCTTTTACTTTATTTTCTTTTCCTTCATATATACTGTATTGCATAGTACTCTTTCAGTTTTAGTAAAATCTTTAAAGTGTATTCCATAACGGTATCTGGTGTGAGTTTGATATTGTGTGTGTATGCGCAGCATAAACTTGATTCTCACAGCACCTGCGTGTACGGGAGGTGGGGTTCGTGAGTGGCTGGATCTCCTTTTCCCCTAGACATATACCAGCCTGTTGGGTAAGTGTTACACCCTTGACTCCTCTATCTTTAAGAGTTCTATCTAACTCTTTCTTGAAAGCATCCAGAGAATTGGCCTCCACTGCCTTCTGAAGCAAAGCATTCCATAGATCCACAACTTTCTGTGTGAAAAAGTTTTTCCTGAACTCCATTCTAAATGGCCTACCCCTTATTTTTAAACTGTGACTTCTGGTTCTGGACTCCACCAACATCGGGAACATGTTTCCTGCCTCTAGCGTGTCCAATCCCTTAATAATCTTATATGTTTCAATCAGATCCCCTCTCATCCTTCTAAGTTCCAGTGTATACAAGCCCAGTCGCTCCAATCTTTCAACATATGACAGTCCCACCATTCTGGGAATTAACCTCGTGAATCTAAGCTGCACTCCCTCGATAGCAAGAATGTCCTTCCTCAAATTTGGAGACCAAAACTGAACACAGTACTCCAGGTGTGGTCTCACCAGGGCCCTGTACAACTGCAGAAGGACCTCTTTGCTCCTATACTCAACTTCCCTTGTTATGAAGGCCAACATGCCATTAGCTTTCTTCACTGCCTGCTGTACCTGCATGCTTACTTGCAGGACAAGTAGTGGATAGAGGGATATAGACACATGGGCAATTAGTGGTTAAAGGGATATAGACATGGACAGTTAGTGGATAGAGGGATAGAGACATGGACAGGTAGTGGATAGAGGGATAGAGACACATGGACAGGTAAGGATAGAGGAATATAGACTTGGACAGGTAGTGGATAGAGGGATAGAGACACATGGACAGGTAGGGATAGAGGAATATAGACATGGACAGGTAGTGGATAGAGGGAAAAAGACACATGGACAGGTTGGGATAGAGGAATATAGACTTGGACAGGTAGTGGATAGAGGGATAGAGACGTGGACAGGTTAGTAGATAGAGGGATATAGACATACTAGAATAGAGCTATGACCAGTGGCCAATCCGGACTTCAGAAGATTGGAGAGGAAGGGACTTCAATCAGGTCCATTGCCTGAGGATAAAAGGGAACAGCAGGTCGCAGCAGCACAATAGATCTTTGACCTGTGGCCAATTGGCATTGGGATTGAGTAGTAAGAGCAAATTAAAGGAAGGCAGGATCTTCGTAATTGCTATCATCTGAGTGGACATATTCAGAATGGTAATCTTAAGGCTATACCTCTTTGTGGCTTCAACGAAAAGAGGCTTCAGTTAGAAAAAGCAAAGGAATGAAAAGCTCATGTTTTTTCCTTTCTCCTCTTTATAGGATAGTACAGCTGCCAGGCAGGATAGTGAAATGCTCCTCTTGTGGGATGTGGGAAGGCAGAGAGACCTCCAGTGTCTTTGACGACTCAACTCTGAGAAATGCCATTCAGCTGCAGCTCCTAACAAAATGTGTTAAGGAGCTGGAGCTGGAACTGGACAGACAGACAGACAGACAGGCATACTTTATTGATCCCGAGGGAAATTGGGTTTTGTTACAGTCGCTAACGAAACCCAATTTCCCTTGGGATCAATAAAGTGAGCTCCTAATAATTCAGGAGGCTGAAGGAGTGATAGATAGGACAATAGAGAGGTAGTTACATCCAAGTTGTAGGACACAGAAAACTGGGTGACAGTCATGAATGGAAAAAGGGTTAAGGAACCAGTTCAGATTAACCCTATGGCCACCATCCCCTTCAACAACGGGTATATCACTTTGGATACTGTTGTGGGGGGTGGGGGAGGAATGACCTAACAGAGGAAATTCACACTGGTCAGCTCTCTGGGACTGAGTCTGCTTCTGTGACTCAGAAGGGAAGGGGGAGAAGAGGCACACTGTGGTGATAGGGGTTTTGTTAGGGGAATGGACAGGAGATTCTGTGGGTGAGAACAAGATTCCTGGATGGTATGTTGCCTCCTGGGTGTCAGGGTCCAGAATATCTCAGATCAAGTCCTCAGACTGAGGGTGAATAGCCAGAAGTTGTGTTCCATATAGGTACAAATGACATGGGTAGGACGAATGACGAGATTCTGACAGACAGACAGACGTACTTTATTGATCCTGAGGGAAATTGGGTTTCGTTACAGCTGCGCCAACCAAGAATAGTGAAGAAATATAGCAATATAAAACCATAAATAATTAAATAATAAGTTAATCATGCGAAGTGGGAATAATAAGTTAATCATGCCAAGTGGAAATAATAAGTTAATTATGCCAAGTGGAGTGCATAGGGAGTTCAGGGAGTTAGGTGCTAAGTTAAAGGGCAGGACCTTCAGAGTTGTGATCTCAGGTTTGCTACCCTGCCACCTGCTAGTAAGGCCAGAACGAGGAAGATTTTATAGTTTAATACACAGCTTAGGAATTGGTGTAGTAGGGAGGGCATAAGACTTTTTGATAATTGGCTCTCTTCCAGGGAAGTTGGGTACTGTGCAGAAGGGACTGTGTGCATTTAAGCTGGAGGGGGACTAATATCCTAGTGGGAAGGTTTGTTAATGCTGCATGGTGGGGTTTAAACTAAAGTTGCAGTGGATAGGAACCAGAGTGCCAGAACAGTTAGTGAAGAGGTTGGTGAGGCAGATGTTGGTAAAACCTCAGACAAAGTAAGGAATCAAAAGATTGAGCACAGTGTGACTGGTGTCTTGAGCCAATGCCAGAAATGTCATAGGAAAAGATGAGGATGAGGTGGCTGGTTTGCAAATGGAGGCAATGTGTAATGAGGAGAGGCTGTTGATAGGGCAAGAAGCAGTCAACAGGATGAGTTGCAACATAAAAGGCAAAAGGGATGAATACAGGACTGATGGTGTTGTATCTGAATGTATGCAGTATACAGAATAAGGCAGATGAACTTGCAGTACAGTTGCAGATTGGCAGATATGATGCTGTAGGCATCACTGAATCATGGCTGAAGTATTATAGCTGAGAGCCTAATGTACATGGATACACATTGTATCAAAAGGATAGGCAAGAAGGCAGAGAGGAGGGAGTTGCTCGGTTGATGAAAAATGAAATCAGATCATTTGAAAGGGGTGACATAGGGTTGGAAGGTATGGAATCATTATGGATAGAGTTAAGGAAATGCAAGGATAAAATGACCCTGATGGGATTTGAATGCAAACCTTCAAATAGTAGTAAGGATGTGGTCTACAAATTACAGCGTGAGTTAGAAAATGCATGCTAAAAAGGCAATGTTACAATAGTCTTGGGGAACTTCAATATGCAGTTAGACTGGAAAAATCAGTTGGTGCTGGATTACAGGAGACAGAATTTCTAGCATACCTACAAGATGGCTTTTTAGAGCAGCCCACTAGAGGATCGGCTATTCTGGATTGTGTGTTGTGCAATTAATTGCTCAGAATTGATCAGAGAGCTTAAGGTAAAAGAATCCTTGGGGGCAAATGATCATTATATGATCAAATGCACCCTGCAATTTGAGAAGAGAAGATAAAGTTAGATGTATCAGTATTACAGTGAAGTAAAGAGAATTATAGAGGCATGAGAGAGGAGTTGGCCAGAATTGATTGGAAAGAAAACATTGGCAATGATGACAGCAGAGCAGCAATAGCTGGAATTTCTGGAAGCAATTCGGAAGACACAGGATACATACATCCCAAAGAGGAAGAAATATTCTAAGGGAAAGATGACACAATCATGGCTAACAAGAAAAGACAAACCCAACATAAAAATCAAAGGGAGGGCATATAATAGAGCAAAAATTAGTGGGAAGTTAGAGGATTGGGAAGCTTTTAAAAACCAACAGAATGGACTTCTGGTAAGATGGCGATTGTTTAGCTGCTCCGAACTTTTGTTCCGTTTCGGTCGCTATCTTTGCACTAAATGTCTCCATTTTTTAAACCTTAGTTAGGAATTATTTCGGTATCTCTTACTTGCCTGTGAATATATCTAACTTACAATGTCTAGCAAGAGTTCTAAATCCGGGAGAAAAGAAGCTATGACCCCGTCGGATGAGACGATGGTTGTGCTTGGAAAGCTCCGAGACGAAATCTTAAAGGAATTTAAAACCGCTTTCAAACAGTTAGAAGACAAACTGGATCAGATCAACGATAAAGTGGACAAACATGCTGAACACTTATCTCGCATCGATTCGACTTCTGAAGATTTAGAAAGTCGTGTTCGATACTTGGAGACTCTCTGTTCCAGCTTAGAGGAAAAATCTAACAAACTTCTTTCCAAAATGGTGGATCTCAAAAATCGCAGCAGACACTGCAATATCAGAATTCTGGGATTACCAGAGGCGACTGAAAAGGGATCAACCATGAAGTTTTTCGCCGAGTTTCTCTGTGAGTTATTCGGGAAAGATTTGCTTCCGAAGCCGCCTGAGCTCGAACGGGCACACAGAGTTTACGTTCCCCCCGGAATTCTGGGCTCCCGCCCATGACCAGTAATCTTGTGTTTCCATCAATACCAGGTAAAACACAGTCTGATCGTAGAGGCACGTCACAGGGGGTCGCTTCCTTTCAAGGATACAACCATTCGCTTTGTGGAAGATTTTGCACCCCAGACCTTAAAGATGCACGCTGAGTTTAAAGGCGTAATGAAAGTGCTTTTTGATCGTGGTTTCAAACCTTCCCTTCGTAACCCTGCTGATCTATGAATCAAGCTTAATACTGGGAAATTCAAGTGGTTCAAATCAGCGAAGGAAGCTGAAGCGTTTGTGGCAAGTCTTCCGGCTATCCAGTCATCTTCGGAATCTGATGGGACCTCCTAAAAAGGTGGATAAGTACTCCTCGTAGTAAAATTACTTTCTCTGGACTCGGAATTCACTTGAATCACTCAGACATTATTCATTGAAACTTTAAGGGCTGTTGACAATCTCTCCCGGGATTTGGTGTGTGTGTAATCTATTTTTATTCTTGTATAACTTTACCTACAGAGTTCTACAACTAACTCTAACTTGCTTTGGAGGTTCGAAGTCTTTAGTGAAGGCCTCCCTGTTTGTCGGTTCACAGTTCAACTGCTGATTTATTTTTCCTTTGTTTTAAATATTTATTTATTTTATCTTTTTCTTTTCTTCACCCCTTTTTTCTAATCTCTGAATTTTTTTCTCCCTTCTCTGTAAACAGTTGATAAATACTCGTCTTGAATTTATAATTTTCCCCTTCCTCTTCTTTTTTCTTTTTCCTTCTTACCTTTTTTTTCCCTTTCTCTTACTTTATTCTTCTATAATTTTTCGCGGGTAGGTTAGTTTTGGTTTTCTTCCAATTTTCTCTGTATTAAGTTTTATATTTCTGCAGAAGGTGTTCTAATCTGTAGTTATGTTTTCTAGTGCATAAACTAGTTATTATTTGCTATAGTATTTATACGGAACTGTTGTTAATGACACAGATCTGGAAGTTGTATTTGGGTTAATTTTTTTGGTAGAGCTAGCTACTTGTTTTGGTAGCCGTCTAGTTTTGGGTTGTGCGAGTGGGGTGGATTTTTCAGTTCCAACATCTCCTTATTGCTTATGACATGTTTATATTTTGACCTTACGAATCTATGCTTACATCTCTGCTCCCAGACTGCTATTGTACTGCTTGACTTTTTATATGCCTGCTGCCTTTTATGCATTAGTAATTGATAATGGCTAGTGCACTTAAATTCGTGAGCTGGAATGTAAAGGGATTGAACCACCCTGTTAAAAGGAGGAAGGTATTCTTACATATTAAACAACTCAAAGTTGACATTGCTTTCCTCCAAGAAACTCATATTCGTTGTTTTGATAACTCCCAGCTTCTGTCAAAGTGGGCGGGTCAGCATTTTCATTCATCCTTTGCCGCTAAAGCTAGTGGAGTTTCCATTCTTATTAACTCAAATATTCCTTTTGAACTCCATAATAAAATATCTGATACAAATGGCTGTTTTATTATTGTTTCTGGTAAACTATATAACACTAAAGTTGCACTAGCAAACCTGTATGCCCCCAACTTTGATGATGTTAACTTTTTTGAATGGTTTTTTTCCTCACTACCAGACTTAAACTCATACTCTCTTATACTGGGTGGTGACTTCAACTGTTGGTTGGATCCTAAACTGGACCGATTGTCCTCTGTTACCAGATCACCTACTAAATCTGCCTTAGCTATTCAATCGTTTCTCTCTAATTTTGGTATCTCTGATATATGGCGTTTCCTCCATCCTATGGAGAGAGATTATTCTTTTTTCTCACATGTTCACCATACCTTCACTAGAATTGACTATTTCTTACTCGATAACCAACTTATCCCATTTGCCCACTCTTGTGACTATCAGAGTATACTGATTTCTGACCATGCCCCAATTATCCTCTCTCTGAACTTTCCTGGTCTCCCTCAGAGGAACAAACATTGGCGGTTCGATTCAACTTTATTATCGGATGATGATTTCGTAAAATTTATTAAGGACCAGATAACCTTTTATTTTAACACTAATACATCACCTGAAGTGCCATCCCAGATTGTCTGGGATGCCATGAAAGCATATCTGAGGGGTCAAATAATCTCTTACACAGCAAATCTCAATAGAAGATCCTGTGCAGATCGAGCAGACCTCATTAACCAGATTAAAGATTTGGATCAAATATATGCCCAAACTAAGAACCCTGAATTATACAAGAAGCGCGTTGAACTCCAAACTAAATTTAACCTTCTGTCCATTCAACCTGTCGAACGCCAACTTCTCGAAAGCAAGAGTCGCTTTTACATTCATGGGGATAAGTCTGGTAAATTCCTAGCCAATCAGCTGAGGCGTTCCAAAGCCAAACAACATATTACAAAGATCCGGAAGGAGAACGGAGACTTTACATCGGATCATTTAGAAATTAATGACGCATTTAAAATTTTTTATTCTCGGCTTTATTCCTCTGAATCTCTGAATGACAATATCTCTGTGGATCAATTTTTACAGAATCTGAATATCCCCTCACTTTCATCTGATTTCAAAGCCAAACTCAATGCGCCTATATCACCAGAAGAAATATCTTTTGCAATTTCTGCACTGTCCTCAGGGAAATCTCCTGGACCTGATGGGTTCCCTGTGGAATTTTATAAATCATTCTCTTCACTTCTTTCTCCTCAGTTACTTTCAGTATTATCTGACTCGTTTAATTACGGCAAATTGCCACCCTCTTTCAATGAGGCATCTATTATTCTCCTTTTAAAAAAGGGCAAAGACCCAACAGAGTGTTCCTCGTACAGGCCGATCTCTCTGCTCAATGTTGATGTAAAGATCTTAGCTAAAGTGTTGGCTCATAGATTAGAAACCGTTATTCCCTCCATTATCTCTGATGACCAAACAGGCTTTATTAAAAACCGTCTCCCTTTTTTTAACATTCGGCATCTATTTAATATTTTATACTCAGTTCCAACTGGGACTCCTGAATGTGTTATCTCCCTTGATGCGGAGAAAGCATTTGATCGTATAGAGTGGAACTACCTTTTTGCAGTCTTAGAAAAATTTGACCTCGGCCAAAGTTTCATCTCTTGGATCCAATTGCTGTACCTGTGTCCTACTGCTTCTGTTCTAACTAATTTTCAGAAATCCCAAGTATTTAATCTCAAACGTGGCACCCGTCAGGGATGCCCCTTAAGTCCCTTTCTCTTTGATTTAGCTATAGAACCTCTGGCGATAGCATTTCAAAATTGTCCTGAATTGACCGGGATTTGGAGAGGGGGTGTTGAGCATAAAGTTTCTCTCTATGCTGATGACTTATTACTCTTTCTCTCAAATCCATCTACATCCTTACCTCTAATGTTTTCACTTCTTGACCAGTTTAGCCAGATCTCTGGCTATAAACTCAATTTACATAAGAGTGAACTTTTCCCAATTAATAAAGAAGCACAAGAACTAATATTTCGTGATCTCCCTTTTAAAGTAGTCCATAATCAATTTACTTATCTTGGAATTACAAGTCACAAGGAAGTTTAAAGATCTCTTTCGTGAAAACTTTGTCAATCTTTCATATGCTATAAAACAGAGTCTGGTACAATGGTCACCTCTATCTATGTCCTTGGTAGGTCATATTAATGTTGTTAAAATGTATGTTCTCCCCAAATTTCTATACTTATTTCAATCTATCCCAATTTTTATTCCTAAATCTTTTTTTGACTCCTTAGACTCTATTATTTTGTCATATCTGTGGCAGAATAAGCGCTCTAGAATTAATAAAATCCACCTCCAAAAATCTAAAAAAGAGGGTGGCATGGCTTTACATAACTTTTGCTTATATTACTGGGCAGCTAATATACATTGTGCTGCCTTCTGGTCTTTCTTCCATGGTCAACTCGAGTGCCCTAACTGGGTGGCAATGGAGTTGAGCTCCACTAAAGAATTATCTATATCGGCACTTCTTGGCTCTGCACTCCCTAGCAGTCTGCCCAGATCAATAGCTAATCCTCTTGTTAGACACACTTTGCGTATATGGGCTCAGTTCAGGAAATGCTATGGTTTCCAGGGGTTTCCCGTTTCTAGCCCTGTCGCACATAATCACCTCTTTTTACCTACCACGTACGATTCAGCATTCCATGTTTGGCACAGGAAGGGCATTAGACATTTTGAAGATCTCTTCATTGATAATCGCTTTGCTTCTTTTCAGCAGCTCTCTGTTAAGTTCAACCTGCCTAACGCTCACTTTTTCAGATATCTCCAAATCCGACACTTTACTGCTCCTTTAATTCCTAACTTTCCTGAAATGCCTGCGAAAAATGCTATGGACCTATTTCTTTCCATTAATCCACTAGGTAAAGGTTTAATATCAATTATCCGAGATAAACTAGCAGCCTTACGACGGGCCCCTGTGGATAAAATTTAAATGGCCTGGGAGCAGGATTTAAATATCTCCTTATCCGAGGAGAGCTGGGACTCAGTTCTCAAATCGGTTAACTCAACCTCCCTTTGTGCTCGCCATTGCCTCTTACAGTTTAAGATTGTTCATAGAGCCCATATGTCTAAATCTAAACTATCTCGATTCTACCCTGGCATTAGTCCGCTCTGTGATAAATGCAAGAGGGGCGTGGCCTCTCTCATCCATATGTACTGGTTCTGTCCTAGCTTGGAGAAATTCTGGAAAGATGTCTTCACTACATTATCGGGTATTCTGAATCAGCACCTAGAACCTAACCCCTTAATTGCTCTGTTCGGTTTTTGGGGCGAGACAGATTTATGTCTGGGTCCGACCAAATGCCGAATACTATCCTTTGCCTCTCTCCTGGCGAGACGCTTGATCCTCCTTAGATGGAGAGATGTTGCCCCGCCCACTCATGCGCAATGGCTTAACGACATTATGGCCTGCTTGGACCTCAAAAAAATTCATTATTCAGTTCTTAATTCGGATCTAAAGTTCCATAAGGTCTGGGGACCTTTTATCGAGTACTTTCATAACCTTCCTCTTGACTAGGGTTTTTTTTTTCTTTTTTTTCTTCTTTTCGGTCCCTTGCTTTCAGCTCCCTTTTTTGTTTTTCTGGTAGTAGGCATTATTATCCTCTGTTGCTAAGTGTATTCAAAGTATGGGAGTTTGACTGTCTGGACTTATACTCTTTATACTGTGTGGTGGTTGGTCTGGAGTTGTTTTTTTCTTGTGTTGTGGGGCTTGGGGAGGACACTAAGCTCACTTGTCTTTAATTTAGGTGCTTTTTTGTTAAATTCTCTTCCTTTGTAGCATATTGTTATTGTATGCTTAATCTTGCACTGTATTAATGCTCCTCATTGGGATTTGGGGTTTTTAATTTTGTAAAATGTTTTGAAAAACTAATAAAAAAATTAAATTAAAAAAAACCAACAGAAGGCAACCAAAACTGTCACGAGAAAGGTAAAGGTGGAACATGAAAGTAGGTTAGCCAATAATATTAAAGAGGATACCAAAAGTTTCTTCAGATACATAAAGTGTAAAAGAGAGGTGAGAGTGGCTATCAGACCTTTGGAAAATGATGCTGGAGAGCTAGTAATGGGGGACAATGAAATAGCAGACAAAATAAATAAGTATTTTGCATCAGTGTTCACTGTGGAAGACATTAGCAGTTCCAGGTATTGGGGACATGAAGTGTGTGAAGTTATTACTAGAGAGAAAGTTCTTGGGAAACTTAAAGGTCTGAAGTTAGGTAAGCCACCTGAACCTGATGGTGTACCAGAGTTCCGAAAGAGGTTGTTGAAGAGATCGTGGAGGCATTTGTAATGTTCTTTCAAGAATCACTCGACAACATGCCACACCTAAGTCTGCTTAACAGGCTATGATTGTATGGTATAAGAGATAAGACATAGGAGCAGAATTAGACAATTTTCCCTTCGAGTCCACTCCGCATTTCATCATGGCTGATCCTGGAACCCATTCAACCCCATATACCTGCCCTCTCACCATATCCCTTGATGCCCTGACCAATCAGGAAACTATCAACTTCCACTTTAAATATACCTACAGATTGGCCTTCACCACAGTCTGTGGCAGAGCATTCCACAGATTCTCCACTATTTGGCTAAAACGTTTGCTCCTTATTTCTGTTCTATTCTCCACTATTTGGCTAAAACATTTATTCCTTATTTCTGTTCTAAAAGGTCACCTCTCAATTTTGAGGCTGTGCCCTATAGTTCTAGATACTCCCACTAGAGGATACATCCTCTCCACTTCCACCTTATTTAGACCTTTCAACATTCAGTAGGATTCAATGAGATCCCCATGCATTCTTTTAAACTCCAGTGAGTATAGGCCCAAAGCCACCAAACACTCCTCATATATTAACCCCTTTATTCCTGGAATCATCCTCGTGGACCTCTTCTGGACTCTCCCCAATGACAATATATTCTTTCTGAGATAACGGGCCCAAAACTGTTGACAATACTCCAAGTGTGGCCTGTTATAGGAAAGATACTAACATGGATAAAGCAGAAGCTGATTGGCAGGAGGCAAAGCGTGGGAATAAAGGGAGCCTTTTCTGGCTGGCTGCCAGTGACTAGTGGCTCAGAAGGGTAGGGAAGGAAAGAGGAAGGCAGTAATGATAGGGGACTCTATAGTTAGGGGGTCAGACAGGCAACTCTGTGGACGCAGGAAAGAAACTCAGATGGTAGTTTGTCTCCCAGCTGCCAGGGTCATGGATGTTTTGGATCGAGTCCAAGCTATCCTGCGGTGGGAGGGAGAACAGCCAGAGGTCTGAATTGCTGAACCTCTGGCTAGGATCTTTATGTCCTCGTTGTCCACTGGAATGGTACCGGAGGATTGGAGGGAGGCGAATGTTGTCCCCTTGTTCAAAAAGGGTAGTAGGAATAGTCCAGGTAATTATAGACTAGTGAGCCTCACGTTTGTGGTGGGAAAGCTGTTGGAAAAGATTCTTAGAGATGGGATCTATGGGCATTTAGAGAATCATGGTCTGATCAGGGACAGTCAGCATGGCTTTGTGAAGGGCAGATCATGCCTAACAAGCCTGATAGAGTTCTTTGAGGAGGTGACCAGGCATATAGATGAGGGTAGTGCAGTGGATGTCATCTACATGGATTTTAGTAAGGCATTTGACAAGGTTCCACACGGTAGGCTTATTCAGAATGTCAGAAGGCATGGGATCCAGGGATGTTTGGCCAGGTGGATTCAGAATTGGCTTGCCTGCAGAAGGCAGAGGGTCATGGTGGAGGGAGTACATTCAGATTGGAGGGTTGTGACTAGTGGTGTCCCACAAGGATCTGTTCTGGGACCTCTACTTTTTGTGATTTTTATTAACAACCTGGATGAGGGGGTAGGAGGGTGGGGTGGCAAGTTTGCAGATGACACAAAGGTTGGTGGTGTTGTAGATAGTGTAGAGACATTGATAGGATACAGAAGTGGGCTGAGAAGTGGCAGATGGTTCAACCCGGAGAAGTGTGAGGTGGTACACTTTGGAAGGACAAACTCCAAGGCAGAGTACAAAGTAAATGGCAGGATACTTGGTAGTGTGGAGGAGCAGAGGGATCTGGGGGTACATGTCTCACAGTTGCCTCGCAGGTAGATAGCGTAGTTAAGAAAGCTTATGTGGTGTTAGCTTTCATAAGTCGCGGGATAGAGTTTAAGAGACGTGATGTAATGATGCAGCTCCATAAAACTCTAGTTAGGCCACACTTGGAGTACTGTGTCCAGTTCTGGTCGCCTCACTAGAGGAAGGATGTGGAAGCATTGGAAAGGGTACAGAGGAGATTTACCAGGATGCTGCCTAGTTTAGAGAGTATGGATTATGATCAGAGATTAAGGGAGCTAGGGCTTTACTCTTTGGAGAGAAGGAGGATGAGATGAGACATGATAGAGATATTAAGAGCAATAGATAGAGAGGACAGCCAGCACCTCTTCCCCAGGGCACCACTGTTCAGTACAAGAGGACGTGGCTTTAAGATAAGGGGAGGGAAGTTCAAGAGGGATATTAGAGGAAGGTTTTTCACTCAGAGAATGGTTGGTGCGTGGAATGCACTGCCTGAGTCAGTGGTGGAGGCAGATACACTAGTGAAATTTAAGAGACTACTAGACAGGTATATGGAGGAATTTAAGGTGGGGGGTTATATGGGAGGCAGGGTTTGAGGGTCAGCACAACATTGTGGGCTGAAGGGCCTGTAATGTGCTGTACTATTCTATGTTCTATGTTCTATAGGTCGTGGTACATATTGGTACCAATGACATAGGTAGGAAAAGGGAAGAGGTCCTGAAAAAAGACTACAAAGAGTTAGGAAGGAAGTTGAGAAGCAGGACCGCAAAGGTAGTAATCTTGAGGATTACTGCCTGTGCCACTCGACAGTGAGAATAAGAATAGAATGAGGTGGAGGATAACTGTGTGGCTGAGGGATTGGAGCAGGGGGCAGGGATTTAGATTTCTGGATCATTGGGACCTCTTTTGGAACAGGTGTGACCTATACAAAAAGGACGGGTTGCACTTGAATCCCAAGGGGACCAATATCCCAGTGGGAAGTTTGCTAAGGCAACTGGGGAGAGTTTAAACTAGAATTGTTGGGTGTGGGAACCAAACTGAAGAGACTGGAAAAAGGTTAGCTCACAAATAGAGCAAGCTTGTAGACAGTGCGAGAAGGAGGATTGGCAGGTGATAGAGAAGGGACGTGCTCAGACCAAAGGGTTGAGATGTGTCTATTTTAATGCAAGGAGTGTTGTGAACAGAGCAGATGAGCTTAGAGTGTGGATCAGTACTTGGAGATATGATGTGGTGGCCAGTACAGAGATTTGGATGGCTCAGGGACAGGATTGGTTACTTCAAGTGTCGGGTTTTAGATGTTTCAGAAAGGACAGGGAGGGAGGCAAAAGAGGTGGAGGCATGGCACTGTGGATCAGAGATAATATACACAGCTGTAAAAAAGGTGGACGCCATGGAGGGATTGTCTACGGAGTCTCTGTGGGTGGAGGTTAGGATCAGGAAGGGGGTCAATAACTTTACTGGGCATTTTAAATAGGTCGCTTAATAGTAACAGGGATATCGAGGAGCAGATAGGGAAACAGATTCTGGAAAGGTGTAATAATAACAGAGTTGTCGTGATGAGAGATTTTAATTTCCCAAATATCGATTGGCATCTCCTTAGAGCGAAGGATTTAGATGGGGTGGAGTTTGTTAGGTGTGTTCAGGAAGGTTTCTTGACACAGTATGTAGATAAGCCTACAAGAGGAGAGGCTGTACTTGATTTGGTATTGGGAAATGAACCTGGTCAGGTGTCAGATCTCTCAGTGGGAGAGCATTTTGGAGATAGTGATCATAATTCTATCTCCTTTACAATAGTATTGGAGAGAGGTAGAAACAGACAAGTTTAATTGGAGTAAGGGGAATTATGAGGCTATCAGGCAGGAAATTGGAGGCTTAAATTCAAAACAGATGTTCTCAGGGAAAAGTATGGAAGAAATGTGGCAAATATTTGGGGGATATTTGTGTGGATTTCTATTTAGGTACGTTCCAATGAGATAAGGAAGTTATGGTAGGGTATAGGAAACGTGGTGTACAAATGCTGTAATAAATCTAGTCAAGAAGAAAAGAAAAGCTTACAAAAGGTTCAGAGAATATGTACACAATGCTGGAAGAACTCAGCAGGTCAGGCAGCATCCGTGAGAAAAGAGTAACCAACATTTCGGGCCGAGGCCCTTCATCAGGAATGAAATTCATCATTCCTGATGAAGGGTCTCGGCCTGTAACTTTGGCTACTCTTTTCCCACGGATGCTGCCTGACCTGCTGAGTTCTTCCAGCGTTGTGTACATATTCTTTGATCCACAGAATCTGCAGTTGTATTTTTGTGTTTTAAAAGGTTCAGAGATCTAGGTAATGTTAGAGATCTAGAAGATTATAAGGCTACTAGGAAGGAGCTTAAGAAAAAAATTAGGAGATCCAGGAGGGACCATGAGAAGGCCTTGGCGGGCAGAGTTAAGGAACACCCCAAGGAATTCTACAAGTATGTGAAGAGCAAGAGGATAAGATGTGAAAGAATAGGACCTATCAAGTGTGACAGTGGGAAAGTGTGTATGGAACCGGAGGAAATAGCAGAGGTACTTAATGAATACCTTACTTCGGTATTCACTATGGAAAAGGATCTTGGTGATTGTAGTGATGACTTGCAGCAGACTGAAAAGCTTGAGCATGTAGATATTAAGAAAGAGGATGTGCTGGAGCTTTTAGAAAGCATCAAGTTGGATAAGTCGCCGGGACTGGATGAAATGTTCCCCAGGCTACTGTTGGAGGTGAGGAAGGAGATTTCTGAGCCTCTGGCAATAATCTTTGCATCATCAATGGGGACGGGAGAGGTCCCGGTGGGTTGGAGAGTTGCGGATATTGTTCCTTTATTCAAGAAAGGGAGTAGAGATAGCCCAGGAAATTATAGACCAGTGAGTCTTACCTCAGTGGTTGGTAAGTTGATGGAGAAGATCCTGAGAGGCAGGACTTATGAACATTTGGAGAGGTATAATATGATTAGGAATAGTCAGCATGGTTTTGTCAAGGGCAGGTCACGCTTTATGAGCCTGATTGAATTTTTTGAGGATGTGACTAAACACATTGATGAAGGAAGAGCAGTAGATGTAGTGTAAATGGATTTCAGCAAGGCATTTGATAAGGTACCCCATGTAAGGCTTACTGAGAAAGTAAGGAGGCATGGGATCCAAGGGGACATTGCTTTGTGGATCCAGAACTGGCTTGCCCACAGAAGGCAAAGAATGTTGTTGACAGGATGTATTCTGCATGGAGGTCGGTGACCAGTGGAGTGCCTCAGGGATCTGTTCTGGGACCCTTACTCTTCGTGATTTTTATAAACGACCTGGATGAGGAAGTGGAAGGATGGGTTAGTAAGTCTGCTGATGACACAAAGGTTGGAGGTTTTGTGGAGAGTGTGGCGGACTGTCAGAGATTACAGCGGGATATTGATAGGATGCAAAACTGGGCTGAGCAGTGGCAGATGGAGTTCAACGCAGATAAGTGTGAAGTGTGAGGTGGTTCATTTTGGTAGGTCAAATATGATGGCAGAATATAGTATTAATGGTATGACTCTTGGCAGTGTGGAGGATCAGAGGGATTTTGGGGTCCGAGTCCAAAGGATGCTCAAAGCAGCTGTGCAGATTGACTCTGTGGTTAAGAAGGTGTACGCTGTATTGGTCTTCATCAATTGTGGAATTGAATTTACGAGCCAAGAGGTAATGTTGCAGCTATATAGGACCCTGGTCAGACCCCACTTGGAGTACTGTGCTCAGTTCTGGTCACCTCACTACAATAAGGATGTGGAAGCCATAGAAAGGGTGCAGAGGAGATTTACAAGGATGTTGCCTGGATTGAGGAGCATGCCTTATGAGAATGGGTTGAGTGAACTCGGCCTTTTCTCCTTGGAGCGAAGGAGGATGAGAGGTGACCTGATAGAGGTGTACAAGATGATGAGAGGCATTGATCGTGTGGATAGTCAGAGGCTTTTTCCCAGGGCTGAAATAGTTGACACAAGAAGACACAGGTATAAGGTGCTGGGGAGTAGGTACAGAGGAGATGTGTGGGGTAAGTTTTTTACTCAGAGAGTGGTGAATATGTGGAATGGGCTGCCGGCAACAGTGGTGGAGGTGGATACGATAGGGTCTTTTAAGAGGCTTTTACTTAGGTACATGGAGCTTAGTAAAATAGAGGGCAACAGGTAAGCCTAGTAATTTCTAGGGACATGTTCAGCACAACTTTGTGGGCCAATGGGCCTGTATTGTGCTGTAGGTTTTCTATGTTTCTATGTTTCTAAACAATTAGGCAGATGGACCTAATTTAATCATATAACCATATAACAGTTACAGCACGGAAACAGGCCATCTTGGCCCTTCTAGTCTGTGCCGAACGCTTACTCTCACCTAGTCCCACTGACCAGCACTCAGCCCATAACCCTCCATTCCTTTCCTGTCCATATACCTATCCAATTTTACTTTAAATGACAATATCGAACCTGCCTCTACCACTTCTACTGGAAGCTCGTTCCACACAGCTACCACTCTCTGAGTAAAGAAGTTCCCCTCGTGTTACTCGTAAACTTTTTCCCCTTAACTCTCAACTCATGTCCTCTTGTTTGAATCTCCCCTACTCTCAATGGAAAAAGCCTATCCACATCAACTCTATCTGTTCCCCTCATAATTTTAATTACCTCTATCAAGTTCCCCCTGAACCTTCTACGCTCCAAAGTATAAAGTCCTAACTTGTTCAACCTTTCTCTGTAACTTAGGTGCTGAAACCCAGGTAACAGTCTAGTAAATCTTCTTTGTACTCTATTTTGTTGACATCTTTCCTATAATTCAGTGACCAATACTCCAAATTTGGCTTTGCCAATGCCTTGTACAATTTTAACATCACATCCCAACTCCTATAGTCAATGCTCTGATTTATAAAGGCCAGCATACCAAAAGCTTTCTTCACCACCCAACCCACATGAGATTCCACCTTCAGGGAACTATGCACCATTATTCCTAGATTACTGTATTCTACCACATTCCTCAATGCCCTACCATTTACCATGTATGTCCTATTTTGATTAGTCCTACCAAAATGTAGTACCTCACACTTATCAGCATTGAACTCCATCTGTCATCTTTCAGCCCACTCTTCTATCTGGCCTAAATCTCTCTGCAAGCTTTGAAAACCTACTTCAGTATCCACACCACCACCTATCTTAGTATTATCTGCATACTTACTAATCCAATTTACCACCCCATCATCCAGATCATTAATGTATATGACAAACCACATTGGACCCAGTACAGGTCCCTGAGGCACACCACTAGTCACCGGCCTGCAACCTGACAAACTGTTATCCACCACTACTCTCTAGCATCTCCCATCCAGCCACTGTTGAATCCATTTTACTACTTCAATATTAATACCTAACGATTGCACCTTCCTAACTAACCTTCCATGTGGAACCTTGTCAAAGGCCTTACTGAAGTCCACATGGCCAACATCCACTGCTTTGCCCTCGTCAACTTTCCTAGTAACCTCTTCAAAAAATTCAATAAGATTTGTCAAACATGACCTTCCACACACAAATCCATGTTGACTGTTCCTAATCAGACCCTGTCTATCCAGATAATTATATATACCATCTCTAAGAATACTTTCCATTAATTTATCCACCACTGATGTCAAACTTACAGGCCGATAATTGCTAGGTTTACTCTTAGAACCCTTTTTAAACAATGGAACCACATGAGCAATACGCCAATCCTCTGGCACCATCCCTGTTTCTAATGACATTTGAAATATTTCTGTCAGAGCCCCTGCTATTTCGACATTAACTTCCCTCAAGGTCCTCGGGAATATCCTGTCAGGATCCGGAGATTTATCCACTTTTATATTCTTTAAAAATGCCAGTACTTCCTTCTCTTTAATCATCATAGTTTCCATAACCTCCCTACTTATTTCCTTTACCTTACACAATTCAGTCGTTAGGTATTAATGCTGGAGTAATAAAATGGATTCAACAGTGGCTAGATGGGAGATGCCAGAGAGTAGTGGTGGATAATTGTTTATCAGGATGGAGGCCGGTGACTAGCGGGGTGCCTCAGGGATCTGTTTTGGGCCCAATGTTGTTTGTAATATACATAAATGATCTGGATGATGGGGTGGTAAATTGGATTAGTAAGTATGCCGATGATACTAAGGTAGGAGGTGTTGTGGATAATGAGGAGGGTTTTCAAAGCTTGCAGGGAGATTTATGCCGGTTAGAAGAATGGGCTGAACGTTGGCAGATGGAGTTTAATGCTGAGAAGTGTGAGGTTCTACATTTTGGCAGGAATAATCCAAATAGAACATACAGGGTAAATGGTAGGGCATTGAGGAATGCAGTGGAACAGAGAGATCTAGGAATAACAGTGCATAGTTCCCTGAAGGTGGAGTCTCATGTAGATAGGGTGGTGAAGAAGGCTTTTGGAACGCTGGCCTTTATAAATCAGAGCATTGAGTACAGAAGTTGGGATATAATGTTAAAATTGTACAAGGCATTGGTAAGGCCAAATTTGGAATATTGTGTACAGTTCTGGTCACCGAATTATAGGAAAGATATCAATAAATTAGAGAGAGTGCAGAGACGATTTACTAGGATGTTACCTGGGTTTCAGCACTTAAGTTACAGAGAAAGGTTGAACAAGTTAGGTCTCTATTCATTGGAGCGTAGAAGGTTGAGGTGGGATTTGATCGAGGTATTTAAAATTTTGAGAGGGATAGATAGAGTTGACGTGAATAGGCTGTTTCCATTGAGAGTAGGGGAGATTCAAATGAGAGGACATGATTTGAGAGTTAGGGGGCAAAAGTTTAAGGGAAACACGAGGGGGTATTTCTTTACTCAGAGAGTGATAGCTGTGTGGAATGAGCTTCCTGTAGAAGTAGTAGAGGCCAGTTCAGTTGTGTCATTTAAGGTAAAATTGGATAGGTACATGGACAGGAAAGGAGTGGAGGGTTATGGGCTGAGTGCGGGTAGGTGGGTCTAGGTGAGATTAAGAGTTCGGCACGGACTAGGAGGGCCAGAATGGCCTGTTTCCGTGCTGTGATTGTTATATGGTGATATGGTTAATATCCTTCTCCTTAGTGAATACCAAAGAAAAGCAATTGTTCAAAATCTCCCCCATCTCTTTTGGCTCCACACATAGCTGTCCACTCTGATTCTCTAAGGGACCAATTTATCCCTCATTATCCTTTTGCTATTAATATAACTGTAGAAACCCTTTGGATTTATTTTCACCTTACTTGCCAAAGCAAACTCATATCTTCTTTTAGCTTTTCTAATTTCTTTCTTAACATTCTTTTTATATTCTTTATATTCCTCGAGCACCTCATTTACTCCATGCTGCCTATATTTATTGTAGATACCTGTCTTTTTCCGAACCAAGTTTCGAACATCCCTTGAAAACCTTTCCTTTCAACCTAACAGGAACATAAAAATTCTGTACCCTCAAAATTTCACCTTTAAATGACCTCCATTTCTCTGTTACATTGTCATTATACTTTATTGTCACCAAACAATTGATACTAGAGCGTACATAAGGAGGAATGTAGTGCCAGAGAGATGGCATCTGCCGTTGACCTGTTGCTCCAGTAGGCGAATTGCAAAGCGTCAAGGTTGACCGGTAGGTTATGGTTGATGTGTGCCATAACCAATCGCTCGAAGCACTTCATAGCAATTGATGTTAGAGCCACAGGTCAGTAGACATTCAGGCATGCCACCTTGCTTTTCTTTGGCACCGGGATTATCGTTGCCTTCTTAAAATACGAGGGGATCTTATACTGAAGCAGGGAGCAGTTGAAGATGTCAGCAAACACTCCAGCTAGCTCACTTGCACAGGCCCGGAGAACCCGTCCCGGGACGCCATCTGGGCCCGTCGCCTTCCTTTGATTTATCTTCAGGAAGGCTCTTCTAACGTCTTCCTCGGTGACAATGAATCTTGATGCTACCAGGTCCAGTTCATCCAGAGGGGGCTAGACGCTCCTCTTCTGTTTGAATCTTGCGTAGAATATGTTAAGTTCGTCAGGAAGAGAAGCGCTACAGTTATTGATATTCCCAGCCTTTTCTTTGCATACAGTGATCTCATTTAGACCGTGCCATAGTCTACTGGCATCCCACTGCTTAGCCTGGGCTTCCAACTTGGCTCGATATTGCCTCTTGGAGTCCCTAATGGCTTTCTGGAGTTCACGCCTGGATTCCATGTAGCGACTGGTATCTCCGGACCTAAAAGCCGCAGCTCTAGCCTTCAAAAGTGACTGGACCTCATAATTCATCCAAGGTTTCCAGTTAGGGAATACCCAGATTGTTTTGCGACACACACACACACACACACACACATCCTTCCCATAAAACAAATTGTCCCAGTCCACTCCTTCTAAATCCTTTTGCATCTCCTCAAAGTTAGCCTTTCTCCAATCAAAAATCTCAACCCTGGGTCCAGTCCTATCCTTCTCCATAATGATATTGAAACTAATGGCATTGTGATCACTGGACCCGAAGTGCTCCCCAACACATACCTCCATCACCTGACCTATCTCATTCCCTAACAGGAGATCCAACACTGCCCCTTCTGTAGTTGGTACCTCTATGTATTGCTGCAAAAAACTATCCTGCACACATTTTACAAACTCCAAACCATCCAGCCCTTTTACAGTATGGGCTTCCCAGTCTATGTGTGGAAAATTAAAATCTCCCACAATCACAACCCTGTGCTTACTACAAATATCTGCTATCTCCTTTCAAATTTGCTCCTCCAATTCTCGCTCCCCATTATGTGGTCTATAATACACCCCTATATATGTTACTACAGCTTTCCCATTCCTCAATTCCACCCAAATAGTCTCCCTAGACGAATCCTCTAATCTATCCTGCCAGAGCACCGCTGTAATATTTTCTCTGACACCTTAATTTGGCATAATTGTTGACACAAACGTCACTGCTGAATGGTCTGATGCTTTTTCAAACTCTTGCTATTGTGGGTCTGATTGTACTCCTCAGGATCAGAGCATCCGTGAAACTCGTGTTATGTTTATTTTTTATTGTGCAATTGTTCTTTCCTCAGTCCTGTCAGTACACTGCACATCAGCAACCTTGTTCAGGAATCTTCCAACAAAATCTACTTACTCTCCTGATCTGGTCTGTCACTCTGTGTCCAGGGAGGAGCCAGGAGGAGATATATGACAACCTAATCCTGAACAGAACAGTAATTGTCTGAAAGCTGAAAGGGAGTTTTAAAAAAAAATAGATGTAATAGAATTATTTTCATCATTTGTTGGACCAGTGGTAAATCTCTTTAATTACAGACAATCTCTTCTCATCCTCACCTTCCAGGTTTTAAACAATTTATAATCATAGCAGTGGTGATCAATCCATAATCTTCTGTATTTTTCTCTATTCCCAAAATTCTGAAATTTTTTCCTTACTAAGATATCTCAAAGGTCATGACACAAAGGTCACGTTTTCATAAGTCGCCGGTTAACATCAGGAAAACATGGGGCTACATCTGGTGTTGCTCATGTTCAGATTCAGAAAGTGAAAGAGACAGAAAGGCGGGAGAATGGGGTGTTGGCAGAGTTCGTGGCTCCAGTTTTCTGATTGTATGGGTAGGCTGATAGCAATCACTTCAAAGCCTCATATTCAAGTTGACCAGGAGTGAATTGCATACGACTGACTATTAGCTGATCTTCTGTAGCTGATTGTGAATACAGGGACCAGTTATCAATAGAGATAGGAGTCTCAGGCAGAGGGCAAAATATAGTAAAATGCAACCAAACAGAGAAATTTCAGTGAGTGGTGATTCCTGGTCCCATAAACCTTCAGTAAAGTGAAGTGGTGAGCAGCAAAGTCAGAGCTGTTCAAAGTTCCAAGAGCTTGTACTGGCGCATTCCAGACATAGGAGAGTTCTGAAACCTACAGCACTTGCCAATGGCCCAACATTAAACCTGATAACTTGTAAGGGAAATAAGGTTCACCTATTATCTTCTAGCGTTGTGTCAACATTTCCAAGTAAGTTTCTACAGTGAATGCACAGTGAGGGAGATAGAGTCATCAGGCCCTTTGCCCCACTACATCCATGCTGACCCTTTAGCTCAACTACACCAATCCCACTGGCCTGTATGAGGACCTTTTCCTTCTCACCTATTTAAGTGCCCATCTAACTGCTCCTTAAATGTGATTGTATATGGCTTTGCCATCTCCATTGGCAGCAAGTTCCAGATATCTATCACTCTTGGTGTAAAACAAAACTATCCCCAAATTCTCTTATAAAACCCTTTCCTTTCACTTTAACCTTATGACCTAGGTTTTGATACCCCTATCGTGGGAAAAAAAGGTTATGACTACCTCTCATAATCATATATATCTTATCAGGTCACTCCTCAGCCCCCTTCAGTCCAGGCAAACCAACCCAGCCTATCCAATATCTCCCGGTAACTAAATTCCTTTTAAAATCTGTAAATTTACAAGAAATGTTGCATCACAACAGCCAATATTTTAAAAATGCAAAATGATGCCAGAAAGTTCATTTTGAATAGTTTTCTAGTCAATGATCAGACATCCCATTTCTCAAACTTTTTGTACATTCCAGACTGTGATTTTTTTTTTCAGAATTATTCAACAGTTTCTTTAAGGGAAAGCCCCAAGTACAAAGGGAAAGCCCCCCAACAACAGGCCCTTCAACCCTGATGTTGTACCAAACCATTAAACCAGGAATTACCTGTAGAACATACAACATAGAACTTACAATACTGTAAGTATTGTAACACTGGGCAATTCGGCCCACAATGTTATGTTGAACTTTTAACCCACTTCAAGATCAATCTAACCCTTCCCTCTTACAACAACACACACAAGATGCTGGTAGAACACAGCAGGCTAGGCAGCATCTATAGGGAGAAGCGATGTTGACTTTTCAGGCCGAGACCCTCTACCTCTTACATAGCTTTCTACTTTTCTTTCATCCATGTGCCTATCTATGAGTCTATTAAATATCTCTAATAAAATATCCCGCCTCTTCAACCATCCCTGGCAGTGTGTTCCACCCTGTGTAAAAAAACCTACCTCTGATATTCCCCCCCCCCACACATACTTTCATCTAATCACCTTAAAATTATTCCTTCCCATATTAGCCATTGCTGCTCTGGGAAAAAAGTCATTGACTTTCCACTCTTATCTGTGCTTCTCAGAATCTTATAGACCTCTATTGAGTCACTTCTCATCCTCCTTCACTCCAGAGAAAAAGACCTTACTTGGTCGACCCTCCTCATAGGACATGCTCTCTAATCCAGACAGCATCCTGGTAAATCTCCTCTGCACCCTCTCTAAAGCTTCCACATCCTTCCTATAATGAAGCGACCAGAACTGAATGCAATATTCCAAGTGTAGTCTAACCAGTGTTTTATAGAGCAGCAATATTACCTCACGGCCCTTGAACTCCAAGCCCTCACTAATGAAGTCCAGCTCACCATATGCTGTCTTGACACTCTATTAACTTGTGTGGTAACCAGGGTGCTACACATACAATGTTTCTGCACATCCATTTGCCAATTTTAGAGCCTCTTAAATGCTTCTATCACATCTGCCTCTATCAGCACCCTAGGTAGCACTTACAAGGCACCCACCTAAATGATTTAAAAGAATGTGCCTGTTTGAACTTTCACCTTGTCATCTTAAATGCACATCCTCTACTATTTAGACATTTTTACTGAGTACTCTGTCTACACCTCTCATAATTTTAGAAACTTAGAACATACCTCTGCTGTCTTCACTGCTCCAGAGAAACAACCCAAGTTTCTCCTTATAGCACATACCCTCTAATCCAGGCAGCATCCTGTAAACTTCTGTACCCTCTTCAAATTTGACATCATTATCATCATCAGGTGCCATGCCCAGTTTGAGTTTTGACTGCCACGGCCCACACACTCCTGTTTCGGGTCAAATCAAGATGTACAAACAAGCTGGATGAACTCAGCAGGTTGGGCATCATCCGTTGAAACAAGCAGTCAAAGTTTCGGGCTGAGACCCTTCATCAGGACTGAAGAAGGAAGGGGCAGGGGCCCCATAAAGAAGGTGGGGGGAGGATGGAAAACCAATCAGAGGAAAGATCAAGGGGTGGGGGAGGGGAAGCAGGGAGGGGATAGGCAGGAGAGGTGAAGAAGGAATGTAAGGGGAAAGCACTATGGGTAGTAGAAGAAGGCAGAGTCATGAGAGAGGTGATAGGCAGATAGAAGAGGAGACAGAGTGAAAGTGGGATGGGGGAAGGGAGAGGGAGGGAATTACCGGAAGTTGGAGAATTCGATGTTCATACCAAGGGGCTGGAGACTACCCAGACGGTATATGAGGTGTTGCTCCTCCAACCTGAGTTTGGCCTCATCGTGGCAGTAGAGGAGGCCATGTATGGACATATCCGAATGGGAATGTGAAGCAGAGTTGAAGTGGGTAGCAACCAGGAGATCCTGTCTGTTGTTGCGGACGGATCAGAGGTGCTCGACGAAGCAGTCCCCCAATCTGCGTCGGGTATCACCGATGTAGAGGAGGCCGCACCGGGAGCACCGGATGCAACAGATTACCCCAACAGACTCACAAGTGAAGTGTTGCCTCACCTGGAAGGACTGTTTGGGGCCCTGAATGGTGGTAAGAGAGGATGTGTAGGGACAGGTGTAGCACTTGCGCTTACAGGGATAAGTACCAGGTGGGAGATCTGTGGGGAGGGACGTGTGGACAGGCAGTCACGGAGGGAGCGATCCCTACGAAAAGCAGAGAGGGGTAGAGAGGGAAAGATGTCCTTAGTGGTGGGGTCCTGTTGAAGGTGGCAGAAGTTGCAGAGGATAATATGCTGGATCCGGAGGCTGGTGGGGTGATAGGTGAGGACAAGGGGAACACGGTCCCTGTCGTGGTGACGGGAGGATGGGGTGAGTGCTGAAGTGCGGGAAATGGAGGAGATGTGGGTGAGGGCATCATTGATGATGGCAGAAGGGAAACCATGATTCTTAAATAAAGAAGACATTTGGGATGTCCTGGAACAGAAAGCCTCATCCTGGGAACAGATGTGGCGGAGACGGAGGAACTGAGAATAGGGAATAGAATTTGTTTGTACGTCTTGATTTGACCGCAGCATCTGCAGTATACTTTGTGTTTCCTGTTTCGGGTCAAGTGGATCAATTCATTGGTATTCTTTTCCAGTTCTTTGGCTACTGTCTCTGTCATCATTTGTCTTTGCCTTCCTTTTCCTTTCTTCCCTTCAGTCTTTCCCATGATTACCATGCATTCTAACTTCTCTTTCCTAATCACGTCCAATTAAGTCATGTTGCCTTTTCATGATCTCATACATTATTTCTCTTTTTGTGTTTGCTCTGTTCATGACATCCTCGTTAGATATTCATTTCGTCCATGATATTCTTTGCATCCTCCTCAAAAACCATATATCTGCTGCTTCAATTCGTTTCTTCATGTTACTAGATATTGTCCAACATTCTGAGCCATATAATATAACTGGATAAACATAACATTTCAGTGCTCTGAGGTGGGTTGTCATGCCTAGTTTAATGTTGGGCAGGATACTCTTCATTCTCGTAAAGGTGTCTTTTGCCATCCCTGTTCTTCTTTTGATGTCCATGTTGCACCTGCCATCTGATGTCACCCAGCTTCCTAAGCAGCAAAAGTTCTGTACTTGTTTTATTCTCAGCCTGCAGACGGGATTCTCCTTCTTTTTGGATATCACTATACATTCTGTCTTTTTGCAATTGATAGACCCATTTTTTGCACTTTTTTCAACAACTATATCAATTAAGATTTGTAGTTCTTCCTCCATACTTGCAATTAACACAGTGTCATCCGCATATCTAAAATTATTGATGTTTTCACTGCCAACTTTGATTCCCAAGATGTCTCTTATATTTTGTAATATTGTTTCACTGTACACATTAAACAAATCAGGGGAGAAAACACACCCTTGTCTAATGCCTCGCTCGATTTTCATAAACTGACTCACTTCTCCATCTATTCTCACAGTGGCAGTTTGTTCCCAGTTGATTTCTGATTAGGCGGAGGTCTTTCAAATCTAGATCTGGAGTTTCCTGTAATATTTTGAATAACTTATTGTGCTTCACTTTATCAAATGCTTTTGTATAGGCGATAAAATAAACAAATCTTTTTGCTCTTGAATAGCTGGTTCTGATAGTATCCTTAATATCAATATCGCATTTCTTATACCTTTGTCTTTCACAAAACCACATTGTTCTTTACCTATTTCAGCTTGTATCTTACTTTTAGCTCTTGTCATCGAAGTTCTTAGAAGTATCTTAGTGATATGACTCATTAAACTTATGGTCCTATGAAATCCGCATTCTATTGCTCCAGGTTTCTTAGGAAGAGTGATAAATACTGATTATTTTCATCTCTTCTGGTATTATTCCAGTCTCATAAATGTCTTTGATTAAATCAGTATGTTTTTCAATCCCATAATCTTCAAGGGCGATAATTTGTTATATAAATTCGACATATACTTCCAATATGAAGTGACCATGCAATACTCCATATACAGGTTACGAAAGGTAAGGTACTAATGGTCTTGATGTGTATCAAGATTGATAAATTCCTATGGCCTAAGCAATTCCATCCTCAAACCTTGTGGAAACCTAGGAAAGAAATTTTGGAGACCCTTGCAGAGATATTTGCTATATCTATAGCCAAGGATGGAATTCTAGAAGACTGGAAGATAGCTAGTGTTGTATCATTATTTAAGAAAGACTTTAAAGGCAAGCATTGAAGACTACAGTTTGGTGGATCTGAAATAAGTGGTGGCAAGTTACTAGAGAGGGTTATTTTAGACTGTAAGACATAGGAGCAGAATTAGGTTACTTGGCCCATTGAGACCACTTCATCATTCTACTGTGGCTTATTTATTATACCTCTCAACCCCATTCTCTTGCCTTCTCTCTGTAACCTTATATGCCCTGGCAAATCAAGAACCTATCAACCTCCACTTTAAATATACCCAATGGCTTGGCCTCCACAGCCATCTGTAGCAGTGAATTCCACAGATTCACTACGCTCTGGCTAAAGAAATTCCTCCTTATCTCTGTTCTAAATGGATGCCTCTATTCTGAGGTTATGACCTCTGGTCTTAGACTCACCCATTGTAGGAAATAGACAATAGGTGCAAGAGTAGGCCATTCAGCCCTTTGAGCCAGCACCGCTATTCACTGTGATCATGGCTGATCATCTACAATCAGTACTCCTTTTCTGCCTTCTCCTCATATCCCTTGACTCCGCTATCTTTAAGAGCTCTATCTAACTCTCTCTTGAAAGCATCCAGAGAATTGGCCTCCCCTGCCTTCTGAGGCAGAGCATTCCACAGATCCACAAATCTCTGGGTGAAAAAGTTTTTCCTCAACTCCGTTCTAAATGGCCTACCCCTAATTCTTAAACTATGGCCTCTAGTTCTGGACTCCCACGACATTGGGAACACGTTTCCTGCCTCTAGCGTGTCCAATCCCTTAATAATCTTATATGTTTCAATCAGATCCCCTCTCAGCCTTTTAAATTACAGTGTATACAAGCCCAGTCGCTCCAATCTTTCAACATATGACAGTCCTGCCATCCCAGGAAGTAACCTCGTGAACGTACGCTGCACTCCCTCAATAGCAAGAATGTCCTTCCTCAAATTTGGAGACCAAAACTGCACACAGTACTCCAGGTGTGGTCTCACCAGGGCCCTGTACAACTGCAAAAGGGCCTCTTTGCTCCTATACTCAACTCCCCTTGTTATGAAGGCCTACATGCCATTAGCTTTCTTCACTGCCTGCTGTATCTGCAGGATTACTTTCAGTGACTGATGAACAAGGACACCTAGATCTCATTGTACTTTCCCTTGTCCTAACTTGACACCATTCAGATAGTAATCTACCTTCCTGTTCTTGCCACCAAAGTGGATAACCTCACATTTATCCACATTAAACTTCATCTGCCATGCATCTGCCCACTCACCCAACCTGTCCAAGTCACCTTGCTTTCTCATAACATCCTCCTCACATATCACACTGCCACCCAGCTTTGTGTCATCTGCAAATGATAGATAGATAGATAGATAGATAGATACTTTATTCATCCCCATGGGGAAATTCAACTTTTTTCCAATGTCCCATACACTTGTTGTAGCAAAACTAATTACATACAATACTTAACTCAGTAAAAAATATGATATGCATCTAAATCACTATCTCAAAAAGCATTAATAATAGCTTTTAAAAAGTTCTTAAGTCCTGGCGGTAGAATTGTAAAGCCTAATGGCATTGGGGAGTATTGACCTCTTCATCCTGTCTGAGGAGCATTGCATCGATAGTAACCTGTCACTGAAACTGCTTCTCTGTCTCTGGATGGTGCTAATTTGCTAATGTTACTTTTAATCCCTTCATCTAAATCATTAATGTATATTGTAAATAGCTGCAGTCCCAGCACTGAGCCTTACGGTGCCCCACTAGTCACTGCCTGCCATTCTGAAAAAATCCCTACTCTTTGTTTCCTGTCTGCCAACCAATTTTCTATCCATGTCAGTACCCTACCCCCAATACCATGTGCTCTAATTTTGCCCGCTAATCTCCTATGTGGGACCTTATCAAAGGCTTTCTGAAAGTCCAGGTACACTATATCCACTGGCTCTCCCTGGTCCATTTTCATAGTTACATCCTCAAAAAATTCCAGAAGATTAGTCAAGCATGATTTCCCCTTCATAAATCCATGCTGACTTGGACCGATCCTGTTACTGTTATCCAAATGTACCGCTATTTCATATTTTACAATTGAGTCCAGCATCTTCCCCACCACTGATGTCAGGCTAACTGTTCTATAATTCCCTGTTTTCTTTCTCCCTCCTTTCTTAAAATGTGGGATAACATTAGCTACCCTCCAATCCACAGGAACTGATCCTGAATCTATAGAACATTGGAAAATGATTACAAATGCATCCACGATTTCTAGAGCCACCTCCTTAAGTACCCTGGGATGCAGACCATCAGGCCCTGGGGATTTATCAGCCTTCAGTCCCATCAGCCTACCCAACACCATTTTCTGCCTAATGTGAATTTCCTTCAGTTCCTCTGTTACCCTAGGTCCTCTGGCCACTATTACATCTGGGAGATTGTTTGTGTCTTCCCTAGTGAAGACAGATCCAAAGTACCTGTTCAACTCATCTGTCGTTTCCTTGTTCCCCATAATAAATTCACCCGTTTCTGTCTCCAAGGGCCCAGCTTTGGTCTTAACTAATTTTTTCCTCTTCACATACCTAAAGAAGCTTTTACTATCCTCTTTTATATTCTTGGCTAGCTTACCTTCGTACCTCATCTTTTCTCCCCATATTGCCTTTTTAGTTATCTTCTGTTGCTCTTTAAAAGTTTCCCAATCCTCTGGCTTCCTGTTCATCTTTGCTATGTTATACTTCTCTTTTATTTTTATACTATCCTTGACTTCCCTTGTCAGCCACGGTTGCCCCTTACTCCCCTTAGAATTGTTCTTCCTCTTTGAACTGATCCTGCACCTTCTGTATTATTCCCAGAAATACCTGCCATTGTTGTTCCACTGTCATCCCTGTGAGGGTATCCTTCCAGTCAACTTTGGCCAGTTCTTCCCTCATGGCTCCATAGTCCCCTTTGTTCAACTGTAATACAGACACTTCCGATTTTCCCTTCTCCCTCTCAAATTGTAGATTAAAACTTAACATATTATGGTCACTAACTCCTAATGGCTCCTTTACCTCGAGTTCCCTTATCAAATCCGGTTCATTACACAACACTAGATCCAGAATTTCCTTCTCCCTGGTAGGCTCCAGTACAAACTGCTCTAAGAATCCATCTCGGAGGCACTCCACAAACTCCCTTTCTTGGGGTCCAGTACCAAACTGATTTTCCCAGTCTACCTGCATGTTGAAATCCCCCATAACAACCCTAGCATTACCTTTGCGATACACCAATTTTAACTCTTTTTTCAACTTGCACCCTATATCCAGGCTACTGTTTGGGGGCCTGTAGATAACTCCCATTAGGGTCTTTTTGCCCTTATAATTTCTCCATACAATCCATAGTGACTCTACATTTCCTGATTCTTTGTCACCCCTCGCAAGGGAACGAATTACATTCCTCACCAACAGAGCCACCCCACCCCCTCTGCCCACCTGTCTGTCCTTTCGATAGGCTTGAATATTCATTTCACAGCCCTGGTCCTCTTGCAGCCATGCCTCTGTTATTCCTACAAGATCATACTTGTAAACTTCCAACTGAGCCTCAGGCTCATCCACTTTATTTCTTATACTTAATGCATTCATACATAATACTTTTAATCCATTACTCCCCTCACCTTTCACATCGATTCCTATTGAACTTGGCCATACTCTCCGATCCCTTCCTGAGCTTTCTGCCCCATTAATTGTTGTCTTTCTTAACTTTTCTTATTCTCTCTTTCCCTTTAACTCCATCCTTATATTTCCATCTTCTTCATCCTCTTCACATCCACTCTGTCTAGGCCTTTCAATATTCAATAGGTTTCAGAGATTCCCTCCTTATTCTTCCAAAACTCCAGTGAGAACAAGCTCAGAGCCATCAAATGCTCCTAATACATTAACCCTTTCATTCCCGGAATCATTCTCATGAACCTCCGCTGGATCCTCTCCGATGCCAGCACATCTTTTCTTAGATAAGGAGTTTAAAACTGCTCACAATACTCTGTGCAGTCTGACCAATGCCTTATAAAACCTCACTATTACATCCTTGCTCTTATATTCTAGCCCTCTCAAAATAAATGCTAGCATTGCTTTTGCCTTCCTTACTACTGACTCAACCTGCAAGTTAACCTTTAGGGAATCCTGCAAAGGACTCCCAAGTCCCCTTGCATCTCTGATTTTTGACTGTTCTCCCCATTCAGCCAAAGTGCATGACCATACACTGTGTTCCATCTCCTTTGTCCATTCTCCTAATTTGTTTAGGTCTTACTGCAGACTGCCTGCCCCCTCAACACTATCTGCCCTCCTACTATCTTTGTAAGGTCACAAAGCCATCAATTCTCTCTTCCATATCAATGACATACAGTAGATCTACAGAGTCATAGAAAAGCACAACACAGAAACAGGCTTTTCAATATAACATCCCATCTCCTATACAGTGTTTTGATTTATGAAGGCCAATGTGCCAAATGACCCTATCAACCTGTGATGCCACTTTCAATGAATTATGGACCTGTATTCTTAGATCCCTTTGTTCTACCGTACTCCTCAGTGCCCTATCATTGACTGTGTAAGAACTACATGCCTTATATAAGGCATGTACAACTACATTGTACAAGGCATTGGTAAGGCCGAATTTGGAGTATAGTGTACAGTTCTGGTCACCGAATTATAGGAAAGGTATCAACAAAATAGAGAGAGTACAGAGAAGATTTACTAGAATGTTACCTGGGTTTCAGCACCTAAGTTACAGGGAAAGGTTGAACAAGTTAGGTCTTTATTCTTTGGAGCATAGAAGGTTGAGGGGGGGACTTGATAAAGGTATTTAAAATTATGAGGGGGTTGGATAGAGTTGACATGGATAGGCTTTTTCCATTGAGAGTAGGGGAGATTCAAACAAGAGGACATGAGTTGAGAGTTAGGTGGCAAAAGTTTAAGGGTAACATGAGGGGGAATTTCTTTACTCAGAGAGTGGTAGCTGTGTGGAACGAGCTGCCAGTAGAAGTGGTAGAGGCAGGTTCGGTATTGTCATTTAAAGTAAAATTGGATAGGTATATGGGCAGGAAAGGAATGGAGGGTTATGGGCTGAGTGCGGGCCAGTGGGACTAGGTGAGAGTAAGCGTTCGGCATGGACTAGAAGGGTCGAGATGGCCTGTTTCCGTGCTGTAATTGTTATATGATTATTATATTGATACCTTGCTTAGTCCTACTGAAGTGCAACGCCTTGTACTTGTCTGCATTAAATTCCAGCTGCCATTTTTCAGCCCATTCTTCCAGTTGGTCTAGATCCCATTGCAAGCCATGATAGTCTTCCTCGCTGTCTACTTTACCCCCAATCTTGGTGTCATCTGCAAATTTAACTGATCCGGTTAACTACATTATCATCCATATAGATGACAAACAACAAGGGGCATAGCAGTGATCCCTGAAGAATTCCAATTGTCACAGGCCTCCAGTCAGCCAGGCAGCCATCTACTACCACTCTCTGGCTTCTCCCATAAAGCCAATGTCTAATCCAGTTTACTACCTCATCTTGAATGCTGAGTGACTGAACCTTCTTTGCCAACCTTCTATGCAGAGGCAACATCCATTGCCTTGCCTTCATCAACTTACCTGGTAATTTCATCGAAAAACTGTATAAGGTTGGTTAGACATGACCTACCACTCACAAAATCATGCTGATTAACCTTAATCAGGCCATGTCTATCCAAATGCTCATATACCTGGCCCTTTGGGATACCTTCCCATTACTGATGTCAGACTCACCAACCTATGTTATCCTGGTTTATTTTTAGAACCTTTCTTAAACAGCAGAACAACATTGGGTATCCTCCTATGTACTGGTACCTTATCTGATACTGAAGATGATTTAAATAACTCTGCTAGAGCCCCAGCAGTTTCTGCATTTGTCCCTTGCAGGGTCCAAGGGAATACCTTGTCAAGCCTTGGGGATTTATCCACCTTAATCTGCCTTCTGTAATCTTTCTCCTCTATAATCTGTATAGGGTCCATGAAGTTGATTCCACTTTGCCTTACTTCTATGGACTCTGTGTCCATCTCCTGGGTAAATACAGATGCAAATATCAATTTAAGATCTCCCCCATCTTTTTTGGCTCCATTCATGGATTAATGTCATGATCTTCCAGAGGACCAACTTCATCCCTTGCAATCCTTTTGCTCTTACCATATCTATAGAATCCCTTAGGATTCTCCTTCACCTTGCCTGCTAGGACAATTTAATGCTTTTGTTTTAGCCCTCCTGATTTCCTTCTTAAGTGTTTTCTTGCATTTCTTATACTCCATAAGCATTTCATTTGGTCCTACCTGCCTATACCGGTAATGCACCTCCTTTATTTTCTTAACCACTGCCTCAATACCTTTTGAAAGCCAAAGCTCCCTGCACCTGTTATGTTTACCTTTTGCATTTACTTTTTTTTATTCTGACAAGCTTCGTACTCTCAAAAATTCACTTTTGAAGGTCTCCCACTTACCAAGTATATCTTTGCCAATTAACAGCCTGCCGCAATCCACACTTGTCAGATCCTTTCTAATTCTATCTAAATTGGCCTTTCTCCAATTTAAAATCTCAATTTGCAGACCAGACCTAACTTTTTGCATATTTAAATGTCTATCACCTGCCCTGTCTCATTCTCTAATAGCAAATCAAGTATCACATTCTGTTCTATGTACTTCTATGTACTGATTAAGAAAACTTCCCTGAACACATTTGACAAGCTCTATCCCATCTAGTCCTTTTACAGTATGAATGTCCCAGTCAGTGCTGTGCAAAAGTCTGAGGCATGTGTAAAAAATTTCTACAAAGCAAAGGTGCTTTCAAAAATAATGAAATGAAAAGTTTCTAATTATCAAAAAATTACTATAAAGAGCAGTAAACAGTAAAAATGATCAAATCAATATTTGGTGTGACCACCCTTTGCCTTTAAAACTGCATCAATTCTCTTAGGTATACTGTCATGCAGTTTTATAAGAAAATCAGCTGCTAGGTTTTTCCAAGCATCTTGGAGAACTTTCAACAGTTCTTCTGCAAAGTTTTGGCTGTCTCACTTACTTCTGTCTCTGCAGGTAATTCCAGACAACCTCAATGATGTTGAGATAAGGGCTCCATGGAGTCTAGACCATCTGAGACCATATCCAAAATCTAGGGTGCCTAAAAACATTTCACAGTACTATATCATGTGAAAGGAAATGGTCCCAACAAAATGGTCCCTGCAGAACACCACTAGTCACCAGCAGCCAATGAGATAAAGCCCTCTTTTTCCCATTCTTTGCCTCCTGCCAGTCAAATAATGTTCCATCCATGTTAGTGCCTTTCTTGTAATACTATGTGTACTTATCTTATTAAGCAACCTCATGTGCAGTACCTTGTCAAAAGCTTTTTGAAAATCCAAGTAAAAAACATCCACTGATACTCCTTTGTCAATCTTGCCTGTTATTTCCTCAAAGAATTCCAACAGATTTGTTATATAAGTTTTCCCCTTAAAGAAACCATGCTGACCTTGGCCTATTTTATCATGTGCCTCCAAGTACCCTGAAACCTCATCCATTATAATCGACTCGAACATCTTCCCAACTCAAAAAGCTGAAAGAACTAAGGGTACATAAGTCACCCAGAACAGATGAACTGCATGTTAATGTTCTGAAAGAGGTAGCATTACAGATTGTGGAGGCATTAACAATGATCTTTCAAAAATCATTGGACTCAGGCGTGGTGCTGGAGGACTGGAAAACTACAGATGTCACTCCACTCTTTAAGAAAGGAGGAAGGCAGAGAAAAGGAAATTATAGACCAGTTAGCCTGACTTCAGTGGTTGGAAAGATATTGGAGTCAATTGTTAAGGATGATGTTACAGAGTACTTGGTGACACAGGACAACACAGGACAAAGTCAGCATGGTTTCTTCAAGGAAAATCTTGCCTGACAAACCTGTTGGAATTCTTTGAGGAGATTATGTCATGGTTCCGGTTGGCCGTTCCCCTTTAACACTTCTTTTTCCTTAATTTGCCCCAATTTCAGTCAATTGCTGCTAGTTACCCAATTACCATACATCTGGCTTTCATCAGAGACTGGAAAATAAATACGATGGCGACTGTATCACAGGTTGCCAGTTCGTTGGTCAATTCTCGTGTGATACTTCGTTCCCTGTTCCGGTTAGAACCGGTAGTTCTAAGTTCCGCTCTAGTTTCTAGAGAGTCCCTGTGAATCCCGTCACCTTGTCAAGATCCCTCTGGTTTCCTGCTCTACGTTCAGGTCTATGCCAGCCTCCCCAACTGAGCCAACGTGCCATGTCTTGTACTTGGGTTCTCCTCCGTCGCCCCCATGTAACGGATTACAAGTAGGATAGATAAAGAGGATGCAGTGGATGTTGTATATTTAGACTTTCAGAAGGCCTTTGACAATGTGCCACACATGAGGCTGTTTACCAAGTTAAGAGCCCATGGTATTACAGGAAAATTACCAACGTGGTTAGAGCATTGGCTGATTGGTAGGAGGCAGCAAGTGAGAATAAAAGGATCCTTTTCTGGTTGGCTGGTAGTGACTAGTGGTGTTCCGCAGGGTTCAGTGTTGGGATTGCTTCTTTTTATGCTGTATATCAAAGACTTATATGATGGAATAGGTGGGTTTTTTGCAAGTTTGCAGGTGATATGAATATCCGTGGAATGTCAGGTAGTGTTAAGGAAACAGGAAAGCTGCAGAAGGACTTGGACATAAAGAGAAGGGATATAATACTGAGGCTTTATAAAACACTGTGAGACCTCACCTTGAGTATTGTGTACAGTTTTGGGCTCCTCATCTTAGAAGAGATGTGCTGGCATTGGAGAGGGTTCATAAGAGGTTCACAAGGATGATTCCAGGAATGAAAGGGTTATCATACGAGGAACGTTTGACAGCTCTGGGTCTATACTTGTTGGAATTGAGAAGGATGGGGGAATCTCATTGAAATCGTTCAAATATTGAAAGGACTAGACAGAGTTGATGTGGAAAAATGTTTCCCATGGTGGGAGAGTCTAGGGCAAGAGGGCACAGCTTCAGGATAGAAGGGCGTCCATTCAAAACAGAGATGCGGAGAAATTTCTTTAGCCAGAGGGCGGTGAATTTGTGGAATTTGTTGCCACATACAGCTGTGGAAGCCAGGTTGTTGGGTGTATTTAAGGCAGAGATTGATAGGTTCTTGACTGGACATGGCATCAAAGGTTACAGGGAGATGGCTGGAAAATGGGGTTAAGGAGAAGAAAAAAAGGATCAGCCATGATTAAATGGCAGAGCAGACTCGATGGACCAAATGGCCTAATTCTACTCCTATGTCTTAAGGTTTTATGATTCCAGGAATGAAAGGCTTGTCATACAAGAGACAATTGATGGCTCTGGGTCTGTACTTGCTGGAATTTAGAAGGATGGGGGGGGGGGGGATCTCATTGAATCCTTTCGAATGTTGAAAAGCTTAGACAGAGTAGGTGTGAAAAGGATGTTTCCCAGGGTGGGTGAGTCCAGAACAAGAGGGCACAGCTTCAGAATAGAGGAGCATCCATTTAAAACAAAGATGTGGAGAAATATTCTTTAGACAGAGGGTTGTGAATTTGTTACTACAGGCAGCTGTGGAGGGCAGGTCATTGGGTGTATTTAAGGCAGAGATTGATAGGTTCTTGATTGGCCATGGCATCAAAGGTTACGAGTAGAAGGCTGGTGAGTGGGATTGAAGAGGACCAAAATAGGATCAGCCATGACTGAATGGTGGAGCAGACTCAATGGGCCAAATGGCCTAATTCTGCTTCTATGCCTTATGGTCTTATGATAATACTGAGGAATTGAAATTTGCTGACCCTTTCCACCTCTGATCCCCAAATGAGGACTGGCTGTTTGACCTCTGGTTTCCTCCTGAAATCAATAATCAGCCCTTTGGTTTTGCTGATGTTGAGCAAAAGGTTGTTGTTGTGGTACAACTCAGCCATATTTTCAATCTCCGTCCTACATGCTGATTTGACCCCACCTTTATAGTACAGGAACAGGCCTTTTGGGGCAAAACATAATTAGTAAATTGGTTTATTACTGAGGTACAATGATAAACTTCTTTCCCAAACTATTGATACTGATCAGTTCATAGCAACAGAGCTTTGAGGTAGCACAAGGGAAAACAATAAAAGAACACAGAATAGACTGTAACAGGGAAAGTGCAGTACAGGTAGACAATAAGGTAGATTGTGAGGTCCAGGTCCATTTTATTGCACTAGGGAATAGTACAACAAGTTTTCTGATAATTTAACAGAAACTGTCCTTGAGCATATATGCCTTCAGGTGTTTGCATCTTCTGCCTGATGGTAGGGAGGAGTCAATGCACAAAGGCGATGTGCTATTTAACAGCAAGTGATTGTCTCGGATGTTTTTCTTGTGATTGCAAGGTCCTGTTGGACATTGGTAATGTAGAATACTGCAACTCCGGCTTTAGTGAGACTGGAGGCAGGGGAGTTGCATGGCCTCAGTTGTAGCATGGACTAGGCTGCATGCCGTGGGTACGCTGTTCCAGCTACCCAGGAGGGAAGATCCCAGAGGCAGTGTGGTGTGGCATCCATTCTGTTCCTGATATTGGACCACATGATTTTCTGTCATCAGGTTTCTGAATGAATGATAAACCCATGAACACTACCTCAGTGTTTTTTTCTCTCTTTTGCACTATTTATTTTTTCTCTACCTCCTATTGGAATTTATAGTTTTTATTATGTATTGCAATGTACAGCTGCCACAAAACAGCCAATTTTACCACATATACCAATGATAACAAACCTGATTCTGATTCAAATTTATGGGTTGGGTGACGTCTTTGATTTTGCTGGCTGGTTTATCAATTGCAACTTTGGAAGGCTGTTGCTGGGACTTGAAGACCTGAGTTATAGGGAAAGGTTGTATACATTGGGACTTTAGTCCCTGGAGTGCAAGAGAATAAGGTAAGAGTTTATGGAGATATGCAAAATTATGAGGGGTGTAGATAAGGTAAATGCTGGCAGGCTTCTCCCCCTCAGTTTGGTGAGACTAGAGGTCATAAATTTAAGGTGAAAGGTGAAATGTGTAAGGAGAATCTGAATAGGATAATTTGGTAGATGAATGTTTTGCTGAAGAATTGGTGCAGGTGGCAAGCTTTCTGATTTTAGATCATTGGGATCTCTTCTGTGGAAGTTATGACAGGTAGAAAAGCAATAGGTTACACTTGTGCTCGAGCTTCAGAAGTAGAGGAAGTCATGAAGTTATCTATTGTGTCAGTGTGGGTAGAAGTCAGAAAGAGGAAGGGACCAATCACTCTATTGGAAATATTCTATAGGCTCTGCTGTGTCTATACAACTATATATTGTTACGAATGAGGAGCAACTCTGATGGGCAGAAGGGTGCAAAGTCGCCCCCCCCCCTTTTTGAGAATCGCAAAATCGCTGCAATTTCGGGTCTGATACCAAGGAAATGAGAGAGAGAGACAATGCAGAGATACACAAAAGTGGAATGTCTCCTCCTAACAAAAGCGGAACGGAACCACTGATTACTGCTATTGTCTCTTGGAGAAGGAATTGTGTATTGAGTACTGTTCTATCCATTGAAACCCCTCAGGGGACAACCAGAGTGGTCTGGTTGATGGGTTGCATCATCCCAACCTGATTGACAGCCGAGACCCCGTGAGTGGGGATAAAAGTATGGTCTGGGGAAACACCCCTCAGACGTACCAGGAGAGACGCTACGAGACCAGTGGGGGCTTGTGTGTATGTCCATCCTTGCCTGGGTGATGAGTCCACCACGGAAGAATGGTCTAGCTAAAGGACGGAGGGGTCATACATGAATGGCCACAACAACAACACATCGACGGATCAAGATCGTAAAAGGAAAGTCAGCAAGCCAATAGCTGTTACTGCTTTCTCTCTCTCTCTCTCTCTCTCTCTCTCTCTCTCTCTCTCTCTCTCTCTCCAACAATTGCAACACAGCGAGCAACAACTACCGCAACCTGCATGAACTGAACTGAACTTTATATTTCCATCGGACAATTCATTATCCCCTAGACAATGATAGAGCTTATTTCTCATTGATTATTATTATACCTGCACTTTTAGGTTTAGTATTGATGATGTATATTATCTGTATATTTGCATTGATATTATTTTTGTGTATTTTTACTAATAAATACTGTTAAAAATAGTATCACCAGACTCCAACGGATACTCCTATCTTTGCTGGTAAGATACCCAGTGACGGGGCTCGTAACAATATAAAATAAATAAAGGCATGTACTTGGAGGTGATGTTAACTTGTGTATTCACTTTGCAGAGAGAACAAATTAAGATGCATGCATAAATTACCTGTCAATAATCAGTGCGAAGGGGAGTCATTGCACTAAAAGAAATAGATCCACACATTACATTTCTTCCTCCCTTTAGAATAATGTAAAATAGAATTGTATATGTAATAAAACATTCAACTTCCCCTTAACAGACTATATCCAAATAAGCATGCTCTTACAACAACAGTATTTTCTTGATTTATCTCTTTTTAAATAACAGTCCATATTTAACTTCACTATACTAAAGATCCAGCTCTGTTTCTTTCAGGATAGTGCCTCTGGACCTGTGGAGTGGCATCAGGTTTGGTTGGTGACAACTTTCTCTATTGCAGGTGTCACGTTGTCACTGTTGCTGACGTGATCATCACTGAGAGGTATGTCAAATGGATGCAATCTTATTGGATGCAATCAACTCAGGTGTGTTACTCAGTTGTGAATCCAGTATCTGGTCCATATGATATCTCCAATATCCACTATGTACATCAGTGGTCCACTTTTTTTGTTATCTTATCAGGTGTCCACTTGTCCTCTTGGTAATCACACATTAAGACTTCCGTCCAATCTCAATACTCCTTGCTGATTCAGAGTTCCAATGCACAAAAAGGAAGATGTTCACCTTGTGCTGTAAAGAAATGCCTTCCTTGTCCATAGCTTTAATGGACTTCTTGAAAGCTTGAATAATATTAGGAATAGTCAGCATAGCTTTGTCAAAGGCAAGTCATGCCTTACGAGCCTAATTGAATTTTTTGAGGATGTGACTAAACACATTGATGAAGGTAGAGCAGTAGATGTAGTGTATATGGATTTCAGCAAGGCATTTGGAAACAGAAACATAGAAACCTACAGCACAATACAGGCCCTTCGGCCCACAAACCCCATGCACAGTTTATTGAGAAAGTAAGGAGGCATGGGATCCAAGGAGAACTTGCTGTGTGGATCCAGAATAAGCCAATAAGCTCACAGATGGTAAAGAGTGGTTGTAGATGGATCATGTTCTGCATGGAGTCGGTGACCAGTGATGTGCCTCAGGAATCTGTTCTGGGACCCCTTTGGTATTGGGAAATGAACCTGGTCAGGGTGTCAAAACTCTCAGTGGGAGAGCATTTTGGAGATAGTGATCATAATTCTATCTCCTTTACAATAGCATTGGAGAGAGATAGGAACAGACAAGTTAGAAAAGCATTTAATTTGAATGAGGAGAATTATGAGGCTATCAGGCAGGAAATTGGAAGCTTAAATTGGGAACAGATGTTCTCAGGGAAAAGTACGGAAGAAAATGTTCAGGGGATATTTGTGTGGAGTTCTACATAGGTACATTCCAATGAGACAGGGAAGTTATGGTAGGGTACAGGAACAGTGGTGTACAAAGGCTGTAATAAATCTAGTCAAGAAGAAAAGCTTACAAAAGGTTCAGAGAGCTAGGTAATGTTAGAGGTCTAGAAGATTATAAGGCTAACAGGAAGGAGCTTAAAAAGGAAATTAGGAGATCCAGTAGGGGTCATGAGAAGACCTTGGTGGGCAGGATTAAGGAAAACCCCAAGGCATTCTACAAGTACATGAAGAGCAAGAGGATAAGACATGAGAGAATAGGACCTATCAAGTGTGACAGTTGGAAAGTGTGTATGGAACCGGAGGAAATAGCAGAGGTACTTAATGAATATTTTACTTCAGTATTCACTATGGAAAGGATCTTGGTGATTGTAGTGCTGATTTGCAGCAGACTGAAAAGCTTGAGCAAGTAGATATTAAGAAAGAGAATGTGCTGGAGCTTTTGGAAAGCATCAAGTTGGCTAAGTTGACTGGACCGGATGAGATGTACCCCAGGCTACTGTGGGAGGTGAGGGAGGAGATTGCTGAGCCTCTGGCGATGATCTTTGAATCATCAATGGGGATGGGAGAGGTTCTGGAGGATTGGGGGGTTGCAGATGTTGTTCCTTTATTCAAGAAAGGTAGTAGAGATAGCCCAGGAAATTATAGACCAGTGAGTCTTATTTCAGTGGTTGGTAAGTTGATGGAGAAGATCCTGAGGGGCAAGATTTATGAACATTTGGAGTGGTATAATATGATTAGGAGTAGTCAGCATAGCTTTGTCAAGGACAGGTCATGCTTGATTGAATTTTTTGAGGATATGACTAAACACATTGATGAAGGAAGAACAGTAGATGTAATGTATATGGATTTCAGCGTGGCGTTTGATAAGTTACCCCATGCCAGGCTTATTGAGAAAGTAAGTAGTCATGGGATCCAAGGGGACATTGCTTTGTGGATCCAGAACTGGCTTGCCCACAGAAGGCAAAGAGTGGTTGTAGACGGGTCATATTCTGTATGGAGGTCAGTGACCAGTGGTGTGCCTCAGGGATCTGTTCTGGGACTCTTACTCTTTGTGATTTTTATAAATGACCTGGATAAGGAAGTGAAGGGATGGGTTAGTAAGTTTGATGATGACACAAGGTTGATGATGACAAGGTTGGAGGTGTTGTGGATAGTTAGAGGGCTGTCAGAGGCAACAGCGGGACATTGATAGGATGCAAAACTGGGCTGAGAAGTGACAGATGGAGTTCAACCCAGATAAGTGTGAAGTGGTTCATTTTGGTAGGCCACTTCCAAGATGGTGGCACGACGCAGCTTGCAGCGGCCTCTCCGGAGTTGATATCTGTTATTTGTTATGCAGGGTGCCGTGTACAATCCTAATCTGATGGAAAACGGACATGGGAGCATGGAGGAACATCTGGAAATCTCCAGGAAAGCCTTCTTCATTGCTGCTGCCGTTGTGAGGTCCGGGGCTCTGCTGAGAAAAACAGGCTCCCAGTCCTCGGGGTCATGTTGGCGGGGACGTCTTAATGCGCTTGGCAGAGGATGGTGCTCGGAGAGGCTGTGCCGGAGAGGGTGGTCGGAGGCTCAGAGGTTCGACGGACTTGGAGTCCGCTGCGGTTGGGGCGCTTTCACTGTGAGCTGCGTCTGCAAGGCTGGGTCCGACGGAGCTTTCATTGTGTGCTGCATCCGGCGGTGCCTTGGAAGTCCATAGCGGGGGTATTCCCTTCTGCCGCCTGCATGGGATGACGAGTCTATCGGGGCCCTGAGGACTTGGGGAAACTGTGTGGTGGTTTCTTTCAAACTTATAGTCTTTTAACATCTTTGGACTATTTTTTACTGTGCCCATGGTCTGTTTTTTTTATCAATTATGGTATTGTTTGCACTGTTGTAACTATATGTTAATGATAACTATATGTAACTATGTGGTTTTATGTAGGTCTTGTAGCTTTAGTTTTTGGTTTGTTGGGTGGTAGAGTTGGTCTCCTGACTTGGTGTGTCTGGGTAGTCTTGTTTTGTCTGATGAGTTTGGAGCTCCTTTCTGGGGAACGCACTAAGACAGTAGCACGATATTAATATGCAGCAGCCTCTCCAGACTCTGGATTGGGGATTGCCAAACGTTATGTGGATTTTCTGGTGTAGTCTGTTTTGTCATGTGCTTTTGTGATATCATTCTGGAGGAACATTGTCTCATTTTTTAACTGCATTGCCTTTGTGGTTTCTAAATGACAATAAACTGAAACTCAATTCAATTCAATTCAAATATGATAGCAGAATATAGTATTAATGGTAAGACACTTGGCGCTATGGAAGATCAGAGGGATCTTGCGGTCTGAGTCTATAGGACGCTCAAAGCAGCTGCGCAGGTTGACTCTGTGGTTAAGAAGGCATACGGTGTATTGGCTTTCATTAACCGTGGAATTGAATTTAGGAGCCGAGAGGTAGTGTTGCAGCTATATAAGACCCTGGTCAGACCCCACTTGGAGTACTGTGCTCAGTTCTGGTCATCTCACTACAGTAAGGATGTGGAAGCCATAGAAAGGGTGCAGAGGAGATTTACAAGTATGTTGCCTGGATTGGGGAGCATGCCTTATGAGAATAGGTTGAGTGAATTCGGCCTTTTCTCCTTGGAGCAACGGAGGATGAGAGGTGACCTGATAGAGGTGTATAAGATGATGAGAGGCATTGATCATGTGGATAGTCAGAGGCTTTTCCCCAGGGCTGTAATGGTTGCCACAAGAGGACACAGGTTTATGGTGCTGGGGAGTAAGTACAGAGGAGATGTCAGGGGTACGTTTTTATTCAGAGAGTGGAGAGTGCATGGAATGGGCTGTTGGCAACATGGTGGAGGCGGAAATGATAGAGTCTTTTAAGAGACTTTTGGATAGGTACATGGAGCTTAGAAATACAGAGGGCTATAGGTAAGCCTAGTAATTTCTAAGGTAAGTACATGTTTGGCACAACTTTGTGGGCCGAAGGGCCTGTATTGTGCTGTAGGTTTTCTATGTTTCTATGTTTCACGGGAAGGATGCGCAAACTCCTTAGAAATGACGTTTGGATTTAACTCTATACTCTACCTTCTAGTTTGACTTTGCAAGGTGAATCACTTCAACTTTTCTGGATTAAATTCCATTTGCCACTCTCAGCCCAGCTCTGTAATTTATTAATGTCCCATTGTTATCTACAACAGCCTTCTACACTATCCATCACTTCACCAACATTAATGTCATCTCGAGATTTACTAATTCACCCTTCCACTTCCACATGCAAGACATTTATAAAAATCACAAAGAGCAGGGGTGCCAGAATAGATCCTTGTGGAACACCACTGGTCACTGACCTCCAGGTAGGATACATCTTCATCATTCTGTGCCATGTCATATGACATAGGTGATCATTGTGACCATGATAGTTCTTGGCAAATTTTTACGTAAGTGGCTTTCCATTGTCTTCTTCTCTACAGAGATTGTCTGCCTGGTATCAGTGGTCACATAAACAGGATTTGCGATATGCAGCACCTGCACATGTGGCCATCCACCACCTGCTCCCATGGCTTCATGTGACCCTGATCAGGGGGCTAATTACTTGCTACACCTTGCCCAAGGGTGATCTGGAGACTAGCAGAGGGAAGGGACTCCTTAAAACTCCTTTGGTAGAGATGTCTCTTCACCCCGTTGCACAAGGCAGCATGCATTTCATCTATTGCTACCCTGGCCAATTCCAAAGCCTTGCTGCTAAGTTTCCATGGATCCAATGCCTCCTGACATTCTGAATGAGCCTATCATGGGGAACTTTTTAAAATGTCTTACTAAGATCCATTTACACCACATTCAGAGCTCTACCTTGGTTGATTTGTTTTGTCACCTCCTTGCAAAATTCTATTAGCTGTGTGAGGCACAGCCTGCCTCTCCTGATTGTCTCTAATAAGTCTTTGCATCTCCAAATGTTTGTACATTCTCTTCCTAACAAACTTTCCCAGTAAGAGGAAAAGCTAAAGTCAGATGTATCAGTATTACAGTGGAGTAAAGGGAATTACAGAGGCATGAGAGAAGAGTTGGCCAGAATTGATTAGGAAAGAACACTGGCAGGGATGACGGCAGAGCAGCAATAGCTAATATCTCGAGAAGCAATTCAGAAGGCACAGGATATATATATATATATATATATATATATATATATATATATCCCAAGGAGGAAGAAGTCCTCTAAAAGAAAGATGACACAACTATGGCTAACAAGAGAGGTCAAAGCAACATAAAAGCCAAAGAGAGGGCATATAATAGAGTAAAAATGAGTGCAAAGTTAGAGGATTGGGAAGCTTTTAAAAACCAACGGAAGGTAACCAAAAAGTCATTAAGAAGGAATATGAAAGAAAGCTAGCCAATAATATTAAAGAGGATACAAGAAGTTTCTACAGATACATAAAGTGTAAAAGAGAGGCAAGAGTGGATATCGGACCACTGGAAAATGATGCTGGAGAGGTGATAATGGAGGACATGAAAATGGTGGATAAATTGAATGATATTTTGCAATATTTTTCATTGTGGAAGACATTAGCAGTATGGTGAAAGTTCCAGGTGATGGGGCATGAAGTATGTGAAGTTACCATTACTAGAGAGAAGGTACTTTGATAACTTAAAGGTCTGAAGGTAGATAAGCCACCTGGAGCAGGTGGTGCACACCCCAGGGTTCTGAATGAGAAGGCTGAAGAGATTATGGTGGGAATAGTAATGATCTTTCAAGAATCACTATATTCTAGAATGGTTCCAAAAGGCTGGAAAATGTAAATAACATTCTTCAAGAGGGGAGAGGGGCAGCAAAAGAAAGGAAACTGTAGGCCTGTTAGTCTGACCTCTGTGGTTGGGAAGATGGTGGAGTCAATTATTAAGGATGAGGTCTCAGGGTACTTGGAGGCACAGGATAAAATAGGCTGTACTCAGCATGGAGTTGATATTGAACCACTGGAAAATGATACTGGAGAGGTAGTAATAGGGGACAAAGAAATGGCAGATGAACTTAATGGATACTTTGCATCTATCTTCACTGTGGAAGACACTAGCAGTGTGCCAGATGTCTGTGAGTGTCAGGGAGCAGGTGTGAGTATCATTGCTATTACAAAGGAAAAAAGTACTAGGCAAACTGAAAGGTCCTAAGGTAGATAAGTCATCTGGACCATTTGGACTACATTCCAGAATCCTGAGAGAGGTTGCTGAAGAGATAACAGATGCATTGGTCATAATCTTTCAAGAATCACTTGAATTTGGCAAGGTCCCAGAGGACTGGAAGATTGCAAATGTGACTCCTCTATTTAAGAAGTGAAGAAGGCAAAAGAAACAAAATTATAAGACCATAAGACATAAGAGCAGAATTTGGCCATTCCACCCATAGAGTCTGCTTCACCATTTCATCATTACAGACCATCATTCCATCATTCCACCATTATAGGCCAGTTAGCCTAACCTCAGTAGCTGGGAAAGTGTTGGAGCCTATTATTAAGGATGAGGTTTTGGGGTACTTGGAGACTAATGATAAAATAAGTCAAAGTCAACATGGTTTCTGTGAAGGGAAATCTTGCCTGACAAATCTGTTAGAGTGCTTTGTGGAAGTAACAAGCAGGCTGGACAAAGGAGAGGCAGTGGATGTCAATTACTTGTATTTTCAGAAGATGTTTGATAAGGTGCCACACATAAGGCTGCTTAACAAGATAAATCCTGTAGTGGTACAGGAAAGATACTGGCATGGACAGAGGAATGGCTGACAGGCAGGAGGCAGCGAGTGGGAATAAAAGGGGCCTTTTCTGGTGGCTACCTGTGACTAGTGGTATTCCTCGGGTCAATATTGGGACTGCTACTTTTCACATTGTTTGTCAGTGATTTGGATAATAGAATTGTTGGCTTGGAGGCAAAGTTTGTGGATGATACAAAGATAGGTGGAGGGGTAGGCTATGTCAAGGAAGCCATGCGATTGCAACAGGACTTAAATGAATTGGAAGAATGGGCAAAAAAGTGGCAGATGGAATACAGTGTTAGGAAATATAACAGAAATCTACAGCACATTGCAGGCCCTTCGGCCCACAATGTTGTGCCAACCATGTAACCTACTCTAGAAACTGCCTAGAATTTCCCTACAGCATAGCCCTCTATTTTTCTAAGCTCCATGTATCTAAGAGTCTCTTAAAAGACCCTATTGTATGCGTCTCTACCACCTTCACTGGCAGGGCATTCTGACATCCCCTTTGTACCTACTTCCAAGCACCTTAAAACTATGATCCCTCATGTTAGCCATTTGAGCCCTGGGAAAAAAGCCTATGGCTATCCACACGACCAATGCCTCTCATCATCATATACACCTCTATCAGGTCACCTTTCATCCTCCATTGCTCCAAGGAGAAAAAGCCAAATTCACTCAGCTTGTTCTCAGAAGTTGTTCTCCAATCCGGGCAACATGCTTGTAAATCTCCTGTGCACTCTTTCTATAGTATCCACATCCTACCTATAGTGAGGTGACCGGAACCAAACACAGTACTCCAAGTGGGGCCTGACCAATGTTTTATATAGCTGTAACATTACCCCCCAGCTCTTGAACTCAATCCCACAGTTGATGAAGGCCAACACATCATACGCCTTCTTAACAACACTGTCAACCTGCACAACAGCTTTCAGTGTCCTATGGACACGGACCTCAAGATCTCTCTGATCCTCTACACTGCTAAGAGTCTTACCAAAATGAACCACCTCACACTCATCTGGAATAAACTCCATCTGCAACTTGATAATTCATTTTGGTAAAAGGAACAGTAGTGCGGGCTATTATCTAAATGGGAAGAAGGTTCAAGCAACAGTGTTGCAGAAGGACTTAGGACACCTCATGCAAGACTCCCAGAGGGTTAACTTACAGGTTGAGTCTGTGGTAAAGAAGGCAGATGCAATGTTGGCATTTATTTCAAGGCAAATAGAATATAAAAGCAATGAGATAATGCTGAGTATTTATATGATACTAGTCAGGTTGCACTAGTTTTGGGCCCTATCTCTTAGAAAGGATGTGTTGTCATTGGAGAGAGTCTAGAGGAGATTTTCAAGGATGATTCCAGGAATGAAGGGGTATGAGGAGCATTTGGTAGCTTTGGGCCTGTACTCATTGGAATTTAGAAGAATGTGGGGAATCTCATTGAAACCTACTGAATGTTGAAAGGACTAAATAGGGTGGATGTGGAGAGGATGTTTCCTATGGAGCGGAACAGCCTCAAAATTCAGGTGCGACCTTTTAATACGGAGGTAAGGAGGAATTTATTTAGCTATAGAGTAGTGAATCTGTGAAATGCTCTGCCACAAACTGGTTGAGGCCAAGTCCATGGGTATATTTAAGGTGGAAGTTGATCCATTTCTGATCAGTCAGGACATCAAAGGATATTGCAAGAAGGCAGGTACATGGGGTTGAGTGGGATCCAGGATCAACCATGATGGAATGCCAGAGCAGATTCGATGGGCTGAATGGCCTAATTATATTCCTATGTCTTATGGTCTTATGATTTCCTCAAGGGAAAATGTTGCCTGACAAATTTGTTGGAATTCTTTGAAGAATAGACAAAGAATCGTTTGATATTATGTACTTGGATTTTCAGAAAGACTTTTACAAGGTGCCACACATGAGGCTATTTAACAAGCTACCATTCCATGGTATTACAGGGAAGATTCTAGCATGGATAAAGCAGTGGCTGTTTGGCAGGAGGCAAAAACTGGGAATAAAGGGAACCTTTTCTGGTTGGCTGCTGGTGGCTAGTGGTGTTCCACTGAGGTCTGTATTGGAGTGATTCTTTTTACATTCTATGTCAATATATATGTGGAGAAGGTTAGTGTTAGCATTACCAAATGGCCTCATTCTGTTCCTATATCTTACGGTCTCGATTTTCCCACCAGTGATATAAGATTCGTTGATCTATAATTCCCAGAATTATCTCTATTAGCCTTCTGGAGCAATGGAACAATATTTGCCATCCTCTAATTCTCTTATACTACTCCTGTAGGCTGTGAGGCAGTGAATCATCATCAACACCCCCACAATCTCTTTCCTTGCTTCCTGTTGTAACTTAGGGTATATTATGTCCAGCCCCAAGGACTTACCTATCCTAATGTTTTTCATAAGCTCTAACACTAGCTCTTTCTTAATTTTAATATGCACCAACAAGTTTATAAAACTCTAGGGAGGCTGCATCTGGGACATTGCATTGAGCTCTGGGACCATTATAAGAAGGACATGGAGGCTTTGGAGAGGGTGCAGAAGAAGTTTACCAGGATGCTGTCTGGGTTAGAGGGTATATGGTGTAAGGAGAGATTGGACAAACTTCGGAGAAGGCTGGAAGGCTGAAGGGAGATCCGATAGAGGTTTATAAGATTATCATCTTCTTTTTCTTATCGTGTTCATGGACAGTCTATACATGGCCCAGCCAGAACTGGACGCATTTTGTGTAAGATCTGCAACAGTACAGGGTTCCTCTAGCGATGGGCATTGCAGGAGATGTTGCATAGTTTGTGGCTCAGTTCCACATTCACAAGTTGTCGGGCTGGTTGTATATCCCCATTTGCTTAGTGCCACCTTTGAACGACCTACACCAACCCTAAGTCTGTTAAGGCAATTCCAGGTTGCCCAGTTGCAGTTAGCTCCTGGGGGAACGCTTTCATCCCGTAGAGGCTGTTTGGGGGTTGTTTGAGACTGGCGAGCCAGTTTTTCCTCAAGGCAATGCGGGCTTCAGATGGAGTTGATTGTAATGGAACAACACTGTTCATGAAGCTCTTCCTTGACTTTAGGCGGCTGGGTGTGGGTGTGTGACCACGTAGAGGGTGCCTCTCATCGGATGTTTGACAGAGTCGTTCTTTCTTGCTGGCTACCGTTCTTCTTATATCAGGGGGAGCGATAACCCGCCAGGATATATAGGCTGTTGGTGTTTGTTGGTTTTAAACAACCTGTGATAAGTCGGCAGCTTGCATTCAGAGCAGCATCCATCTTCGTAGCACGAGTAGATCTTTCCCATGCAGGGCAGGCGTATTCGGCAGTGGAATAGCAAAGAGCAAGTGCACTGGCTCGCAATGTTTTCGATTTTGCTCCCCATTTTGTATAAGATTATGAGAGGTATCGATGGAGTAGACAGACACTTTATTTTTTCCCAGGGTTGAAATATCTAATGCCAGGGGAAATGCATTTGAGGCATTAGCCCAAAATGATGTGCAGGGCAAGTTTTTGTTCAGAGATTGGTGAGAGTCTTGAATGTACTGCCTAGGTTTATGGCAGAGGCAAATAAAATAGAGGCGTCCAATAGGCTCTTTATGAATGCATAGGAAATGGAAAGATGTAGACATAATGTAGGCAGAAGTCACTGGGTTGGTTGGGTTTTTGATTCAATTAGTTCCGCATAAGATCACGGACTGAAAGGCCTGTCCCTGTTCTGCACTCTTCTAAGTTCTATGTTCTTTTTATCGATGACGAATAAAATACTTGTCTTTGTCTGTCCCTGTCTAATCTTCCTGGATTCAGCCCCTGGCGCTCGTTCGGTGCATCCTCACCAATACGTTTCGATATTTACCCAATAGGTTAAAGTCAATGATTCGGTCTCCTCCCCTTGATCCCGTCACTTCATGATGTAAAGCTGTTATCGAACAGACAGGATGTTACTTGGTTTACCGATTCTCGGGCAGACTGTTTAAGAAATCCCAAGTCCGACACTGAGTGGAAAGGTGAGAGAATTCAGTGAATATTGGAAATAAGTGGAGATGCAGCCCGTTAGAAGCGGGTAGACGCGGTGGGGGGGGGGGGGGGCTAGTCGCTGTTATTGCTCGCCGTGATTTGAATGGGAACCATGAACGTCGTTGGCAGTTTACACCATCACCCCGCCGTGCATGAGGGCTTTCCATTCGCCCCAAGTAGCCGTTGCCAACAAGACCATCCGTTTTTGCAGAGCTGGTTCCTAAATCAGGGAGTTTTGTCCCCCGATTACTCCAGCCAGCCTTCCTGCAGCCCCGATCGCAGTGTTAACGGAGTGTTCCCCGATCCCGCCCGACAAGCACCAGGACTCCGCAGAGGAGCAGCCGTCCCAAAAAAGGAGCGGCGCCGTACAGAGAGCATCAACAGCGCCTTCGCCGAGCTGCGGGACTGCATTCCCAACGTCCCGGCCGACACTAAACTATCCAAGATTAAAACGCTTCGGTTGGCGACGAGTTACATTGCTTATCTCATGGATACTTTGGCAAAAGACAGTCAGGTCGGGGAGACGGAGGCTTTCAAAGCGGATCTGAAGAAAATGGACAGTAGAGAAAGTAAACGCAAACGAGAGACGGTAAGGACTCGGAACACAGAAACGGCTGTTGTTATTGATGTGGTTAGTTGCGCTTGGATGTTGATGCTATTAACAAAAGTTTCGAATAGTACGTTTAGCGATATTAACTGAAATATTTCGCATCGAATGCACGTGTTTGGAGTAAGGTTATAATCAACTTTGGCAGTTGAATGAATTCGCGGACACAAACTCCAGGGTTTGTTTGACACCCAGTGGTCTGAACCACGCTCCGCAGCGGATCATCAACTGTCCGGCAAATTAAGATGGAAAAGGCCCAACGGGACGGAACCGACAGAGGTTCCACCACAGAACCAGCATCCCGACCACAACTAAGGGCAATGGGGAAAAACTAAATGCGTCTCCGGCGCTCCATATAATTAATGGGAATCGAAGGAAGTTGGGATTAATAATCGTATACAGTTTCTAGACCTTTACACAACAAAACTTTAATTTTACACATCCAGTAAAAACGACGAGATCCACCTTTGCCCAGTTTTCAATAAGCCGCAAACAAGTGAACTGAAACCCATTCTGCATAATTGGATAAAATGAGCCTCACCAATCCGAATTATTTTCGGAAACTAATGCGTTGTTTGTTTAACTCTGTCACCTCACTGTTTTGCAGGTTGTTGAAGGAAAACTTTAATCACTAATGAAGAACTGATCCCAATTACTATAAAACTATCATTTTAACTCATTTTAAAATCCGAGTTCGATGCGAATTAATAGCGTAAAAATTAGTAGCTAGAGAAAGCTAGTTGATTGTTCCACAAAATGTTGAACGAACTTTCGCCGAATCTCTCATTGAGCTCTATTATTCTCTTATTTCTCTGATTGCCATTCAAATATTTGCCATTCAGCAGCAAAGCCACGGTCACAGAAAGATATTTCAGGTTGGCTACATCGAAAATTAATCTTTAATACCCATGAGCCGCTTCCGACTTTCATTCTAACTTTGCAAGAACTGCATTATTTTATTCCTCTCCCATAACACCATAAGACATAGGAACAGAATTAGGCTATTGGACCCAGAGTGTCTACTCCACAATTCCATCATGGCTGATTTATTATCCCGGTCATCCCTCTCCTCATAACATTTGACAACCTGGCTAATCAACAACCTATCAACCTTCACTTTAAATATACCCAACGACTTGGCCTCCACAGCCGTCTGGACAATGATTGACCTCTCTCTGGCTAAAGAAATTGCTCCTCATTTCTGTTCTAAATGGACGTCCCTCTATTCTGAGGCTGTGCCCTCTGAGTTTAGACTTACCCACTGTAGGAAACATCCTCCCACATCGACTCTATCCAGACCTTTCCGTACTCTATAGGTTTGAATGAGATTCCCCCACCGCTCCCCGTTTAGCACAGGCCGAGAACCATTAAACGGTCCTCATATGTTAAACCTTTCGTTCCCGGAATCATTCTCGTAAACTTCCTCTGGATTCTCTCCGATGCCAGCACAACTTTTTCTTAGATAAGGGACCCTAAACTGCTCTTAGTATTCCAAGTACTGTCCGACCTCAGCATTACATGCTTGCTTTTATATCCCAACCCTCTCGAAATGAATGTTAACATTGTATTTACCTTCCGTACCACCGACTCAACCTGCAAGCTAACCTTTAGGGAATTCTGCACAACAGATCCCAAGTAGTCCCTTTGCATTAGAGATTTTTGAATTTTTTTATTCCTTTAGAAAATAGTCTTCTCCTTTATTCCTCCTACCAAAGTGCATGACCATTCCCATCGGGTGCATCGTTGCTACGAAAATAAGTATTGCACATACCCGGTTTTCGCTCGCGCCGATAAAAAAAAACTTTGTTTTCTTTAAACCAGAACGAAACAATGAGCGCACCCAAAAGCAGCAGCAACAAGAAACTGAAGGGGAGAACGGGGTGGCCACAACAAGTCTGGGCCCTCGAACTCTGCCAGTGAAGCAGCGAGTAATGTTGCACCAGAGCCCGGCATTGCCCGAACTGAGCAGCGAATCAAAGTGCAATGTGAAGTATGTTACAAAGAATATGAAAAGAGAAATTATCCTTTTTAATCTATTTTCGAAAGTCTCTGAAAGTTGCACATTACTCATTGAAGGAAGCTCAAATGAGTTGGATAACCCTTCAAGAAATGTTCGTCGGGATCAGGAATTCTGCCAGGCGAGGGATTTAACATCGGCACAAATACGGAGATTTCATTTGGTTTCGAAACTTTTAGTGAAACAGGGAACTGCATTTTCTTCTGGGCTGCCAACTTTATTGATGTGCGATTGGAACCTATACGAATAAATTATCTATTTATAATCCTCTGCATTTGTAAACAGACTACACGTTAGTGTCCCGGACGCTTTGAGTTGGCGCTCCATTCTTTCAAGATTGTAGTTTTGCTCAGGGCCCGCAGAGTTACATTGTCAGCAGGAGTCGCTCTTTCATTTTGGATCCCGGTCTATCGAGTTGCGTGCAGAAAAGAATGCTTGGTGTACGAGGCTATCATCGACCTCACACTTCCCATTGCCCATCGGTCCGTGCAGCAGAATTGATGGACCAAGATGTGAAGAGCGCATGATTCTGCCTCTGTCACACTTTGGTTAATAAATAAGCTGTTTGCGGAGCTCCGCTCGTTCTCATTATTCTACATAGACAGGGGTTTCTTTCGGGCCTGGCCCACAACTCCTGATCGTTGGGGAGTTCACGGTCTGTCTAGAAGACAAGCAAAACATGGATTCCGGTGGTTGGAGAGGAGTGTCACTTAAAATGCGAAATGTTTTTGTTTCAGTTTATCATTGAACTCTAATCAGATATGATCTTATCCCCACTGTCTCTACAGAGTCTATATATAATTTTCATAGTAGAACCTATTGTAGTAATATTGTCCCACTGACATCATAGCACCCCATTGGCACTGAAGTATGATGGTCACACTGAATTTTCCAGTACATTAATTCTCAAATGTAAAAAACGTTCTTGAATCGATGCGCCTAATACAAGAAGTTGGATTGATTTGGCCAGTTACTAAATATTTGTCAAATGTCGACCGAGAAGCAACGGTAAGTGACTGGGACACGGTTCTACCATTCAAAGTTTTAGCTTATTCAATCAATGTCGATCTCTCGTGAATGCATTAACTTCAAGAACCTGACATCGCCAAGCTTTTGAATTATTATAGTATTTATGCATCATATAAAATAAATTAAAATAAACAAATGTAATAAATTGTAATAAATATGTTAATATTATGATCGAATCGCCAAATTAATTTCTGGTTTCACTTCAAGATCTGGAACCGGGATCTTGTTACAAATGCATCTCCCTAATTTTGAGTGTGGGTACACAGCACAGAGTGATCCATTTATGCAGACAAGCCCATGGACAGAGATAATCTGCCCGGCAACTCAGAATTGGTATAATTATCATTGCTGCTGATATTTTTATTAATAAAAGGGCAGCATAAACTAGAGGGAAGAACACTCACAAAATGCTGGAGAAACTCAGCAAGACAGGTACCGTCTGAAGAATCTTTTGTGTTTATAAACTAGATGGAAAGTTTCGTTTTAAGAGTGGCAAAGTGACACACTGTTAAATACTTCATTTCTCAAATACTGTAAATATATCATTTAAACAACACACACAAAATGCAGGTGGAACACAGCAGGCCAGGCAGCATCTATAAGGAGAAGCACTGTCGACGTTCCAGGCCGAGACCCTTCGTCGGGACTAACTGAAAGGAAAGATAGTAAGAGATTTGAAAGTAGTGGGGGGAGGGGGAAATGCGAAGTGATAGGAGAAGACTGGAGGGGGGTGGGATGAAGCTAAGAGCTGGAAAGGTGATTGGCGAAAGTGATACAGAGCTGGAAAGTGAAAGGAGCATGGGACGGGAGGCCTCGGGAGAAAGAAGGTGGGGGGGGGGGAGCACCAGAGGGAGATGGAGAACAGGCAGGGTGATGGGCAGAGAGAGAGAAAAAAACAACTAAATATGTCAGGGATGGGGTAAGAAGGGGAGAAGGGGCATTAATGGAAGTTAGAGAAGTCAATGTTCATGCCATCAGGATGGAGGCTACCTAGCCAGTATATAAGGTGTTGTTCCTCCAACCTGAGTTTGGATTCATTTTGACAGTAGAGGAGGCCATGGATAGACATATCAGAATGGGAATGGGACGTGGAATTAAAATGTGTGGCCACTGGTCTATGATTTCCTGGGTTATCTCTACTCCCTTTCTTGAATAAGGGAACAACATCTGCAACCCTCCAGTCCTCCAGAAATTCTCCTGTCCCCATTGATGATGCAAATATCTTTGCCAGAGACTCAGCATTCTCCTCCCTTGGCTCCCACAGTATATACTGGGGTATATCTTGTCTGGTCCCAGAGACTTATCCAACTTGATTCTTTCAAAAAGTTCCAGCATATCCTCTTTCTTAATGACTATATGTTCAAGATTTTCAATCGGCTGTCAGTCATCGCTACAATCGCCAAGGTCCTTTTCTGCAGTGAATACTGAAGCAAAGTATTCATTAAGTACCTCTGCCATCTCCTCCAGTTCCATGCACACTTTTCCACTGTCACACTTGATTAGTCCTATTCCCTCATATCTTATCCTCTTGCTCTTCACATACTTCAATCTGTGGAGATTTTCCACATATCCTTTAGTGAATATGTTTTTTATTTTAAATCTAATTCAAAAGTAGCAGTTAATTTACAAAAAATACTTACAAATTTCTACTGTACTCTGCATTGGTACTTGTTTATTATTTTATTTCTGAAGGGCCTGTCTTTTTATTTGACCTGAAAATAAAAAGATCTAAAAACTAAAGTTTTTCTAAAGTTGTTCTGAAAAGGGCTTATTTCCCTAGTGCAGTGGGGGGGGGGGGGAAAGAAGAGGACTTCAGTAGTAAGTTAAAGGGAGGGGCCTCCAGGGTTGTGATCTCAGGGTTTCTACCTCTGCTAGTCAAGCTAGAACTAGGAAGATTACAGAATACAGTTTAATAATGGCTAAGGAGTTGTTGTAGGAGGGAGGGTATAAGATTCTTGGGCTCTCTTTCAGTGAAGGGTGAGACCTTCACAGAAAGGACTGTTTACATCTGACCTAGAGAGGGATGAATATCCCAGTGGGAAGGTTCATTAATGCTGCACGGTGCAGCTTTAAACTAGAGTTGCAGGGGGATGGGAACAAGAGTGCCAGAACAGTTGGTGGAGAGGTTGTGTAAGCAGATGTTGGTAAGACTTCAAAAAAGATTAGGAATCAAAAGGTGCAACTAGTGTCCTAGAACATAGAACATAAAACATAGAAATCTACAGTGCATTCAGGCCCTTTGGCTCTCAATGTTGTGACAACTATGTAACCTACTTTAGAAACTGCCTAGAATTACGTTACCATGGAGCACTCTATTTTTCTAAGCTTCATGTACGTAAGAGTCTCTTAAAAGACACTATTGTATCTGTCTCCACCACCATTTCCAGCAGTGCATTCCACACACCCACCACTCTCTGTGTGAAAAGCTTACCCTTGACATCCCCTAGAACCATAAAACCATAGAACATTAGCACAGAAACAGGCTTTTTGGCCCTTCTTGGCTGTGCCGAACCATTTTTCTGCCTAGTCCCACTGACCTGCACCTGGACCATATCCCTTCAGACACCTCTCATCTATGTACCTGTCCAAGTTTTTCTTAAATGCTAAAAGTGAGCCCGCATTTACCACTTCATCTGGCCGCTCATTCCACACCCCCACCACTCTCTGTGTGAAGAAGTCTCCCCTAATGTTCCCTTTAAACTTTTCCCCCTTCACCCTTAACCCATGTCCTCTGGTTTTATTCTCTGCTAGCCTCAGTGGAAAAAGTCTGCTTGCATTCACTCTACCTATACCCATCATAATTTTATATACCTCTATCAAATCTCCCCTCATTCTTCTAAGCTCCAGGAAGTAAAGTCCTAACCTATTCAACCTTCCTCTGTAACTCAGTTTCTCAAGTCCCAGCAACATCCTTGTAAACCTTCTCTGCACTCTTTCAACCTTATTAACATCCTTCCTGTAATTCGGTGACCAAAACTGCTCACAATACTCCAAATTGGGCCTCACCAATGCCTTATACAACCGCACCATAACATTCTAACTCTTATACTCAATACTTTGATTTATAAAGGCCAATGTACCAAAAGCTCTCTTTACTACCCTATCTACCTGTGATGCCACTTTTAGGGAATTTTGTATCTGTATTCCCAGATCCCTCTGTTCTACTGCACTCCTCAGTGTCCTACCTTGTATGTTCTACCTTGGTTTTTCCCTCCAAAGTGCAATACCTCACACTAGTCTGTATTAAACTCCATCTGCCATTTTTCAGCCCATTTTTCCAGCTTGTCCAGATCCCTCTGCAAGCTTGGAAAACCTTCCTCACTGTAAACTACACCTCCAGTCTTTGTATCATCAGCAAATTTGCTGATCCAATTTACCACATTATCCAGATCATTGATATAGATGATAAATAACAATGTACCCAACACTGATCCCTGTGGCACACCACTAGTCACAGGCCTCCACTCAGAGAAGCAATCCTCCACTACCACTCTTTGACTTCTCCCATTGAGCCAATGTCTAATCCAATTTACTACCTCACCATGTATAGCTAGCAACTGAATCTTCCTAACTAACCTCCCATGCGGGACCTTGTCAAAGGCCTTACTGAAGTCTATGTAGACAACATTCACTGCTTTCCCTTCATCCACTTTCCTTGTAACCTCCTCGAAAAACTCTAATAGATTTGTTGAGCATGACCTACCATGCACAAAGCCGTGTTAACTCTCCCTAATAAGTCCCAGTCTATCTAAATACTTGTAGATCCTATCTCTTAGTACTCCTTCTAATAATTTACCTACTACTGACGTCAAATGTACTGGCTTGTAATTTCCCAGATTACTTTTAGAGCCTTTTTTAAACAACAGAACAACATGAGCTATCCTCCAATCCTCTGGCACCTCACCCATAGATACCAACATTTTAAAGATATCTTCCAGGACCCCTGCAATGTCAACACTAGTCTCCTTCAAGGTCCGAGGGAATACCCTGTCAGGTCCTGGGGATTTATCTACTCTGATTTGCCTCAAGATAGCAAGCACCTCCTCCTCTTTAATCTGTATAGGTTCCATGACCTCACTACTTGTTTGCCTTATTTCCATTGACTCCATGCTAGCTTCCTTAGTAAATACACATGCAGAAAACTCATTTAAGATCTCCTCCATTTCTTTAGGTTCCATACATAGCCAATCACTCTGATCTTCAAGAGGACCAATTTTATCCCTTACTATTCTTTTGCTCTTAATATACCTGTAGAAGCTCTTTGGATTATCCTTCAGCTTGACTGCCAAAACAACCTCATGTCTTTTAGCCCTCCTGATTTCTTTCTTAATTTTTTTTGCACTTTATATACTCCTCACGCACCTTATTTGCTCCCTGTTTCCCATATATGTCATACATCTCTCTTCTTATTTATCAGAGTTCCAGTATCCCTTGAGAACCAAGTTTCCTTATTCTTATTCACTTTGCCTTTAATCATGACAGGAACATACAGACTCTGCACTCTCAAAATTTCTCCTCTGAAGGCCTCCCATTTACCAATCACATCCTTGCCAGAGAATGCTTTCCAGATCCTTTCTCATTTCTTCAAATTTGGCATTTTTCCAGTTTAACATAGAAACATAGAAAATAGGTGCAGGAGTAGGCCATTCGGCCCTTTGAGCCTGCACCGCCATTCAGTATGATCATGGTTGATCATCCAACTCAGAACCCTGTACCTGCTTTCTCCCCATACCCCCGATCCCTTTAGCCACAAGGGCCATATCTAACTTCCTCTTAAATATAGCCAATTAACTGGCCTTAACTGTTTCATGTAGCAGAGAATTCCACAGATTCACCACTCTCTGTGTGAAGAAGTTTTTCCTCATCTCGGTCCTAAAAGGCTTCCCCTTTATCCTTAAACTGTGACCCCTCATTCTGGACCTCCCCAACATTGGGAACAATCTTCCTGCATCTAGCCTGTCCAATCCCTTTAGAATTTTATACGTTTCAATAAGATCCCCCCTCAATCTTCTAAATTCCAGTGAGTATAAGCCTAGTCGATCCAGTCTTTCTTCATATGAAAGTCCTGCCATTGAGTTCTGCATATGCTGTGTTGTCAGGAATCAATCTGGTGAACTTTCTCTGTACTCTCTCTATGGCAAGAATGTCTTTCCTCAGATTAGGGGACCAAAACTGCACACAATATTCTAGGTGCGGTCTCACCAAGGCCTTGTACAACTGCAGTAGAACCTCCCTGCTCCTGTACTCAAATCCTTTTGCTATGAGTGCCAACATACCATTTGCCTTTTTTACCGCCTACTGTACCTGCATGCCCACCTTCAATGACTGGTGTACAATGACAACCAGGTCTCATTGCATCTCCCCTTTTCCTAATCGGCCACCTTTCAGATAATAATCTGTTTTCCTGTTCTTGCAACCAAAGTGGATAACCTCACATTTATCCACATTAAATTGCATCTGCCATGAATTTGCCCAGTCACCTAACCTATCCAAGTCACCCTGCATCCTCTTAGCATCCTCCTCACAGCTAACACCGCCGCCCAGCTTCATGTCATCCGCAAACTTGGAGATGCTGCATTTAATTCTCTCATCTAAATCATTAATATATATTGTAAACAACTTGGGTTCCAGCACTGAGCCTTGCGGTACCCCACTAGTCACTGCCTGCCATTCTGAAAAGGTCCCATTTACTCCCACTCTTTGCTTCCTGTCTGCCAACCAATTCTCTATCCACATCAATGCCATACCCCCAATACCGTGTGCTTTAAGTTTGCACACTAATCTCCTGTGTGGGACCTTGTCAAAAGCGTTTTGAAAATCTAAATATACCACATCCACTGGCTCTCCCCTATCCACTCTACTAGTTACATTTTCAAAAAATTCTATAAGATTCGTCAGACATGATTTTCCTTTCATAAATCCATGCTGACTTTGTCCGATGATTTCACTTCTTGCTGTTATCACATCTTTGATAACCGACTCTAGCATTTTCCCCACCACCGATGTCAGACTAACCGGTCTATAATTCCCTGGTTTCTCTCTCTCTCCTTTTTTAAAAAGTGGGGTTACATTAGTCATCCTCCAATCCTCAGGAACTAATCCAGAATCTAAGGAGTTTTGAAAAATTATCACTAATGCATCCACTATTTCTTGGGCTACTTCCTTAAGCACTCTGGGATGCAGACCATCTGGCCCTGGGGATTTATCTGCCTTTAATCCCTTCAATTTACCTAACACCACTTCCCTACTAACATGTATTTCCCTCAGTTCCTCCATCTCACTGGACCCTCGGTCCCTTACTATTTCTGGAAGATTATTTATGTCCTCCTTAGTGAAGACAGAACCAAAGTAGTTATTCAATTGGTCTGCCATGTCTTTGTTCCCTATGATCAATTCACCTGTTTCTGACTGTAAAGGACCTACATTTGTCTTGACCAATCTTTTTCTTTTCACGTATCTATAAAAGCTTTTACAGTCAGTTTTTATGTTCCCTGCCAGCTGTCTCTCATAATCTTTTTTCCCTTTCCTAATTAAGCCCTTTGTCCTCCTCTGCTGGTCTCTGAATTTCTCCCAGTCCTCAGGTGTGCTGCTTTTTTTTTGCTAATTTATATGTTTCTTCTTTGGACTTGATACTATCCCTAATTTCCCTTGTCAGCCACGGGTGCACTACCTTCCCTGGTTTATTCTTTTGCCAAACTGGGATGAACAATTGTTGCAGTTCATCCATGCGATCTTTAAATGTTTGCCATTGCATATCCACCGTCAACCCTTTAAGTATCATTTGCCAGTCTATCTTAGCTAATTCACGTCTCATACCTTCAAAGTTACCCTTCTTTAAGTTCAGAATCTTTGTTTCTGTATTAACTATGTCACTCTCCATCTTAATGAAGAATTCCACCATATTATGGTCACTCTTACCCAAGGGGCCTCGCACGACAAGATTGCTAACTAACCCTTCCTCATTGCTCAATACCCAATCTAGAATGGCCTGCTCTCTAGTTGGTTCCTCGACATGTTGGTTCAGAAAACCATCCCACATACATTCCAAGAAATCATCTTCCTCAGCACCCTTACCAATTTGGTTCAACCAATCAATATGTAGATTGAAGTCACCCATTATAACCACTGTTCCTTTATTGCATGCATTTCTAATTTCCTGTTTAATGCCATCCCCAACCTCACTACTACTGTTAGGTGGCCTGTACACAACCCTAACCCTCGCATTAGGCAAACCCTAACCCTAACCCTAATGTGACTGTAAACGACCTACATTTGTCTTGACCAATCTTTTTCTTTTCACATATCTATAAAAGCTTTAACGGGGCTTAATACACATTTTTCTGGAAGAGCTAGTGACTTAAGCTGATATTCTCGACGATGACATCACCAGAAACCCTATTCTCAAACTTTAAATGGGTAAGAAGCCCAGCTCACTGGCTTGGAGCCGGGCGTGGAATGCGAGTGCCCAGTGGGCCACTTTTGGTAAGCAGAACTGGTGCTGCGGGATGAACCGAACGCTGGGTTAAGGCGCCCGAGGCCGACACTCATCAGACCCCACAAAAGGTGTTGGTTGATATAGACAGCAGGATGGTGGCCATGGAAGTCAAAATCCAGTAAGGAGTGTGTAACAACTCACCTGCCGAATCAACTAGCCCTGAAAATGGATGGCGCTGAAGCATCAGGCCCATACCCGGCCATCGCTGGCAGTCGAGTAGAAGGGACGCTGCGGTGAGCATGGAAGCCTAGGGTGCAGGCACGGGTGGAGCCACCACAGATGCAGATCTTGAATGTAGTAGCAAATATTCAAACGAGAACTTAGAAGGCCGAAGTGGAGAAGGGTTATTTTATTATCAAAGTATGTATGCAGAATATAACTCTGAGATTCATCTTCTCCAGATAGCCATGAAACATAGAAAAAACATAGTAGTCCTTGAAAGACAAGATATCAACCCAACCCCTGCACAAAAAAGACCTTAAGACCATAAGACATAGGAGCAGATTTAAGCCATTCAGCCCATCAATGCTCCACCATTTCTTCATGGCTGATCCTGGATCCCACTCAACCCCATACATCTGCCTTCTTGCCATATCCTTTGATACCCTGACTATTAAGAAGAAGCAAAACATGCAAACCACAAACCCAAACTCTGGTAATAAAATACTGCAGCATCGATTGGAGGAAGCAGAGGTATTTTTTTAGAAGCAAAGGGGGTGCAAGGAGATCCAATAGATATTTAAAATCATGAATGCTGCAGATAGAATAGAGAGGAAGCTGGTTTGCCTTAGTGCAGGTTGGTGTACTGGGAGATAGAATGAAGTGATTGGCAAAGGAGAGAAGTGACAAGGAATGTGTCACTCAGTGCAACTATGCAACAGAAAACAAAACAAAATTTAAAATTCACAGGCTTTGTAACCTATGCTGCCAGTGCCCAATTTATGCTATATTTAGAAATAACATTTGCCCTAACTCAGAATCAGTTTATTATCACCAACAAATGTCGTGAAATTATAGCAGCAGTACAATGCAATAGATAAAATATACTGTAAATTACAATTGTGTGTGTGTGTGTGTGTGTGTGTGTGTGTGTGTACGTGCAATATGCGGAGTTTTTTTATATATGTATAGGGACAATAACTGTTCTAAGCATAGTCTAAGTAAAGTCTGATATAAATTTAGCAATAACTACTCCTCAATTCTATCTCTCTAGAAATAAATTCTAGCATTTGCTTGCCTTATGGGTTTACTAACTTCTAGTATATCCTTAAATGATAAGCATATTTCCACTGATGCCATTGAAAAAAAGGATTGAGTGCTTTCCCAGTGTATCTGACAAATAAACTCTTCTCAAGCTTCCAGCCAGAGGCAGGTGTCAACCTTAACCAATGTTTTGATGACAAACTCCACCACCTTCATCAGGGATGATGACTGGGCATGTCTAATCTGATGGTATTTATACACCCGTAGTCCATCTCTTCTCAACCAATCAGGATTCCGTTCTCCCACCTTGTTTATAATTGTTCCAGTTCTTACTTAGAGCGAGACCATGTTCTTTGTTAAATTTCTTATTCTCTAGTCTTATTTCAATGGCTTCTTTCACCAGGCAGTTCCAAAAGCCATTGTACTATGGCTATTGCATATGTTCTGCTACCACCGATTTCTCCAGGTAACCCAAATGGATACACCTCCCATGCTCCTTGATGTGGATTTCCACCATGTGCTGTGTCTGGTTGATATAAGCTGCTCTGCATTCACAGGGAATCCTGTAAACACCAACTATCCTGAGTTGGAGTTGTATCTCAACAACAAGCAGTATGGTGGCAGTTCCAGGTGTCAGGGGTCATGAAGTGTGTGAAGTTACCATAACTAGGGAGAAGGTTCTGGAGAAACTGAAAAGTCTGAAGGTAGATAAATCACCTAGACCAGATGGTGTACACCCCAGAGTTCAGAAAAAGGTAGCTGAAGAGATTGTGCAGGCATTAGAAATGATCTTTCAAGAATCAATAGATTCTGGCATGGTTTTGGAAGACTGGAAAATTGCAAATGTCACTTCACTCTTCAGGAGGGGAGAGAGTTAGAAGAAAGGAAATTATAGGCCAGTTAATCTGACCTCTGTGGTTGAGAAGACATTGAAGTCGATTATCAAGAATGTGGTTTGCAAAAGATACAAAGACAGGAGGAGGGGCAGGGAGTTTTGAGGAAGAGGATTGGCTACAGAAGGACTTAAACAGATTAGGAGAATGGGCAAAGAAGTGGCAGATGGAATACAGTGTCAGGGAGTGTATGGTCATGCACTTTGGTAGAAGAAATGAAAGGGCTGACTATTTTCTAAAGGGAGAGAAAAAACAAAAAAATTGAGGTGCAAAGGGACTTGGGAATCCTTGTGCAGGATTACTTGAAGGTTAATTTGCAGGTTGAGACTGTGGTGAGGAAGGCAAATGCACTGTTAGCATTCATTTCTGGAGGTCGAGAATATAAAAGCAAGGATGCAATGTTGAAACTTTACAAAGCATTGGTGAGGCCTCACTTGGAGTATTGCGAGCAGTTTTGGGCTCCAAATCTTAGAAAGGATGTGCTGAAACTGGAGAGGGCTCAAAGGACATTTGCGAAAATTTTTGCAGGTTTGAACGGCTTGTATATCAAGAGCATTTGATAGCTTTGGGCCTGTATTTACTGGCATTCAGAAGAATGAGGGGTGATCTTATTAAAACCAATTGGAGGGAAAGTGGGCTTGATAGGGTGGATGTGGAGAGGATGTTTCCTCTGGTGAGAGAGTCTAAGACCAAAGAACAGAACCTCAGAATAGAGGGGCATCCTTTCAGAATGGAGATGAGGGGGAATTTCTTCAGCCAGAGAGTGGTGAATCTGTGGAATTCATTACCACAGGCAGCTGTGGAGGCCAAGTCTGTATGTATATTTAAGTCAGAATATGATAGATTCTTGATTGGTCAGGGCATGAAGTGATACGGGGAGAAGGCAGGAGATTGAGGCTGAGAGAGAAATGGATCAGCCATGATGGAATGGCAGCCCAGACTCGATGGGCCAAATGGCCTAATGCTGCTCCAATGTCTTATGGTCTTATAATCTTATAAGAGTTGCCATCACGTCTCCCAATGTAGTATGGTTCTTTCTACTTTGATTAACCATGCTAAAAGTATTTCAGACCCAGAGAGTCTCCCTGAGAAAACAAGACAATTACACACGACATTCCTACATATTGGCTACAAAGTGAAGGAAATCAATTGGGCCCTTAAAGGGCTGATGGGAAAATATCAGGAAACCTAATGAGGAAGAACCAGCCACTCCCATCTGTCTTTCCCATATTTCCATGGTTTCTAGCAGGATCGCCAGTATCTTGAAAAAATTCCAGATTAATACCATCCACAAACCCATAAGGAAGCTCACATCACAGCTTGTGCGGGTCAGAGACGACTTGGGACTCAAGACAGCTGGCGTTTACAGGATTTCCTGTGAATGTGGAGCAGTGTAAATTGACTAGACAGGATGCATGGTTGAAACACGTATCAAGAAGCATTGAATGTGTATTTCACTCTGCCCTCCATTCTCTCCGCACTAACTCCAACCTCACCATCAAACCTGCAGACAAAGGTGGTGCCGTAGTAGTCTGGCTCTCGGACCTCTACTTCACTGAGGCCAAACGGCAGCTCTCCGACACTTCCTCGTACTTACCCCTGCCACAGGACCCCACCAAAAAACATCAATCCACTGTCTCCCGCACCATCTCCACCCTCATCAACTCCAGACACCTTCCTCCCTCAGCCAAAAAACTCATAATTCCCACACCCCGCACAGCTCGGTTTTACCTCCTCCCCAAGATCCAGAAGCCTGACTGTCCCGACAGACCCATAGTTTCAGCCTGCTCCTGCCCCACCAAACTTGTGTCTGTCTACCTGGACTCCATTTTATCCCCCATAGTTCAGTCTCTCCCCACCTACATCCAGGATACATCCCATGCCCTTCACCTCTTCAATAACTTCCAATTCCCCGGCCCCGACCACTTCATTTTTACCATGGATGTTCAATCCTTATACACCTCCATCCCCCATCAAGAAGGCCTCAAAGCCCTCCACTACTTTTTGGATAACAGACCCCACCAGTTCCCCAGCACCACCACACTCCTCCGGTTGACGGAGCTTGTTTAACTCTCAATAACTTCTCCTTTGGTTCTTCCCACTTTCTCCAGATCAAGAGCGTAGCCATGGGCACTTACATGGGCCCCAGCTATGCCTGCCTCTTTGTGGGTTATGTGGAATAGTCTATGCTCCAAATCTATACTGGCACCACTCCCCAACTTTTCCTCCGCTACATTGACGACTACATTGGTGCTGCTTCCTGCACCCATGCTAAGCTCGTCAATTTTATCAACTTTGCCTCTAACTTTCACCCAGCCTTAAATTCACTTGGTCCATCTCGGACACTTCTCTCCCCTTTCTTGATCTCTCGGTCTCCATCTCTGGAGACAGACCATCCACTGACATCTTCTACAAACCCACTGACTCCCATAACTATCTTGACTATACCTCTTCCCACCCTGCCCAATGCAAAAATGCCATTCCCTATTCCCAGTTCCTCTGCCTCCACTGCATCTGCTCCCAGGATGAGGCTTTCCATTCCAGGACTTCTCAAATGTCCTCTTTCTTTCAGGATCGTGGTTTCCCTTCTGGCATCATCAAAGATGCCCTCACCTGCATCTCCTCCACTTCCTGCACTTCAGCCCTCACCCCATCCTCCCGTCACCAAAACAGGGACAGGGTTCCCCTTGTCCTCACCTACCACCCCACCAGCCTCCGGATCCAACATATTATCCTCCGCAACTTCCGCCACCTTCAACAGGACCCCAACCCCAAACACATCTTCCCTCCCTGCCCCTCTCAGCTTTTCACAAAGATCGTTCCCTCCATGACTACCTGGTCCACTCATCCCTCCCCACAGAACTCCCACCTGGCACTTATCCCTGCAAGCACAAATGCTCCACCTGTCCCCACACCTCCCCCCTTACCACCATTCCGGGCCCCAGACAGTCCTTCCAGGTGAGGCAACACTTCACCTGCGAGTCTGCTGGAGTCGTCTATTGCATCCGGTGCTCCCGGTGCGGCCTCTTCTACATCGGCGAAACCCGACACAGATTGGGGGACCGCTTCGTCGAGCACCTACGCTCTGTCCGTCACAATAGACAGGACCTCCCGGTTGCCACCCACTTCAACTCTGCCTCTCATTCCCATCTAGATATGTCCATACATGGCCTCCTCTACTGCCATGATGAGGCCAAACTCAGGTTGGAGGAGCAACACCTCATCTACCGTCTGGGTAGCCTCCAGCCTGGTGGTATGAACATTGAATTCTCCAATTTCCAGTAATTCCCTCCCCCTCCCCCTTCCCCTATCCCAGGTCCCTCTCTGCCTCTCTCCCCTTTCAACTTTCTGCTTCTTTATCTCTACAGTTCTTTCATGCTTATCCCCTCCCCCTCCCCCCTTTATCTTTCCTCTGATTGGTTTTCCACCTGGCACCTCTAGGATCTACCCCCTCCCCTATCTCTATTTACTGGTCTTCGGTCCTCTCATCCCCCCCCCCCCCCATTCCTGATAAAGGGTCTCGGCCCGAAACGTTGGCTACTCTTTTCTCACGGGTGCTGCCTGACCTGCTGAGTTCTTCCAGCGTTGTGTAAGTATTCTTTGATCCACAGCATCTGCAGTTGTATTTTTGTGTTTTGAAGTTGTATTTGTTTGGGTTACCCGGAGAAATCGGCACTGGCAGAACACTGCATTTGCAATGGCCACAGGTTTGACTTTGATAGCACAAAACTGCAATGGTTTTTGGGGCCACCTGGTGAAGAAGCCATTTATATAAAAACAGAGAAAAGGATTTTAACAAAGAAGAAGATCTTGCTCTAAGTCAGAACTGGAATTCAATTGTAAGCAACATGGGACAGTGGAAACCCAAATGGATGAGGACTAATCCATCAGGAGAGACAGACAATGGGGGTATATATACCACCGGACTATACATACACCTAGACATCATCCTGATGAATATGGTGGAAATTATCATTGAAACATTAGTTAAAATCAACACCTGTACCCAGATGGAAGCCCGAGAAGAATTTATTCACTAATGCCATTATTCCTCCACTCAATGCAGAATCACACTTACCAAGTAATCTCCAAATGCTTCCAACCAACCGGTATTTCAGATTCACAGAATCGTTACAGCCCATTAACTCCTTCCCAGTTTTATGCAAGAGCCATTCACTCCTAGTCTTCTCCCTAAGATCTGCCTTTTTTCTCCCCCACCACAGGCACACTGGCTGATATTAACCATCCTCCCCCTGAATACTATAACTGATAGTGGTTCAATCATTACTCATAGGCTTTTACTGTATGAGGAGCATTTGATGGCTCTGTACTCACTGGAGTTTAGAAGAATGAGAGGGAATCTTATTGAGAGTATCAAATATTGAAAGGCCTAGATAGAGTGGATATGGGAAGTATGCTTCCTATAGTAGGAAAGTCAAGAGCCAGAGAGCACAGATCCAGCATAGGATGTCCATTTTGAGAGAGGAGTAGGAGGAATTTCTTTAGCCAGGTGGTGATAAATCTGTAGAATTCATTGCCACATATGACTGCTTAATAATAATATATGAATATTTTAAATGGAGGTTGATTGGTTCTTGATTAATAAGGGCATCAAAAGCTACGGGAAGAAGACAGGAGAATAAGGTTGAGAGGGATAACGAATCAGCCATGATGAAATAGTGGAGCATGCTCAATGGGCCATAGAACCATAGAACATTAGAGCACAAAAACAGGCCTTTTGGCCCTTCTTGGCTGTGCCAAACCATTTTTCTGCCGAGTCCCACTGACCTGCACCTGGGCCATATCCCTCCAAACCCCTCTCATCCATATACCTGTCCAAGTTTTTCTTAAATGTTAAAAGTGAGCCCACATTCACCACTTCACCTGGCAGCTCATTCCACACTCCCACCACTCTCTGCGTGAAGAAGCCACCCCAATGTTCCCTTTAAACTTTTCCCCCTTCACCCTTAACCCATGACCTCCAATTTTTTTCTCCCCTGGCCTCAGTGGAAAAAGCCTGCTTGCATTCACTCTATCTATACCCTTCATAATTTTATACACCTCTATCAAATCACCCCTCATTCTCCTACGGTCTAGGGAATAAGGTCTTAACCTATTCAACCTTTCTCTGTAACTCAGTTTCTCAAGTCCCAGCAACATCCTTGTAAACCTTCTCTGCACTCTTTCAACCTTATTAATATCCTTCCTGTAATTAAGTGACTAAAACTACACACAATACTCCAAATTCAGTCTCACGAATGTCTTATACAATCTCACCATTACATTCCAACTCTGATAATCAATACTTTGATTTATAAAGGCCAATGTACCAAAAGCTCTCTTTACAACCCTATCTACTTGTGATACCACTTTTAGAGAATTATGTATCTGTACTCCCAGATCCCTCTGTTCTACTGCACTCCTCAGTGTCCTACCATTTACCTTGTATGTTCTACCTTGGTTTGACCTGCCGAAGTGCAATACCTCACACTTGTCCGCATTAAACTCCATCTGCCATTTTTCTGCCCATTCCTCCAACTGGTCCAAATCCCTCTGCAAGCTTTGAAAGCCTTCCACACTGTCCACTACACCTCCAATCTTTGTATCATCAGCAAATTTGCTGATCCAATTTGCCCCATTATCATCCAGATCATTGATATAGATGACAAATAACAATGGACCCAGCACTGACCCCTGTGGCACACCACTAGTCACAGGCCTCCACTCAGAGTAGCAATCCTCCACTACCACTCTCTGGCTTCTTCCATTGAGCCAATGTCTAATCCAATTTACTACCTCTCCATGTATACCTAGCGAATGAATCTTCCTAACTAACCTCCCATGTGGGACCTTGTCAAAGGCCTTACTGAAGTCCATGTAGACAACATCCACTGCCTTCCCTTCATCCACTTTCCTGGTAACTTCCTTGAAAAACCATAATAGATTAGTTAAACATGACCTACCATGCACAAAGCCATGCTGACTGTTTCTAATAAGTCCCTGTCTATCCAAATACTTGTAGATCCTATCTCTTAGTATTCCTTCCAATAATTTACCTACCACCGATATCAAACTTACCAGCCTATAATTTCTCGGCTTACTTTTTGAGCCTTTTTTAAACAACGGAACTACATGAGCTATCCTCCGGCACCTGACCCGTGGATATCGACATTTTAAATATTTCTGCCAGGGCCCCAGCAATTTCAACACTAGTCTCCCTCAAGGTCTGAGGGAATACCCTGTCAGGTCCTGGGGATTTATCTACTCTGATTTGCCTCAAGACAACAAGCACCTCCTCCTCTTTAATCTGTATAAGTTCCATGACCTCCCTACTTGTTTGCCTTGTTTCCATAGACTCCATTCCAGTTTCCTTAGTAAATACAGATGCAAAAAACCCATTTAATATCACTCCCATTTCTTTTGGTTCCATACATAGCCGACCATTCTGATCTTCAAGAGGACCAATTTTATCCCTTACTAACCTTTTGCTCTTGACATACCTGTAGAAGCTCTTAGAATTATCCTTCACCCTGACTGCCAAAGCAACCTCATGTCTTCTTTTAGCCCTCCTGATTTCTTTCTTAAGTATTTTCTTACTCTTTTTATACTCCTCAGGTATCTTATTTCCTCCCTGTTGCCTATACATGTTATACATCTCTCTCTTCTTCTTTATCAGAGTTCCAATATCCCTCGAGAAACAAGGTTCCTTATTCTTATTCATTTTGCCTTTAACCCTGACAGGAACATACAAACTCTGCACTCTCAAAATTTCTCCTTTGAAGGCCTCCCACTTACCAATCACATCCTTGCCAGAGAACAACCTGTCCCAATCTACACTTTTTAGATCCTTTTCTCATTTCTTCAAATTTGGCCTTTTTCCAGTTTAGAACTTCAACCTGAGGACTAGATCTATCTTTATCCATGATCAAGTTGAAACTAATGACGTTATAATCACTGGAACCAAAGTGTTCCCCTACACACACTTACGTCACCTGCCCTAACTCATTTCCTAATAGGAGATCTAATATTGCATCCTCCCGAGTTGGTACATCTATATATTGATTTAGAAAACTTTCCTGAACACATTTCACAAACTCTAACCTATCTAGTGTCACACGGGGACAGGAGGCTGGACCCAAGTGCAGGACGCAGGCACTGAACTACTAGGGGCAGAACAGGAATAACTAAAGGATAGAACCAGATGGAGAGACCAGGGCATGCGAAAGAGACGGGGCATGCTAGGTAATCCTGGGGTTCAGAGAGAGTTCGTGGCGGGCTGGGTCTTGGAGTCCGTGGCTTGGCTGGGTCTTGGAGTCTGTGGCTTGGCAGGGTCTTGGAGTCTGTGGCTTGGCAGGGTCTTGAAGTCCGTGGCTAGGCAGGGCCTTGGAGTCCGTGGCTAGGCAGGAGAGCTCCCTGGGCAGCTGCATAACTCCTGGGCAGGGCCGCCTCCCAGGCAGGAACAAGGATGAACACCTGGGCAGGTGTGGGCACAACCCATAGGGAGCAAGGGGTAGGAAAGGGCCTTCTATTGCATTAATCTCCTCTCTAAACAGCAATGCTACCCCACCTCCTTTTCTTTCCTGTCTATCCCTCCTGAATATTGAATATCCCTGGATGTTGAACTCCCATCCTTGGTCACCCTGGAGCCATGTCTCTGTGATAACTATATCATATTCATTAATAACTATCTGCACATTCAATTCATCCACCTTGTTACAAATGCTCCTTGCATTGACACACAAAGCCTTCAGGCTTGTTTTTACAACACTCTTAGCCCTTATACAATTATGTTGAAAAGTGGCCCTTTTTGCTTTTTGCTCTGGATTTGCCTGCCTGTCACTATTACTTTTCACCTTACTACTTTTTGCTTCTACCCTCATTTTACACCCCTCTGTCTCTCTGCACTTGTTCCCATCCCCCTGCCACATTAGATTAAAGCCTCCTGAACAGCAGTAGCAAATGCTCCCCCTAGGACATTGGTTACAGTCCAGCCCAGGTGCAGACCGTCCTGTTTGTACCGGTCCCATCTCCCCCAGAACTGGTTCCAATGCCCCAGAAATTTGAATCCCTCCCCCATGCACCATTTTTGAAGCCACATATTCATCTGAAATATCCTCCTATTTCTACTCTGACTAGCACATGGCACTGGTAGTAATCCAGAGGTTATTACCTTTGTGGTCCTACTTTTTAGTTTATCTCCTAACTCTCTAAATTCACCTTGTAGGACCTCATCCCGTTTTTTACCTATATCATTGGTACCTATGTGCACCACGACCACTGGCTGTTCACCCTCCCACTCCAGAATGTCCTGCAGCCGCTCAGAGACATCTTTGACCTTTGCACCAGGGAGGCAACATACCATCCTGGAGTCTCGTTTGCGACTGCAGAAATGCCTATCTATTCCCCTGTCACTATAGCTCTCCCACTCCTTTTCCTTCCCTCCTGTGCCGCAGAGCCACCCATGGTGCCATGAACTCAGCTGCTGCTGCCTTCCCCTGATGAGACATCTCCCCCAACAGTATCCAAAACAATATATCTGTTTAAGAGGGAGATGACCTCAGGGGACTCCTGCACTACCTGCCTACTGCTACGCTGTCTAGTGGCCACCCTTTCCCTTTCTGCCTGTGTAGCCTTTACCTGCAGTGTGGCCAACTCACTGAACGTGCTATTCATGACTTTCTCAGCATCGCGGATGCTCCAGTATGAATCCAGTCGCAGCTCCAGACGCTCAATGCGGTCTGCCAGAAGCTGTAGCCGGACACACTTCCTGCACACATAGTCGTCAGGGACACGGGAAGTATCCCTGATTTCCCACATGCTGCAGGATGAACAAACCATGGGGCCGATCTCAGCTGCCATGACCTACCCAATACTTGCCTCAACTTTTGAAACTTTCTCATTTTAAAGGAACTTACCCAGCCTTACCCCACTTGGAGTGAAGCTCGTCCTCAGCCTCTGCTCATCAAAGCCTCTCGAGACAAAGCCTTCCTACTCTGTCTCCTACTACTCTGTCTCCCGCTACAACTTCGCCCGCTCCACCTAACTGTTCTCTTTAAATATTCCCGCTGCCTCACGTTCCGACTTACACGTGCTTGCGCAGTCGTGCCCCTGTTAAACTGCCGGAGTGCAAATTTAGTTGACAATTGGTCAAACGAAGCAAAAGATCCTGAGATAAACAGGTCCCAAAAACACTTAATACCTAGCTCATCCCAATCCTTAAAGACTTTGTCAGTCATGGAAGGGATAAAAAAATAATTAAGGAGAATGGGAGATGATAATGAAAAATTCGCTAAACCAAAAAATGTCCTAAATTGAGACCAAATCCTTAAAGTTTGCTTAACAATTATGTTATCTATTATTTTATTTGCTGAAAAAGAAGAGTATGATCCAAGAAGAGAGACAATAGATGAATTTTTTACAGAATTAACTTCTAAGGAGACCCATGATGGACAATCTTTACGATAAATATAATAGGACCAGAATGTAATATTCCTTATATTGGCAGCCCAATAGTAAAACCTAAAATTGGGTAGGGCTAATCCACCCATCTCTTTATTTCTTTGTAGGTAAACTTTACTTAAACAAGCTTGTTTATTATTCCAAATATAAGATGTTAAAATTGAATCTAAAGAATCAAAGTAGGTCTTAGGAATAAAATTAGGTAAGGCCTGAAAAAGATATAAAAATTTAGGAAGAATCTTCATTTTAATCGAATTAATTCAGCCAATTAGGGATAAAGAAAGAGGAGACCATTTAGAAAGCGTCTTTTTCACATAATTCTATAAGGGGTTTAAGTTTTCTTTAAATAAATTCTTGAAGTTTTTAGTTTAAACCTAGATATGTAAATTGACTTGTAACAACTTGGAACGGAAATTTGGCATTTGATGACATTAGGTCATTTAAAGGAAATAGCTTACTTTTATGTAAGTTCAGCTTATATCCTGAAAAAGAACTAAACTGGGAAATTAAAGAAAGAACCAAAGGTAAAGAAGTTTCAGTGTTAGAGATAAAAAGTAAAATATCATCAGCGTATAACAAAATTTTAAGAGTCATACCTTCCCTTAGTATACCAGAAATGTCCTTAGATTCTCGAAATACTCTTGCTAAGGGTTCTATAGCTAAAGCAAAAAGTAAAGGACTAAGAGGGCAACCTTGTCTTGTTCCCCGCTGTAATTTAAAGGGCTTAGAAATTTGAGAATTAGTAATAACCTGAGCGGTAGGAGACAAGTAGATTAATTTAACCCAACGAATAAAATTAGGCCCAAAATTAAATTTTTCTAAGGTCTTAAAAAGATAATTCCACTCAATCCTATCAAAGGCTTTTTCTGCATCTAAGGATAATATACACTCTGATATTTTTTTGGATGGTGAATATATCACATTCAATAACCGATGTATATTAAAATGTGAGTAACGATTTTTAATAAATCCTGTCTGGTCATGTGATATAATAGATGGTAAAATATTTTCAAGTCTTCGAGCTAAGATTTTGGATAAAATTTTTGCATCAATATTTAATAAAGAAATCGGTCTGTATGAAGAACATTTCATCTGGATTTTTTTTTGAGAATAAGAGAAATAAAAGCTTCATAAAAAGATTGAGGAAGTTTACCTGATTTAAAGGACTCTGATAAAAACAGAGGATAAATAAGGTGTAAGTAACATAGTGAAAGTTTTATAAAACTTCCCAGGAAAGCCATCAGGTCCTGGGGGTCTTACCAGAATGTAAAGCTCGTATAGCCTCAGCCACTTCTTCATTGGAAATAGACTGATCTAACTGTGTTAGGCTATCAGCAGACAATGTAGCAATGTTGATATTACTGAAAAAAGCATTCATATAGGTATCATCTGAAGAAGAGTCAGGCTGATACAACTTAAGGTAAAAGTCTTTAAATATGTTGTTAATTTCAGAATGGTCGGATATCTTAGTACCATTATCTTTAAAAATTTCTGTGATTTGATGATTAACTGTAAAAGATTTTAAGCGATTGGCAAATAAACTACCTGTTCTATCCCCATGAATGCAAAATTGAGTTTTATCTCTCAACAGCTGTCATTCAATTGGGTAAGTCAGCAGAAGATTATACTTGGATTGGATTTCAATACGCTTATTATATATACTTGGATCTGGAAATCCAAATCTGGGAATTGAGTACAAGAGCAAGGAAATCCTCTTGCATTTGTACAGAGCCCTGGTGAGACCACACCTGGAGTATTGTGTACAGTTTTGGTCTCCAGGGTTAAGGAAGGACATCCTGGCTGTAGAGGAAGTGCAGCGTAGATTCACGAGGTTAATTCCTGGGATGTCTGGACTGTCTTACGCAGAGAGGTTAGAGAGACTGGGTTTGTACACGCTGGAATTAAGGAGATTGAGAGGGGATCTGATTGCAACATATAAGATTATTAAGGGATTGGACAAGATAGTGGCAAGAAATATGTTCCAGATGCTGGGAGAGTCCAGTACCAGAGGGCATGGTTTGAGAATAAGGGGTAGGTCATTTAGGACAGAGTTAAGGAAAAACTTCTTCTCCCAGAGAGTTGTGGGGGTCTGGAATGCACTGCCTCAGAAGGTAGTGGAGGCCAATTCTCTGGATGCTTTCAAGAAGGAGCTAGATAGGTATCTTATGGATAGGGGAATCAAGGGATATGGGGACAAGGCAGGAACCGGGTATTGATAGTAATTGATCAGCAATGATCTCAAAATGGCGGTGCAGGCTTGAAGGGTCGAATGGTCTACTTCAGCACCTATTGTCTATTGTCTATTGAAATAGGGCATACTTTCGATCAAGATCTTTTAATATCGCTGCTAGCTCAGGCCTTTTTTTGTCAGCTTTTTTCTTTATATAGGTAGAGTAAGAGATAATTTCTCCATGAATATATGCTTTAAAAGTATCCCAGACTATAGTACCAGCAGTATCTCCTTTAAAATTTTCTTTAAAGAAAAAAATAATATGGTTTTCCAAAAACTTTAGAAAATTTTTATCAGATAACAATGATAAGTTAAAATGACAACTTCTATTTGGTACAGAGTAAACAGGTAATCTTAAAGCCAGAAGCACAGGTGCATGATCAGACAAAGCAATCTCCTTATAATCACAGGATCATACCAGTGGAAGCAAGTTTCTATCTATAAAAAAGTAGTCAATCCGAGAGTACATATGATGAACCTGAGAGAAATATGAATATTCCTTTTCTTGGGGGTGTAAAAAATGCCACACGTCGAGAATACCACATTGAAATAGAAAAGATTTAAAAAGTAGGACTGATTTATTAGTGACAGGGGTTTTACTTGAAGAGCGATCTAATATAGGGTCCAGCCAAGAATTAAAATCTCCACCCATCACTGAGGAATACCGATTCAAATCAGGCAAAAAAGAGAAAAGACGTTCAAAGAACAAGGAGTCATCTGTATTTGGAGCGTATACATTCGCAAATACAATTAGTTTATTCTCAAGACTACCCGAAACAATAACAAAGCGCCCATTTGTATCAGAAATTACATTATATTGAATAAAGGATACATTCTGATCAAACAGGATAGAGACGCCTCTCGATCTAGGTTGAGAGGGTGAATGGAAATGTATACCCTTCCATCCTTTAAAAGAACGTGAAATATCATCTTTACGAATATAGGTTTCTTGGAGAAAGATTATACGAGTTTTAAGTTTCTGGATATAAGAGAAAATCTTATTTCATTTAACAGGGTTATTTAGATCTTTCACATTAAAACTGAGTATATTAATAAAAGAATCCATCAAGTATCCTTTAGTAATGTATAAAAGGTAATCACAGACATGTAGATAGTGAATAAGTAAAACAGTAAAAACATCCAATCAGCTTTCTGGAAGAACCCATTTCCCCCCTCCCTTCTCCCAAAGAGAGAAATCAGTCAAGGGAGGCTGAAGACTAATTCTAACGTTCCAAACCCAAAACTCCGGTGGCTCCAAAAAATATATATGTATAGCTGTGCTGAATAAACGATTGTAAATATATATATACAAAAACAAAATATCAAAGTAAGTAAGTTTGCTATTTATGAAAAAAACATGGGAAAATATAAGTATTGGTCTCTGTAAAAAGGAAAGACAAATAAGGAAAATTAAATAAGGAAAATCAATAAGTAAAACAACATATACTTGCGGGTGCAAAAAAAGAGAGTAAAGAAACAAATAGAACTAGAAAGGGAAGCGGTTTAGATAGCTTCCTACATGTCTAATTTAAGGCATTCAAGGGAGAAAAAAAACCAAAATGACAAAATGGTAAAACAATGAAAAAAAAACAAAAACCAGCAATAAGAAATATAGAATATTGTATACTATTGAAAAACAGTAAAAGACTGAAAGGTGTATAAATAATCAAAAGATAGGAAAAATCTGAGTGAATTTAAAGTAAAGCAAAGCACCCTATAGTTTCATTCCTTGGTAATTACTAGATGTACACCTTATATAATTACTTACAGTCAAATTACTAAAAGGAAGGTAAAAATCAACATAACACTGAGAGAATATAACGTATTGTTTAAAAAGAGCTGCGAAAAAGTAACATTTGAGGACCCATATAAAGGTGGAAAACAGCAAAAGAGAAAATGGATGCAGTCTGCCTGCATATTTTGCATAGTTTGAAAGATAACAAGGCACCAGTTATTTAATCAAACAAATGATTAAGACTTCGTAAAACCAAGAAACCTTGTTATCAACAAAGCGCCAATTACTTGATTGAACACCTGAAATTAAAACATTTAGCATAAAGCAACTCAAGGTTGAATTTAAGCATGGAGACTATGTAAAAAATTCTTAGCTTCTTCAGGCTTCGTAAACCAAGAAATCTTATTATCAAAAGCAGTAACCTTGAGTTTATATGGATCTCTGAGAGAATGGCGACAGCCAAGCTTAAAAAGATCAGACATGACCTCTTTAAAAGCCTGTCTAGCTCTTAGAACTTCCGGTGGATAATCTTGAACAATCCGAAACTGTTGATCACGAAATTGAAATATGCGTTTCTTCCTTGATCCACGAAGGATCTGTTCTTTAATCTGATAGTCATAAAAGCGAATGATAATAGAGCGAGGTTTGGCAGGATCCCAATTAGGCGGGGTAACTCGGTGAACGCGTTCAAATTTTGGTAGTTCCGATAATATATCAGGGAATAAATCTTTCAGCATTTGAGCACAAAAATCGATAGGTTGATCACCCTCCAGCTTTTCAGGAAGCCCAAGAATTCTGATATTGCACCTTGGGTTCCTGGTCTCCAAATCTGTAAGTTTCTTCAGTAACGCGTCGTATTTTTTAAGATGTTCCTTAGAAATTTTCATGAAACCTTCGATATCCTTCTGCAACACCGGCAGAGATTCTTCGTGTAGCTTAATACGAATTTCGTGGTCATTCACAGTCTGCTGTATACTTCCAAGTTTCCGATTAAGCGTTTTCAGTTCAGATTTGACTAGGTCGAAGGAATTCTGTAACAAGTCAAACTTGGATTCCAAGTCATCCAGTTTATCCAATTTTTCGAGTCTCTCTGACATTTGTTGAAATATTTCAGTCAAAGTCTCTAAAGTAACCTCTTTTTTAGAGTATTTTCTACTCATGGTGCTCTCACCGAGATAGGTTTAAACAGCAAAGTAAGCAAATAATTTCGGAGCACGTAGCTACTGCAACCTACTCCATTACAGCCACCGGAAGTCTCCCAGAAACTTGCTAGAGTCTTTACTGATATACCAAATCTCCTAAAACTCCTAATTAGGTAAACTGCTGAAATGTTTCCTTCATGAGTGTATCAATATATTGGGCCAAGCACAGATCCTCAGATGTTGACACCCAGGAACTTGAAGAACTTACCATTTCCACCATTGACACCTCAATGAGGACTTGTCTGTGTCCTTTCCCTCCCTGAAGTCTATAATTAATTCCTTGCTATTACTAATGATGCAAGGTTGTTGCTGCAACACCACTCAACCAACGGATCTATCTCACTCCCGCACAGCTCATTGTCACCATCTGAGATCTGCCAACAATACTTGAGTCATTGTCAAATTTATAGATACCGTTTGAACTGTATCTAGCCACACAATACTGTACTGAACAAAAGATATGAGTAGCTATTGTCGAATGAGAGTGGCAGGGGTCAGGGAAAGAGGAATCATGATTGGGAAAAGGGGAAGAGACAGAGGAGGAAGTAGGAAGCACAAGATAGATATTCTGTAATAATCAATAAACCAATAGTTTGGAATCAAATGACCTTGCCTGGTGTCTCAAGGCTAGGTGTGCCCTCACCAATGGCTGGCACACCTCTGGTACCTGTCCCACACCCCTCCCATGGTGATCCATCCTCACCATTCCCAACTTCCTTTGCTCCCACCAGATTTACAAACTCACTCTCCACTCCACATTGACAGATATAGTACTGGTGCAAAAGTCTTAGGCACCCTGGCTCTATACATATATATATGTGACTAAGGCTTTTGCACAGTACTGTATGAGTGTAGAGAGTAGAGCAGTTAGGGTTAGGGTTACGGTTAGGTTGAGAGTATGTGGGCAGTGGGCGAATCAGCCCTCTTGTGCTTTTTGATCTCGTCACTTGAGATTCAGTTTCACGCGACCCTGCCACTTTGATCTGGCCCATGCCTTCATTAACCAGGTCCAGCACTTGCCTTTGTTGAATCTTGCCCCTCCTGACATAGGACATCAGGTTTGTAGGGGTTTAGCAATGGATAATCGGGTTGTGCTTAGCGCTTGTGGGGCTGAAGCCAGGGTTAATCGTGACATGCCTAGGGTTTGTGGGGGTGTGTGTGTCCCTTTTGAACTTTAAGGTTAGGGTTAGGTTGGGAGTATGCGGGCAGTGGACGAATCAGCCCTCTTGTGCTTATTGATCTCGTCACTTGAGATTCTGTCTCACGCAACCCTGCCACTGATCACATTAGGGTTAGGTTGGGAGTATGCGGGCAGTGGGCAAATCAGCCCTCTTGTGCTTTTTGATCTCATCACTTGAGATTCTGTCTCACACGACCCTGCCACTTTGATCTGGCCCACGCCTTCATTAACCAGGTCCAACACTTGCCTTTGTTGAATCTTGCTCCTCCTGACATAGGACATCAGGTTTGTGGGGGTTTAGCAATGGTTAATTGGGGTGTGCTTAGGGTTTGTGGGGCTGAAGCCAGAGTTAGTCAGGAAGTGCCAACGGTTTGTGGGTGTGTGTGCCCCTTTTGGACCTTAGGATTAGGTTTGGATGTTGGGCTGGTGGATACATATGTTTGGCTGGGAGAGGTAAGGCTGAGGAGTTTTGAGTGGTGATGTCTGAGGTGCTATGGTGGATGGGCCAGTATGGTGAAGCCAGATTAATCTGGCCCGTGCCTTACATTATCGTGCTCTGACACCACTTGGTTCAATGAACCAGGTGTGCATTGGGACACATCATCAGTAATGCATCCTCAAATCGTTTCGGGCCTTTAATCATTAGACATTCTCCCCGAGGTGGCCTCAGACCCTGCTTGTGTTTTTTCCATGGACCATGATAATTAGAGGCATGTAATTCTGAGGGTAATGATATTTTTAAACATCATTACTTGGCATCTGTATGCCTGGGATTGCATGGGTTTGATTGACAGTGGTTACTGGGCATTCAGCATAACTGCACCTGATTTTAGTACTGACATGTTTTCTGAGCCCCATCTTGGGTTTAATTTTCTGGTTCTTTCTCGCCTCGTGTGTATCTGGGCTTTCTTATTGGCACTTCATGGGCCAGGAGAATGAAAAGTGTGTCACTGTAAGATTAGGGTTTGTGGGGGGTTAGCAAGGGTTAATCGGGGTGTGCTTAGGGTTTGTGGTGCTGAAGCAAGGGTTAGATTCAGAGTCAGATTCAGATTTAGTTGATTGTCATTTATAAACCACAATATACAATGGAGTTAAAAAATGAGACAACGTTCTCCAGAATGATATCACGAAAAAGCACAAAACAGACCACACAAGAAAAACCACATTACGTTTGGTAATACCCAATCCAGAGTCCGGAGAGGCTGCTGCGTATCGATATCATGCTCCCCAGAAAGGAACTACAAACCCATCAGACAAACCTAAAGCTATAAGACTTACACAAAACCACATAGTTACATATAGTTATAGTTAACATATAGTTTCAACAGTGCAGACAAATCTATAATTGATAAAAGCCTGACAAAGACCACATAATTATAACACATAGTTTCAACAGTGCAAAGCAATACCGTAATGTGATAAAGAGCAGTCCATGGCACCGTTTAAAAGAAAGTCTCAAAGTCCCGACAGCCCATTATCTCACACAGACGGTAGAAGGAAGAAAAACTCTTCCTGCCATGAACCTCCAGCACCGCAGCTTGCCGATACAGCACTTTGGGAGCTCTGACCACAGCCAACTCTGAATCCATCCAAATACTTCGAGCCTCCGACCAGCCCTCCGACACCGAGCACTGAGCACCATCTCTGCCGAGCGCTTTGATCCCTGCACCAGCCGCCAAGCAACAGGCAAAGCCGAGGATTTGGGACCTTCCTCCGGGAGATTTTTCTCATCGCACAGTAACAGCAGCAGCGAAACAGGTATTTCAAAAGTTTCACCAGATGTTCCTCAGTGCTTTACATGTCCGTCTCCATCAAATCAGGATTGTACACAGCCCCTACTTACAGATAACAGATATTCATTCCTGGAGTGGTCGCTGCACACTGCATCGCGCCGCCATCTTGATGGGAGTCGGGAAGTGCCAAGGTTTGTGGGGTTGTGTGCCCCTTTTGGACCTTAGGATTAGGTTTCGATGTTGGGCTGGTGGATATATATATATGTTTGGCTGAGAGAGGTAAGGCTGCTGAGTTTTGAGTGGTGATGTATGAGGTGCTGTGATGGATAGGCTCATGTGGTGAAGCCAGGTTAATCTGGCCCATGCCTTTCATTATTGTGGTCCAACACCACTTGGTTCAATGAACCGGGTGTGCATTGGGACACATCATCAGTAATGCACCCTCAGATTGTCAGGTGTTTTGGGCCTTAGATATCCTCCCTGAGGTGGCCCAGCAAGGTCTGCTCAGACCCTGCTTGTGTTTTTCCCATGGACCAGGATAATGTGAGGCATGTAATTCTGAGGATAATGATATTTTTAAAACATCATTACCTGGCATCTGTATGCCTGGGATTGCATGGGTTTAATTGACAGTGTTTACTGGGCATTCAGCATAACTGCACCTGAGTTTAGTAACTGACTTGTTTTCTGAGCCCCATCTTGAGTTTAATTTACTAGTTCTCTCTTGCCTTGTGGGTATCTGGACTTTCTTATTGGCACTTCATGGGCCGGGTGAATGAAGAGTGTGTCACTGTAAGGTTAGATTGAGAGTATGCGGGCAGTGGGCGTATCAGCCCTCTTGTGCTTTTTGATCTTGTCACTTGAGATTCAGTTTCACGCGCCCCTGCCACTTTGTTCTGGCCCACGCCTTCATTAACCAGGTCCAACACTTGCCTTTGTTAAATCTGGCCCCTCCTGACATAGGACATCGCATTAGGGTTAGGGTTAGGGTTAGGGTTAGTTTGCGGAACTGTCATTGTGACAGGTCACCACCAGATGGGAGTGTTGTCTGCAGTGGAACTGTCATTGTGGCAAGGCACCACTAGCAGGGAGTGTTGTCCACATCTAATCTGTTGTTATAGCAAGACACCACCAGGTGGGAGATTTGTCCACATCTGATATGTCATTGCGGCAGGACTCCAGAAGATGGGAGTGTTGTGGACAGCGGAACTGTCATTGCGACAAGTCACCACCAGGTGGGAGTCATGTCCACACTGGATCTGTCATTAAGGCAGGACAGCACCAGTGGAAGTCTCGTCCACAGTGGATCTGCTGTTACAGTAGAACACCACCAGGTGGGAGTGGTCTCCATAGACAGTTTGTCATTACAGCAGGAAACCACCAGTTGAAATGTTGTCCACGGCAGTCCTGTCATTGTGGCAGGACAACACCAGGTGAGAGTATTGTCCACAGCGGTCCTGTCATTGTGACAGGACACCACAAGGTGGGAGTGTTGTCTACAAGAGATCTGTCCTCGCGGCAGGACACCAGCAGCTCAAAGTGTTGTATACAGCCAGACTGTCATTCCGGAATGCACCACCAGGTGAGAGTGTTTTCTACAAGAGATCAGTTCCTCTGGCAGGACACCAGCAGGTGGGCCTGCTGTCCACACCAAAACTAACATTGCGGCAGGACTATCCGCAGCAGGACTCCAGGTGGGAATGTCATACACAGCGCACATGTCATTGTGGCAGGATACCACCAGGTGGGAGTGTTGTCCCACATCTAACATGTTGTTATGGCAGCACACCACCAGGTGGGAGTATTGACCAGATCTGATCTATCTTTGCAGCAGAACACCACCAGGTGGGACTGTTATCCACAAAGGACCTACCATTGTGGGAGGACACCACCAGGTGGGACTATTATCAACAGCAGAACTGTCATTGCGACAGCACACCATCAGGTGGGAGTGTTGTCCAGCTCTAACCTGTCATTATGGCAGGACACCACCAGGTGGGAGTGTTGTCCACATCGCAATACGGTTAGGGTTAGGTTGAGATTATGCAGGCAGAGGGCGTATCAGCCCTCTTGTGCTTTTTGATTTCATCAGATGACATTCAGTTTCACGTGACCCTTCCACTTTAATCTGGCCCACGCCTTCATTAATCAGGTCCAACACTTGCCCTCGCATTAGGTTTAGGGTTAGGGTTAACCTAACCCTAACCCTAACCATAACCCTAACCCTCGGATCGTCAGATGTTTCGGGCCGTTCATTATTAGACATCCTCCCTGAGGTGGCCCAGCCAAAGTTGATCAGACTTGGCTTGTGTTTTTTCTATGGACCAGGGTAATGAGAGGCATGTAATTCTGAGGGTAATGATATTTTTAAACATCATTACCTGGCATCTGTATGCCTGGGATTGCATGGGTTAAATTGACAGTGTTTACTGAACATTCAGCAGAAATGCACCTGAGTTTAATACTGACTTGTTTTCTGAGCCCCAACGTGGTTAGGTTGAGATTATGCGGGCAGTGGGCGAATCAGCCCTCTTGTGCTCTTTGATCTCGTCACTTGAGATTCAGTTTCACGTGACCCTGCCACTTTGATCTGGCCCACGCCTTCATTAACCAGGTCCAACACTTGCCTTTGTTGAATCTTGCCCTTCCTGACATAGGACATTGGGTGTGTGGGGGTTTAGCAAGGGTTAATCAGGGTGTGAGGGTTTGTGGGGCTGAAGCCAGGGTTAATTGGGAAGTGCCTAGGGTTTGTGGGGGTGTGTGCCCCTTTTGGACTTTAAGATTAGGTTTGAGTGTTGGGCTGGTGGATGTATATGTTTGGCTGGGAGAGATTAGACTGCAGAGTTTTGAGTGGTGATATATGAACTGCTATGGCGGATAGGCTCATGTGGTGAAGCCAGGTTAATCTGGCCCATGCCTTTCATTATCGTGATCCAACACCACTTGGTTCAAGGAACCGGGTGTGCACTGGGACACATCGTCAGTAATGCACCTGTACATTGTCCTGTGTATGTTACTAAAAAGGGCCTCTTTGGTTTGTTACGAGTAGGAATGTTTCTTTGTCTGTTAAATGTTTTTCTCGCCATTGTTTCACTTTAGAATGGCTGATATGGTAATTGTATTCATTTGTTAATCAATGGGGAATGTTGTTGTGTTTTGTGAGGCTGGGAACTTGGGGGAGGGGTTGTGCGGGCTTGGGGGTGAAGGGAGTCCGGAGGGAGTCGCCGAGGAAGGAGGATGTGCGCTCGGAAGACCACCGGGGAGTCCGAGGTGGAAGACGTGGAAGTCGGGAGGGCAAGCGAAGAGGAGTCGAATGGTTCGCTGGATGAGCTCCAACGAGTGCACTAGACTGACTGAACTTTGATAAGTTGGCACCTTTTGTTTTTTTCTTGTATATATATATTGTATTGCCTAATACTCTTTTAATCTTAGTAAACTCTTTAAAGTGTATTTCATACCGGTATTTGTTGTGGGTTTGATACTGTTGGGTATTCTCACAGCACCTGCATGTACGGGAGGTGGGTTGGTGTGTGGCTGGATCTCTTTTTCCCCTAGACATATACCAGCCTGTTGGGTAAGTGTTACATTTGTGGGGGCTCGTCCGGGATTGGATTGTCAGGGGGCTGTGGAATCACGCAGGTAGTGAGCGGAGATGGACAGAGATAAAATTGTTCGCTGGTGCGGATTTGAAGGTGTACCGGTACAGTACGCATGCGTAGTGAGCGGAGTGGATTTTCGAGTTTCGGGAGACGCGGTAGTGCGGGGGTTAAGTTTGGTGAAGGGTATGGGGCAGGTAGAATTGGTAGCTAGACGGTGTGGTAAAGAGATGGAGTCTAGCTGGGTGTTGGTTAGTACGAGTGCTGACGTCAGGACGTTGGAACTGCCGGCAACGGTCAGTGTACCGGGGGAGGAGGGGCTGTGGGGGCTCCACACTCTCTCCGAGGATGAGGCTGAGGAGACATTGGAGGAGGAGCTAGAGCTAGAGGAAAACCCCAGAGAGGTGGCAGGCAGTAGCAAAGGGAGGAGGGAGGAGGGAGTCGTGACTAGGCCCCGCCCCCCAGGTAGTGGGGACGCCTCGGAGCTGGCAGCCGCACTTAACTCCCTGGTGGGAGTGGCCGAGAGGCCACGGCTGAAGCTGGGGGTGTTCTCTGGAGCCAATCCGACTCCGGACGGGGAGGTGGACTATGAGACCTGGATCGAGCATACGTCCTTGATGTTAGAGGAGTGGCCAGGCTCGGAGGAGGAGAAGCGGCAGCGATTGGTGGGAAGTTTGAGGGGTTTAGCAGCCAAAACAGTTCGGGAGTTGAAAGCGGAGAAGCCTGGGGCCTCAGTGGAGGAATGTATAGAAGTTTTGGAGGGAGCGTTTGGGTTGTCAGGGGAACCCTGGCTGCTTTTAGCAGAGTTCCAACGCCTGGAACAATGGAGAGGGGAAAAGCTCTCCCAGTACATATTTAGGATGGAGGGGATGCTTTCGGGGCTGCGGCGCCGGGAGGTAGTGAAGGCGCCTGACGTGGCTAGCGTGAGGATGAGTCAGTTATTCAGTGGCTCTCTGGGGGAGGACAAGGTGGCGTGGACTATTCGGCAGGCTTATAGGAAAGGCCCCCCTCCATCGTTCGGGCAACTGATTAGAGAGGTGCGGGAGGAAGAGAGAGCGTTGGGGCGGAAAAGGGGCGCGGGCCTACGGGAGCGATCATCAGCAATACAGGAAGTGGTGGCTGGGTGGAGGAATGACAACCCACCGAGGGGTAGAGAACCCCCTCTGGAGGGGAGGGACAGGGGAGATACCCACTCTCAGGGGCGACCAGTACCGTGGGTTGGGAATGGGAGTCGTCCTGGGAGAGGAGGGGCGGCAGGCAGCGTGTGTTTTAACTGTGGGAAAGAGGGGCATTTCAGGCGGGACTGTGGGCGGCCGAGGGTGTGCTATAGCTGTGGAGAGGAGGGACACTTTAGGTAGGATTGTGAGAGACAAGGAGTTCCGCGGAGGACAAGCCCCTCTGCGACTAAGGGGGAGGTGTCGGGAAACTTAGGAGAGGCTCAGTGAGAGAACGGACTAGAGCCTCTGGAGGAACACGTTCCCAGAGATCAGCCAGGGCACCACCGGGTGCCCACGCCTCTATTCCGGATGGGCTGGTAGGACCCCGTGCCAGTGTGGGTCTACGGATAGAGGGAGTTTACGCAAAAGCCGTTCTGGATACAGGATCGCAGGTGACCTTATTGTACCGGTCTTTCTACAACCAATATCTAAAGCATTTGCCCATAACCCCATTTGACGCCCTGCAGATTTGGGGTGTGAGCGAGGGTGACTACCCGTACGATGGGTACCTATCGGTGAGATTGGAGTTCTCGGAGGGCGATGTGGGAGTGTCCGAAGCTATTGAGACGTTGGTGTTGGTGTGTCCTGACCCGGTGGAAACCGGTGGTGCTGCCCTCCTGGTAGGGACTAACTCCCCCGTTGTGCGACGGCTCCTGGGAGCTTGTAAGGAGAAAGCGGGGGAAGACTTTCTGGAGACCCTCTCGGTGCATCCAGTGTTTCGAGCAGTGTTCGAAGAAGGGGTTGCCTCCCTAGGACTGGACCTGGAGTGTAAACGAGGGACGGTGTGGTGTACGCAGGCGAGGCCCAAGGTGATCCGACCCGGGGAGGTAGCACTAGTGATGGGGACCCCCAGATTCCCAGGAGTGCTGACGGGCGAAGCCCTGTTAGTAGACGCCCCGGACGATCTTGAAGGGGAGACACGATTTCCGGCGGGGGCACTGGTGAGGCCCGAAATGCAGAGACCAGGGGTGGTACATGCGAGGCGTATAGCTATAAGTGTCAGGAACACCACGGCAAGAGAAATCACCTTTAAGAGGGGAATGCCACTGGCACATCTGTTCCCAGTGACGGTAATGTCTAGCGCACCAGTGAGGACCCCTAACGGGGAGGGAACGGAGCATCGAAGGGAGCTGACCGCTGAAGTCTTTAACTTCGGGGATTCCCCTGTGTCGCCGGAATGGAAAACCAGGCTAGTGGAGAAGATGCTGAAGATGGAAGCTGTTTTTTCTCGGGACGAGTTTGATGTTGGCTGCTCCAAAAGCACTCGCCACACCATCCGGGTGACGGAGGACACCCCGTTCCGAGAGAGATCCCGGCGGCTGGCTCCGGCAGATGTTGAGGACGTGCGGTAGCACTTGTGCAAGTTGAAGGAAGCCGGAATCATAGCTGAATCCCGAAGTCCTTATGCGTCCCCAATAGTTGTGGCACGGAAGAAGAATGGGAGGGTGCGCATGTGTGTTGACTACAGGACATTGAATCGGCGAACTGTCCCTGATCAATATACTGTCCCAAGAGTCGAGGATGCGCTGGCCTGCCTGAGCGGTGCGAAGTGGTTCAGTGTGCTGGATTTAAGAAGTGGGTTTTACCAGATCCCGATGAGTGCGGGCAATAAAGAGAAGACCGCTTTTATCTGCCCGCTGGGGTTCTTTCAGTTCGAACGAATGCCCCAAGGCATATCGGGAGCCCCAGCCACCTTCCAGAGGCTCATGGAGAGAACTGTGGGGGATATGAATCTGTTAGAGGTGCTGGTGTACCTGGATGATTTGATAGTGTTTGGATCGACTTTGGAGGAACATGAGGAGAGGCTGTTGAAGGTGTTGGGCCGGCTTAATGAAGAAGGGTTGAAGCTTCCCCTGGACAAATGCCAGTTCTGCAAGTCATCGGTTAGCTACGTTGGCCATATCATTTCGCGAGAGGGAGTGGCTACTGATCCAACCAAGATAAAGGCCGTGACCACCTGGCCGAGACCCCAGAAAGTGGGTACTCTGCGCTCATTTTTGGGGTTCTGTGGGTATTACCGGCGATTTGTGAAAGGATACGCCAAAGTGTGTCACCCGTTGACTCAGCTGTTGTGTGGCTATCCCCCGGTGGGAAAGAAAAGGACGGGGGACCAGAGGCAGGACACTGGAGGACACTGGAACCCGGCGGAACCTTTTGGCTCGAGATGGGATGATCAATGTGAAGAGGCGTTCCGGTCTTTGAAAAGGGCACTGACCCAGGCCCCGGTGTTGGCTTTTGCCGATCCCCAGAAGCCATATGTGCTGCACACGGATGCCAGTCGAGAGGGTCTAGGGGCTGTACTGTACCAGGAGCATGGCAAAGCATTGAGGCCGGTAGCCTTTGTCAGCCGAAGCTTGTCGCAATCGGAGAGAAACTATCCCACTCACAAGTTGGAGTTCCTGGCGCTGAAGTGGGTGGTGGTGGACAAGTTGGGCGATTACCTGTACGGAGCCAAGTTTGAGGTGCGAACGGATAACAATCCTCTCACTTATATTTTGACTTCGGCGAAGCTGGATGCCACAGGACATCGGTGGCTGGCGGCCTTGTCGGTATATGATTTCAGTCTGAGGTACCGGCCCGGAAGCAAGAATGTCGATGCGGATGCTTTGTCTCGTCGGGAGCCGGGGGAACAGGAGAGGGACGAGGAGTGGGAGTGTGTCCCTGCCCCTGGAGTGAAGGCGATGTGTCAGTTTGCTATCACCGTGAAGGCCGAGGGAAGAGGGAAGCTGGAACGAGCCGTGGACCATTTGGGGGGTTTTGACAATGCCATACCCCTAGCTTACTGTGACCTGACCGCACTGCGGACTAAACAGTTGCCGAAACTGAATCCGGGGGAAGTGGCAGCTGCTCAGCAAAATGACCCGGGCATTGGCACAGTGTGGAGAGCGGTCGAGAGGGGGGATGGGGCGTTGTCTGAGAAGGCGAAACACCCATTCGTGCCCCTGTTGTTGAAGGAGTGGTCTCTGTTGAAGTTAAAGAACCAAATCTTGTACCGGGTAACGGCGCCTCCGGACCAACCCCACTGTTGGCAACTGGTCCTGCCGGAGGAGTATCAGCAGGCTGTACTCCAGGCCCTACTTGATGATTCTGGACACTCGGGGGTGGAAAAGACCTATGGATTACTCAAAGACCGGTTCTACTGGCCCCGGATGAGGGGGGAAGTCGAAGAATACTGTAGGGGATGCAGTCGTTGCATCCGGAGGAAGACCCTGCCCGCGTTGGCGGCTCCACTGTTGCACTTGCAGAGTGCGGGACCTCTGGACCTGGTATGTATGGATTTTCTGTCGATTGAGCCTGACACCAGCAACACCGCAAATGTCTTAGTCATCACCGATTATTACACTCGCTATGCTCAGGCATTTCCCACTAAGGATCAGAAGGCGACCACAGTGGCGAAGGTGTTATGGGAGAAGTATTTTGTTCATTACGGCCTTCCCAGGCGAATCCATAGCGATCAGGGGCGGGACTTTGAGAGCCGCCTTATCCATGAATTACTGACTATGCTTGGGGTTGAGAAATCCAGGACTACCCCTTATCACCCACAGGGTGATCCTCAGCCAGAGAGGTTCAACAGGACCATGTTGGACATGCGCGGGACGCTGGAGATTGGGCAGAAAAGCAGGTGGAGTCGTCATATTGGACAATTGGTTCACTGTTACAATTGTACTCGCAATGATGCTACAGGATATTCGCCCTATTATCTGATGTTCGGGCGGGAAGCGAGGTTGCCCATTGACTTGTATTTTGGGGGTGAAGTGGGTGAATTACCTGGGAAGTCCCATCTAAAGTATGTGTCCGACATGAAGAGGGAGTTACAGCGGGCGTACGAGTTGGCCAAGGCGGCGGCTACCAAACAAAATCAGAGGAATAAGATGCGGTATGATCGAAAAGTGAAGTTTGTTCAATTATTGCCGGGCGACCGGGTCCTTTTACGGAATTTGGGACTCCCTGGTAAGCACAAGTTGGCAGATCGATGGGCAACCAGCCCCTATGTAATAGAGAGCCAGATGCCGAACCTGCCAGTTTACCGGGTGAAACCTGAGGATGGGAAAGGGCCTATCAAGGTACTCCATCGGAACCACCTGCTGCCGCTGGGTCAAGCGGTGCAGGTGGATACGGAGCCAGAGTGGGAGGTTACGCCCAGTACAAGGACTCTGCGAGGGTGCAGAGAAAGGGAAGAGCCCGCTGCTGAAGAGCGGGGACGGGTCCCTCGCCCGGAAATGGCTACTGATTCGGAAGAGGACGACTCAGATGAGTGGCCCATGTTCCCATTCGCTGGTGCTCCAGTACCAGGGGAGGAGGCTCCTGGCCCTTCCCATACTGAATTGGGTGAGAGGAGGGAAGGTCTTGAAGGTCAGATGGAGAGGCAGCCAACATTGGTGGGAGAGAGGGTGGAGCCCGAGCGTGAGCCGGAGAGATCTCAGGTGAGGGAGGACCCCCGTGAGGAAGGGGGTGAGGGTCTGTCAGGAAGACCTGGGGTGTCCGAGACAGTGGGTTCGCAGGTGAAGAGGGAGCCCAGTGGGGCAGAAGGGGTATGGAGGTCTCAGAGGATTAGGCGCCCCCCAGAGCGGTTGACATATGTGGTACCAGGAGAACCAAGTGTGATTTCTACTGCTCTGGGTAGTTATGTCACTGCTTTCTGCACCTGGGTTGGGTTTTGTGTGTTGCAAGAAGCTTTGGGGAACTCTAGTAATGCCATGAGGGCATGACATTTGCTGGTGGGGAGAGAATGTACAATGTCCTGTGTATGTTACTAAAAAGGGCTTCTTTGGTTTGTTACGAGTAGGAAGGTTTCTTTGTCTGTTAAATGTTTTTCTCGCCGTTGTTTCGCTTTAGAATGGCTGATATGGTAATTGTATTCATTTGTTAATCAATGGGGAACGTTATTATGTTTTGTGAGGCTGGGAACTTGGGGGAGGGGTTGTGCGGGCTTGGGGGTGAAGGGAGTCCGGAGGGAGACGCCGAGGAAGGAGGACGTGCGCTCGGAAGACCACCGGGGAGTCCGAGGTGGAAGACGTGGAAGTCGGGAGGGCAAGCGAAGAGGAGTCGAATGGTTCGCTGGATGAGCTCCACCGAGTGCACTAGACTGACTGAACTTTGATAAGTTGGCGCCTTTTGTTTTTTTCTTGTATATATATATATATATATATATATTGTATTGCCTAATACTCTTTTAATCTTAGTAAACTCTTTAAAGTGTATTTCATACCGGTATTTGTTGTGGGTTTGATACTGTTGGCGGGCGCGAGGCATAAACGCGATTCTCACAGCACCTGCATGTACGGGAGGTGGGTTGGTGTGTGGCTGGATCTCCTTTTCCCCTAGACATATACCAGCCTGTTGGGTAAGTGTTACACACCCTTGGATCGTCAGGTGTTTGGGGTCTTTAATCATTAGACACCCTCCCTGAGGTGGCCCAGTCAAAGTTGATCAGACTTGGCTTGTGTTTTTCCCAGGGACCAAGATAATGAGAGGCATGTAATTCTGAGGTTAATGATATTTTGAAACATCGTTACCTGGCATCTGTATGCCTGGGATTTCATGGGTTAAATTGACAGTGTTTACTGGCCATTCAGCAGAACTGCACCTGAGTTTAGTACTGACTTGTTGTCTGTCACCCCATCTTGGGTTTAATTTACTAGTTCTCTCTCGCCTTGTGTGTATCTGGGCTTTCTTATTGGCACTTCGTGGATCGGGAGAATGAAGAGCGTGTCACTGTAAGGTTAGGTTGAGATTATGCGGGCAGTGGGCGAATCAGCCCTCTTGTGCTTTTTGATCTCGTCACTTGAGATTCAGTTTCACGCGACCCTGCCGCTTTGATCTGGCCCACACCTTCATTGACCAGGTCCAACACTTGCCTTTGTTGAATCTTGCCCTTCCTGACATAGGACATCGGGTGTGTGGGGGTTTAGCAAGGGTTAATCGGGGTGTGCTTAGGGTTTGTGGGGCTGAAGCCAGGGTTAATCGGGAAGTGCCCAGGGTTTGTGGGGGTGTGTGCTCCTTTTGGACTTTAGGATTAGGTTTGAGTGTTGGGCTGGTGGATGTAGATGTTTGGGTTAGGGTTAGGGTTAGGGTATGAGTATGTGGACAGTGGGCAAAATAACCCTCTAGTGTTTTTGGATCTCGTGCTGGAGATGCTCTTCACTTTACCCTGCCACTTTGTTTTGGCCCACGTTGTCATCATCTCGGTCCCTGACTTGCCTTTATTGGGATCTTCCTCCTCATTAACCTCCATTCTGGAATTTAAGTTAAAATGGCGGCGTTATTGTTTATGGTCAGTGTTTTGGATTTAGATTTGGGGTTTTCTTGTAGGGACTAGGTGCTGTGATTTGGGGGTTGTGCAGTAGCTAACTGTGGGGCAGGACAGGCCTGGGGGAAGGTTTGGGTAATGGGGGTTGAGGACTCCAGGCGAAGGGAGCTGGGGTAGGGTGGCCAATGGTATTGTGGATGGGGGCGGGTGCGGGGGTCCCATTGCAGTAGGGGGGAAGAAGAGCCAGACTAGGAGTCTAACTGTTGGTAATATTGGGTGGACCTGGCTCCTTGATGGCTTGGGTTTAAGGGGGTGTGTAGCAGGGTTGAAGATGTTAGGTTTAGGGATAGGGTAAAGGGCCATTATGTAAGCCCCTTTTGTGTGGTGTGCTTTGGGTTATTCGGGGTGCTGTCTGGTTTAGTTGGTGTGTGCCGTTCATTGTAAGTTAGGGTTAGGGTAAAGGGTAGGAGTGGGGATGTTTGTGTTGATGTGTGGTGAAATTGGCTCCCTGGTGGCAAGAGGGTTCAGGTTTATGGGGGAGTGTAGGAGAGTTACTGGTGTTAGGATTAGGGGTATGGCTGGGAGGTGGGGCTGTCCTTTCTGCGGACTGACTTGTGTTATATGAGGTGCTACCTGATTTAATTGGGGTGCGTGTTCCGTAGGAAGTTAGGGTTAGGGTGAAGGCTGGGATTTGGGAATGTTTGTGGGGTGGCGTTCTACTGGTGATGTGAGGTGAACCTGGCTCCCTGGTGGGGAGAGGCATAGGGTTTATGGGGGTGTATTAAAGGATTGGAGGTGTTGGGCTGTGGTGTCTGGATGGGTAGTGGGGTCACACGGGTTAGGGTTAGGGTGTGAGTATGCAGACAATGGGCAAAATAACCCTCTAGTGTTTTTGGATCTCGTGCTGGAGATGCTCTTCACTTTACCCTGTCACTTTGTTTTGGCCCACGTTGTCATCATCCCTGACTTGCCTTTATTGGGATCTTCCTCCTCATTAACCTCCATTCTGGAATTTAAGTTAAAATGGTGGCGTTATTGTTTATGGTCAGTGTTTTGGATTTAAATTTGGGGTTTTCTTGTAGGGACTAGGTTCTGTGATTTGGGGGTTGTGCAGTAGCTAACTGTGGGGCAGGACAGGCCTGGGGGAAGGTTTGGGTAATGGGGGTTGAGGACTCCAGGCGAAGGGAGCTGAGGTAGGGTGGCCAATGGTATTGTGGATGGGGGCGGGTGCGGGGGTCCCTTTGCAGTAGGGGGGAAGAAGAGCCAGACTAGGAGTCTAACTGTTGGTAATATTGGGTGGACCTGGCTCCTTGATGGCTTGGGTTTATGGGGGTTAGGGTTAGGGTTAGGGTTAGGTTGAGATAATGCGGGCAGTGGGCAAATCAGCCCTCTTGTGCTTTTTGATCTCATCACTTGAGATTCAGTTTCACGCAACCCTGCCACTTTGATCTGGCCAACGCCTTCATTAACCAGGTCCAACACTTGCCTTTGTTGAATCTTTCCCCTCTTGACATAGGACATCGGGTTTGTGGGAGTTTAGCAAGGGTTAATCAGGAAGTGCCTAGGGTTTGTGGGGGTGTGCACCCCTTTTGGACTTTAGGATTAGGTTTCAGTGTTGGGCTGGTGGATGTATATGTTTGGCTGGGAGAGTTTGAGCTGCAGAGATTTGAGTGGTGATGTATGACCTGCTATGGCAGATGGGCTAGTATGGTGAAGCCCGGTTAATCTGGCCCATGCCTTTCATTATCGTGGTCCGACACCACTTGGTTCAACGAACTGGGTGTGCGCTGGGACACATCGTCAGTATTGCACCCTCAGATCGTCAGGTGTTTCGGGCCTTTAATCACTATTCCCTCTCCCCGAAGTGGCCCAACAGTATCTGGCTCAGACACTGCTTGTGTTTTTCCCAGAGACCAAGATAATGAGAGGCATGTAATTCTGAGGGTAATGATATTTTTAAAACATCATTACCTGGCATCTGTATGCCTGGGATTGCATGGGTTAAATTGACAGTGTTTACTGGGCATTCAGCAGAACTGCACCTGAGTTTAGCACTGACTTGTCTGTCATCCCATCTTGGGTTTAATTTACTGGTTCTCTCGCGCCTTGTATGTATCTGGGCTTTCTTATTGGCGCTTCGAGGACCAGGAGAATGATGAGTGTGTCACTGTAAGGTTAGGTTGAGATTATGTGGGCAGTGGGCGAATCAGCCCTCTTGTGCTCTTTGATCTCGTCACTTGAGATTCAGTTTCACACGACCCTGCCACTTTAAACAGGCCAACGTCTTCATTAACCAGGTCCAACACTTGCCTTTGTTGAATTTTGCCCCTCCTGACATAGGACATCGGGTTTGTGGGGGGTTAGCAAGGGTTAATCAGGGTGTGCTTTGGGTCTGTGGGGCTGAAGACAGGGTTAATTGGGGAGTGCCTAGGGTTTGTGGGGGTGTATACCCCTTCTGGACTTTAAGATTAGGTTTGAGTGTTGGGCTGGTGGATGTATATGTTTGGCTGGGAGAGGCTGGGCTGCAGAGCTTAGAGTGGTGATGTATGAACTGCTATGGCAGATGGGCTAGTATGGTGAAGCCAGATTAGATTGAGATTATGCGGGCAGTGGGCAAATCAGCCCTCTTGTGCTTTTTGATCTCGTCACTTGAGATTCAGTTTCATGCGACCCTGCCACTTTGATCTGGCCCACGCCTTCGTTAACCAGGTCCAGCACTTGCCTTTGTTGAATCTTGCCCCTTTTGACATAGGATATCCGGTTTGTGGGGGTTTAGCAAGGGTTAATCGGGAAGTGCCTAGGGTGTGTGGGGGTGTGTGTCCCTTTTGAACTTTAGGATTAGATCTGAGTGTTGGGCTGGTGGATGTATATATCGGGTTTGTGGGGGTTTAGCAAGGGTTAATAGGGGTGTGCTTAGGGTTTGTGGGGCCGAAGCCAGGGCTAATCGGGAAGTGGCTAGGGTTTGTGGGGGGGTGTGCCCCTTTTGGACTTGAGGATTAGGTTTGAGTGTAGGGCTGGTGGATGTATATGTTTGGCTGGGAGAAGTTAGGCTACAGAGTCTTGAGTATGAGCTGCTATGGCGGCTAGGCTTGTAGAGGGAAGTCAGGTTAATCTGGTCCATACCTTTCATTATCGCGGTCCAACCCCACTTAGTTCAACGAACCAGATGTGCACTGGGACACATCATCAGTAATGCACCCTCGGATCATCAGGTGTTTCGGCATTAGGGTTAGGGTTAGGTTTAGGGTTAGGTTTAGGGTTAGGGTTAGGTTGAGATTATGCGGGCAGTGGGCAAAAAAGCCCCCTCGTGTTTTTTTATCTCGCCACTTGAGATTCAATTTCACGTGACCCTGCCACTTTGAACTGGCCCACGCCTTCATTAACCAGGTCCACCACTTGCCTTTATTGAAACTTGCCCCTCTTAACACAGAATATCCAGTTTATGGGAATTTACTAAGTTAGGGTGAAATTATGCGGGCAGTGGGCAATTCAGCCCTCTTGTGCTTTCTGATCTTGCCACTTGAGATTCAGTTTCACACGACCCTGCCACTTCAAAATGACCGACGCCTTCACTAACCAAGTCCAACACTCATCCCTGTTGAAATTTACCCCTCTCGACCCGGAGCACTAGGTCTATGGGGATTTAACAAGGGAAAATCAGGGTGTGCTTTGGGTTTGTGGGGCTAAAACCAGAGTTAATCGGGAAGTGCCTAAAATTTATGGGGATGTGCACCCCATCTGGATTAGGTTTAAATTTTAAACCATACAGGCAGTGGGCAATTCAGCCCTCTTGTGCTTTCTGATCTCGCCACCAGAGATTCAGTTTCACACGATCCTGCCACTTTAAACTGGCCCACGCCTTTACCAACCAGGCCCAACACTTATCCCTGTTGATCAGTCAGGGTGTGCTTTAGGTTTGTACGGCTGAAGCCAGAGTTAATCGGGAAATGCCTAGGGTTTGTGGGGGTGTATGCCCCCTTTGGACCTTAGGATTAGGTTTAAATTTTAGGCTAGTGGATATATTTAAACTGGCCGACGCCTTCACCAATCAGACCCAACACTTATTCCTGTTGAAATTACCCCTCTTGACACGGGACACTGTCTATGGGGGTTTAGCAAGGGTCAATCAGGATGTGCTTTGGGTTTGTGGGGCTAAAGCCAGGGTTAATCGGGGAGTGAATAGGGTTTGTGGGGGTGTGTACCCCATCTAAACTTTAGTAGGGTTTGTGGGGGTGTGTACCCCATCTAAACTTTAGTAGGGTTTGTGGGGGTGTGTACCCCATCTAAACTTTAGTAGGGTTTGTGGGGGTGTATACCCCATCTAAACTTTAAGATTAGGTTTAAGTTTTAAGCTAGTGAATATATATGTTTGACTAGGAGATATTAGAATACAGAATTTTAAATGACAGTATATGAACTGCTATGGTGAATGAGCTAATATAATAAAGCCAGGTTAATCTGGACCATGCCTTTCATTATCAAGGTCCGACACCACTTGGTTCAACGAACCGGGTGTGCACTGGGACACATCATCAGTAATGTAACCTCGGATCATCAGGTGTTTCGGGCCTTTAATCACTAGACACCCTACTCGAGGTGGCCCAACAGTGTCAGGCTCAGACACTGCCTGTATTCCTCCCAGGGACCAATAATGAGAGGCATGTAATTCTAAGGGTAATGATATTTTTTTAAAAAAATCACTACCTGGCATCTATATGCCAAGGGTTACATGGAAAATAAAACAATAATATTCTTACCGCTAGTTTTGTGTCTTGGGTCAACCATTTTAACTCCAACAAACTGCCTTCAACAACGCTTGACTCCCGCCTGGGAGACCAAATCCACTTACTCCCATCACTCCGGTCTCCCGGGGAGGTCTCTGAAAAATGCTATCCGGTTAAAACGTCCCTAGCCCGGGACTCCATCTCCACTTTTATTGTGTCCTAAAACCTGTCTGACACTCCAACTGCAGACCCTATCTGTCGCTAGGATACCGAGCAGCCTTACTTATTCAACTCTTAAAGGTACACTGTCCATTTGGGTTTAAATATCTGAGCTTTCTTATTGGTGTGACCTGGAGAATGAAGAGCGTGTCACTGTAAGGTTAGGTTGAGATTATGCGGGCAGTGGGCAAAAAAGCCCCCTCGTGTTTTTTGATCTCGCCACTTGAGATTCAATTTCACGTGACCCTGCCACTTTGAACTGGCCCACGCCTTCATTAACCAGGTCCACCACTTGCCTTTATTGAAACTTGCCCCTCTTAACACAGAATATCCAGTTTATGGGAATTTACTAAATTAGGGTGAAATTATGCGGGCAGTGGGCAATTCAGCCCTCTTGTGCTTTCTGATCTTGCCACTTGAGATTCAGTTTCACACGACCCTGCCACTTCAAAATGACCGACGCCTTCACTAACCAAGTCCAACACTCATCCCTGTTGAAATTTACCCCTCTCAACCCGGAGCACTAGGTCTATGGGGATTTAACAAGGGTCAATCAGGGTGTGCTTTGGGTTTGTGGGGCTAAAACCAGAGTTAATCGGGAAGTGCCTAAAATTTATGGGGATGTGCACCCCATCTGGATTAGGTTTAAATTTTAAACCATACAGGCAGTGGGCAATTCAGCCCTCTTGTGCTTTCTGATCTCGCCACCAGAGATTCAGTTTCACACGATCCTGCCACTTTAAACTGGCCCACGCCTTTACCAACCAGGCCCAACACTTATCCCTGTTGATCAGTCAGGGTGTGCTTTAGGTTTGTACGGCTGAAGCCAGAGTTAATCGGGAAATGCCTAGGGTTTGTGGGGGTGTATGCCCCTTTTGGACCTTAGGATTAGGTTTAAATTTTAGGCTAGTGGATATATTTAAACTGGCCGACGCCTTCACCAATCAGACCCAACACTTATTCCTGTTGAAATTACCCCTCTTGACACGGGACACTGTCTATGGGGGTTTAGCAAGGGTCAATCAGGATGTGCTTTGGGTTTGTGGGGCTAAAGCCAGGGTTAATCGGGGAGTGAATAGGGTTTGTGGGGGTGTGTACCCCATCTAAACTTTAGTAGGGTTTGTGGGGGTGTGTACCCCATCTAAACTTTAGTAGGGTTTGTGGGGGTGTGTACCCCATCTAAACTTTAGTAGGGTTTGTGGGGGTGTATACCCCATCTAAACTTTAAGATTAGGTTTAAGTTTTAAGCTAGTGAATATATATGTTTGACTAGGAGATATTAGAATACAGAATTTTAAATGACAGTATATGAACTGCTATGGTGAATGAGCTAATATAATAAAGCCAGGTTAATCTGGACCATGCCTTTCATTATCAAGGTCCGACACCACTTGGTTCAACGAACCGGGTGTGCACTGGGACACATCATCAGTAATGTAACCTCGGATCATCAGGTGTTTCGGGCCTTTAATCACTAGACACCCTACTCGAGGTGGCCCAACAGTGTCAGGCTCAGACACTGCCTGTATTCCTCCCAGGGACCAATAATGAGAGGCATGTAATTCTAAGGGTAATGATATTTTTTTAAAAAAATCACTACCTGGCATCTATATGCCAAGGGTTACATGGAAAATAAAACAATAATATTCTTACCGCTAGTTTTGTGTCTTGGGTCAACCATTTTAACTCCAACAAACTGCCTTCAACAACGCTTGACTCCCGCCTGGGAGACCAAATCCACTTACTCCCATCACTCCGGTCTCCCGGGGAGGTCTCTGAAAAATGCTATCCGGTTAAAACGTCCCTAGCCCGGGACTCCATCTCCACTTTTATTGTGTCCTAAAACCTGTCTGACCACTCCAACTGCAGACCCTATCTGTCGCTAGGATACCGAGCAGCCTTACTTATTCAACTCTTAAAGGTACACTGTCCATTTGGGTTTAAATATCTGAGCTTTCTTATTGGTGTGACCTGGAGAATGAAGAGCGTGTCACTGTAAGGTTAGGTTGAGATTATGCGGGCAGTGGGCAAAAAAGCCCCCTCGTGTTTTTTGATCTCGCCACTTGAGATTCAATTTCACGTGACCCTGCCACTTTGAACTGGCCCACGCCTTCATTAACCAGGTCCACCACTTGCCTTTATTGAAACTTGCCCCTCTTAACACAGAATATCCAGTTTATGGGAATTTACTAAATTAGGGTGAAATTATGCGGGCAGTGGGCAATTCAGCCCTCTTGTGCTTTCTGATCTTGCCACTTGAGATTCAGTTTCACACGACCCTGCCACTTCAAAATGACCGACGCCTTCACTAACCAAGTCCAACACTCATCCCTGTTGAAATTTACCCCACTCAACCCGGAGCACTAGGTCTATGGGGATTTAACAAGGGTCAATCAGGGTGTGCTTTGGGTTTGTGGGGCTAAAACCAGAGTTAATCGGGAAGTGCCTAAAATTTATGGGGATGTGCACCCCATCTGGATTAGGTTTAAATTTTAAACCATACAGGCAGTGGGCAATTCAGCCCTCTTGTGCTTTCTGATCTCGCCACCAGAGATTCAGTTTCACACGATCCTGCCACTTTAAACTGGCCCACGCCTTTACCAACCAGGCCCAACACTTATCCCTGTTGATCAGTCAGGGTGTGCTTTAGGTTTGTACGGCTGAAGCCAGAGTTAATCGGGAAATGCCTAGGGTTTGTGGGGGTGTATGCCCCTTTTGGACCTTAGGATTAGGTTTAAATTTTAGGCTAGTGGATATATTTAAACTGGCCGACGCCTTCACCAATCAGACCCAACACTTATTCCTGTTGAAATTACCCCTCTTGACACGGGACACTGTCTATGGGGGTTTAGCAAGGGTCAATCAGGATGTGCTTTGGGTTTGTGGGGCTAAAGCCAGGGTTAATCGGGGAGTGAATAGGGTTTGTGGGGGTGTGTACCCCATCTAAACTTTAGTAGGGTTTGTGGGGGTGTGTACCCCATCTAAACTTTAGTAGGGTTTGTGGGGGTGTATACCCCATCTAAACTTTAAGATTAGGTTTAAGTTTTAAGCTAGTGAATATATATGTTTGACTAGGAGATATTAGAATACAGAATTTTAAATGACAGTATATGAACTGCTATGGCGAATGAGCTAATATAATAAAGCCAGGTTAATCTGGACCATGCCTTTCATTATCAAGGTCCGACACCACTTGGTTCAACGAACCGGGTGTGCACTGGGACACATCATCAGTAATGTAACCTCGGATCATCAGGTGTTTCGGGCCTTTAATCACTAGACACCCTACTCGAGGTGGCCCAACAGTGTCAGGCTCAGACACTGCCTGTATTCCTCCCAGGGACCAATAATGAGAGGGTTAGGGTTAGGGTTAGGGTTAGGGTTAGGGTTAGGGTTAGGGTTAGGTTGAGATTATGCGGGCAGTAGGCAAAAAAGCCCCCTCGTGCTTTTTGATCTCGCCACTTGAGATTCAATTTCACGCGACCCTGCCACTTTGAACTGGCCCACGCCTTCATTAACCAGGTCCAACACTTGCCTTTATTGAAACTTGCCCCTCTTAACACAGAATATCCCGTTTATGGGGATTTAAACCAGTATTAATCAGGGTATACTTAGGGTTTGTGGGGGTGTGTGTGCCCCTTTTGGACTTTAGGATTAGGTTTGAGTGCAGGCCTGGTGGATGTATATGTTTGGCTGGGAGAGCAAGGGTTAATCGGGGTGTGTTTAGGGTTTGTGGGGCTGAAGCCAGGGCTAATCGGGAAGTGCCTAGGGTTTGTGGGGGTGTGTGCCCCTTTTGGACTTTAGGATTAGGTTTGAGTGTTGGACCGGTGGATGTACATATCGGTTTGTGGGGGTTTAGCAAGGGTTAATCGGGGTGTGCTTAGGGTTTGTGGGGCTGAAGCCCGGGCTAATCAGGAAGTGTCTAGGGTTTGTGGGGGTGTGTGTGCCCCTTTTGGACTTTAGGATTAGGTTTGAGTGTAGGCCTGGTGGATGTATATGTTTGGCTGGGAGAGGTTAGGCTGCCGAGTTTTGAGTATGAGCTGGTATTGGAGGCTAGGCTTATATAGGGGAGTCCGGTTAATCTGGTCCATACCTTTCATTGTCGTGGTCCGGTCCCACTTGGTTCAACGAACCGGGTGTGCAGTGGGACACATCGTCAGTGATGCACCCACGGATCATCAGGTGTTTCGGGCCTTTAATCATCATACACCCTCCCCGAAGTGGCCCCACCAAAGCTGATCAGGCTTGGTTTGTGTATTTCCCCTGGACCAGACAATGAAAGGCATGTAATTCTGAGGGTAATGCTATTTTAAAGGGTATATAACTGGTGGTGTGGGGTGAGTTTAGCCCCCTGGCGAGAAGAGCATCCGTATTTACGGGTTGTGAAGATGTTAGTTTCAGGGCAGCCTAGCTTTTTAGGCCTCATTTAGGCCGTACGGAGAATAAGTATGCAGTGTTTCAATCCATCTCCTCTCTGCTAGTTTTCTTTGGGCGTTTGACCAGTTTATGTTAGTTTCCAGGCCTAATATTTTTAAGGGGTACGTCCCATGCTCCTGGAAGTGCCTGCTAACTGGTCTGTTTTGGTTTCCCCTTCTGATGTTACTGAGGTGTCCCGTGAGTCTGGTTCTCAAGCTGTTGCCCGTCTCCCCGATGTATATAATATGGCATTCTGTGCACAGGATGGCATATACTACATTCTTTTGTTCACAAGTTATCCTCTGCTCTATCTCGGCCCACTTTCCTGTGGCTCTGTTGTGTATGCTTTTTGAAATTCTCAGGTATATGCATGCCCTGCAGTTTCCCACCTCACAGTTTGGCGCTGCTCGTACTTTGGTACTGACTAGTATGTCTTTCAGATTCCTACCCCTTTTGAAGGCTGAGACAATGGTGTATTGTCCCAGTGTCCCCACTTCCGTTTTCAGTTGCTCAAAGCGTGTTTTGACCATCCTGTGAATATTCACTGCCATCCCACTGTATCCCGTTATCAAGGGTAGTTTCGGTGTTGTGATGTTCTGTGGTCGGGGATTTGTGATACTTTTCAGAAAGTCAGATTTAATGTGCCTAAGTCTCCTTCTGCTGTAGCCCCTGTGTCTAAGAGCAGAGAAGAGGATGGTTGTGGCCTGGTGGAAGTCCTCCGGCCTAGTGCAAATGCGGTGAAAGCGGGTCAGCTGTCCCTTGACAATGCCTCTGAAGGTGTGTTTGGGATGGTGACTCCCTGTGTGTAGGAGGGTGTGTGTGTCTGTGGTTTTAAAGAATACCTTGGTAGCTAGTTTTCGGTTGCCACTTTCTGGTGCTAGTTTAAACACTGTGGTGTCCAGGAAGTCAATCTTCTCCTTATCTGTTATAGCTTTAACCTTAATGGATGGGTGATGAGTGTTTAGGATTTGAATAAATTCCTCTAATTCCCCCTCTGAGTGTGTCCACACTCCCCAGATGTCATCCAGGTATCTATAGAGACACATGGGTTTTTTAGGGCACTCTGGATAGACTGTTTCCTCCCACCCAGCCATGTATATATTGGCATAGGCTGGAGCAAACTTCTTTCCCATTGCTGTGCCCTTGACTTGTAGGTAGAATTTACCATCGAATTCAAAGTCATTTTTAGTCAGGCTGAGGTGAAGGAGTTCTAGCAAGGCCTCGTCCGGTCTCCCTAGCTGAGGGTTCCTCCGTAGGATGTCCCTCACTGCCTCTATACCCCTGTCCGTTTCAATATTGGTGTACAGGCTTTCGATGTCCATGGTGAAGAGTATGGCCCCAGGGGGCACTGACATGGAATTGACTATCCGGACAAAGTGATACGTGTCCTTGATGTAGCTGGGGTGTTTCTGTGAGAGTGGATTAAGGCAGGCATCAATGAACTCCGCTATCCCGTATGACTCACTGCTGCAGTCTGACACGATGGGCCTACCGGGTGGAATTTCCCCCGGAACAGTCCACGAGTCTGGGTTCTTGTGTATTTTGGGAAGGATATAAAACTTTCTCGCCCGTGGCTGCATCCCAGTCAGGTACTCTACTTGCTTCCCTTTGAGGTACCCAGTCCTTTCCAGTTTTTGCAAAATGTTCCCAATTTCTGTGTGTGTTTCCCAATATATGGGTTCCTTTAGTTTCGTGTAGTGCTCTGTGTTGTTTAATTGTCTGTGTGCTTCAAATAGGTATTGCTGTTTGTCCATGATAACTATGCTGCTCCCTTTATCCGCTGGTTTGATAACAATGTCCATGTTTTCCCTCAGTTCTGTCAGGGCTGCTCTCTCCTTCCTGGTTAGATTGGGCTTATCCTGTACTTCCCTCTCCCTCTCTATTATCTCACCCAGTGTGCTCTTAAATTCTAAAATAGCTTCGGACCTGTACCTTCTCTTGGGCATCCAGTTCGAGGGAGGGGTGAAAGGGGTCTTTCTACGTTCTGACTCACCGAAATAGTCAACGAGTACCAGTCTCCTATAGAACTTGTTCATGTCCCTCTCAATCTGCTCCTTATGGAGCTTTGCAGTTGGTACAAAAGTCAGGCCCCTGTTCAGAACCTTTTGCTGGGTTTCTGTAGGGGTGAATGTACGGGAGAGGTTCACGATGGTCTCTCCCAGTCGTGGACCCTGCCTCTCTTGGCTTTGTCCCCACTCTAGTTTAAAGCCTGCATCCACCTCTTGACCATTGTCTGGGCTGTGTTCTCTGTCCAATGGATATGGTCTGTGTCTACCTTAAACTGTCTCGCCGGGATTGCAGGGATATGATTCTTAGTTCTAATAACCTTGTTTAGTTGGCCCAGGGTTGCTTGTTCTGCCTCTGTCAAGCTGTGGCTAAAGTTTAATTCCGGCACCCAGATACTGGCATGGGGAAATTTAATGCTGGCCATCCTCAGTAGTTGTTGAAGCTGTTTAGCAGCTGTTGTTAGTTTATGGGACCTGTTGTTTATTCCGAAAGAAAGGATGACCTTCTTAATTTCTGGCTGTGGCTCTAACTTGTCAAGGACAGCAGTGGCATGGATGAATTTGGCCCCCGGAAAGCTGTCCAATTGAATATCCTTATTAGGGCATCTTTTGATCCTGGAAATGTTAGAGTCCCCTATAAACAGTATAGGTTTAAGGGGCCTCAGTTCCCAATTTAAATTTTTCTGTTTAGAGTTAGGATGCCTAGTTATTCGACAACCTTGGCTGTTGCAACGGAGGCGTACCTGTCCCCTCGTCCGTCCGCTGTCCTGCGGCTCTCGGGCTGGGGTGGCTCCCCTTGTCCGTCCTTCCATTCGTACGGGTGTGGGGTGGGGTGCCGATTCCCCGGAGTCCTGGGTCGGGGAAGTCGTGGGGGTGGCAGGCTGGGACTCCTGCGTTGCTAGGTTGGATTGCGTCCTCTCAGAGGGGCTCGTGGGTGGGGAGGGGTGCCCTCGGCCCCTTCTCCGTCTCCGCGGTGGGGGCAGTAGGGTTGCATCGGCGTCACGAGGGTTAACCAGCTCCAGCGCCCTCGGGTGGACCGTGTCGGTACTGCCACTGTTAACCAGCTCCAGCGCCCTCGGGTGGACCGTGTCGGAACTGCCACTGCGCCTGTTGCGCTGCATGCGTGTCCATCCCAAAACGTCCCGCAGTACAATCACTGGGCTCCGGTTCGCTTTACCCAGTACCGACGGACAAGGTACAGTCCGGGCGGTCTTTCCCCGGGGCTCGGGTGTGACTTGGGCCCGGTCCTGGTTAACCCAGAAACCGTCCCTGGAGGTCGAGGGTCCGTTCCCCTCCTGCCCTTGGGATGCGGTCTCCGCGGTCAGTGGGAAGGCCTGGGGCCCCCCGTCGGTCCGATCCGCCGCGACCTGCCGTTCCGGCCCAGGTCCCGAGACCAGATCGAAAATATGTTTCTGGACCATCTCCAATTTGATTTGAAATTTGTCTTTTAATTTTCGTTTGTTCCAGATTACAGCTTTGGTGACCGCTTCTTGTAGGCGATCAGTCAAATTTGACTCAACAAGTTTTAGTTCCAATTCTTGCAGGCTACTCCGGTAATGCCCAATTAAAATTCGTCTTGTTTCTTTAGGGTTAGGGTTAGGGTTAGGGTTAGGGTTAGGGTTAGGGTTAGGGCCCCCGCATTAGGGTTAGGGTTAGGGTTAGGTTGAGATTATGCGGGCAGTGGGCAAAAAAGCCCCCTCGTGTTTTTTGATCTCGCCACTTGAGATTCAATTTCACGTGACCCTGCCACTTTGAACTGGCCCACGCCTTCATTAACCAGGTCCACCACTTGCCTTTATTGAAACTTGCCCCTCTTAACACAGAATATCCAATTTATGGGAATTTACTAAGTTAGGGTGAAATTATGCGGGCAGTGGGCAATTCAGCCCTCTTGTGCTTTCTGATCTTGCCACTTGAGATTCAGTTTCACACGACCCTGCCACTTCAAAATGACCGACGCCTTCACTAACCAAGTCCAACACTCATCCCTGTTGAAATTTACCCCTCTCGACCCGGAGCACTAAGTCTATGGGGATTTAACAAGGGTCAATCAGGGTGTGCTTTGGGTTTGTGGGGCTAAAACCAGAGTTAATCGGGAAGTGCCTAAAATTTATGGGGATGTGCACCCCATCTGGATTAGGTTTAAATTTTAAACCATACAGGCAGTGGGCAATTCAGCCCTCTTGTGCTTTCTGATCTCGCCACCAGAGATTCAGTTTCACACGATCCTGCCACTTTAAACTGGCCCACGCCTTTACCAACCAGGCCCAACACTTATCCCTGTTGATCAGTCAGGGTGTGCTTTAGGTTTGTACGGCTGAAGCCAGAGTTCCTAGGGTTTGTGGGGGTGTATGCCCCTTTTGGACCTTAGGATTAGGTTTAAATTTTAGGCTAGTGGATATATTTAAACTGGCCGACGCCTTCACCAATCAGACCCAACACTTATACCTGTTGAAATTACCCCTCTTGACACGGGACACTGTCTATGGGAGTTTAGCAAGGGTCAATCAGGATGTGCTTTGGGTTTGTGGGGCTAAAGCCAGGGTTAATCGGGGAGTGAATAGGGTTTGTGGGGGTGTGTACCCCATCTAAACTTTAGTAGGGTTTGTGGGGGTGTGTACCCCATCTAAACTTTAATAGGGTTTGTGGGGGGGTGTACCCCATCTAAACTTTAGTAGGGTTTGTGGGGGTGTATACCCCATCTAAACTTTAAGATTAGGTTTAAGTTTTAAGCTAGTGAATATATATGTTTGACTAGGAGATATTAGAATACAGAATTTTAAATGACAGTATATGAACTGCTATGGCGAATGAGCTAGTATAATAAAGCCAGGTTAATCTGGACCATGCCTTTCATTATCAAGGTCCGACACCACTTGGTTCAACGAACCGGGTGTGCACTGGGACACATCATCAGTAATGTAACCTCGGATCATCAGGTGTTTCGGGCCTTTAATCACTAGACACCCTACTCGAGGTGGCCCAACAGTGTCAGGCTCAGACACTGCCTGTATTCCTCCCAGGGACCAATAATGAGAGGCATGTAATTCTAAGGGTAATGATATTTTCTTAAAAAAATCACTACCTGGCATCTATATGCCAAGGGTTACATGGAAAATAAAACAATAATATTCTTACCGCTAGTTTTGTGTCTTGGGTCAACCATTTTAACTCCAACAAACTGCCTCCAACAACGCTTGACTCCCGCCTGGGAGACCAAATCCACTTACTCCCATCACTCCGGTCTCCCGGGGAGGTCTCTGAAAAATGCTATCCGGTTAAAACATCCCTAGCCCGGGACTCCATCTCCACTTTTATTGTGTCCTAAAACCTGTCTGACCACTCCAACTGCAGACCCTATCTGTTGCTAGGATACCAAGCAGCCTTACCTATTCAACTCTTAAAGGTACACTGTCCATTTGGGTTTAAATATCTAAGCCTTCTTATTGGCCTCCAGTGGCCTGGAGAATGAAGAGCGTGTCACTGTAAGGTTAGGTTGAGATTATGCGGGCAGTGGGCAAAAAAGCCCCCTCGTGTTTTTTGATCTCGCCACTTGAGATTCAATTTCACGTGACCCTGCCACTTTGAACTGGCCCACGCCTTCATTAACCAGGTCCACCACTTGCCTTTATTGAAACTTGCCCCTCTTAACACAGAATATCCAATTTATGGGAATTTACTAAGTTAGGGTGAAATTATGCGGGCAGTGGGCAATTCAGCCCTCTTGTGCTTTCTGATCTTGCCACTTGAGATTCAGTTTCACACGACCCTGCCACTTCAAAATGACCGACGCCTTCACTAACCAAGTCCAACACTCATCCCTGTTGAAATTTACCCCTCTCGACCCGGAGCACTAAGTCTATGGGGATTTAACAAGGGTCAATCAGGGTGTGCTTTGGGTTTGTGGGGCTAAAACCAGAGTTAATCGGGAAGTGCCTAAAATTTATGGGGATGTGCACCCCATCTGGATTAGGTTTAAATTTTAAACCATACAGGCAGTGGGCAATTCAGCCCTCTTGTGCTTTCTGATCTCGCCACCAGAGATTCAGTTTCACACGATCCTGCCACTTTAAACTGGCCCACGCCTTTACCAACCAGGCCCAACACTTATCCCTGTTGATCAGTCAGGGTGTGCTTTAGGTTTGTACGGCTGAAGCCAGAGTTCCTAGGGTTTGTGGGGGTGTATGCCCCTTTTGGACCTTAGGATTAGGTTTAAATTTTAGGCTAGTGGATATATTTAAACTGGCCGACGCCTTCACCAATCAGACCCAACACTTATACCTGTTGAAATTACCCCTCTTGACACGGGACACTGTCTATGGGAGTTTAGCAAGGGTCAATCAGGATGTGCTTTGGGTTTGTGGGGCTAAAGCCAGGGTTAATCGGGGAGTGAATAGGGTTTGTGGGGGTGTGTACCCCATCTAAACTTTAGTAGGGTTTGTGGGGGTGTGTACCCCATCTAAACTTTAATAGGGTTTGTGGGGGGGTGTACCCCATCTAAACTTTAGTAGGGTTTGTGGGGGTGTATACCCCATCTAAACTTTAAGATTAGGTTTAAGTTTTAAGCTAGTGAATATATATGTTTGACTAGGAGATATTAGAATACAGAATTTTAAATGACAGTATATGAACTGCTATGGCGAATGAGCTAGTATAATAAAGCCAGGTTAATCTGGACCATGCCTTTCATTATCAAGGTCCGACACCACTTGGTTCAACGAACCGGGTGTGCACTGGGACACATCATCAGTAATGTAACCTCGGATCATCAGGTGTTTCGGGCCTTTAATCACTAGACACCCTACTCGAGGTGGCCCAACAGTGTCAGGCTCAGACACTGCCTGTATTCCTCCCAGGGACCAATAATGAGAGGCATGTAATTCTAAGGGTAATGATATTTTCTTAAAAAAATCACTACCTGGCATCTATATGCCAAGGGTTACATGGAAAATAAAACAATAATATTCTTACCGCTAGTTTTGTGTCTTGGGTCAACCATTTTAACTCCAACAAACTGCCTCCAACAACGCTTGACTCCCGCCTGGGAGACCAAATCCACTTACTCCCATCACTCCGGTCTCCCGGGGAGGTCTCTGAAAAATGCTATCCGGTTAAAACATCCCTAGCCCGGGACTCCATCTCCACTTTTATTGTGTCCTAAAACCTGTCTGACCACTCCAACTGCAGACCCTATCTGTTGCTAGGATACCAAGCAGCCTTACCTATTCAACTCTTAAAGGTACACTGTCCATTTGGGTTTAAATATCTAAGCCTTCTTATTGGCCTCCAGTGGCCTGGAGAATGAAGAGCGTGTCACTGTAAGGTTAGGTTGAGATTATGCGGGCAGTGGGCAAAAAAGCCCCCTCGTGTTTTTTGATCTCGCCACTTGAGATTCAATTTCACGTGACCCTGCCACTTTGAACTGGCCCACGCCTTCATTAACCAGGTCCACCACTTGCCTTTATTGAAACTTGCCCCTCTTAACACAGAATATCCAATTTATGGGAATTTACTAAGTTAGGGTGAAATTATGCGGGCAGTGGGCAATTCAGCCCTCTTGTGCTTTCTGATCTTGCCACTTGAGATTCAGTTTCACACGACCCTGCCACTTCAAAATGACCGACGCCTTCACTAACCAAGTCCAACACTCATCCCTGTTGAAATTTACCCCTCTCGACCCGGAGCACTAAGTCTATGGGGATTTAACAAGGGTCAATCAGGGTGTGCTTTGGGTTTGTGGGGCTAAAACCAGAGTTAATCGGGAAGTGCCTAAAATTTATGGGGATGTGCACCCCATCTGGATTAGGTTTAAATTTTAAACCATACAGGCAGTGGGCAATTCAGCCCTCTTGTGCTTTCTGATCTCGCCACCAGAGATTCAGTTTCACACGATCCTGCCACTTTAAACTGGCCCACGCCTTTACCAACCAGGCCCAACACTTATCCCTGTTGATCAGTCAGGGTGTGCTTTAGGTTTGTACGGCTGAAGCCAGAGTTCCTAGGGTTTGTGGGGGTGTATGCCCCTTTTGGACCTTAGGATTAGGTTTAAATTTTAGGCTAGTGGATATATTTAAACTGGCCGACGCCTTCACCAATCAGACCCAACACTTATACCTGTTGAAATTACCCCTCTTGACACGGGACACTGTCTATGGGAGTTTAGCAAGGGTCAATCAGGATGTGCTTTGGGTTTGTGGGGCTAAAGCCAGGGTTAATCGGGGAGTGAATAGGGTTTGTGGGGGTGTGTACCCCATCTAAACTTTAGTAGGGTTTGTGGGGGTGTGTACCCCATCTAAACTTTAATAGGGTTTGTGGGGGGGTGTACCCCATCTAAACTTTAGTAGGGTTTGTGGGGGTGTATACCCCATCTAAACTTTAAGATTAGGTTTAAGTTTTAAGCTAGTGAATATATATGTTTGACTAGGAGATATTAGAATACAGAATTTTAAATGACAGTATATGAACTGCTATGGCGAATGAGCTAGTATAATAAAGCCAGGTTAATCTGGACCATGCCTTTCATTATCAAGGTCCGACACCACTTGGTTCAACGAACCGGGTGTGCACTGGGACACATCATCAGTAATGTAACCACGGATCATCAGGTGTTTCGGGCCTTTAATCACTAGACACCCTACTCGAGGTGGCCCAACAGTGTCAGGCTCAGACACTGCCTGTATTCCTCCCAGGGACCAATAATGAGAGGCATGTAATTCTAAGGGTAATGATATTTTCTTAAAAAAATCACTACCTGGCATCTATATGCCAAGGGTTACATGGAAAATAAAACAATAATATTCTTACCGCTAGTTTTGTGTCTTGGGTCAACCATTTTAACTCCAACAAACTGCCTCCAACAACGCTTGACTCCCGCCTGGGAGACCAAATCCACTTACTCCCATCACTCCGGTCTCCCGGGGAGGTCTCTGAAAAATGCTATCCGGTTAAAACATCCCTAGCCCGGGACTCCATCTCCACTTTTATTGTGTCCTAAAACCTGTCTGACCACTCCAACTGCAGACCCTATCTGTTGCTAGGATACCAAGCAGCCTTACCTATTCAACTCTTAAAGGTACACTGTCCATTTGGGTTTAAATATCTAAGCCTTCTTATTGGCCTCCAGTGCCCTGGAGAATGAAGAGCGTGTCACTGTAAGGTTAGGTTGAGATTATGCGGGCAGTGGGCAAAAAAGCCCCCTCGTGTTTTTTGATCTCGCCACTTGAGATTCAATTTCACGTGACCCTGCCACTTTGAACTGGCCCACGCCTTCATTAACCAGGTCCACCACTTGCCTTTATTGAAACTTGCCCCTCTTAACACAGAATATCCAGTTTATGGGAATTTACTAAGTTAGGGTGAAATTATGCGGGCAGTGGGCAATTCAGCCCTCTTGTGCTTTCTAATCTTGCCACTTGAGATTCAGTTTCACACGACCCTGCCACTTCAAAATGACCGACGCCTTCACTAACCAAGTCCAACACTCATCCCTGTTGAAATTTACCCCTCTCGACCCGGAGCACTAAGTCTATGGGGATTTAACAAGGGTCAATCAGGGTGTGCTTTGGGTTTGTGGGGCTAAAACCAGAGTTAATCGGGAAGTGCCTAAAATTTATGGGGATGTGCACCCCATCTGGATTAGGTTTAAATTTTAAACCATACAGGCAGTGGGCAATTCAGCCCTCTTGTGCTTTCTGATCTCGCCACCAGAGATTCAGTTTCACACGATCCTGCCACTTCAAAATGACCGACGCCTTCACTAACCAAGTCCAACACTCATCCCTGTTGAAATTTACCCCTCTCGACCCGGAGCACTAAGTCTATGGGGATTTAACAAGGGTCAATCAGGGTGTGCTTTGGGTTTGTGGGGCTAAAACCAGAGTTAATCGGGAAGTGCCTAAAATTTATGGGGATGTGCACCCCATCTGGATTAGGTTTAAATTTTAAACCATACAGGCAGTGGGCAATTCAGCCCTCTTGTGCTTTCTGATCTCGCCACCAGAGATTCAGTTTCACACGATCCTGCCACTTTAAACTGGCCCACGCCTTTACCAACCAGGCCCAACACTTATCCCTGTTGATCAGTCAGGGTGTGCTTTAGGTTTGTACGGCTGAAGCCAGAGTTAATCGGGAAGTACCTAGGGTTTGTGGGGGTGTATGCCCCTTTTGGACCCTAGGATTAGATTTAAATTTTAGGCTAGTGGATATATTTAAACTGGCCGACGCCTTCACCAATCAGACCCAACACTTATTCCTGTTGAAATTACCCCTCTTGACACGGGACACTGTCTATGGGGGTTTAGCAAGGGTCAATCAGGATGTGCTTTGGGTTTGTGGGGCTAAAGCCAGGGTTAATCGGGGAGTGAATAGGGTTTGTGGGGGTGTGTACCCCATCTAAACTTTAGTAGGGTTTGTGGGGGTGTGTACCCCATCTAAACTTTAGTAGGGTTTGTGGGGGTGTGTACCCCATCTAAACTTTAAGATTAGGTTTAAGTTTTAAGCTAGTGAATATATATGTTTGACTAGGAGATATTAGAATACAGAATTTTAAATGACGGTATATGAACTGCTATGGCGAATGAGCTAGTATAATAAAGCCAGGTTAATCTAGACCATGCCTTTCATTATCAAGGTCCGACACCACTTGGTTCAACGAACCGGGTGTGCACTGCATTAGGGTTAGGGTTAGGGTTAGGGTTAGGTTGAGATTATGCGGGCAGTGGGCAAAAAAGCCCCCTCGTGTTTTTTGATCTCGCCACTTGAGATTCAATTTCACGTGACCCTGCCACTTTGAACTGGCCCACGCCTTCATTAACCAGGTCCACCACTTGCCTTTATTGAAACTTGCCCCTCTTAACACAGAATATCCAATTTATGGGAATTTACTAAGTTAGGGTGAAATTATGCGGGCAGTGGGCAATTCAGCCCTCTTGTGCTTTCTGATCTTGCCACTTGAGATTCAGTTTCACACGACCCTGCCACTTCAAAATGACCGACGCCTTCACTAACCAAGTCCAACACTCATCCCTGTTGAAATTTACCCCTCTCGACCCGGAGCACTAAGTCTATGGGGATTTAACAAGGGTCAATCAGGGTGTGCTTTGGGTTTGTGGGGCTAAAACCAGAGTTAATCGGGAAGTGCCTAAAATTTATGGGGATGTGCACCCCATCTGGATTAGGTTTAAATTTTAAACCATACAGGCAGTGGGCAATTCAGCCCTCTTGTGCTTTCTGATCTCGCCACCAGAGATTCAGTTTCACACGATCCTGCCACTTTAAACTGGCCCACGCCTTTACCAACCAGGCCCAATACTTATCCCTGTTGATCAGTCAGGGTGTGCTTTAGGTTTGTACGGCTGAAGCCAGAGTTAATCGGGAAATGCCTAGGGTTTGTGGGGGTGTATGCCCCTTTTGGACCTTAGGATTAGGTTTAAATTTTAGGCTAGTGGATATATTTAAACTGGCCGACGCCTTCACCAATCAGACCCAACACTTATACCTGTTGAAATTACCCCTCTTGACACGGGACACTGTCTATGGGAGTTTAGCAAGGGTCAATCAGGATGTGCTTTGGGTTTGTGGGGCTAAAGCCAGGGTTAATCGGGGAGTGAATAGGGTTTGTGGGGGTGTGTACCCCATCTAAACTTTAGTAGGGTTTGTGGGGGTGTGTACCCCATCTAAACTTTAATAGGGTTTGTGGGGGGGTGTACCCCATCTAAACTTTAGTAGGGTTTGTGGGGGTGTGTACCCCATCTAAACTTTAAGATTAGGTTTAAGTTTTAAGCTAGTGAATATATATGTTTGACTAGGAGATATTAGAATACAGAATTTTAAATGACGGTATATGAACTGCTATGGCGAATGAGCTAGTATAATAAAGCCAGGTTAATCTAGACCATGCCTTTCATTATCAAGGTCCGACACCACTTGGTTCAACGAACCGGGTGTGCACTGCATTAGGGTTAGGGTTAGGGTTAGGGTTAGGTTGAGATTATGCGGGCAGTGGGCAAAAAAGCCCCCTCGTGTTTTTTGATCTCGCCACTTGAGATTCAATTTCACGTGACCCTGCCACTTTGAACTGGCCCACGCCTTCATTAACCAGGTCCACCACTTGCCTTTATTGAAACTTGCCCCTCTTAACACAGAATATCCAATTTATGGGAATTTACTAAGTTAGGGTGAAATTATGCGGGCAGTGGGCAATTCAGCCCTCTTGTGCTTTCTGATCTTGCCACTTGAGATTCAGTTTCACACGACCCTGCCACTTCAAAATGACCGACGCCTTCACTAACCAAGTCCAACACTCATCCCTGTTGAAATTTACCCCTCTCGACCCGGAGCACTAAGTCTATGGGGATTTAACAAGGGTCAATCAGGGTGTGCTTTGGGTTTGTGGGGCTAAAACCAGAGTTAATCGGGAAGTGCCTAAAATTTATGGGGATGTGCACCCCATCTGGATTAGGTTTAAATTTTAAACCATACAGGCAGTGGGCAATTCAGCCCTCTTGTGCTTTCTGATCTCGCCACCAGAGATTCAGTTTCACACGATCCTGCCACTTTAAACTGGCCCACGCCTTTACCAACCAGGCCCAACACTTATCCCTGTTGATCAGTCAGGGTGTGCTTTAGGTTTGTACGGCTGAAGCCAGAGTTCCTAGGGTTTGTGGGGGTGTATGCCCCTTTTGGACCTTAGGATTAGGTTTAAATTTTAGGCTAGTGGATATATTTGAACTGGCCGACGCCTTCACCAATCAGACCCAACACTTATTCCTGTTGAAATTACCCCTCTTGACACGGGACACTGTCTATGGGGGTTTAGCAAGGGTCAATCAGGATGTGCTTTGGGTTTGTGGGGCTAAAGCCAGGGTTAATCGGGGAGTGAATAGGGTTTGTGGGGGTGTGTACCCCATCTAAACTTTAGTAGGGTTTGTGGGGGTGTGTACCCCATCTAAACTTTAGTAGGGTTTGTGGGGGTGTGTACCCCATCTAAACTTTAGTAGGGTTTATGGGGGTGTATACCCCATCTAAACTTTAAGATTAGGTTTAAGTTTTAAGCTAGTGAATATATATGTTTGACTAGGAGATATTAGAATACAGAATTTTAAATGACGGTATATGAACTGCTATGGCGAATGAGCTAATATAATAAAGCCAGGTTAATCTGGACCATGCCTTTCATTATCAAGGTCCGACACCACTTGGTTCAACGAACCGGGTGTGCACTGGGACACATCATCAGTAATGTAACCTCGGATCATCAGGTGTTTCGGGCCTTTAATCACTAGACACCCTACTCGAGGTGGCCCAACAGTGTCAGGCTCAGACACTGCCTGTATTCCTCCCAGGGACCAATAATGAGAGGCATGTAATTCTAAGGGTAATGATATTTTTTTAAAAAAATCACTACCTGGCATCTATATGCCAAGGGTTACATGGAAAATAAAACAATAATATTCTTACCACTAGTTTTGTGTCTTGGGTCAACCATTTTAACTCCAACAAACTGCCTCCAACAACGCTTGACTCCCGCCTGGGAGACCAAATCCACTTACTCCCATCACTCCGGTCTCCCGGGGAGGTCTCTGAAAAATGCTATCCGGTTAAAACGTCCCTAGCCCGGGACTCCATCTCCACTTTTATTGTGTCCTAAAACCTGTCTGACCACTCCAACTGCAGACCCTATCTGTTGCTAGGATACCAAGCAGCCTTACCTATTCAACTCTTAAAGGTACACTGTCCATTTGGGTTTAAATATCTAAGCCTTCTCATTGGCCTCCAGTGGCCTGGAGAATGAAGAGCGTGTCACTGTAAGGTTAGGTTGAGATTATGCGGGCAGTGGGCAAAAAAGCCCCCTCGTGTTTTTTGATCTCGCCACTTGAGATTCAATTTCACGTGACCCTGCCACTTTGAACTGGCCCACGCCTTCATTAACCAGGTCCACCACTTGCCTTTATTGAAACTTGCCCCTCTTAACACAGAATATCCAATTTATGGGAATTTACTAAGTTAGGGTGAAATTATGCGGGCAGTGGGCAATTCAGCCCTCTTGTGCTTTCTGATCTTGCCACTTGAGATTCAGTTTCACACGACCCTGCCACTTCAAAATGACCGACGCCTTCACTAACCAAGTCCAACACTCATCCCTGTTGAAATTTACCCCTCTCGACCCGGAGCACTAAGTCTATGGGGATTTAACAAGGGTCAATCAGGGTGTGCTTTGGGTTTGTGGGGCTAAAACCAGAGTTAATCGGGAAGTGCCTAAAATTTATGGGGATGTGCACCCCATCTGGATTAGGTTTAAATTTTAAACCATACAGGCAGTGGGCAATTCAGCCCTCTTGTGCTTTCTGATCTCGCCACCAGAGATTCAGTTTCACACGATCCTGCCACTTTAAACTGGCCCACGCCTTTACCAACCAGGCCCAACACTTATCCCTGTTGATCAGTCAGGGTGTGCTTTAGGTTTGTACGGCTGAAGCCAGAGTTAATCGGGAAATGCCTAGGGTTTGTGGGGGTGTATGCCCCTTTTGGACCTTAGGATTAGGTTTAAATTTTAGGCTAGTGGATATATTTGAACTGGCCGACGCCTTCACCAATCAGACCCAACACTTATTCCTGTTGAAATTACCCCTATTTGACACGGGACACTGTCTATGGGGGTTTAGCAAGGGTCAATCAGGATGTGCTTTGGGTTTGTGGGGCTAAAGCCAGGGTTAATCGGGGAGTGAATAGGGTTTGTGGGGGTGTGTACCCCATCTAAACTTTAGTAGGGTTTGTGGGGGTGTGTACCCCATCTAAACTTTAGTAGGGTTTGTGGGGGTGTGTACCCCATCTAAACTTTAGTAGGGTTTATGGGGGTGTATACCCCATCTAAACTTTAAGATTAGGTTTAAGTTTTAAGCTAGTGAATATATATGTTTGACTAGGAGATATTAGAATACAGAATTTTAAATGACGGTATATGAACTGCTATGGCGAATGAGCTAATATAATAAAGCCAGGTTAATCTGGACCATGCCTTTCATTATCAAGGTCCGACACCACTTGGTTCAACGAACCGGGTGTGCACTGGGACACATCATCAGTAATGTAACCTCGGATCATCAGGTGTTTCGGGCCTTTAATCACTAGACACCCTACTCGAGGTGGCCCAACAGTGTCAGGCTCAGACACTGCCTGTATTCCTCCCAGGGACCAATAATGAGAGGCATGTAATTCTAAGGGTAATGATATTTTTTTTAAAAAATCACTACCTGGCATCTATATGCCAAGGGTTACATGGAAAATAAAACAATAATATTCTTACCACTAGTTTTGTGTCTTGGGTCAACCATTTTAACTCCAACAAACTGCCTCCAACAACGCTTGACTCCCGCCTGGGAGACCAAATCCACTTACTCCCATCACTCCGGTCTCCCGGGGAGGTCTCTGAAAAATGCTATCCGGTTAAAACGTCCCTAGCCCGGGACTCCATCTCCACTTTTATTGTGTCCTAAAACCTGTCTGACCACTCCAACTGCAGACCCTATCTGTTGCTAGGATACCAAGCAGCCTTACCTATTCAACTCTTAAAGGTACACTGTCCATTTGGGTTTAAATATCTAAGCCTTCTCATTGGCCTCCAGTGGCCTGGAGAATGAAGAGCGTGTCACTGTAAGGTTAGGTTGAGATTATGCGGGCAGTGGGCAAAAAAGCCCCCTCGTGTTTTTTGATCTCGCCACTTGAGATTCAATTTCACGTGACCCTGCCACTTTGAACTGGCCCACGCCTTCATTAACCAGGTCCACCACTTGCCTTTATTGAAACTTGCCCCTCTTAACACAGAATATCCAATTTATGGGAATTTACTAAGTTAGGGTGAAATTATGCGGGCAGTGGACGAATCAGCCCTCTTGTGCTTATTGATCTCGTCACTTGAGATTCTGTCTCACGCAACCCTGCCACTGATCACATTAGGGTTAGGTTGGGAGTATGCGGGCAGTGGGCAAATCAGCCCTCTTGTGCTTTTTGATCTCATCACTTGAGATTCTGTCTCACACGACCCTGCCACTTTGATCTGGCCCACGCCTTCATTAACCAGGTCCAACACTTGCCTTTGTTGAATCTTGCTCCTCCTGACATAGGACATCAGGTTTGTGGGGGTTTAGCAATGGTTAATTGGGGTGTGCTTAGGGTTTGTGGGGCTGAAGCCAGAGTTAGTCAGGAAGTGCCAACGGTTTGTGGGTGTGTGTGCCCCTTTTGGACCTTAGGATTAGGTTTGGATGTTGGGCTGGTGGATACATATGTTTGGCTGGGAGAGGTAAGGCTGAGGAGTTTTGAGTGGTGATGTCTGAGGTGCTATGGTGGATGGGCCAGTATGGTGAAGCCAGATTAATCTGGCCCGTGCCTTACATTATCGTGCTCTGACACCACTTGGTTCAATGAACCAGGTGTGCATTGGGACACATCATCAGTAATGCATCCTCAAATCGTTTCGGGCCTTTAATCATTAGACATTCTCCCCGAGGTGGCCTCAGACCCTGCTTGTGTTTTTTCCATGGACCATGATAATTAGAGGCATGTAATTCTGAGGGTAATGATATTTTTAAACATCATTACTTGGCATCTGTATGCCTGGGATTGCATGGGTTTGATTGACAGTGGTTACTGGGCATTCAGCATAACTGCACCTGATTTTAGTACTGACATGTTTTCTGAGCCCCATCTTGGGTTTAATTTTCTGGTTCTTTCTCGCCTCGTGTGTATCTGGGCTTTCTTATTGGCACTTCATGGGCCAGGAGAATGAAAAGTGTGTCACTGTAAGATTAGGGTTTGTGGGGGGTTAGCAAGGGTTAATCGGGGTGTGCTTAGGGTTTGTGGTGCTGAAGCAAGGGTTAGATTCAGAGTCAGATTCAGATTTAGTTGATTGTCATTTATAAACCACAATATACAATGGAGTTAAAAAATGAGACAACGTTCTCCAGAATGATATCACGAAAAAGCACAAAACAGACCACACAAGAAAAACCACATTACGTTTGGTAATACCCAATCCAGAGTCCGGAGAGGCTGCTGCGTATCGATATCATGCTCCCCAGAAAGGAACTACAAACCCATCAGACAAACCTAAAGCTATAAGACTTACACAAAACCACATAGTTACATATAGTTATAGTTAACATATAGTTTCAACAGTGCAGACAAATCTATAATTGATAAAAGCCTGACAAAGACCACATAATTATAACACATAGTTTCAACAGTGCAAAGCAATACCGTAATGTGATAAAGAGCAGTCCATGGCACCGTTTAAAAGAAAGTCTCAAAGTCCCGACAGCCCATTATCTCACACAGACGGTAGAAGGAAGAAAAACTCTTCCTGCCATGAACCTCCAGCACCGCAGCTTGCCGATACAGCACTTTGGGAGCTCTGACCACAGCCAACTCTGAATCCATCCAAATACTTCGAGCCTCCGACCAGCCCTCCGACACCGAGCACTGAGCACCATCTCTGCCGAGCGCTTTGATCCCTGCACCAGCCGCCAAGCAACAGGCAAAGCCGAGGATTTGGGACCTTCCTCCGGGAGATTTTTCTCATCGCACAGTAACAGCAGCAGCGAAACAGGTATTTCAAAAGTTTCACCAGATGTTCCTCAGTGCTTTACATGTCCGTCTCCATCAAATCAGGATTGTACACAGCCCCTACTTACAGATAACAGATATTCATTCCTGGAGTGGTCGCTGCACACTGCATCGCGCCGCCATCTTGATGGGAGTCGGGAAGTGCCAAGGTTTGTGGGGTTGTGTGCCCCTTTTGGACCTTAGGATTAGGTTTCGATGTTGGGCTGGTGGATATATATATATGTTTGGCTGAGAGAGGTAAGGCTGCTGAGTTTTGAGTGGTGATGTATGAGGTGCTGTGATGGATAGGCTCATGTGGTGAAGCCAGGTTAATCTGGCCCATGCCTTTCATTATTGTGGTCCAACACCACTTGGTTCAATGAACCGGGTGTGCATTGGGACACATCATCAGTAATGCACCCTCAGATTGTCAGGTGTTTTGGGCCTTAGATATCCTCCCTGAGGTGGCCCAGCAAGGTCTGCTCAGACCCTGCTTGTGTTTTTCCCATGGACCAGGATAATGTGAGGCATGTAATTCTGAGGATAATGATATTTTTAAAACATCATTACCTGGCATCTGTATGCCTGGGATTGCATGGGTTTAATTGACAGTGTTTACTGGGCATTCAGCATAACTGCACCTGAGTTTAGTAACTGACTTGTTTTCTGAGCCCCATCTTGAGTTTAATTTACTAGTTCTCTCTTGCCTTGTGGGTATCTGGACTTTCTTATTGGCACTTCATGGGCCGGGTGAATGAAGAGTGTGTCACTGTAAGGTTAGATTGAGAGTATGCGGGCAGTGGGCGTATCAGCCCTCTTGTGCTTTTTGATCTTGTCACTTGAGATTCAGTTTCACGCGCCCCTGCCACTTTGTTCTGGCCCACGCCTTCATTAACCAGGTCCAACACTTGCCTTTGTTAAATCTGGCCCCTCCTGACATAGGACATCGCATTAGGGTTAGGGTTAGGGTTAGGGTTAGTTTGCGGAACTGTCATTGTGACAGGTCACCACCAGATGGGAGTGTTGTCTGCAGTGGAACTGTCATTGTGGCAAGGCACCACTAGCAGGGAGTGTTGTCCACATCTAATCTGTTGTTATAGCAAGACACCACCAGGTGGGAGATTTGTCCACATCTGATATGTCATTGCGGCAGGACTCCAGAAGATGGGAGTGTTGTGGACAGCGGAACTGTCATTGCGACAAGTCACCACCAGGTGGGAGTCATGTCCACACTGGATCTGTCATTAAGGCAGGACAGCACCAGTGGAAGTCTCGTCCACAGTGGATCTGCTGTTACAGTAGAACACCACCAGGTGGGAGTGGTCTCCATAGACAGTTTGTCATTACAGCAGGAAACCACCAGTTGAAATGTTGTCCACGGCAGTCCTGTCATTGTGGCAGGACAACACCAGGTGAGAGTATTGTCCACAGCGGTCCTGTCATTGTGACAGGACACCACAAGGTGGGAGTGTTGTCTACAAGAGATCTGTCCTCGCGGCAGGACACCAGCAGCTCAAAGTGTTGTATACAGCCAGACTGTCATTCCGGAATGCACCACCAGGTGAGAGTGTTTTCTACAAGAGATCAGTTCCTCTGGCAGGACACCAGCAGGTGGGCCTGCTGTCCACACCAAAACTAACATTGCGGCAGGACTATCCGCAGCAGGACTCCAGGTGGGAATGTCATACACAGCGCACATGTCATTGTGGCAGGATACCACCAGGTGGGAGTGTTGTCCCACATCTAACATGTTGTTATGGCAGCACACCACCAGGTGGGAGTATTGACCAGATCTGATCTATCTTTGCAGCAGAACACCACCAGGTGGGACTGTTATCCACAAAGGACCTACCATTGTGGGAGGACACCACCAGGTGGGACTATTATCAACAGCAGAACTGTCATTGCGACAGCACACCATCAGGTGGGAGTGTTGTCCAGCTCTAACCTGTCATTATGGCAGGACACCACCAGGTGGGAGTGTTGTCCACATCGCAATACGGTTAGGGTTAGGTTGAGATTATGCAGGCAGAGGGCGTATCAGCCCTCTTGTGCTTTTTGATTTCATCAGATGACATTCAGTTTCACGTGACCCTTCCACTTTAATCTGGCCCACGCCTTCATTAATCAGGTCCAACACTTGCCCTCGCATTAGGTTTAGGGTTAGGGTTAACCTAACCCTAACCCTAACCATAACCCTAACCCTCGGATCGTCAGATGTTTCGGGCCGTTCATTATTAGACATCCTCCCTGAGGTGGCCCAGCCAAAGTTGATCAGACTTGGCTTGTGTTTTTTCTATGGACCAGGGTAATGAGAGGCATGTAATTCTGAGGGTAATGATATTTTTAAACATCATTACCTGGCATCTGTATGCCTGGGATTGCATGGGTTAAATTGACAGTGTTTACTGAACATTCAGCAGAAATGCACCTGAGTTTAATACTGACTTGTTTTCTGAGCCCCAACGTGGTTAGGTTGAGATTATGCGGGCAGTGGGCGAATCAGCCCTCTTGTGCTCTTTGATCTCGTCACTTGAGATTCAGTTTCACGTGACCCTGCCACTTTGATCTGGCCCACGCCTTCATTAACCAGGTCCAACACTTGCCTTTGTTGAATCTTGCCCTTCCTGACATAGGACATTGGGTGTGTGGGGGTTTAGCAAGGGTTAATCAGGGTGTGAGGGTTTGTGGGGCTGAAGCCAGGGTTAATTGGGAAGTGCCTAGGGTTTGTGGGGGTGTGTGCCCCTTTTGGACTTTAAGATTAGGTTTGAGTGTTGGGCTGGTGGATGTATATGTTTGGCTGGGAGAGATTAGACTGCAGAGTTTTGAGTGGTGATATATGAACTGCTATGGCGGATAGGCTCATGTGGTGAAGCCAGGTTAATCTGGCCCATGCCTTTCATTATCGTGATCCAACACCACTTGGTTCAAGGAACCGGGTGTGCACTGGGACACATCGTCAGTAATGCACCTGTACATTGTCCTGTGTATGTTACTAAAAAGGGCCTCTTTGGTTTGTTACGAGTAGGAATGTTTCTTTGTCTGTTAAATGTTTTTCTCGCCATTGTTTCACTTTAGAATGGCTGATATGGTAATTGTATTCATTTGTTAATCAATGGGGAATGTTGTTGTGTTTTGTGAGGCTGGGAACTTGGGGGAGGGGTTGTGCGGGCTTGGGGGTGAAGGGAGTCCGGAGGGAGTCGCCGAGGAAGGAGGATGTGCGCTCGGAAGACCACCGGGGAGTCCGAGGTGGAAGACGTGGAAGTCGGGAGGGCAAGCGAAGAGGAGTCGAATGGTTCGCTGGATGAGCTCCAACGAGTGCACTAGACTGACTGAACTTTGATAAGTTGGCACCTTTTGTTTTTTTCTTGTATATATATATTGTATTGCCTAATACTCTTTTAATCTTAGTAAACTCTTTAAAGTGTATTTCATACCGGTATTTGTTGTGGGTTTGATACTGTTGGGTATTCTCACAGCACCTGCATGTACGGGAGGTGGGTTGGTGTGTGGCTGGATCTCTTTTTCCCCTAGACATATACCAGCCTGTTGGGTAAGTGTTACATTTGTGGGGGCTCGTCCGGGATTGGATTGTCAGGGGGCTGTGGAATCACGCAGGTAGTGAGCGGAGATGGACAGAGATAAAATTGTTCGCTGGTGCGGATTTGAAGGTGTACCGGTACAGTACGCATGCGTAGTGAGCGGAGTGGATTTTCGAGTTTCGGGAGACGCGGTAGTGCGGGGGTTAAGTTTGGTGAAGGGTATGGGGCAGGTAGAATTGGTAGCTAGACGGTGTGGTAAAGAGATGGAGTCTAGCTGGGTGTTGGTTAGTACGAGTGCTGACGTCAGGACGTTGGAACTGCCGGCAACGGTCAGTGTACCGGGGGAGGAGGGGCTGTGGGGGCTCCACACTCTCTCCGAGGATGAGGCTGAGGAGACATTGGAGGAGGAGCTAGAGCTAGAGGAAAACCCCAGAGAGGTGGCAGGCAGTAGCAAAGGGAGGAGGGAGGAGGGAGTCGTGACTAGGCCCCGCCCCCCAGGTAGTGGGGACGCCTCGGAGCTGGCAGCCGCACTTAACTCCCTGGTGGGAGTGGCCGAGAGGCCACGGCTGAAGCTGGGGGTGTTCTCTGGAGCCAATCCGACTCCGGACGGGGAGGTGGACTATGAGACCTGGATCGAGCATACGTCCTTGATGTTAGAGGAGTGGCCAGGCTCGGAGGAGGAGAAGCGGCAGCGATTGGTGGGAAGTTTGAGGGGTTTAGCAGCCAAAACAGTTCGGGAGTTGAAAGCGGAGAAGCCTGGGGCCTCAGTGGAGGAATGTATAGAAGTTTTGGAGGGAGCGTTTGGGTTGTCAGGGGAACCCTGGCTGCTTTTAGCAGAGTTCCAACGCCTGGAACAATGGAGAGGGGAAAAGCTCTCCCAGTACATATTTAGGATGGAGGGGATGCTTTCGGGGCTGCGGCGCCGGGAGGTAGTGAAGGCGCCTGACGTGGCTAGCGTGAGGATGAGTCAGTTATTCAGTGGCTCTCTGGGGGAGGACAAGGTGGCGTGGACTATTCGGCAGGCTTATAGGAAAGGCCCCCCTCCATCGTTCGGGCAACTGATTAGAGAGGTGCGGGAGGAAGAGAGAGCGTTGGGGCGGAAAAGGGGCGCGGGCCTACGGGAGCGATCATCAGCAATACAGGAAGTGGTGGCTGGGTGGAGGAATGACAACCCACCGAGGGGTAGAGAACCCCCTCTGGAGGGGAGGGACAGGGGAGATACCCACTCTCAGGGGCGACCAGTACCGTGGGTTGGGAATGGGAGTCGTCCTGGGAGAGGAGGGGCGGCAGGCAGCGTGTGTTTTAACTGTGGGAAAGAGGGGCATTTCAGGCGGGACTGTGGGCGGCCGAGGGTGTGCTATAGCTGTGGAGAGGAGGGACACTTTAGGTAGGATTGTGAGAGACAAGGAGTTCCGCGGAGGACAAGCCCCTCTGCGACTAAGGGGGAGGTGTCGGGAAACTTAGGAGAGGCTCAGTGAGAGAACGGACTAGAGCCTCTGGAGGAACACGTTCCCAGAGATCAGCCAGGGCACCACCGGGTGCCCACGCCTCTATTCCGGATGGGCTGGTAGGACCCCGTGCCAGTGTGGGTCTACGGATAGAGGGAGTTTACGCAAAAGCCGTTCTGGATACAGGATCGCAGGTGACCTTATTGTACCGGTCTTTCTACAACCAATATCTAAAGCATTTGCCCATAACCCCATTTGACGCCCTGCAGATTTGGGGTGTGAGCGAGGGTGACTACCCGTACGATGGGTACCTATCGGTGAGATTGGAGTTCTCGGAGGGCGATGTGGGAGTGTCCGAAGCTATTGAGACGTTGGTGTTGGTGTGTCCTGACCCGGTGGAAACCGGTGGTGCTGCCCTCCTGGTAGGGACTAACTCCCCCGTTGTGCGACGGCTCCTGGGAGCTTGTAAGGAGAAAGCGGGGGAAGACTTTCTGGAGACCCTCTCGGTGCATCCAGTGTTTCGAGCAGTGTTCGAAGAAGGGGTTGCCTCCCTAGGACTGGACCTGGAGTGTAAACGAGGGACGGTGTGGTGTACGCAGGCGAGGCCCAAGGTGATCCGACCCGGGGAGGTAGCACTAGTGATGGGGACCCCCAGATTCCCAGGAGTGCTGACGGGCGAAGCCCTGTTAGTAGACGCCCCGGACGATCTTGAAGGGGAGACACGATTTCCGGCGGGGGCACTGGTGAGGCCCGAAATGCAGAGACCAGGGGTGGTACATGCGAGGCGTATAGCTATAAGTGTCAGGAACACCACGGCAAGAGAAATCACCTTTAAGAGGGGAATGCCACTGGCACATCTGTTCCCAGTGACGGTAATGTCTAGCGCACCAGTGAGGACCCCTAACGGGGAGGGAACGGAGCATCGAAGGGAGCTGACCGCTGAAGTCTTTAACTTCGGGGATTCCCCTGTGTCGCCGGAATGGAAAACCAGGCTAGTGGAGAAGATGCTGAAGATGGAAGCTGTTTTTTCTCGGGACGAGTTTGATGTTGGCTGCTCCAAAAGCACTCGCCACACCATCCGGGTGACGGAGGACACCCCGTTCCGAGAGAGATCCCGGCGGCTGGCTCCGGCAGATGTTGAGGACGTGCGGTAGCACTTGTGCAAGTTGAAGGAAGCCGGAATCATAGCTGAATCCCGAAGTCCTTATGCGTCCCCAATAGTTGTGGCACGGAAGAAGAATGGGAGGGTGCGCATGTGTGTTGACTACAGGACATTGAATCGGCGAACTGTCCCTGATCAATATACTGTCCCAAGAGTCGAGGATGCGCTGGCCTGCCTGAGCGGTGCGAAGTGGTTCAGTGTGCTGGATTTAAGAAGTGGGTTTTACCAGATCCCGATGAGTGCGGGCAATAAAGAGAAGACCGCTTTTATCTGCCCGCTGGGGTTCTTTCAGTTCGAACGAATGCCCCAAGGCATATCGGGAGCCCCAGCCACCTTCCAGAGGCTCATGGAGAGAACTGTGGGGGATATGAATCTGTTAGAGGTGCTGGTGTACCTGGATGATTTGATAGTGTTTGGATCGACTTTGGAGGAACATGAGGAGAGGCTGTTGAAGGTGTTGGGCCGGCTTAATGAAGAAGGGTTGAAGCTTCCCCTGGACAAATGCCAGTTCTGCAAGTCATCGGTTAGCTACGTTGGCCATATCATTTCGCGAGAGGGAGTGGCTACTGATCCAACCAAGATAAAGGCCGTGACCACCTGGCCGAGACCCCAGAAAGTGGGTACTCTGCGCTCATTTTTGGGGTTCTGTGGGTATTACCGGCGATTTGTGAAAGGATACGCCAAAGTGTGTCACCCGTTGACTCAGCTGTTGTGTGGCTATCCCCCGGTGGGAAAGAAAAGGACGGGGGACCAGAGGCAGGACACTGGAGGACACTGGAACCCGGCGGAACCTTTTGGCTCGAGATGGGATGATCAATGTGAAGAGGCGTTCCGGTCTTTGAAAAGGGCACTGACCCAGGCCCCGGTGTTGGCTTTTGCCGATCCCCAGAAGCCATATGTGCTGCACACGGATGCCAGTCGAGAGGGTCTAGGGGCTGTACTGTACCAGGAGCATGGCAAAGCATTGAGGCCGGTAGCCTTTGTCAGCCGAAGCTTGTCGCAATCGGAGAGAAACTATCCCACTCACAAGTTGGAGTTCCTGGCGCTGAAGTGGGTGGTGGTGGACAAGTTGGGCGATTACCTGTACGGAGCCAAGTTTGAGGTGCGAACGGATAACAATCCTCTCACTTATATTTTGACTTCGGCGAAGCTGGATGCCACAGGACATCGGTGGCTGGCGGCCTTGTCGGTATATGATTTCAGTCTGAGGTACCGGCCCGGAAGCAAGAATGTCGATGCGGATGCTTTGTCTCGTCGGGAGCCGGGGGAACAGGAGAGGGACGAGGAGTGGGAGTGTGTCCCTGCCCCTGGAGTGAAGGCGATGTGTCAGTTTGCTATCACCGTGAAGGCCGAGGGAAGAGGGAAGCTGGAACGAGCCGTGGACCATTTGGGGGGTTTTGACAATGCCATACCCCTAGCTTACTGTGACCTGACCGCACTGCGGACTAAACAGTTGCCGAAACTGAATCCGGGGGAAGTGGCAGCTGCTCAGCAAAATGACCCGGGCATTGGCACAGTGTGGAGAGCGGTCGAGAGGGGGGATGGGGCGTTGTCTGAGAAGGCGAAACACCCATTCGTGCCCCTGTTGTTGAAGGAGTGGTCTCTGTTGAAGTTAAAGAACCAAATCTTGTACCGGGTAACGGCGCCTCCGGACCAACCCCACTGTTGGCAACTGGTCCTGCCGGAGGAGTATCAGCAGGCTGTACTCCAGGCCCTACTTGATGATTCTGGACACTCGGGGGTGGAAAAGACCTATGGATTACTCAAAGACCGGTTCTACTGGCCCCGGATGAGGGGGGAAGTCGAAGAATACTGTAGGGGATGCAGTCGTTGCATCCGGAGGAAGACCCTGCCCGCGTTGGCGGCTCCACTGTTGCACTTGCAGAGTGCGGGACCTCTGGACCTGGTATGTATGGATTTTCTGTCGATTGAGCCTGACACCAGCAACACCGCAAATGTCTTAGTCATCACCGATTATTACACTCGCTATGCTCAGGCATTTCCCACTAAGGATCAGAAGGCGACCACAGTGGCGAAGGTGTTATGGGAGAAGTATTTTGTTCATTACGGCCTTCCCAGGCGAATCCATAGCGATCAGGGGCGGGACTTTGAGAGCCGCCTTATCCATGAATTACTGACTATGCTTGGGGTTGAGAAATCCAGGACTACCCCTTATCACCCACAGGGTGATCCTCAGCCAGAGAGGTTCAACAGGACCATGTTGGACATGCGCGGGACGCTGGAGATTGGGCAGAAAAGCAGGTGGAGTCGTCATATTGGACAATTGGTTCACTGTTACAATTGTACTCGCAATGATGCTACAGGATATTCGCCCTATTATCTGATGTTCGGGCGGGAAGCGAGGTTGCCCATTGACTTGTATTTTGGGGGTGAAGTGGGTGAATTACCTGGGAAGTCCCATCTAAAGTATGTGTCCGACATGAAGAGGGAGTTACAGCGGGCGTACGAGTTGGCCAAGGCGGCGGCTACCAAACAAAATCAGAGGAATAAGATGCGGTATGATCGAAAAGTGAAGTTTGTTCAATTATTGCCGGGCGACCGGGTCCTTTTACGGAATTTGGGACTCCCTGGTAAGCACAAGTTGGCAGATCGATGGGCAACCAGCCCCTATGTAATAGAGAGCCAGATGCCGAACCTGCCAGTTTACCGGGTGAAACCTGAGGATGGGAAAGGGCCTATCAAGGTACTCCATCGGAACCACCTGCTGCCGCTGGGTCAAGCGGTGCAGGTGGATACGGAGCCAGAGTGGGAGGTTACGCCCAGTACAAGGACTCTGCGAGGGTGCAGAGAAAGGGAAGAGCCCGCTGCTGAAGAGCGGGGACGGGTCCCTCGCCCGGAAATGGCTACTGATTCGGAAGAGGACGACTCAGATGAGTGGCCCATGTTCCCATTCGCTGGTGCTCCAGTACCAGGGGAGGAGGCTCCTGGCCCTTCCCATACTGAATTGGGTGAGAGGAGGGAAGGTCTTGAAGGTCAGATGGAGAGGCAGCCAACATTGGTGGGAGAGAGGGTGGAGCCCGAGCGTGAGCCGGAGAGATCTCAGGTGAGGGAGGACCCCCGTGAGGAAGGGGGTGAGGGTCTGTCAGGAAGACCTGGGGTGTCCGAGACAGTGGGTTCGCAGGTGAAGAGGGAGCCCAGTGGGGCAGAAGGGGTATGGAGGTCTCAGAGGATTAGGCGCCCCCCAGAGCGGTTGACATATGTGGTACCAGGAGAACCAAGTGTGATTTCTACTGCTCTGGGTAGTTATGTCACTGCTTTCTGCACCTGGGTTGGGTTTTGTGTGTTGCAAGAAGCTTTGGGGAACTCTAGTAATGCCATGAGGGCATGACATTTGCTGGTGGGGAGAGAATGTACAATGTCCTGTGTATGTTACTAAAAAGGGCTTCTTTGGTTTGTTACGAGTAGGAAGGTTTCTTTGTCTGTTAAATGTTTTTCTCGCCGTTGTTTCGCTTTAGAATGGCTGATATGGTAATTGTATTCATTTGTTAATCAATGGGGAACGTTATTATGTTTTGTGAGGCTGGGAACTTGGGGGAGGGGTTGTGCGGGCTTGGGGGTGAAGGGAGTCCGGAGGGAGACGCCGAGGAAGGAGGACGTGCGCTCGGAAGACCACCGGGGAGTCCGAGGTGGAAGACGTGGAAGTCGGGAGGGCAAGCGAAGAGGAGTCGAATGGTTCGCTGGATGAGCTCCACCGAGTGCACTAGACTGACTGAACTTTGATAAGTTGGCGCCTTTTGTTTTTTTCTTGTATATATATATATATATATATATATTGTATTGCCTAATACTCTTTTAATCTTAGTAAACTCTTTAAAGTGTATTTCATACCGGTATTTGTTGTGGGTTTGATACTGTTGGCGGGCGCGAGGCATAAACGCGATTCTCACAGCACCTGCATGTACGGGAGGTGGGTTGGTGTGTGGCTGGATCTCCTTTTCCCCTAGACATATACCAGCCTGTTGGGTAAGTGTTACACACCCTTGGATCGTCAGGTGTTTGGGGTCTTTAATCATTAGACACCCTCCCTGAGGTGGCCCAGTCAAAGTTGATCAGACTTGGCTTGTGTTTTTCCCAGGGACCAAGATAATGAGAGGCATGTAATTCTGAGGTTAATGATATTTTGAAACATCGTTACCTGGCATCTGTATGCCTGGGATTTCATGGGTTAAATTGACAGTGTTTACTGGCCATTCAGCAGAACTGCACCTGAGTTTAGTACTGACTTGTTGTCTGTCACCCCATCTTGGGTTTAATTTACTAGTTCTCTCTCGCCTTGTGTGTATCTGGGCTTTCTTATTGGCACTTCGTGGATCGGGAGAATGAAGAGCGTGTCACTGTAAGGTTAGGTTGAGATTATGCGGGCAGTGGGCGAATCAGCCCTCTTGTGCTTTTTGATCTCGTCACTTGAGATTCAGTTTCACGCGACCCTGCCGCTTTGATCTGGCCCACACCTTCATTGACCAGGTCCAACACTTGCCTTTGTTGAATCTTGCCCTTCCTGACATAGGACATCGGGTGTGTGGGGGTTTAGCAAGGGTTAATCGGGGTGTGCTTAGGGTTTGTGGGGCTGAAGCCAGGGTTAATCGGGAAGTGCCCAGGGTTTGTGGGGGTGTGTGCTCCTTTTGGACTTTAGGATTAGGTTTGAGTGTTGGGCTGGTGGATGTAGATGTTTGGGTTAGGGTTAGGGTTAGGGTATGAGTATGTGGACAGTGGGCAAAATAACCCTCTAGTGTTTTTGGATCTCGTGCTGGAGATGCTCTTCACTTTACCCTGCCACTTTGTTTTGGCCCACGTTGTCATCATCTCGGTCCCTGACTTGCCTTTATTGGGATCTTCCTCCTCATTAACCTCCATTCTGGAATTTAAGTTAAAATGGCGGCGTTATTGTTTATGGTCAGTGTTTTGGATTTAGATTTGGGGTTTTCTTGTAGGGACTAGGTGCTGTGATTTGGGGGTTGTGCAGTAGCTAACTGTGGGGCAGGACAGGCCTGGGGGAAGGTTTGGGTAATGGGGGTTGAGGACTCCAGGCGAAGGGAGCTGGGGTAGGGTGGCCAATGGTATTGTGGATGGGGGCGGGTGCGGGGGTCCCATTGCAGTAGGGGGGAAGAAGAGCCAGACTAGGAGTCTAACTGTTGGTAATATTGGGTGGACCTGGCTCCTTGATGGCTTGGGTTTAAGGGGGTGTGTAGCAGGGTTGAAGATGTTAGGTTTAGGGATAGGGTAAAGGGCCATTATGTAAGCCCCTTTTGTGTGGTGTGCTTTGGGTTATTCGGGGTGCTGTCTGGTTTAGTTGGTGTGTGCCGTTCATTGTAAGTTAGGGTTAGGGTAAAGGGTAGGAGTGGGGATGTTTGTGTTGATGTGTGGTGAAATTGGCTCCCTGGTGGCAAGAGGGTTCAGGTTTATGGGGGAGTGTAGGAGAGTTACTGGTGTTAGGATTAGGGGTATGGCTGGGAGGTGGGGCTGTCCTTTCTGCGGACTGACTTGTGTTATATGAGGTGCTACCTGATTTAATTGGGGTGCGTGTTCCGTAGGAAGTTAGGGTTAGGGTGAAGGCTGGGATTTGGGAATGTTTGTGGGGTGGCGTTCTACTGGTGATGTGAGGTGAACCTGGCTCCCTGGTGGGGAGAGGCATAGGGTTTATGGGGGTGTATTAAAGGATTGGAGGTGTTGGGCTGTGGTGTCTGGATGGGTAGTGGGGTCACACGGGTTAGGGTTAGGGTGTGAGTATGCAGACAATGGGCAAAATAACCCTCTAGTGTTTTTGGATCTCGTGCTGGAGATGCTCTTCACTTTACCCTGTCACTTTGTTTTGGCCCACGTTGTCATCATCCCTGACTTGCCTTTATTGGGATCTTCCTCCTCATTAACCTCCATTCTGGAATTTAAGTTAAAATGGTGGCGTTATTGTTTATGGTCAGTGTTTTGGATTTAAATTTGGGGTTTTCTTGTAGGGACTAGGTTCTGTGATTTGGGGGTTGTGCAGTAGCTAACTGTGGGGCAGGACAGGCCTGGGGGAAGGTTTGGGTAATGGGGGTTGAGGACTCCAGGCGAAGGGAGCTGAGGTAGGGTGGCCAATGGTATTGTGGATGGGGGCGGGTGCGGGGGTCCCTTTGCAGTAGGGGGGAAGAAGAGCCAGACTAGGAGTCTAACTGTTGGTAATATTGGGTGGACCTGGCTCCTTGATGGCTTGGGTTTATGGGGGTTAGGGTTAGGGTTAGGGTTAGGTTGAGATAATGCGGGCAGTGGGCAAATCAGCCCTCTTGTGCTTTTTGATCTCATCACTTGAGATTCAGTTTCACGCAACCCTGCCACTTTGATCTGGCCAACGCCTTCATTAACCAGGTCCAACACTTGCCTTTGTTGAATCTTTCCCCTCTTGACATAGGACATCGGGTTTGTGGGAGTTTAGCAAGGGTTAATCAGGAAGTGCCTAGGGTTTGTGGGGGTGTGCACCCCTTTTGGACTTTAGGATTAGGTTTCAGTGTTGGGCTGGTGGATGTATATGTTTGGCTGGGAGAGTTTGAGCTGCAGAGATTTGAGTGGTGATGTATGACCTGCTATGGCAGATGGGCTAGTATGGTGAAGCCCGGTTAATCTGGCCCATGCCTTTCATTATCGTGGTCCGACACCACTTGGTTCAACGAACTGGGTGTGCGCTGGGACACATCGTCAGTATTGCACCCTCAGATCGTCAGGTGTTTCGGGCCTTTAATCACTATTCCCTCTCCCCGAAGTGGCCCAACAGTATCTGGCTCAGACACTGCTTGTGTTTTTCCCAGAGACCAAGATAATGAGAGGCATGTAATTCTGAGGGTAATGATATTTTTAAAACATCATTACCTGGCATCTGTATGCCTGGGATTGCATGGGTTAAATTGACAGTGTTTACTGGGCATTCAGCAGAACTGCACCTGAGTTTAGCACTGACTTGTCTGTCATCCCATCTTGGGTTTAATTTACTGGTTCTCTCGCGCCTTGTATGTATCTGGGCTTTCTTATTGGCGCTTCGAGGACCAGGAGAATGATGAGTGTGTCACTGTAAGGTTAGGTTGAGATTATGTGGGCAGTGGGCGAATCAGCCCTCTTGTGCTCTTTGATCTCGTCACTTGAGATTCAGTTTCACACGACCCTGCCACTTTAAACAGGCCAACGTCTTCATTAACCAGGTCCAACACTTGCCTTTGTTGAATTTTGCCCCTCCTGACATAGGACATCGGGTTTGTGGGGGGTTAGCAAGGGTTAATCAGGGTGTGCTTTGGGTCTGTGGGGCTGAAGACAGGGTTAATTGGGGAGTGCCTAGGGTTTGTGGGGGTGTATACCCCTTCTGGACTTTAAGATTAGGTTTGAGTGTTGGGCTGGTGGATGTATATGTTTGGCTGGGAGAGGCTGGGCTGCAGAGCTTAGAGTGGTGATGTATGAACTGCTATGGCAGATGGGCTAGTATGGTGAAGCCAGATTAGATTGAGATTATGCGGGCAGTGGGCAAATCAGCCCTCTTGTGCTTTTTGATCTCGTCACTTGATATTCAGTTTCATGCGACCCTGCCACTTTGATCTGGCCCACGCCTTCGTTAACCAGGTCCAGCACTTGCCTTTGTTGAATCTTGCCCCTTTTGACATAGGATATCCGGTTTGTGGGGGTTTAGCAAGGGTTAATCGGGAAGTGCCTAGGGTGTGTGGGGGTGTGTGTCCCTTTTGAACTTTAGGATTAGATCTGAGTGTTGGGCTGGTGGATGTATATATCGGGTTTGTGGGGGTTTAGCAAGGGTTAATAGGGGTGTGCTTAGGGTTTGTGGGGCCGAAGCCAGGGCTAATCGGGAAGTGGCTAGGGTTTGTGGGGGGGTGTGCCCCTTTTGGACTTGAGGATTAGGTTTGAGTGTAGGGCTGGTGGATGTATATGTTTGGCTGGGAGAAGTTAGGCTACAGAGTCTTGAGTATGAGCTGCTATGGCGGCTAGGCTTGTAGAGGGAAGTCAGGTTAATCTGGTCCATACCTTTCATTATCGCGGTCCAACCCCACTTAGTTCAACGAACCAGATGTGCACTGGGACACATCATCAGTAATGCACCCTCGGATCATCAGGTGTTTCGGCATTAGGGTTAGGGTTAGGTTTAGGGTTAGGTTTAGGGTTAGGGTTAGGTTGAGATTATGCGGGCAGTGGGCAAAAAAGCCCCCTCGTGTTTTTTTATCTCGCCACTTGAGATTCAATTTCACGTGACCCTGCCACTTTGAACTGGCCCACGCCTTCATTAACCAGGTCCACCACTTGCCTTTATTGAAACTTGCCCCTCTTAACACAGAATATCCAGTTTATGGGAATTTACTAAGTTAGGGTGAAATTATGCGGGCAGTGGGCAATTCAGCCCTCTTGTGCTTTCTGATCTTGCCACTTGAGATTCAGTTTCACACGACCCTGCCACTTCAAAATGACCGACGCCTTCACTAACCAAGTCCAACACTCATCCCTGTTGAAATTTACCCCTCTCGACCCGGAGCACTAGGTCTATGGGGATTTAACAAGGGAAAATCAGGGTGTGCTTTGGGTTTGTGGGGCTAAAACCAGAGTTAATCGGGAAGTGCCTAAAATTTATGGGGATGTGCACCCCATCTGGATTAGGTTTAAATTTTAAACCATACAGGCAGTGGGCAATTCAGCCCTCTTGTGCTTTCTGATCTCGCCTCCAGAGATTCAGTTTCACACGATCCTGCCACTTTAAACTGGCCCACGCCTTTACCAACCAGGCCCAACACTTATCCCTGTTGATCAGTCAGGGTGTGCTTTAGGTTTGTACGGCTGAAGCCAGAGTTAATCGGGAAATGCCTAGGGTTTGTGGGGGTGTATGCCCCCTTTGGACCTTAGGATTAGGTTTAAATTTTAGGCTAGTGGATATATTTAAACTGGCCGACGCCTTCACCAATCAGACCCAACACTTATTCCTGTTGAAATTACCCCTCTTGACACGGGACACTGTCTATGGGGGTTTAGCAAGGGTCAATCAGGATGTGCTTTGGGTTTGTGGGGCTAAAGCCAGGGTTAATCGGGGAGTGAATAGGGTTTGTGGGGGTGTGTACCCCATCTAAACTTTAGTAGGGTTTGTGGGGGTGTGTACCCCATCTAAACTTTAGTAGGGTTTGTGGGGGTGTGTACCCCATCTAAACTTTAGTAGGGTTTGTGGGGGTGTATACCCCATCTAAACTTTAAGATTAGGTTTAAGTTTTAAGCTAGTGAATATATATGTTTGACTAGGAGATATTAGAATACAGAATTTTAAATGACAGTATATGAACTGCTATGGTGAATGAGCTAATATAATAAAGCCAGGTTAATCTGGACCATGCCTTTCATTATCAAGGTCCGACACCACTTGGTTCAACGAACCGGGTGTGCACTGGGACACATCATCAGTAATGTAACCTCGGATCATCAGGTGTTTCGGGCCTTTAATCACTAGACACCCTACTCGAGGTGGCCCAACAGTGTCAGGCTCAGACACTGCCTGTATTCCTCCCAGGGACCAATAATGAGAGGCATGTAATTCTAAGGGTAATGATATTTTTTTAAAAAAATCACTACCTGGCATCTATATGCCAAGGGTTACATGGAAAATAAAACAATAATATTCTTACCGCTAGTTTTGTGTCTTGGGTCAACCATTTTAACTCCAACAAACTGCCTTCAACAACGCTTGACTCCCGCCTGGGAGACCAAATCCACTTACTCCCATCACTCCGGTCTCCCGGGGAGGTCTCTGAAAAATGCTATCCGGTTAAAACGTCCCTAGCCCGGGACTCCATCTCCACTTTTATTGTGTCCTAAAACCTGTCTGACACTCCAACTGCAGACCCTATCTGTCGCTAGGATACCGAGCAGCCTTACTTATTCAACTCTTAAAGGTACACTGTCCATTTGGGTTTAAATATCTGAGCTTTCTTATTGGTGTGACCTGGAGAATGAAGAGCGTGTCACTGTAAGGTTAGGTTGAGATTATGCGGGCAGTGGGCAAAAAAGCCCCCTCGTGTTTTTTGATCTCGCCACTTGAGATTCAATTTCACGTGACCCTGCCACTTTGAACTGGCCCACGCCTTCATTAACCAGGTCCACCACTTGCCTTTATTGAAACTTGCCCCTCTTAACACAGAATATCCAGTTTATGGGAATTTACTAAATTAGGGTGAAATTATGCGGGCAGTGGGCAATTCAGCCCTCTTGTGCTTTCTGATCTTGCCACTTGAGATTCAGTTTCACACGACCCTGCCACTTCAAAATGACCGACGCCTTCACTAACCAAGTCCAACACTCATCCCTGTTGAAATTTACCCCTCTCAACCCGGAGCACTAGGTCTATGGGGATTTAACAAGGGTCAATCAGGGTGTGCTTTGGGTTTGTGGGGCTAAAACCAGAGTTAATCGGGAAGTGCCTAAAATTTATGGGGATGTGCACCCCATCTGGATTAGGTTTAAATTTTAAACCATACAGGCAGTGGGCAATTCAGCCCTCTTGTGCTTTCTGATCTCGCCACCAGAGATTCAGTTTCACACGATCCTGCCACTTTAAACTGGCCCACGCCTTTACCAACCAGGCCCAACACTTATCCCTGTTGATCAGTCAGGGTGTGCTTTAGGTTTGTACGGCTGAAGCCAGAGTTAATCGGGAAATGCCTAGGGTTTGTGGGGGTGTATGCCCCTTTTGGACCTTAGGATTAGGTTTAAATTTTAGGCTAGTGGATATATTTAAACTGGCCGACGCCTTCACCAATCAGACCCAACACTTATTCCTGTTGAAATTACCCCTCTTGACACGGGACACTGTCTATGGGGGTTTAGCAAGGGTCAATCAGGATGTGCTTTGGGTTTGTGGGGCTAAAGCCAGGGTTAATCGGGGAGTGAATAGGGTTTGTGGGGGTGTGTACCCCATCTAAACTTTAGTAGGGTTTGTGGGGGTGTGTACCCCATCTAAACTTTAGTAGGGTTTGTGGGGGTGTGTACCCCATCTAAACTTTAGTAGGGTTTGTGGGGGTGTATACCCCATCTAAACTTTAAGATTAGGTTTAAGTTTTAAGCTAGTGAATATATATGTTTGACTAGGAGATATTAGAATACAGAATTTTAAATGACAGTATATGAACTGCTATGGTGAATGAGCTAATATAATAAAGCCAGGTTAATCTGGACCATGCCTTTCATTATCAAGGTCCGACACCACTTGGTTCAACGAACCGGGTGTGCACTGGGACACATCATCAGTAATGTAACCTCGGATCATCAGGTGTTTCGGGCCTTTAATCACTAGACACCCTACTCGAGGTGGCCCAACAGTGTCAGGCTCAGACACTGCCTGTATTCCTCCCAGGGACCAATAATGAGAGGCATGTAATTCTAAGGGTAATGATATTTTTTTAAAAAAATCACTACCTGGCATCTATATGCCAAGGGTTACATGGAAAATAAAACAATAATATTCTTACCGCTAGTTTTGTGTCTTGGGTCAACCATTTTAACTCCAACAAACTGCCTTCAACAACGCTTGACTCCCGCCTGGGAGACCAAATCCACTTACTCCCATCACTCCGGTCTCCCGGGGAGGTCTCTGAAAAATGCTATCCGGTTAAAACGTCCCTAGCCCGGGACTCCATCTCCACTTTTATTGTGTCCTAAAACCTGTCTGACCACTCCAACTGCAGACCCTATCTGTCGCTAGGATACCGAGCAGCCTTACTTATTCAACTCTTAAAGGTACACTGTCCATTTGGGTTTAAATATCTGAGCTTTCTTATTGGTGTGACCTGGAGAATGAAGAGCGTGTCACTGTAAGGTTAGGTTGAGATTATGCGGGCAGTGGGCAAAAAAGCCCCCTCGTGTTTTTTGATCTCGCCACTTGAGATTCAATTTCACGTGACCCTGCCACTTTGAACTGGCCCACGCCTTCATTAACCAGGTCCACCACTTGCCTTTATTGAAACTTGCCCCTCTTAACACAGAATATCCAGTTTATGGGAATTTACTAAATTAGGGTGAAATTATGCGGGCAGTGGGCAATTCAGCCCTCTTGTGCTTTCTGATCTTGCCACTTGAGATTCAGTTTCACACGACCCTGCCACTTCAAAATGACCGACGCCTTCACTAACCAAGTCCAACACTCATCCCTGTTGAAATTTACCCCACTCAACCCGGAGCACTAGGTCTATGGGGATTTAACAAGGGTCAATCAGGGTGTGCTTTGGGTTTGTGGGGCTAAAACCAGAGTTAATCGGGAAGTGCCTAAAATTTATGGGGATGTGCACCCCATCTGGATTAGGTTTAAATTTTAAACCATACAGGCAGTGGGCAATTCAGCCCTCTTGTGCTTTCTGATCTCGCCACCAGAGATTCAGTTTCACACGATCCTGCCACTTTAAACTGGCCCACGCCTTTACCAACCAGGCCCAACACTTATCCCTGTTGATCAGTCAGGGTGTGCTTTAGGTTTGTACGGCTGAAGCCAGAGTTAATCGGGAAATGCCTAGGGTTTGTGGGGGTGTATGCCCCTTTTGGACCTTAGGATTAGGTTTAAATTTTAGGCTAGTGGATATATTTAAACTGGCCGACGCCTTCACCAATCAGACCCAACACTTATTCCTGTTGAAATTACCCCTCTTGACACGGGACACTGTCTATGGGGGTTTAGCAAGGGTCAATCAGGATGTGCTTTGGGTTTGTGGGGCTAAAGCCAGGGTTAATCGGGGAGTGAATAGGGTTTGTGGGGGTGTGTACCCCATCTAAACTTTAGTAGGGTTTGTGGGGGTGTGTACCCCATCTAAACTTTAGTAGGGTTTGTGGGGGTGTATACCCCATCTAAACTTTAAGATTAGGTTTAAGTTTTAAGCTAGTGAATATATATGTTTGACTAGGAGATATTAGAATACAGAATTTTAAATGACAGTATATGAACTGCTATGGCGAATGAGCTAATATAATAAAGCCAGGTTAATCTGGACCATGCCTTTCATTATCAAGGTCCGACACCACTTGGTTCAACGAACCGGGTGTGCACTGGGACACATCATCAGTAATGTAACCTCGGATCATCAGGTGTTTCGGGCCTTTAATCACTAGACACCCTACTCGAGGTGGCCCAACAGTGTCAGGCTCAGACACTGCCTGTATTCCTCCCAGGGACCAATAATGAGAGGGTTAGGGTTAGGGTTAGGGTTAGGGTTAGGGTTAGGGTTAGGGTTAGGGTTAGGGTTAGGTTGAGATTATGCGGGCAGTAGGCAAAAAAGCCCCCTCGTGCTTTTTGATCTCGCCACTTGAGATTCAATTTCACGCGACCCTGCCACTTTGAACTGGCCCACGCCTTCATTAACCAGGTCCAACACTTGCCTTTATTGAAACTTGCCCCTCTTAACACAGAATATCCCGTTTATGGGGATTTAAACCAGTATTAATCAGGGTATACTTAGGGTTTGTGGGGGTGTGTGTGCCCCTTTTGGACTTTAGGATTAGGTTTGAGTGCAGGCCTGGTGGATGTATATGTTTGGCTGGGAGAGCAAGGGTTAATCGGGGTGTGTTTAGGGTTTGTGGGGCTGAAGCCAGGGCTAATCGGGAAGTGCCTAGGGTTTGTGGGGGTGTGTGCCCCTTTTGGACTTTAGGATTAGGTTTGAGTGTTGGACCGGTGGATGTACATATCGGTTTGTGGGGGTTTAGCAAGGGTTAATCGGGGTGTGCTTAGGGTTTGTGGGGCTGAAGCCCGGGCTAATCAGGAAGTGTCTAGGGTTTGTGGGGGTGTGTGTGCCCCTTTTGGACTTTAGGATTAGGTTTGAGTGTAGGCCTGGTGGATGTATATGTTTGGCTGGGAGAGGTTAGGCTGCCGAGTTTTGAGTATGAGCTGGTATTGGAGGCTAGGCTTATATAGGGGAGTCCGGTTAATCTGGTCCATACCTTTCATTGTCGTGGTCCGGTCCCACTTGGTTCAACGAACCGGGTGTGCAGTGGGACACATCGTCAGTGATGCACCCACGGATCATCAGGTGTTTCGGGCCTTTAATCATCATACACCCTCCCCGAAGTGGCCCCACCAAAGCTGATCAGGCTTGGTTTGTGTATTTCCCCTGGACCAGACAATGAAAGGCATGTAATTCTGAGGGTAATGCTATTTTAAAGGGTATATAACTGGTGGTGTGGGGTGAGTTTAGCCCCCTGGCGAGAAGAGCATCCGTATTTACGGGTTGTGAAGATGTTAGTTTCAGGGCAGCCTAGCTTTTTAGGCCTCATTTAGGCCGTACGGAGAATAAGTATGCAGTGTTTCAATCCATCTCCTCTCTGCTAGTTTTCTTTGGGCGTTTGACCAGTTTATGTTAGTTTCCAGGCCTAATATTTTTAAGGGGTACGTCCCATGCTCCTGGAAGTGCCTGCTAACTGGTCTGTTTTGGTTTCCCCTTCTGATGTTACTGAGGTGTCCCGTGAGTCTGGTTCTCAAGCTGTTGCCCGTCTCCCCGATGTATATAATATGGCATTCTGTGCACAGGATGGCATATACTACATTCTTTTGTTCACAAGTTATCCTCTGCTCTATCTCGGCCCACTTTCCTGTGGCTCTGTTGTGTATGCTTTTTGAAATTCTCAGGTATATGCATGCCCTGCAGTTTCCCACCTCACAGTTTGGCGCTGCTCGTACTTTGGTACTGACTAGTATGTCTTTCAGATTCCTACCCCTTTTGAAGGCTGAGACAATGGTGTATTGTCCCAGTGTCCCCACTTCCGTTTTCAGTTGCTCAAAGCGTGTTTTGACCATCCTGTGAATATTCACTGCCATCCCACTGTATCCCGTTATCAAGGGTAGTTTCGGTGTTGTGATGTTCTGTGGTCGGGGATTTGTGATACTTTTCAGAAAGTCAGATTTAATGTGCCTAAGTCTCCTTCTGCTGTAGCCCCTGTGTCTAAGAGCAGAGAAGAGGATGGTTGTGGCCTGGTGGAAGTCCTCCGGCCTAGTGCAAATGCGGTGAAAGCGGGTCAGCTGTCCCTTGACAATGCCTCTGAAGGTGTGTTTGGGATGGTGACTCCCTGTGTGTAGGAGGGTGTGTGTGTCTGTGGTTTTAAAGAATACCTTGGTAGCTAGTTTTCGGTTGCCACTTTCTGGTGCTAGTTTAAACACTGTGGTGTCCAGGAAGTCAATCTTCTCCTTATCTGTTATAGCTTTAACCTTAATGGATGGGTGATGAGTGTTTAGGATTTGAATAAATTCCTCTAATTCCCCCTCTGAGTGTGTCCACACTCCCCAGATGTCATCCAGGTATCTATAGAGACACATGGGTTTTTTAGGGCACTCTGGATAGACTGTTTCCTCCCACCCAGCCATGTATATATTGGCATAGGCTGGAGCAAACTTCTTTCCCATTGCTGTGCCCTTGACTTGTAGGTAGAATTTACCATCGAATTCAAAGTCATTTTTAGTCAGGCTGAGGTGAAGGAGTTCTAGCAAGGCCTCGTCCGGTCTCCCTAGCTGAGGGTTCCTCCGTAGGATGTCCCTCACTGCCTCTATACCCCTGTCCGTTTCAATATTGGTGTACAGGCTTTCGATGTCCATGGTGAAGAGTATGGCCCCAGGGGGCACTGACATGGAATTGACTATCCGGACAAAGTGATACGTGTCCTTGATGTAGCTGGGGTGTTTCTGTGAGAGTGGATTAAGGCAGGCATCAATGAACTCCGCTATCCCGTATGACTCACTGCTGCAGTCTGACACGATGGGCCTACCGGGTGGAATTTCCCCCGGAACAGTCCACGAGTCTGGGTTCTTGTGTATTTTGGGAAGGATATAAAACTTTCTCGCCCGTGGCTGCATCCCAGTCAGGTACTCTACTTGCTTCCCTTTGAGGTACCCAGTCCTTTCCAGTTTTTGCAAAATGTTCCCAATTTCTGTGTGTGTTTCCCAATATATGGGTTCCTTTAGTTTCGTGTAGTGCTCTGTGTTGTTTAATTGTCTGTGTGCTTCAAATAGGTATTGCTGTTTGTCCATGATAACTATGCTGCTCCCTTTATCCGCTGGTTTGATAACAATGTCCATGTTTTCCCTCAGTTCTGTCAGGGCTGCTCTCTCCTTCCTGGTTAGATTGGGCTTATCCTGTACTTCCCTCTCCCTCTCTATTATCTCACCCAGTGTGCTCTTAAATTCTAAAATAGCTTCGGACCTGTACCTTCTCTTGGGCATCCAGTTCGAGGGAGGGGTGAAAGGGGTCTTTCTACGTTCTGACTCACCGAAATAGTCAACGAGTACCAGTCTCCTATAGAACTTGTTCATGTCCCTCTCAATCTGCTCCTTATGGAGCTTTGCAGTTGGTACAAAAGTCAGGCCCCTGTTCAGAACCTTTTGCTGGGTTTCTGTAGGGGTGAATGTACGGGAGAGGTTCACGATGGTCTCTCCCAGTCGTGGACCCTGCCTCTCTTGGCTTTGTCCCCACTCTAGTTTAAAGCCTGCATCCACCTCTTGACCATTGTCTGGGCTGTGTTCTCTGTCCAATGGATATGGTCTGTGTCTACCTTAAACTGTCTCGCCGGGATTGCAGGGATATGATTCTTAGTTCTAATAACCTTGTTTAGTTGGCCCAGGGTTGCTTGTTCTGCCTCTGTCAAGCTGTGGCTAAAGTTTAATTCCGGCACCCAGATACTGGCATGGGGAAATTTAATGCTGGCCATCCTCAGTAGTTGTTGAAGCTGTTTAGCAGCTGTTGTTAGTTTATGGGACCTGTTGTTTATTCCGAAAGAAAGGATGACCTTCTTAATTTCTGGCTGTGGCTCTAACTTGTCAAGGACAGCAGTGGCATGGATGAATTTGGCCCCCGGAAAGCTGTCCAATTGAATATCCTTATTAGGGCATCTTTTGATCCTGGAAATGTTAGAGTCCCCTATAAACAGTATAGGTTTAAGGGGCCTCAGTTCCCAATTTAAATTTTTCTGTTTAGAGTTAGGATGCCTAGTTATTCGACAACCTTGGCTGTTGCAACGGAGGCGTACCTGTCCCCTCGTCCGTCCGCTGTCCTGCGGCTCTCGGGCTGGGGTGGCTCCCCTTGTCCGTCCTTCCATTCGTACGGGTGTGGGGTGGGGTGCCGATTCCCCGGAGTCCTGGGTCGGGGAAGTCGTGGGGGTGGCAGGCTGGGACTCCTGCGTTGCTAGGTTGGATTGCGTCCTCTCAGAGGGGCTCGTGGGTGGGGAGGGGTGCCCTCGGCCCCTTCTCCGTCTCCGCGGTGGGGGCAGTAGGGTTGCATCGGCGTCACGAGGGTTAACCAGCTCCAGCGCCCTCGGGTGGACCGTGTCGGTACTGCCACTGTTAACCAGCTCCAGCGCCCTCGGGTGGACCGTGTCGGAACTGCCACTGCGCCTGTTGCGCTGCATGCGTGTCCATCCCAAAACGTCCCGCAGTACAATCACTGGGCTCCGGTTCGCTTTACCCAGTACCGACGGACAAGGTACAGTCCGGGCGGTCTTTCCCCGGGGCTCGGGTGTGACTTGGGCCCGGTCCTGGTTAACCCAGAAACCGTCCCTGGAGGTCGAGGGTCCGTTCCCCTCCTGCCCTTGGGATGCGGTCTCCGCGGTCAGTGGGAAGGCCTGGGGCCCCCCGTCGGTCCGATCCGCCGCGACCTGCCGTTCCGGCCCAGGTCCCGAGACCAGATCGAAAATATGTTTCTGGACCATCTCCAATTTGATTTGAAATTTGTCTTTTAATTTTCGTTTGTTCCAGATTACAGCTTTGGTGACCGCTTCTTGTAGGCGATCAGTCAAATTTGACTCAACAAGTTTTAGTTCCAATTCTTGCAGGCTACTCCGGTAATGCCCAATTAAAATTCGTCTTGTTTCTTTAGGGTTAGGGTTAGGGTTAGGGTTAGGGTTAGGGTTAGGGTTAGGGTTAGGGCCCCCGCATTAGGGTTAGGGTTAGGGTTAGGGTTAGGTTGAGATTATGCGGGCAGTGGGCAAAAAAGCCCCCTCGTGTTTTTTGATCTCGCCACTTGAGATTCAATTTCACGTGACCCTGCCACTTTGAACTGGCCCACGCCTTCATTAACCAGGTCCACCACTTGCCTTTATTGAAACTTGCCCCTCTTAACACAGAATATCCAATTTATGGGAATTTACTAAGTTAGGGTGAAATTATGCGGGCAGTGGGCAATTCAGCCCTCTTGTGCTTTCTGATCTTGCCACTTGAGATTCAGTTTCACACGACCCTGCCACTTCAAAATGACCGACGCCTTCACTAACCAAGTCCAACACTCATCCCTGTTGAAATTTACCCCTCTCGACCCGGAGCACTAAGTCTATGGGGATTTAACAAGGGTCAATCAGGGTGTGCTTTGGGTTTGTGGGGCTAAAACCAGAGTTAATCGGGAAGTGCCTAAAATTTATGGGGATGTGCACCCCATCTGGATTAGGTTTAAATTTTAAACCATACAGGCAGTGGGCAATTCAGCCCTCTTGTGCTTTCTGATCTCGCCACCAGAGATTCAGTTTCACACGATCCTGCCACTTTAAACTGGCCCACGCCTTTACCAACCAGGCCCAACACTTATCCCTGTTGATCAGTCAGGGTGTGCTTTAGGTTTGTACGGCTGAAGCCAGAGTTCCTAGGGTTTGTGGGGGTGTATGCCCCTTTTGGACCTTAGGATTAGGTTTAAATTTTAGGCTAGTGGATATATTTAAACTGGCCGACGCCTTCACCAATCAGACCCAACACTTATACCTGTTGAAATTACCCCTCTTGACACGGGACACTGTCTATGGGAGTTTAGCAAGGGTCAATCAGGATGTGCTTTGGGTTTGTGGGGCTAAAGCCAGGGTTAATCGGGGAGTGAATAGGGTTTGTGGGGGTGTGTACCCCATCTAAACTTTAGTAGGGTTTGTGGGGGTGTGTACCCCATCTAAACTTTAATAGGGTTTGTGGGGGGGTGTACCCCATCTAAACTTTAGTAGGGTTTGTGGGGGTGTATACCCCATCTAAACTTTAAGATTAGGTTTAAGTTTTAAGCTAGTGAATATATATGTTTGACTAGGAGATATTAGAATACAGAATTTTAAATGACAGTATATGAACTGCTATGGCGAATGAGCTAGTATAATAAAGCCAGGTTAATCTGGACCATGCCTTTCATTATCAAGGTCCGACACCACTTGGTTCAACGAACCGGGTGTGCACTGGGACACATCATCAGTAATGTAACCTCGGATCATCAGGTGTTTCGGGCCTTTAATCACTAGACACCCTACTCGAGGTGGCCCAACAGTGTCAGGCTCAGACACTGCCTGTATTCCTCCCAGGGACCAATAATGAGAGGCATGTAATTCTAAGGGTAATGATATTTTCTTAAAAAAATCACTACCTGGCATCTATATGCCAAGGGTTACATGGAAAATAAAACAATAATATTCTTACCGCTAGTTTTGTGTCTTGGGTCAACCATTTTAACTCCAACAAACTGCCTCCAACAACGCTTGACTCCCGCCTGGGAGACCAAATCCACTTACTCCCATCACTCCGGTCTCCCGGGGAGGTCTCTGAAAAATGCTATCCGGTTAAAACATCCCTAGCCCGGGACTCCATCTCCACTTTTATTGTGTCCTAAAACCTGTCTGACCACTCCAACTGCAGACCCTATCTGTTGCTAGGATACCAAGCAGCCTTACCTATTCAACTCTTAAAGGTACACTGTCCATTTGGGTTTAAATATCTAAGCCTTCTTATTGGCCTCCAGTGGCCTGGAGAATGAAGAGCGTGTCACTGTAAGGTTAGGTTGAGATTATGCGGGCAGTGGGCAAAAAAGCCCCCTCGTGTTTTTTGATCTCGCCACTTGAGATTCAATTTCACGTGACCCTGCCACTTTGAACTGGCCCACGCCTTCATTAACCAGGTCCACCACTTGCCTTTATTGAAACTTGCCCCTCTTAACACAGAATATCCAATTTATGGGAATTTACTAAGTTAGGGTGAAATTATGCGGGCAGTGGGCAATTCAGCCCTCTTGTGCTTTCTGATCTTGCCACTTGAGATTCAGTTTCACACGACCCTGCCACTTCAAAATGACCGACGCCTTCACTAACCAAGTCCAACACTCATCCCTGTTGAAATTTACCCCTCTCGACCCGGAGCACTAAGTCTATGGGGATTTAACAAGGGTCAATCAGGGTGTGCTTTGGGTTTGTGGGGCTAAAACCAGAGTTAATCGGGAAGTGCCTAAAATTTATGGGGATGTGCACCCCATCTGGATTAGGTTTAAATTTTAAACCATACAGGCAGTGGGCAATTCAGCCCTCTTGTGCTTTCTGATCTCGCCACCAGAGATTCAGTTTCACACGATCCTGCCACTTTAAACTGGCCCACGCCTTTACCAACCAGGCCCAACACTTATCCCTGTTGATCAGTCAGGGTGTGCTTTAGGTTTGTACGGCTGAAGCCAGAGTTCCTAGGGTTTGTGGGGGTGTATGCCCCTTTTGGACCTTAGGATTAGGTTTAAATTTTAGGCTAGTGGATATATTTAAACTGGCCGACGCCTTCACCAATCAGACCCAACACTTATACCTGTTGAAATTACCCCTCTTGACACGGGACACTGTCTATGGGAGTTTAGCAAGGGTCAATCAGGATGTGCTTTGGGTTTGTGGGGCTAAAGCCAGGGTTAATCGGGGAGTGAATAGGGTTTGTGGGGGTGTGTACCCCATCTAAACTTTAGTAGGGTTTGTGGGGGTGTGTACCCCATCTAAACTTTAATAGGGTTTGTGGGGGGGTGTACCCCATCTAAACTTTAGTAGGGTTTGTGGGGGTGTATACCCCATCTAAACTTTAAGATTAGGTTTAAGTTTTAAGCTAGTGAATATATATGTTTGACTAGGAGATATTAGAATACAGAATTTTAAATGACAGTATATGAACTGCTATGGCGAATGAGCTAGTATAATAAAGCCAGGTTAATCTGGACCATGCCTTTCATTATCAAGGTCCGACACCACTTGGTTCAACGAACCGGGTGTGCACTGGGACACATCATCAGTAATGTAACCTCGGATCATCAGGTGTTTCGGGCCTTTAATCACTAGACACCCTACTCGAGGTGGCCCAACAGTGTCAGGCTCAGACACTGCCTGTATTCCTCCCAGGGACCAATAATGAGAGGCATGTAATTCTAAGGGTAATGATATTTTCTTAAAAAAATCACTACCTGGCATCTATATGCCAAGGGTTACATGGAAAATAAAACAATAATATTCTTACCGCTAGTTTTGTGTCTTGGGTCAACCATTTTAACTCCAACAAACTGCCTCCAACAACGCTTGACTCCCGCCTGGGAGACCAAATCCACTTACTCCCATCACTCCGGTCTCCCGGGGAGGTCTCTGAAAAATGCTATCCGGTTAAAACATCCCTAGCCCGGGACTCCATCTCCACTTTTATTGTGTCCTAAAACCTGTCTGACCACTCCAACTGCAGACCCTATCTGTTGCTAGGATACCAAGCAGCCTTACCTATTCAACTCTTAAAGGTACACTGTCCATTTGGGTTTAAATATCTAAGCCTTCTTATTGGCCTCCAGTGGCCTGGAGAATGAAGAGCGTGTCACTGTAAGGTTAGGTTGAGATTATGCGGGCAGTGGGCAAAAAAGCCCCCTCGTGTTTTTTGATCTCGCCACTTGAGATTCAATTTCACGTGACCCTGCCACTTTGAACTGGCCCACGCCTTCATTAACCAGGTCCACCACTTGCCTTTATTGAAACTTGCCCCTCTTAACACAGAATATCCAATTTATGGGAATTTACTAAGTTAGGGTGAAATTATGCGGGCAGTGGGCAATTCAGCCCTCTTGTGCTTTCTGATCTTGCCACTTGAGATTCAGTTTCACACGACCCTGCCACTTCAAAATGACCGACGCCTTCACTAACCAAGTCCAACACTCATCCCTGTTGAAATTTACCCCTCTCGACCCGGAGCACTAAGTCTATGGGGATTTAACAAGGGTCAATCAGGGTGTGCTTTGGGTTTGTGGGGCTAAAACCAGAGTTAATCGGGAAGTGCCTAAAATTTATGGGGATGTGCACCCCATCTGGATTAGGTTTAAATTTTAAACCATACAGGCAGTGGGCAATTCAGCCCTCTTGTGCTTTCTGATCTCGCCACCAGAGATTCAGTTTCACACGATCCTGCCACTTTAAACTGGCCCACGCCTTTACCAACCAGGCCCAACACTTATCCCTGTTGATCAGTCAGGGTGTGCTTTAGGTTTGTACGGCTGAAGCCAGAGTTCCTAGGGTTTGTGGGGGTGTATGCCCCTTTTGGACCTTAGGATTAGGTTTAAATTTTAGGCTAGTGGATATATTTAAACTGGCCGACGCCTTCACCAATCAGACCCAACACTTATACCTGTTGAAATTACCCCTCTTGACACGGGACACTGTCTATGGGAGTTTAGCAAGGGTCAATCAGGATGTGCTTTGGGTTTGTGGGGCTAAAGCCAGGGTTAATCGGGGAGTGAATAGGGTTTGTGGGGGTGTGTACCCCATCTAAACTTTAGTAGGGTTTGTGGGGGTGTGTACCCCATCTAAACTTTAATAGGGTTTGTGGGGGGGTGTACCCCATCTAAACTTTAGTAGGGTTTGTGGGGGTGTATACCCCATCTAAACTTTAAGATTAGGTTTAAGTTTTAAGCTAGTGAATATATATGTTTGACTAGGAGATATTAGAATACAGAATTTTAAATGACAGTATATGAACTGCTATGGCGAATGAGCTAGTATAATAAAGCCAGGTTAATCTGGACCATGCCTTTCATTATCAAGGTCCGACACCACTTGGTTCAACGAACCGGGTGTGCACTGGGACACATCATCAGTAATGTAACCTCGGATCATCAGGTGTTTCGGGCCTTTAATCACTAGACACCCTACTCGAGGTGGCCCAACAGTGTCAGGCTCAGACACTGCCTGTATTCCTCCCAGGGACCAATAATGAGAGGCATGTAATTCTAAGGGTAATGATATTTTCTTAAAAAAATCACTACCTGGCATCTATATGCCAAGGGTTACATGGAAAATAAAACAATAATATTCTTACCGCTAGTTTTGTGTCTTGGGTCAACCATTTTAACTCCAACAAACTGCCTCCAACAACGCTTGACTCCCGCCTGGGAGACCAAATCCACTTACTCCCATCACTCCGGTCTCCCGGGGAGGTCTCTGAAAAATGCTATCCGGTTAAAACATCCCTAGCCCGGGACTCCATCTCCACTTTTATTGTGTCCTAAAACCTGTCTGACCACTCCAACTGCAGACCCTATCTGTTGCTAGGATACCAAGCAGCCTTACCTATTCAACTCTTAAAGGTACACTGTCCATTTGGGTTTAAATATCTAAGCCTTCTTATTGGCCTCCAGTGGCCTGGAGAATGAAGAGCGTGTCACTGTAAGGTTAGGTTGAGATTATGCGGGCAGTGGGCAAAAAAGCCCCCTCGTGTTTTTTGATCTCGCCACTTGAGATTCAATTTCACGTGACCCTGCCACTTTGAACTGGCCCACGCCTTCATTAACCAGGTCCACCACTTGCCTTTATTGAAACTTGCCCCTCTTAACACAGAATATCCAATTTATGGGAATTTACTAAGTTAGGGTGAAATTATGCGGGCAGTGGGCAATTCAGCCCTCTTGTGCTTTCTGATCTTGCCACTTGAGATTCAGTTTCACACGACCCTGCCACTTCAAAATGACCGACGCCTTCACTAACCAAGTCCAACACTCATCCCTGTTGAAATTTACCCCTCTCGACCCGGAGCACTAAGTCTATGGGGATTTAACAAGGGTCAATCAGGGTGTGCTTTGGGTTTGTGGGGCTAAAACCAGAGTTAATCGGGAAGTGCCTAAAATTTATGGGGATGTGCACCCCATCTGGATTAGGTTTAAATTTTAAACCATACAGGCAGTGGGCAATTCAGCCCTCTTGTGCTTTCTGATCTCGCCACCAGAGATTCAGTTTCACACGATCCTGCCACTTTAAACTGGCCCACGCCTTTACCAACCAGGCCCAACACTTATCCCTGTTGATCAGTCAGGGTGTGCTTTAGGTTTGTACGGCTGAAGCCAGAGTTCCTAGGGTTTGTGGGGGTGTATGCCCCTTTTGGACCTTAGGATTAGGTTTAAATTTTAGGCTAGTGGATATATTTAAACTGGCCGACGCCTTCACCAATCAGACCCAACACTTATACCTGTTGAAATTACCCCTCTTGACACGGGACACTGTCTATGGGAGTTTAGCAAGGGTCAATCAGGATGTGCTTTGGGTTTGTGGGGCTAAAGCCAGGGTTAATCGGGGAGTGAATAGGGTTTGTGGGGGTGTGTACCCCATCTAAACTTTAGTAGGGTTTGTGGGGGTGTGTACCCCATCTAAACTTTAATAGGGTTTGTGGGGGGGTGTACCCCATCTAAACTTTAGTAGGGTTTGTGGGGGTGTATACCCCATCTAAACTTTAAGATTAGGTTTAAGTTTTAAGCTAGTGAATATATATGTTTGACTAGGAGATATTAGAATACAGAATTTTAAATGACAGTATATGAACTGCTATGGCGAATGAGCTAGTATAATAAAGCCAGGTTAATCTGGACCATGCCTTTCATTATCAAGGTCCGACACCACTTGGTTCAACGAACCGGGTGTGCACTGGGACACATCATCAGTAATGTAACCACGGATCATCAGGTGTTTCGGGCCTTTAATCACTAGACACCCTACTCGAGGTGGCCCAACAGTGTCAGGCTCAGACACTGCCTGTATTCCTCCCAGGGACCAATAATGAGAGGCATGTAATTCTAAGGGTAATGATATTTTCTTAAAAAAATCACTACCTGGCATCTATATGCCAAGGGTTACATGGAAAATAAAACAATAATATTCTTACCGCTAGTTTTGTGTCTTGGGTCAACCATTTTAACTCCAACAAACTGCCTCCAACAACGCTTGACTCCCGCCTGGGAGACCAAATCCACTTACTCCCATCACTCCGGTCTCCCGGGGAGGTCTCTGAAAAATGCTATCCGGTTAAAACATCCCTAGCCCGGGACTCCATCTCCACTTTTATTGTGTCCTAAAACCTGTCTGACCACTCCAACTGCAGACCCTATCTGTTGCTAGGATACCAAGCAGCCTTACCTATTCAACTCTTAAAGGTACACTGTCCATTTGGGTTTAAATATCTAAGCCTTCTTATTGGCCTCCAGTGCCCTGGAGAATGAAGAGCGTGTCACTGTAAGGTTAGGTTGAGATTATGCGGGCAGTGGGCAAAAAAGCCCCCTCGTGTTTTTTGATCTCGCCACTTGAGATTCAATTTCACGTGACCCTGCCACTTTGAACTGGCCCACGCCTTCATTAACCAGGTCCACCACTTGCCTTTATTGAAACTTGCCCCTCTTAACACAGAATATCCAGTTTATGGGAATTTACTAAGTTAGGGTGAAATTATGCGGGCAGTGGGCAATTCAGCCCTCTTGTGCTTTCTAATCTTGCCACTTGAGATTCAGTTTCACACGACCCTGCCACTTCAAAATGACCGACGCCTTCACTAACCAAGTCCAACACTCATCCCTGTTGAAATTTACCCCTCTCGACCCGGAGCACTAAGTCTATGGGGATTTAACAAGGGTCAATCAGGGTGTGCTTTGGGTTTGTGGGGCTAAAACCAGAGTTAATCGGGAAGTGCCTAAAATTTATGGGGATGTGCACCCCATCTGGATTAGGTTTAAATTTTAAACCATACAGGCAGTGGGCAATTCAGCCCTCTTGTGCTTTCTGATCTCGCCACCAGAGATTCAGTTTCACACGATCCTGCCACTTCAAAATGACCGACGCCTTCACTAACCAAGTCCAACACTCATCCCTGTTGAAATTTACCCCTCTCGACCCGGAGCACTAAGTCTATGGGGATTTAACAAGGGTCAATCAGGGTGTGCTTTGGGTTTGTGGGGCTAAAACCAGAGTTAATCGGGAAGTGCCTAAAATTTATGGGGATGTGCACCCCATCTGGATTAGGTTTAAATTTTAAACCATACAGGCAGTGGGCAATTCAGCCCTCTTGTGCTTTCTGATCTCGCCACCAGAGATTCAGTTTCACACGATCCTGCCACTTTAAACTGGCCCACGCCTTTACCAACCAGGCCCAACACTTATCCCTGTTGATCAGTCAGGGTGTGCTTTAGGTTTGTACGGCTGAAGCCAGAGTTAATCGGGAAGTACCTAGGGTTTGTGGGGGTGTATGCCCCTTTTGGACCCTAGGATTAGATTTAAATTTTAGGCTAGTGGATATATTTAAACTGGCCGACGCCTTCACCAATCAGACCCAACACTTATTCCTGTTGAAATTACCCCTCTTGACACGGGACACTGTCTATGGGGGTTTAGCAAGGGTCAATCAGGATGTGCTTTGGGTTTGTGGGGCTAAAGCCAGGGTTAATCGGGGAGTGAATAGGGTTTGTGGGGGTGTGTACCCCATCTAAACTTTAGTAGGGTTTGTGGGGGTGTGTACCCCATCTAAACTTTAGTAGGGTTTGTGGGGGTGTGTACCCCATCTAAACTTTAAGATTAGGTTTAAGTTTTAAGCTAGTGAATATATATGTTTGACTAGGAGATATTAGAATACAGAATTTTAAATGACGGTATATGAACTGCTATGGCGAATGAGCTAGTATAATAAAGCCAGGTTAATCTAGACCATGCCTTTCATTATCAAGGTCCGACACCACTTGGTTCAACGAACCGGGTGTGCACTGCATTAGGGTTAGGGTTAGGGTTAGGGTTAGGTTGAGATTATGCGGGCAGTGGGCAAAAAAGCCCCCTCGTGTTTTTTGATCTCGCCACTTGAGATTCAATTTCACGTGACCCTGCCACTTTGAACTGGCCCACGCCTTCATTAACCAGGTCCACCACTTGCCTTTATTGAAACTTGCCCCTCTTAACACAGAATATCCAATTTATGGGAATTTACTAAGTTAGGGTGAAATTATGCGGGCAGTGGGCAATTCAGCCCTCTTGTGCTTTCTGATCTTGCCACTTGAGATTCAGTTTCACACGACCCTGCCACTTCAAAATGACCGACGCCTTCACTAACCAAGTCCAACACTCATCCCTGTTGAAATTTACCCCTCTCGACCCGGAGCACTAAGTCTATGGGGATTTAACAAGGGTCAATCAGGGTGTGCTTTGGGTTTGTGGGGCTAAAACCAGAGTTAATCGGGAAGTGCCTAAAATTTATGGGGATGTGCACCCCATCTGGATTAGGTTTAAATTTTAAACCATACAGGCAGTGGGCAATTCAGCCCTCTTGTGCTTTCTGATCTCGCCACCAGAGATTCAGTTTCACACGATCCTGCCACTTTAAACTGGCCCACGCCTTTACCAACCAGGCCCAACACTTATCCCTGTTGATCAGTCAGGGTGTGCTTTAGGTTTGTACGGCTGAAGCCAGAGTTAATCGGGAAATGCCTAGGGTTTGTGGGGGTGTATGCCCCTTTTGGACCTTAGGATTAGGTTTAAATTTTAGGCTAGTGGATATATTTAAACTGGCCGACGCCTTCACCAATCAGACCCAACACTTATACCTGTTGAAATTACCCCTCTTGACACGGGACACTGTCTATGGGAGTTTAGCAAGGGTCAATCAGGATGTGCTTTGGGTTTGTGGGGCTAAAGCCAGGGTTAATCGGGGAGTGAATAGGGTTTGTGGGGGTGTGTACCCCATCTAAACTTTAGTAGGGTTTGTGGGGGTGTGTACCCCATCTAAACTTTAATAGGGTTTGTGGGGGGGTGTACCCCATCTAAACTTTAGTAGGGTTTGTGGGGGTGTGTACCCCATCTAAACTTTAAGATTAGGTTTAAGTTTTAAGCTAGTGAATATATATGTTTGACTAGGAGATATTAGAATACAGAATTTTAAATGACGGTATATGAACTGCTATGGCGAATGAGCTAGTATAATAAAGCCAGGTTAATCTAGACCATGCCTTTCATTATCAAGGTCCGACACCACTTGGTTCAACGAACCGGGTGTGCACTGCATTAGGGTTAGGGTTAGGGTTAGGGTTAGGTTGAGATTATGCGGGCAGTGGGCAAAAAAGCCCCCTCGTGTTTTTTGATCTCGCCACTTGAGATTCAATTTCACGTGACCCTGCCACTTTGAACTGGCCCACGCCTTCATTAACCAGGTCCACCACTTGCCTTTATTGAAACTTGCCCCTCTTAACACAGAATATCCAATTTATGGGAATTTACTAAGTTAGGGTGAAATTATGCGGGCAGTGGGCAATTCAGCCCTCTTGTGCTTTCTGATCTTGCCACTTGAGATTCAGTTTCACACGACCCTGCCACTTCAAAATGACCGACGCCTTCACTAACCAAGTCCAACACTCATCCCTGTTGAAATTTACCCCTCTCGACCCGGAGCACTAAGTCTATGGGGATTTAACAAGGGTCAATCAGGGTGTGCTTTGGGTTTGTGGGGCTAAAACCAGAGTTAATCGGGAAGTGCCTAAAATTTATGGGGATGTGCACCCCATCTGGATTAGGTTTAAATTTTAAACCATACAGGCAGTGGGCAATTCAGCCCTCTTGTGCTTTCTGATCTCGCCACCAGAGATTCAGTTTCACACGATCCTGCCACTTTAAACTGGCCCACGCCTTTACCAACCAGGCCCAACACTTATCCCTGTTGATCAGTCAGGGTGTGCTTTAGGTTTGTACGGCTGAAGCCAGAGTTAATCGGGAAATGCCTAGGGTTTGTGGGGGTGTATGCCCCTTTTGGACCTTAGGATTAGGTTTAAATTTTAGGCTAGTGGATATATTTGAACTGGCCGACGCCTTCACCAATCAGACCCAACACTTATTCCTGTTGAAATTACCCCTCTTGACACGGGACACTGTCTATGGGGGTTTAGCAAGGGTCAATCAGGATGTGCTTTGGGTTTGTGGGGCTAAAGCCAGGGTTAATCGGGGAGTGAATAGGGTTTGTGGGGGTGTGTACCCCATCTAAACTTTAGTAGGGTTTGTGGGGGTGTGTACCCCATCTAAACTTTAGTAGGGTTTGTGGGGGTGTGTACCCCATCTAAACTTTAGTAGGGTTTATGGGGGTGTATACCCCATCTAAACTTTAAGATTAGGTTTAAGTTTTAAGCTAGTGAATATATATGTTTGACTAGGAGATATTAGAATACAGAATTTTAAATGACGGTATATGAACTGCTATGGCGAATGAGCTAATATAATAAAGCCAGGTTAATCTGGACCATGCCTTTCATTATCAAGGTCCGACACCACTTGGTTCAACGAACCGGGTGTGCACTGGGACACATCATCAGTAATGTAACCTCGGATCATCAGGTGTTTCGGGCCTTTAATCACTAGACACCCTACTCGAGGTGGCCCAACAGTGTCAGGCTCAGACACTGCCTGTATTCCTCCCAGGGACCAATAATGAGAGGCATGTAATTCTAAGGGTAATGATATTTTCTTAAAAAAATCACTACCTGGCATCTATATGCCAAGGGTTACATGGAAAATAAAACAATAATATTCTTACCGCTAGTTTTGTGTCTTGGGTCAACCATTTTAACTCCAACAAACTGCCTCCAACAACGCTTGACTCCCGCCTGGGAGACCAAATCCACTTACTCCCATCACTCCGGTCTCCCGGGGAGGTCTCTGAAAAATGCTATCCGGTTAAAACATCCCTAGCCCGGGACTCCATCTCCACTTTTATTGTGTCCTAAAACCTGTCTGACCACTCCAACTGCAGACCCTATCTGTTGCTAGGATACCAAGCAGCCTTACCTATTCAACTCTTAAAGGTACACTGTCCATTTGGGTTTAAATATCTAAGCCTTCTTATTGGCCTCCAGTGGCCTGGAGAATGAAGAGCGTGTCACTGTAAGGTTAGGTTGAGATTATGCGGGCAGTGGGCAAAAAAGCCCCCTCGTGTTTTTTGATCTCGCCACTTGAGATTCAATTTCACGTGACCCTGCCACTTTGAACTGGCCCACGCCTTCATTAACCAGGTCCACCACTTGCCTTTATTGCAACTTGCCCCTCTTAACACAGAATATCCAGTTTATGGGAATTTACTAAATTAGGGTGAAATTATGCGGGCAGTGGGCAATTCAGCCCTCTTGTGCTTTCTGATCTTGCCACTTGAGATTCAGTTTCACACGACCCTGCCACTTCAAAATGACCGACGCCTTCACTAACCAAGTCCAACACTCATCCCTGTTGAAATTTACCCCTCTCAACCCGGAGCACTAGGTCTATGGGGATTTAACAAGGGTCAATCAGGGTGTGCTTTGGGTTTGTGGGGCTAAAACCAGAGTTAATCGGGAAGTGCCTAAAATTTATGGGGATGTGCACCCCATCTGGATTAGGTTTAAATTTTAAACCATACAGGCAGTGGGCAATTCAGCCCTCTTGTGCTTTCTGATCTCGCCACCAGAGATTCAGTTTCACACGATCCTGCCACTTTAAACTGGCCCACGCCTTTACCAACCAGGCCCAACACTTATCCCTGTTGATCAGTCAGGGTGTGCTTTAGGTTTGTACGGCTGAAGCCAGAGTTAATCGGGAAATGCCTAGGGTTTGTGGGGGTGTATGCCCCTTTTGGACCTTAGGATTAGGTTTAAATTTTAGGCTAGTGGATATATTTAAACTGGCCGACGCCTTCACCAATCAGACCCAACACTTATTCCTGTTGAAATTACCCCTCTTGACACGGGACACTGTCTATGGGGGTTTAGCAAGGGTCAATCAGGATGTGCTTTGGGTTTGTGGGGCTAAAGCCAGGGTTAATCGGGGAGTGAATAGGGTTTGTGGGGGTGTGTACCCCATCTAAACTTTAGTAGGGTTTGTGGGGGTGTGTACCCCATCTAAACTTTAGTAGGGTTTGTGGGGGTGTATACCCCATCTAAACTTTAAGATTAGGTTTAAGTTTTAAGCTAGTGAATATATATGTTTGACTAGGAGATATTAGAATACAGAATTTTAAATGACAGTATATGAACTGCTATGGCGAATGAGCTAATATAATAAAGCCAGGTTAATCTGGACCATGCCTTTCATTATCAAGGTCCGACACCACTTGGTTCAACGAACCGGGTGTGCACTGGGACACATCATCAGTAATGTAACCTCGGATCATCAGGTGTTTCGGGCCTTTAATCACTAGACACCCTACTCGAGGTGGCCCAACAGTGTCAGGCTCAGACACTGCCTGTATTCCTCCCAGGGACCAATAATGAGAGGGTTAGGGTTAGGGTTAGGGTTAGGGTTAGGGTTAGGGTTAGGGTTAGGGTTAGGTTGAGATTATGCGGGCAGTAGGCAAAAAAGCCCCCTCGTGCTTTTTGATCTCGCCACTTGAGATTCAATTTCACGCGACCCTGCCACTTTGAACTGGCCCACGCCTTCATTAACCAGGTCCAACACTTGCCTTTATTGAAACTTGCCCCTCTTAACACAGAATATCCCGTTTATGGGGATTTAAACCAGTATTAATCAGGGTATACTTAGGGTTTGTGGGGGTGTGTGTGCCCCTTTTGGACTTTAGGATTAGGTTTGAGTGCAGGCCTGGTGGATGTATATGTTTGGCTGGGAGAGCAAGGGTTAATCGGGGTGTGTTTAGGGTTTGTGGGGCTGAAGCCAGGGCTAATCGGGAAGTGCCTAGGGTTTGTGGGGGTGTGTGCCCCTTTTGGACTTTAGGATTAGGTTTGAGTGTTGGACCGGTGGATGTACATATCGGTTTGTGGGGGTTTAGCAAGGGTTAATCGGGGTGTGCTTAGGGTTTGTGGGGCTGAAGCCCGGGCTAATCAGGAAGTGTCTAGGGTTTGTGGGGGTGTGTGTGCCCCTTTTGGACTTTAGGATTAGGTTTGAGTGTAGGCCTGGTGGATGTATATGTTTGGCTGGGAGAGGTTAGGCTGCCGAGTTTTGAGTATGAGCTGGTATTGGAGGCTAGGCTTATATAGGGGAGTCCGGTTAATCTGGTCCATACCTTTCATTGTCGTGGTCCGGTCCCACTTGGTTCAACGAACCGGGTGTGCAGTGGGACACATCGTCAGTGATGCACCCACGGATCATCAGGTGTTTCGGGCCTTTAATCATCATACACCCTCCCCGAAGTGGCCCCACCAAAGCTGATCAGGCTTGGTTTGTGTATTTCCCCTGGACCAGACAATGAAAGGCATGTAATTCTGAGGGTAATGCTATTTTAAAGGGTATATAACTGGTGGTGTGGGGTGAGTTTAGCCCCCTGGCGAGAAGAGCATCCGTATTTACGGGTTGTGAAGATGTTAGTTTCAGGGCAGCCTAGCTTTTTAGGCCTCATTTAGGCCGTACGGAGAATAAGTATGCAGTGTTTCAATCCATCTCCTCTCTGCTAGTTTTCTTTGGGCGTTTGACCAGTTTATGTTAGTTTCCAGGCCTAATATTTTTAAGGGGTACGTCCCATGCTCCTGGAAGTGCCTGCTAACTGGTCTGTTTTGGTTTCCCCTTCTGATGTTACTGAGGTGTCCCGTGAGTCTGGTTCTCAAGCTGTTGCCCGTCTCCCCGATGTATATAATATGGCATTCTGTGCACAGGATGGCATATACTACATTCTTTTGTTCACAAGTTATCCTCTGCTCTATCTCGGCCCACTTTCCTGTGGCTCTGTTGTGTATGCTTTTTGAAATTCTCAGGTATATGCATGCCCTGCAGTTTCCCACCTCACAGTTTGGCGCTGCTCGTACTTTGGTACTGACTAGTATGTCTTTCAGATTCCTACCCCTTTTGAAGGCTGAGACAATGGTGTATTGTCCCAGTGTCCCCACTTCCGTTTTCAGTTGCTCAAAGCGTGTTTTGACCATCCTGTGAATATTCACTGCCATCCCACTGTATCCCGTTATCAAGGGTAGTTTCGGTGTTGTGATGTTCTGTGGTCGGGGATTTGTGATACTTTTCAGAAAGTCAGATTTAATGTGCCTAAGTCTCCTTCTGCTGTAGCCCCTGTGTCTAAGAGCAGAGAAGAGGATGGTTGTGGCCTGGTGGAAGTCCTCCGGCCTAGTGCAAATGCGGTGAAAGCGGGTCAGCTGTCCCTTGACAATGCCTCTGAAGGTGTGTTTGGGATGGTGACTCCCTGTGTGTAGGAGGGTGTGTGTGTCTGTGGTTTTAAAGAATACCTTGGTAGCTAGTTTTCGGTTGCCACTTTCTGGTGCTAGTTTAAACACTGTGGTGTCCAGGAAGTCAATCTTCTCCTTATCTGTTATAGCTTTAACCTTAATGGATGGGTGATGAGTGTTTAGGATTTGAATAAATTCCTCTAATTCCCCCTCTGAGTGTGTCCACACTCCCCAGATGTCATCCAGGTATCTATAGAGACACATGGGTTTTTTAGGGCACTCTGGATAGACTGTTTCCTCCCACCCAGCCATGTATATATTGGCATAGGCTGGAGCAAACTTCTTTCCCATTGCTGTGCCCTTGACTTGTAGGTAGAATTTACCATCGAATTCAAAGTCATTTTTAGTCAGGCTGAGGTGAAGGAGTTCTAGCAAGGCCTCGTCCGGTCTCCCTAGCTGAGGGTTCCTCCGTAGGATGTCCCTCACTGCCTCTATACCCCTGTCCGTTTCAATATTGGTGTACAGGCTTTCGATGTCCATGGTGAAGAGTATGGCCCCAGGGGGCACTGACATGGAATTGACTATCCGGACAAAGTGATACGTGTCCTTGATGTAGCTGGGGTGTTTCTGTGAGAGTGGATTAAGGCAGGCATCAATGAACTCCGCTATCCCGTATGACTCACTGCTGCAGTCTGACACGATGGGCCTACCGGGTGGAATTTCCCCCGGAACAGTCCACGAGTCTGGGTTCTTGTGTATTTTGGGAAGGATATAAAACTTTCTCGCCCGTGGCTGCATCCCAGTCAGGTACTCTACTTGCTTCCCTTTGAGGTACCCAGTCCTTTCCAGTTTTTGCAAAATGTTCCCAATTTCTGTGTGTGTTTCCCAATATATGGGTTCCTTTAGTTTCGTGTAGTGCTCTGTGTTGTTTAATTGTCTGTGTGCTTCAAATAGGTATTGCTGTTTGTCCATGATAACTATGCTGCTCCCTTTATCCGCTGGTTTGATAACAATGTCCATGTTTTCCCTCAGTTCTGTCAGGGCTGCTCTCTCCTTCCTGGTTAGATTGGGCTTATCCTGTACTTCCCTCTCCCTCTCTATTATCTCACCCAGTGTGCTCTTAAATTCTAAAATAGCTTCGGACCTGTACCTTCTCTTGGGCATCCAGTTCGAGGGAGGGGTGAAAGGGGTCTTTCTACGTTCTGACTCACCGAAATAGTCAACGAGTACCAGTCTCCTATAGAACTTGTTCATGTCCCTCTCAATCTGCTCCTTATGGAGCTTTGCAGTTGGTACAAAAGTCAGGCCCCTGTTCAGAACCTTTTGCTGGGTTTCTGTAGGGGTGAATGTACGGGAGAGGTTCACGATGGTCTCTCCCAGTCGTGGACCCTGCCTCTCTTGGCTTTGTCCCCACTCTAGTTTAAAGCCTGCATCCACCTCTTGACCATTGTCTGGGCTGTGTTCTCTGTCCAATGGATATGGTCTGTGTCTACCTTAAACTGTCTCGCCGGGATTGCAGGGATATGATTCTTAGTTCTAATAACCTTGTTTAGTTGGCCCAGGGTTGCTTGTTCTGCCTCTGTCAAGCTGTGGCTAAAGTTTAATTCCGGCACCCAGATACTGGCATGGGGAAATTTAATGCTGGCCATCCTCAGTAGTTGTTGAAGCTGTTTAGCAGCTGTTGTTAGTTTATGGGACCTGTTGTTTATTCCGAAAGAAAGGATGACCTTCTTAATTTCTGGCTGTGGCTCTAACTTGTCAAGGACAGCAGTGGCATGGATGAATTTGGCCCCCGGAAAGCTGTCCAATTGAATATCCTTATTAGGGCATCTTTTGATCCTGGAAATGTTAGAGTCCCCTATAAACAGTATAGGTTTAAGGGGCCTCAGTTCCCAATTTAAATTTTTCTGTTTAGAGTTAGGATGCCTAGTTATTCGACAACCTTGGCTGTTGCAACGGAGGCGTACCTGTCCCCTCGTCCGTCCGCTGTCCTGCGGCTCTCGGGCTGGGGTGGCTCCCCTTGTCCGTCCTTCCATTCGTACGGGTGTGGGGTGGGGTGCCGATTCCCCGGAGTCCTGGGTCGGGGAAGTCGTGGGGGTGGCAGGCTGGGACTCCTGCGTTGCTAGGTTGGATTGCGTCCTCTCAGAGGGGCTCGTGGGTGGGGAGGGGTGCCCTCGGCCCCTTCTCCGTCTCCGCGGTGGGGGCAGTAGGGTTGCATCGGCGTCACGAGGGTTAACCAGCTCCAGCGCCCTCGGGTGGACCGTGTCGGTACTGCCACTGTTAACCAGCTCCAGCGCCCTCGGGTGGACCGTGTCGGAACTGCCACTGCGCCTGTTGCGCTGCATGCGTGTCCATCCCAAAACGTCCCGCAGTACAATCACTGGGCTCCGGTTCGCTTTACCCAGTACCGACGGACAAGGTACAGTCCGGGCGGTCTTTCCCCGGGGCTCGGGTGTGACTTGGGCCCGGTCCTGGTTAACCCAGAAACCGTCCCTGGAGGTCGAGGGTCCGTTCCCCTCCTGCCCTTGGGATGCGGTCTCCGCGGTCAGTGGGAAGGCCTGGGGCCCCCCGTCGGTCCGATCCGCCGCGACCTGCCGTTCCGGCCCAGGTCCCGAGACCAGATCGAAAATATGTTTCTGGACCATCTCCAATTTGATTTGAAATTTGTCTTTTAATTTTCGTTTGTTCCAGATTACAGCTTTGGTGACCGCTTCTTGTAGGCGATCAGTCAAATTTGACTCAACAAGTTTTAGTTCCAATTCTTGCAGGCTACTCCGGTAATGCCCAATTAAAATTCGTCTTGTTTCTTTAGGGTTAGGGTTAGGGTTAGGGTTAGGGTTAGGGTTAGGGCCCCCGCATTAGGGTTAGGGTTAGGGTTAGGTTGAGATTATGCGGGCAGTGGGCAAAAAAGCCCCCTCGTGTTTTTTGATCTCGCCACTTGAGATTCAATTTCACGTGACCCTGCCACTTTGAACTGGCCCACGCCTTCATTAACCAGGTCCACCACTTGCCTTTATTGAAACTTGCCCCTCTTAACACAGAATATCCAATTTATGGGAATTTACTAAGTTAGGGTGAAATTATGCGGGCAGTGGGCAATTCAGCCCTCTTGTGCTTTCTGATCTTGCCACTTGAGATTCAGTTTCACACGACCCTGCCACTTCAAAATGACCGACGCCTTCACTAACCAAGTCCAACACTCATCCCTGTTGAAATTTACCCCTCTCGACCCGGAGCACTAAGTCTATGGGGATTTAACAAGGGTCAATCAGGGTGTGCTTTGGGTTTGTGGGGCTAAAACCAGAGTTAATCGGGAAGTGCCTAAAATTTATGGGGATGTGCACCCCATCTGGATTAGGTTTAAATTTTAAACCATACAGGCAGTGGGCAATTCAGCCCTCTTGTGCTTTCTGATCTCGCCACCAGAGATTCAGTTTCACACGATCCTGCCACTTTAAACTGGCCCACGCCTTTACCAACCAGGCCCAACACTTATCCCTGTTGATCAGTCAGGGTGTGCTTTAGGTTTGTACGGCTGAAGCCAGAGTTCCTAGGGTTTGTGGGGGTGTATGCCCCTTTTGGACCTTAGGATTAGGTTTAAATTTTAGGCTAGTGGATATATTTAAACTGGCCGACGCCTTCACCAATCAGACCCAACACTTATACCTGTTGAAATTACCCCTCTTGACACGGGACACTGTCTATGGGAGTTTAGCAAGGGTCAATCAGGATGTGCTTTGGGTTTGTGGGGCTAAAGCCAGGGTTAATCGGGGAGTGAATAGGGTTTGTGGGGGTGTGTACCCCATCTAAACTTTAGTAGGGTTTGTGGGGGTGTGTACCCCATCTAAACTTTAATAGGGTTTGTGGGGGGGTGTACCCCATCTAAACTTTAGTAGGGTTTGTGGGGGTGTATACCCCATCTAAACTTTAAGATTAGGTTTAAGTTTTAAGCTAGTGAATATATATGTTTGACTAGGAGATATTAGAATACAGAATTTTAAATGACAGTATATGAACTGCTATGGCGAATGAGCTAGTATAATAAAGCCAGGTTAATCTGGACCATGCCTTTCATTATCAAGGTCCGACACCACTTGGTTCAACGAACCGGGTGTGCACTGGGACACATCATCAGTAATGTAACCTCGGATCATCAGGTGTTTCGGGCCTTTAATCACTAGACACCCTACTCGAGGTGGCCCAACAGTGTCAGGCTCAGACACTGCCTGTATTCCTCCCAGGGACCAATAATGAGAGGCATGTAATTCTAAGGGTAATGATATTTTCTTAAAAAAATCACTACCTGGCATCTATATGCCAAGGGTTACATGGAAAATAAAACAATAATATTCTTACCGCTAGTTTTGTGTCTTGGGTCAACCATTTTAACTCCAACAAACTGCCTCCAACAACGCTTGACTCCCGCCTGGGAGACCAAATCCACTTACTCCCATCACTCCGGTCTCCCGGGGAGGTCTCTGAAAAATGCTATCCGGTTAAAACATCCCTAGCCCGGGACTCCATCTCCACTTTTATTGTGTCCTAAAACCTGTCTGACCACTCCAACTGCAGACCCTATCTGTTGCTAGGATACCAAGCAGCCTTACCTATTCAACTCTTAAAGGTACACTGTCCATTTGGGTTTAAATATCTAAGCCTTCTTATTGGCCTCCAGTGGCCTGGAGAATGAAGAGCGTGTCACTGTAAGGTTAGGTTGAGATTATGCGGGCAGTGGGCAAAAAAGCCCCCTCGTGTTTTTTGATCTCGCCACTTGAGATTCAATTTCACGTGACCCTGCCACTTTGAACTGGCCCACGCCTTCATTAACCAGGTCCACCACTTGCCTTTATTGAAACTTGCCCCTCTTAACACAGAATATCCAATTTATGGGAATTTACTAAGTTAGGGTGAAATTATGCGGGCAGTGGGCAATTCAGCCCTCTTGTGCTTTCTGATCTTGCCACTTGAGATTCAGTTTCACACGACCCTGCCACTTCAAAATGACCGACGCCTTCACTAACCAAGTCCAACACTCATCCCTGTTGAAATTTACCCCTCTCGACCCGGAGCACTAAGTCTATGGGGATTTAACAAGGGTCAATCAGGGTGTGCTTTGGGTTTGTGGGGCTAAAACCAGAGTTAATCGGGAAGTGCCTAAAATTTATGGGGATGTGCACCCCATCTGGATTAGGTTTAAATTTTAAACCATACAGGCAGTGGGCAATTCAGCCCTCTTGTGCTTTCTGATCTCGCCACCAGAGATTCAGTTTCACACGATCCTGCCACTTTAAACTGGCCCACGCCTTTACCAACCAGGCCCAACACTTATCCCTGTTGATCAGTCAGGGTGTGCTTTAGGTTTGTACGGCTGAAGCCAGAGTTCCTAGGGTTTGTGGGGGTGTATGCCCCTTTTGGACCTTAGGATTAGGTTTAAATTTTAGGCTAGTGGATATATTTAAACTGGCCGACGCCTTCACCAATCAGACCCAACACTTATACCTGTTGAAATTACCCCTCTTGACACGGGACACTGTCTATGGGAGTTTAGCAAGGGTCAATCAGGATGTGCTTTGGGTTTGTGGGGCTAAAGCCAGGGTTAATCGGGGAGTGAATAGGGTTTGTGGGGGTGTGTACCCCATCTAAACTTTAGTAGGGTTTGTGGGGGTGTGTACCCCATCTAAACTTTAATAGGGTTTGTGGGGGGGTGTACCCCATCTAAACTTTAGTAGGGTTTGTGGGGGTGTATACCCCATCTAAACTTTAAGATTAGGTTTAAGTTTTAAGCTAGTGAATATATATGTTTGACTAGGAGATATTAGAATACAGAATTTTAAATGACAGTATATGAACTGCTATGGCGAATGAGCTAGTATAATAAAGCCAGGTTAATCTGGACCATGCCTTTCATTATCAAGGTCCGACACCACTTGGTTCAACGAACCGGGTGTGCACTGGGACACATCATCAGTAATGTAACCACGGATCATCAGGTGTTTCGGGCCTTTAATCACTAGACACCCTACTCGAGGTGGCCCAACAGTGTCAGGCTCAGACACTGCCTGTATTCCTCCCAGGGACCAATAATGAGAGGCATGTAATTCTAAGGGTAATGATATTTTCTTAAAAAAATCACTACCTGGCATCTATATGCCAAGGGTTACATGGAAAATAAAACAATAATATTCTTACCGCTAGTTTTGTGTCTTGGGTCAACCATTTTAACTCCAACAAACTGCCTCCAACAACGCTTGACTCCCGCCTGGGAGACCAAATCCACTTACTCCCATCACTCCGGTCTCCCGGGGAGGTCTCTGAAAAATGCTATCCGGTTAAAACATCCCTAGCCCGGGACTCCATCTCCACTTTTATTGTGTCCTAAAACCTGTCTGACCACTCCAACTGCAGACCCTATCTGTTGCTAGGATACCAAGCAGCCTTACCTATTCAACTCTTAAAGGTACACTGTCCATTTGGGTTTAAATATCTAAGCCTTCTTATTGGCCTCCAGTGCCCTGGAGAATGAAGAGCGTGTCACTGTAAGGTTAGGTTGAGATTATGCGGGCAGTGGGCAAAAAAGCCCCCTCGTGTTTTTTGATCTCGCCACTTGAGATTCAATTTCACGTGACCCTGCCACTTTGAACTGGCCCACGCCTTCATTAACCAGGTCCACCACTTGCCTTTATTGAAACTTGCCCCTCTTAACACAGAATATCCAGTTTATGGGAATTTACTAAGTTAGGGTGAAATTATGCGGGCAGTGGGCAATTCAGCCCTCTTGTGCTTTCTAATCTTGCCACTTGAGATTCAGTTTCACACGACCCTGCCACTTCAAAATGACCGACGCCTTCACTAACCAAGTCCAACACTCATCCCTGTTGAAATTTACCCCTCTCGACCCGGAGCACTAAGTCTATGGGGATTTAACAAGGGTCAATCAGGGTGTGCTTTGGGTTTGTGGGGCTAAAACCAGAGTTAATCGGGAAGTGCCTAAAATTTATGGGGATGTGCACCCCATCTGGATTAGGTTTAAATTTTAAACCATACAGGCAGTGGGCAATTCAGCCCTCTTGTGCTTTCTGATCTCGCCACCAGAGATTCAGTTTCACACGATCCTGCCACTTCAAAATGACCGACGCCTTCACTAACCAAGTCCAACACTCATCCCTGTTGAAATTTACCCCTCTCGACCCGGAGCACTAAGTCTATGGGGATTTAACAAGGGTCAATCAGGGTGTGCTTTGGGTTTGTGGGGCTAAAACCAGAGTTAATCGGGAAGTGCCTAAAATTTATGGGGATGTGCACCCCATCTGGATTAGGTTTAAATTTTAAACCATACAGGCAGTGGGCAATTCAGCCCTCTTGTGCTTTCTGATCTCGCCACCAGAGATTCAGTTTCACACGATCCTGCCACTTTAAACTGGCCCACGCCTTTACCAACCAGGCCCAACACTTATCCCTGTTGATCAGTCAGGGTGTGCTTTAGGTTTGTACGGCTGAAGCCAGAGTTAATCGGGAAGTACCTAGGGTTTGTGGGGGTGTATGCCCCTTTTGGACCCTAGGATTAGATTTAAATTTTAGGCTAGTGGATATATTTAAACTGGCCGACGCCTTCACCAATCAGACCCAACACTTATTCCTGTTGAAATTACCCCTCTTGACACGGGACACTGTCTATGGGGGTTTAGCAAGGGTCAATCAGGATGTGCTTTGGGTTTGTGGGGCTAAAGCCAGGGTTAATCGGGGAGTGAATAGGGTTTGTGGGGGTGTGTACCCCATCTAAACTTTAGTAGGGTTTGTGGGGGTGTGTACCCCATCTAAACTTTAGTAGGGTTTGTGGGGGTGTGTACCCCATCTAAACTTTAAGATTAGGTTTAAGTTTTAAGCTAGTGAATATATATGTTTGACTAGGAGATATTAGAATACAGAATTTTAAATGACGGTATATGAACTGCTATGGCGAATGAGCTAGTATAATAAAGCCAGGTTAATCTAGACCATGCCTTTCATTATCAAGGTCCGACACCACTTGGTTCAACGAACCGGGTGTGCACTGCATTAGGGTTAGGGTTAGGGTTAGGGTTAGGTTGAGATTATGCGGGCAGTGGGCAAAAAAGCCCCCTCGTGTTTTTTGATCTCGCCACTTGAGATTCAATTTCACGTGACCCTGCCACTTTGAACTGGCCCACGCCTTCATTAACCAGGTCCACCACTTGCCTTTATTGAAACTTGCCCCTCTTAACACAGAATATCCAATTTATGGGAATTTACTAAGTTAGGGTGAAATTATGCGGGCAGTGGGCAATTCAGCCCTCTTGTGCTTTCTGATCTTGCCACTTGAGATTCAGTTTCACACGACCCTGCCACTTCAAAATGACCGACGCCTTCACTAACCAAGTCCAACACTCATCCCTGTTGAAATTTACCCCTCTCGACCCGGAGCACTAAGTCTATGGGGATTTAACAAGGGTCAATCAGGGTGTGCTTTGGGTTTGTGGGGCTAAAACCAGAGTTAATCGGGAAGTGCCTAAAATTTATGGGGATGTGCACCCCATCTGGATTAGGTTTAAATTTTAAACCATACAGGCAGTGGGCAATTCAGCCCTCTTGTGCTTTCTGATCTCGCCACCAGAGATTCAGTTTCACACGATCCTGCCACTTTAAACTGGCCCACGCCTTTACCAACCAGGCCCAACACTTATCCCTGTTGATCAGTCAGGGTGTGCTTTAGGTTTGTACGGCTGAAGCCAGAGTTCCTAGGGTTTGTGGGGGTGTATGCCCCTTTTGGACCTTAGGATTAGGTTTAAATTTTAGGCTAGTGGATATATTTAAACTGGCCGACGCCTTCACCAATCAGACCCAACACTTATACCTGTTGAAATTACCCCTCTTGACACGGGACACTGTCTATGGGAGTTTAGCAAGGGTCAATCAGGATGTGCTTTGGGTTTGTGGGGCTAAAGCCAGGGTTAATCGGGGAGTGAATAGGGTTTGTGGGGGTGTGTACCCCATCTAAACTTTAGTAGGGTTTGTGGGGGTGTGTACCCCATCTAAACTTTAATAGGGTTTGTGGGGGGGTGTACCCCATCTAAACTTTAGTAGGGTTTGTGGGGGTGTGTACCCCATCTAAACTTTAAGATTAGGTTTAAGTTTTAAGCTAGTGAATATATATGTTTGACTAGGAGATATTAGAATACAGAATTTTAAATGACGGTATATGAACTGCTATGGCGAATGAGCTAGTATAATAAAGCCAGGTTAATCTAGACCATGCCTTTCATTATCAAGGTCCGACACCACTTGGTTCAACGAACCGGGTGTGCACTGCATTAGGGTTAGGGTTAGGGTTAGGGTTAGGTTGAGATTATGCGGGCAGTGGGCAAAAAAGCCCCCTCGTGTTTTTTGATCTCGCCACTTGAGATTCAATTTCACGTGACCCTGCCACTTTGAACTGGCCCACGCCTTCATTAACCAGGTCCACCACTTGCCTTTATTGAAACTTGCCCCTCTTAACACAGAATATCCAATTTATGGGAATTTACTAAGTTAGGGTGAAATTATGCGGGCAGTGGGCAATTCAGCCCTCTTGTGCTTTCTGATCTTGCCACTTGAGATTCAGTTTCACACGACCCTGCCACTTCAAAATGACCGACGCCTTCACTAACCAAGTCCAACACTCATCCCTGTTGAAATTTACCCCTCTCGACCCGGAGCACTAAGTCTATGGGGATTTAACAAGGGTCAATCAGGGTGTGCTTTGGGTTTGTGGGGCTAAAACCAGAGTTAATCGGGAAGTGCCTAAAATTTATGGGGATGTGCACCCCATCTGGATTAGGTTTAAATTTTAAACCATACAGGCAGTGGGCAATTCAGCCCTCTTGTGCTTTCTGATCTCGCCACCAGAGATTCAGTTTCACACGATCCTGCCACTTTAAACTGGCCCACGCCTTTACCAACCAGGCCCAACACTTATCCCTGTTGATCAGTCAGGGTGTGCTTTAGGTTTGTACGGCTGAAGCCAGAGTTAATCGGGAAATGCCTAGGGTTTGTGGGGGTGTATGCCCCTTTTGGACCTTAGGATTAGGTTTAAATTTTAGGCTAGTGGATATATTTGAACTGGCCGACGCCTTCACCAATCAGACCCAACACTTATTCCTGTTGAAATTACCCCTCTTGACACGGGACACTGTCTATGGGGGTTTAGCAAGGGTCAATCAGGATGTGCTTTGGGTTTGTGGGGCTAAAGCCAGGGTTAATCGGGGAGTGAATAGGGTTTGTGGGGGTGTGTACCCCATCTAAACTTTAGTAGGGTTTGTGGGGGTGTGTACCCCATCTAAACTTTAGTAGGGTTTGTGGGGGTGTGTACCCCATCTAAACTTTAGTAGGGTTTATGGGGGTGTATACCCCATCTAAACTTTAAGATTAGGTTTAAGTTTTAAGCTAGTGAATATATATGTTTGACTAGGAGATATTAGAATACAGAATTTTAAATGACGGTATATGAACTGCTATGGCGAATGAGCTAATATAATAAAGCCAGGTTAATCTGGACCATGCCTTTCATTATCAAGGTCCGACACCACTTGGTTCAACGAACCGGGTGTGCACTGGGACACATCATCAGTAATGTAACCTCGGATCATCAGGTGTTTCGGGCCTTTAATCACTAGACACCCTACTCGAGGTGGCCCAACAGTGTCAGGCTCAGACACTGCCTGTATTCCTCCCAGGGACCAATAATGAGAGGCATGTAATTCTAAGGGTAATGATATTTTCTTAAAAAAATCACTACCTGGCATCTATATGCCAAGGGTTACATGGAAAATAAAACAATAATATTCTTACCGCTAGTTTTGTGTCTTGGGTCAACCATTTTAACTCCAACAAACTGCCTCCAACAACGCTTGACTCCCGCCTGGGAGACCAAATCCACTTACTCCCATCACTCCGGTCTCCCGGGGAGGTCTCTGAAAAATGCTATCCGGTTAAAACATCCCTAGCCCGGGACTCCATCTCCACTTTTATTGTGTCCTAAAACCTGTCTGACCACTCCAACTGCAGACCCTATCTGTTGCTAGGATACCAAGCAGCCTTACCTATTCAACTCTTAAAGGTACACTGTCCATTTGGGTTTAAATATCTAAGCCTTCTTATTGGCCTCCAGTGGCCTGGAGAATGAAGAGCGTGTCACTGTAAGGTTAGGTTGAGATTATGCGGGCAGTGGGCAAAAAAGCCCCCTCGTGTTTTTTGATCTCGCCACTTGAGATTCAATTTCACGTGACCCTGCCACTTTGAACTGGCCCACGCCTTCATTAACCAGGTCCACCACTTGCCTTTATTGAAACTTGCCCCTCTTAACACAGAATATCCAATTTATGGGAATTTACTAAGTTAGGGTGAAATTATGCGGGCAGTGGGCAATTCAGCCCTCTTGTGCTTTCTGATCTTGCCACTTGAGATTCAGTTTCACACGACCCTGCCACTTCAAAATGACCGACGCCTTCACTAACCAAGTCCAACACTCATCCCTGTTGAAATTTACCCCTCTCGACCCGGAGCACTAAGTCTATGGGGATTTAACAAGGGTCAATCAGGGTGTGCTTTGGGTTTGTGGGGCTAAAACCAGAGTTAATCGGGAAGTGCCTAAAATTTATGGGGATGTGCACCCCATCTGGATTAGGTTTAAATTTTAAACCATACAGGCAGTGGGCAATTCAGCCCTCTTGTGCTTTCTGATCTCGCCACCAGAGATTCAGTTTCACACGATCCTGCCACTTTAAACTGGCCCACGCCTTTACCAACCAGGCCCAACACTTATCCCTGTTGATCAGTCAGGGTGTGCTTTAGGTTTGTACGGCTGAAGCCAGAGTTAATCGGGAAATGCCTAGGGTTTGTGGGGGTGTATGCCCCTTTTGGACCTTAGGATTAGGTTTAAATTTTAGGCTAGTGGATATATTTAAACTGGCCGACGCCTTCACCAATCAGACCCAACACTTATACCTGTTGAAATTACCCCTCTTGACACGGGACACTGTCTATGGGAGTTTAGCAAGGGTCAATCAGGATGTGCTTTGGGTTTGTGGGGCTAAAGCCAGGGTTAATCGGGGAGTGAATAGGGTTTGTGGGGGTGTGTACCCCATCTAAACTTTAGTAGGGTTTGTGGGGGTGTGTACCCCATCTAAACTTTAATAGGGTTTGTGGGGGGGTGTACCCCATCTAAACTTTAGTAGGGTTTGTGGGGGTGTGTACCCCATCTAAACTTTAAGATTAGGTTTAAGTTTTAAGCTAGTGAATATATATGTTTGACTAGGAGATATTAGAATACAGAATTTTAAATGACGTTATATGAACTGCTATGGCGAATGAGCTAGTATAATAAAGCCAGGTTAATCTAGACCATGCCTTTCATTATCAAGGTCCGACACCACTTGGTTCAACGAACCGGGTGTGCACTGCATTAGGGTTAGGGTTAGGGTTAGGGTTAGGTTGAGATTATGCGGGCAGTGGGCAAAAAAGCCCCCTCGTGTTTTTTGATCTCGCCACTTGAGATTCAATTTCACGTGACCCTGCCACTTTGAACTGGCCCACGCCTTCATTAACCAGGTCCACCACTTGCCTTTATTGAAACTTGCCCCTCTTAACACAGAATATCCAATTTATGGGAATTTACTAAGTTAGGGTGAAATTATGCGGGCAGTGGGCAATTCAGCCCTCTTGTGCTTTCTGATCTTGCCACTTGAGATTCAGTTTCACACGACCCTGCCACTTCAAAATGACCGACGCCTTCACTAACCAAGTCCAACACTCATCCCTGTTGAAATTTACCCCTCTCGACCCGGAGCACTAAGTCTATGGGGATTTAACAAGGGTCAATCAGGGTGTGCTTTGGGTTTGTGGGGCTAAAACCAGAGTTAATCGGGAAGTGCCTAAAATTTATGGGGATGTGCACCCCATCTGGATTAGGTTTAAATTTTAAACCATACAGGCAGTGGGCAATTCAGCCCTCTTGTGCTTTCTGATCTCGCCACCAGAGATTCAGTTTCACACGATCCTGCCACTTTAAACTGGCCCACGCCTTTACCAACCAGGCCCAACACTTATCCCTGTTGATCAGTCAGGGTGTGCTTTAGGTTTGTACGGCTGAAGCCAGAGTTCCTAGGGTTTGTGGGGGTGTATGCCCCTTTTGGACCTTAGGATTAGGTTTAAATTTTAGGCTAGTGGATATATTTGAACTGGCCGACGCCTTCACCAATCAGACCCAACACTTATTCCTGTTGAAATTACCCCTCTTGACACGGGACACTGTCTATGGGGGTTTAGCAAGGGTCAATCAGGATGTGCTTTGGGTTTGTGGGGCTAAAGCCAGGGTTAATCGGGGAGTGAATAGGGTTTGTGGGGGTGTGTACCCCATCTAAACTTTAGTAGGGTTTGTGGGGGTGTGTACCCCATCTAAACTTTAGTAGGGTTTGTGGGGGTGTGTACCCCATCTAAACTTTAGTAGGGTTTATGGGGGTGTATACCCCATCTAAACTTTAAGATTAGGTTTAAGTTTTAAGCTAGTGAATATATATGTTTGACTAGGAGATATTAGAATACAGAATTTTAAATGACGGTATATGAACTGCTATGGCGAATGAGCTAATATAATAAAGCCAGGTTAATCTGGACCATGCCTTTCATTATCAAGGTCCGACACCACTTGGTTCAACGAACCGGGTGTGCACTGGGACACATCATCAGTAATGTAACCTCGGATCATCAGGTGTTTCGGGCCTTTAATCACTAGACACCCTACTCGAGGTGGCCCAACAGTGTCAGGCTCAGACACTGCCTGTATTCCTCCCAGGGACCAATAATGAGAGGCATGTAATTCTAAGGGTAATGATATTTTTTTTAAAAAATCACTACCTGGCATCTATATGCCAAGGGTTACATGGAAAATAAAACAATAATATTCTTACCACTAGTTTTGTGTCTTGGGTCAACCATTTTAACTCCAACAAACTGCCTCCAACAACGCTTGACTCCCGCCTGGGAGACCAAATCCACTTACTCCCATCACTCCGGTCTCCCGGGGAGGTCTCTGAAAAATGCTATCCGGTTAAAACGTCCCTAGCCCGGGACTCCATCTCCACTTTTATTGTGTCCTAAAACCTGTCTGACCACTCCAACTGCAGACCCTATCTGTTGCTAGGATACCAAGCAGCCTTACCTATTCAACTCTTAAAGGTACACTGTCCATTTGGGTTTAAATATCTAAGCCTTCTCATTGGCCTCCAGTGGCCTGGAGAATGAAGAGCGTGTCACTGTAAGGTTAGGTTGAGATTATGCGGGCAGTGGGCAAAAAAGCCCCCTCGTGTTTTTTGATCTCGCCACTTGAGATTCAATTTCACGTGACCCTGCCACTTTGAACTGGCCCACGCCTTCATTAACCAGGTCCACCACTTGCCTTTATTGAAACTTGCCCCTCTTAACACAGAATATCCAATTTATGGGAATTTACTAAGTTAGGGTGAAATTATGCGGGCAGTGGGCAATTCAGCCCTCTTGTGCTTTCTGATCTTGCCACTTGAGATTCAGTTTCACACGACCCTGCCACTTCAAAATGACCGACGCCTTCACTAACCAAGTCCAACACTCATCCCTGTTGAAATTTACCCCTCTCGACCCGGAGCACTAAGTCTATGGGGATTTAACAAGGGTCAATCAGGGTGTGCTTTGGGTTTGTGGGGCTAAAACCAGAGTTAATCGGGAAGTGCCTAAAATTTATGGGGATGTGCACCCCATCTGGATTAGGTTTAAATTTTAAACCATACAGGCAGTGGGCAATTCAGCCCTCTTGTGCTTTCTGATCTCGCCACCAGAGATTCAGTTTCACACGATCCTGCCACTTTAAACTGGCCCACGCCTTTACCAACCAGGCCCAACACTTATCCCTGTTGATCAGTCAGGGTGTGCTTTAGGTTTGTACGGCTGAAGCCAGAGTTAATCGGGAAATGCCTAGGGTTTGTGGGGGTGTATGCCCCTTTTGGACCTTAGGATTAGGTTTAAATTTTAGGCTAGTGGATATATTTGAACTGGCCGACGCCTTCACCAATCAGACCCAACACTTATTCCTGTTGAAATTACCCCTATTTGACACGGGACACTGTCTATGGGGGTTTAGCAAGGGTCAATCAGGATGTGCTTTGGGTTTGTGGGGCTAAAGCCAGGGTTAATCGGGGAGTGAATAGGGTTTGTGGGGGTGTGTACCCCATCTAAACTTTAGTAGGGTTTGTGGGGGTGTGTACCCCATCTAAACTTTAGTAGGGTTTGTGGGGGTGTGTACCCCATCTAAACTTTAGTAGGGTTTCTGGGGGTGTATACCCCATCTAAACTTTAAGATTAGGTTTAAGTTTTAAGCTAGTGAATATATATGTTTGACTAGGAGATATTAGAATACAGAATTTTAAATGACGGTATATGAACTGCTATGGCGAATGAGCTAGTATAATAAAGCCAGGTTAATCTAGACCATGCCTTTCATTATCAAGGTCCGACACCACTTGGTTCAACGAACCGGGTGTGCACTGCATTAGGGTTAGGGTTAGGGTTAGGGTTAGGTTGAGATTATGCGGGCAGTGGGCAAAAAAGCCCCCTCGTGTTTTTTGATCTCGCCACTTGAGATTCAATTTCACGTGACCCTGCCACTTTGAACTGGCCCACGCCTTCATTAACCAGGTCCACCACTTGCCTTTATTGAAACTTGCCCCTCTTAACACAGAATATCCAATTTATGGGAATTTACTAAGTTAGGGTGAAATTATGCGGGCAGTGGGCAATTCAGCCCTCTTGTGCTTTCTGATCTTGCCACTTGAGATTCAGTTTCACACGACCCTGCCACTTCAAAATGACCGACGCCTTCACTAACCAAGTCCAACACTCATCCCTGTTGAAATTTACCCCTCTCGACCCGGAGCACTAAGTCTATGGGGATTTAACAAGGGTCAATCAGGGTGTGCTTTGGGTTTGTGGGGCTAAAACCAGAGTTAATCGGGAAGTGCCTAAAATTTATGGGGATGTGCACCCCATCTGGATTAGGTTTAAATTTTAAACCATACAGGCAGTGGGCAATTCAGCCCTCTTGTGCTTTCTGATCTCGCCACCAGAGATTCAGTTTCACACGATCCTGCCACTTTAAACTGGCCCACGCCTTTACCAACCAGGCCCAACACTTATCCCTGTTGATCAGTCAGGGTGTGCTTTAGGTTTGTACGGCTGAAGCCAGAGTTAATCGGGAAATGCCTAGGGTTTGTGGGGGTGTATGCCCCTTTTGGACCTTAGGATTAGGTTTAAATTTTAGGCTAGTGGATATATTTGAACTGGCCGACGCCTTCACCAATCAGACCCAACACTTATTCCTGTTGAAATTACCCCTCTTGACACGGGACACTGTCTATGGGGGTTTAGCAAGGGTCAATCAGGATGTGCTTTGGGTTTGTGGGGCTAAAGCCAGGGTTAATCGGGGAGTGAATAGGGTTTGTGGGGGTGTGTACCCCATCTAAACTTTAGTAGGGTTTGTGGGGGTGTGTACCCCATCTAAACTTTAGTAGGGTTTGTGGGGGTGTGTACCCCATCTAAACTTTAGTAGGGTTTATGGGGGTGTATACCCCATCTAAACTTTAAGATTAGGTTTAAGTTTTAAGCTAGTGAATATATATGTTTGACTAGGAGATATTAGAATACAGAATTTTAAATGACGGTATATGAACTGCTATGGCGAATGAGCTAATATAATAAAGCCAGGTTAATCTGGACCATGCCTTTCATTATCAAGGTCCGACACCACTTGGTTCAACGAACCGGGTGTGCACTGGGACACATCATCAGTAATGTAACCTCGGATCATCAGGTGTTTCGGGCCTTTAATCACTAGACACCCTACTCGAGGTGGCCCAACAGTGTCAGGCTCAGACACTGCCTGTATTCCTCCCAGGGACCAATAATGAGAGGCATGTAATTCTAAGGGTAATGATATTTTCTTAAAAAAATCACTACCTGGCATCTATATGCCAAGGGTTACATGGAAAATAAAACAATAATATTCTTACCGCTAGTTTTGTGTCTTGGGTCAACCATTTTAACTCCAACAAACTGCCTCCAACAACGCTTGACTCCCGCCTGGGAGACCAAATCCACTTACTCCCATCACTCCGGTCTCCCGGGGAGGTCTCTGAAAAATGCTATCCGGTTAAAACATCCCTAGCCCGGGACTCCATCTCCACTTTTATTGTGTCCTAAAACCTGTCTGACCACTCCAACTGCAGACCCTATCTGTTGCTAGGATACCAAGCAGCCTTACCTATTCAACTCTTAAAGGTACACTGTCCATTTGGGTTTAAATATCTAAGCCTTCTTATTGGCCTCCAGTGGCCTGGAGAATGAAGAGCGTGTCACTGTAAGGTTAGGTTGAGATTATGCGGGCAGTGGGCAAAAAAGCCCCCTCGTGTTTTTTGATCTCGCCACTTGAGATTCAATTTCACGTGACCCTGCCACTTTGAACTGGCCCACGCCTTCATTAACCAGGTCCACCACTTGCCTTTATTGAAACTTGCCCCTCTTAACACAGAATATCCAATTTATGGGAATTTACTAAGTTAGGGTGAAATTATGCGGGCAGTGGGCAATTCAGCCCTCTTGTGCTTTCTGATCTTGCCACTTGAGATTCAGTTTCACACGACCCTGCCACTTCAAAATGACCGACGCCTTCACTAACCAAGTCCAACACTCATCCCTGTTGAAATTTACCCCTCTCGACCCGGAGCACTAAGTCTATGGGGATTTAACAAGGGTCAATCAGGGTGTGCTTTGGGTTTGTGGGGCTAAAACCAGAGTTAATCGGGAAGTGCCTAAAATTTATGGGGATGTGCACCCCATCTGGATTAGGTTTAAATTTTAAACCATACAGGCAGTGGGCAATTCAGCCCTCTTGTGCTTTCTGATCTCGCCACCAGAGATTCAGTTTCACACGATCCTGCCACTTTAAACTGGCCCACGCCTTTACCAACCAGGCCCAACACTTATCCCTGTTGATCAGTCAGGGTGTGCTTTAGGTTTGTACGGCTGAAGCCAGAGTTAATCGGGAAATGCCTAGGGTTTGTGGGGGTGTATGCCCCTTTTGGACCTTAGGATTAGGTTTAAATTTTAGGCTAGTGGATATATTTAAACTGGCCGACGCCTTCACCAATCAGACCCAACACTTATACCTGTTGAAATTACCCCTCTTGACACGGGACACTGTCTATGGGAGTTTAGCAAGGGTCAATCAGGATGTGCTTTGGGTTTGTGGGGCTAAAGCCAGGGTTAATCGGGGAGTGAATAGGGTTTGTGGGGGTGTGTACCCCATCTAAACTTTAGTAGGGTTTGTGGGGGTGTGTACCCCATCTAAACTTTAATAGGGTTTGTGGGGGGGTGTACCCCATCTAAACTTTAGTAGGGTTTGTGGGGGTGTGTACCCCATCTAAACTTTAAGATTAGGTTTAAGTTTTAAGCTAGTGAATATATATGTTTGACTAGGAGATATTAGAATACAGAATTTTAAATGACGTTATATGAACTGCTATGGCGAATGAGCTAGTATAATAAAGCCAGGTTAATCTAGACCATGCCTTTCATTATCAAGGTCCGACACCACTTGGTTCAACGAACCGGGTGTGCACTGCATTAGGGTTAGGGTTAGGGTTAGGGTTAGGTTGAGATTATGCGGGCAGTGGGCAAAAAAGCCCCCTCGTGTTTTTTGATCTCGCCACTTGAGATTCAATTTCACGTGACCCTGCCACTTTGAACTGGCCCACGCCTTCATTAACCAGGTCCACCACTTGCCTTTATTGAAACTTGCCCCTCTTAACACAGAATATCCAATTTATGGGAATTTACTAAGTTAGGGTGAAATTATGCGGGCAGTGGGCAATTCAGCCCTCTTGTGCTTTCTGATCTTGCCACTTGAGATTCAGTTTCACACGACCCTGCCACTTCAAAATGACCGACGCCTTCACTAACCAAGTCCAACACTCATCCCTGTTGAAATTTACCCCTCTCGACCCGGAGCACTAAGTCTATGGGGATTTAACAAGGGTCAATCAGGGTGTGCTTTGGGTTTGTGGGGCTAAAACCAGAGTTAATCGGGAAGTGCCTAAAATTTATGGGGATGTGCACCCCATCTGGATTAGGTTTAAATTTTAAACCATACAGGCAGTGGGCAATTCAGCCCTCTTGTGCTTTCTGATCTCGCCACCAGAGATTCAGTTTCACACGATCCTGCCACTTTAAACTGGCCCACGCCTTTACCAACCAGGCCCAACACTTATCCCTGTTGATCAGTCAGGGTGTGCTTTAGGTTTGTACGGCTGAAGCCAGAGTTCCTAGGGTTTGTGGGGGTGTATGCCCCTTTTGGACCTTAGGATTAGGTTTAAATTTTAGGCTAGTGGATATATTTGAACTGGCCGACGCCTTCACCAATCAGACCCAACACTTATTCCTGTTGAAATTACCCCTCTTGACACGGGACACTGTCTATGGGGGTTTAGCAAGGGTCAATCAGGATGTGCTTTGGGTTTGTGGGGCTAAAGCCAGGGTTAATCGGGGAGTGAATAGGGTTTGTGGGGGTGTGTACCCCATCTAAACTTTAGTAGGGTTTGTGGGGGTGTGTACCCCATCTAAACTTTAGTAGGGTTTGTGGGGGTGTGTACCCCATCTAAACTTTAGTAGGGTTTATGGGGGTGTATACCCCATCTAAACTTTAAGATTAGGTTTAAGTTTTAAGCTAGTGAATATATATGTTTGACTAGGAGATATTAGAATACAGAATTTTAAATGACGGTATATGAACTGCTATGGCGAATGAGCTAATATAATAAAGCCAGGTTAATCTGGACCATGCCTTTCATTATCAAGGTCCGACACCACTTGGTTCAACGAACCGGGTGTGCACTGGGACACATCATCAGTAATGTAACCTCGGATCATCAGGTGTTTCGGGCCTTTAATCACTAGACACCCTACTCGAGGTGGCCCAACAGTGTCAGGCTCAGACACTGCCTGTATTCCTCCCAGGGACCAATAATGAGAGGCATGTAATTCTAAGGGTAATGATATTTTTTTAAAAAAATCACTACCTGGCATCTATATGCCAAGGGTTACATGGAAAATAAAACAATAATATTCTTACCACTAGTTTTGTGTCTTGGGTCAACCATTTTAACTCCAACAAACTGCCTCCAACAACGCTTGACTCCCGCCTGGGAGACCAAATCCACTTACTCCCATCACTCCGGTCTCCCGGGGAGGTCTCTGAAAAATGCTATCCGGTTAAAACGTCCCTAGCCCGGGACTCCATCTCCACTTTTATTGTGTCCTAAAACCTGTCTGACCACTCCAACTGCAGACCCTATCTGTTGCTAGGATACCAAGCAGCCTTACCTATTCAACTCTTAAAGGTACACTGTCCATTTGGGTTTAAATATCTAAGCCTTCTCATTGGCCTCCAGTGGCCTGGAGAATGAAGAGCGTGTCACTGTAAGGTTAGGTTGAGATTATGCGGGCAGTGGGCAAAAAAGCCCCCTCGTGTTTTTTGATCTCGCCACTTGAGATTCAATTTCACGTGACCCTGCCACTTTGAACTGGCCCACGCCTTCATTAACCAGGTCCACCACTTGCCTTTATTGAAACTTGCCCCTCTTAACACAGAATATCCAATTTATGGGAATTTACTAAGTTAGGGTGAAATTATGCGGGCAGTGGGCAATTCAGCCCTCTTGTGCTTTCTGATCTTGCCACTTGAGATTCAGTTTCACACGACCCTGCCACTTCAAAATGACCGACGCCTTCACTAACCAAGTCCAACACTCATCCCTGTTGAAATTTACCCCTCTCGACCCGGAGCACTAAGTCTATGGGGATTTAACAAGGGTCAATCAGGGTGTGCTTTGGGTTTGTGGGGCTAAAACCAGAGTTAATCGGGAAGTGCCTAAAATTTATGGGGATGTGCACCCCATCTGGATTAGGTTTAAATTTTAAACCATACAGGCAGTGGGCAATTCAGCCCTCTTGTGCTTTCTGATCTCGCCACCAGAGATTCAGTTTCACACGATCCTGCCACTTTAAACTGGCCCACGCCTTTACCAACCAGGCCCAACACTTATCCCTGTTGATCAGTCAGGGTGTGCTTTAGGTTTGTACGGCTGAAGCCAGAGTTAATCGGGAAATGCCTAGGGTTTGTGGGGGTGTATGCCCCTTTTGGACCTTAGGATTAGGTTTAAATTTTAGGCTAGTGGATATATTTGAACTGGCCGACGCCTTCACCAATCAGACCCAACACTTATTCCTGTTGAAATTACCCCTATTTGACACGGGACACTGTCTATGGGGGTTTAGCAAGGGTCAATCAGGATGTGCTTTGGGTTTGTGGGGCTAAAGCCAGGGTTAATCGGGGAGTGAATAGGGTTTGTGGGGGTGTGTACCCCATCTAAACTTTAGTAGGGTTTGTGGGGGTGTGTACCCCATCTAAACTTTAGTAGGGTTTGTGGGGGTGTGTACCCCATCTAAACTTTAGTAGGGTTTATGGGGGTGTATACCCCATCTAAACTTTAAGATTAGGTTTAAGTTTTAAGCTAGTGAATATATATGTTTGACTAGGAGATATTAGAATACAGAATTTTAAATGACGGTATATGAACTGCTATGGCGAATGAGCTAATATAATAAAGCCAGGTTAATCTGGACCATGCCTTTCATTATCAAGGTCCGACACCACTTGGTTCAACGAACCGGGTGTGCACTGGGACACATCATCAGTAATGTAACCTCGGATCATCAGGTGTTTCGGGCCTTTAATCACTAGACACCCTACTCGAGGTGGCCCAACAGTGTCAGGCTCAGACACTGCCTGTATTCCTCCCAGGGACCAATAATGAGAGGCATGTAATTCTAAGGGTAATGATATTTTTTTTAAAAAATCACTACCTGGCATCTATATGCCAAGGGTTACATGGAAAATAAAACAATAATATTCTTACCACTAGTTTTGTGTCTTGGGTCAACCATTTTAACTCCAACAAACTGCCTCCAACAACGCTTGACTCCCGCCTGGGAGACCAAATCCACTTACTCCCATCACTCCGGTCTCCCGGGGAGGTCTCTGAAAAATGCTATCCGGTTAAAACGTCCCTAGCCCGGGACTCCATCTCCACTTTTATTGTGTCCTAAAACCTGTCTGACCACTCCAACTGCAGACCCTATCTGTTGCTAGGATACCAAGCAGCCTTACCTATTCAACTCTTAAAGGTACACTGTCCATTTGGGTTTAAATATCTAAGCCTTCTCATTGGCCTCCAGTGGCCTGGAGAATGAAGAGCGTGTCACTGTAAGGTTAGGTTGAGATTATGCGGGCAGTGGGCAAAAAAGCCCCCTCGTGTTTTTTGATCTCGCCACTTGAGATTCAATTTCACGTGACCCTGCCACTTTGAACTGGCCCACGCCTTCATTAACCAGGTCCACCACTTGCCTTTATTGAAACTTGCCCCTCTTAACACAGAATATCCAATTTATGGGAATTTACTAAGTTAGGGTGAAATTATGCGGGCAGTGGGCAATTCAGCCCTCTTGTGCTTTCTGATCTTGCCACTTGAGATTCAGTTTCACACGACCCTGCCACTTCAAAATGACCGACGCCTTCACTAACCAAGTCCAACACTCATCCCTGTTGAAATTTACCCCTCTCGACCCGGAGCACTAAGTCTATGGGGATTTAACAAGGGTCAATCAGGGTGTGCTTTGGGTTTGTGGGGCTAAAACCAGAGTTAATCGGGAAGTGCCTAAAATTTATGGGGATGTGCACCCCATCTGGATTAGGTTTAAATTTTAAACCATACAGGCAGTGGGCAATTCAGCCCTCTTGTGCTTTCTGATCTCGCCACCAGAGATTCAGTTTCACACGATCCTGCCACTTTAAACTGGCCCACGCCTTTACCAACCAGGCCCAACACTTATCCCTGTTGATCAGTCAGGGTGTGCTTTAGGTTTGTACGGCTGAAGCCAGAGTTAATCGGGAAATGCCTAGGGTTTGTGGGGGTGTATGCCCCTTTTGGACCTTAGGATTAGGTTTAAATTTTAGGCTAGTGGATATATTTGAACTGGCCGACGCCTTCACCAATCAGACCCAACACTTATTCCTGTTGAAATTACCCCTATTTGACACGGGACACTGTCTATGGGGGTTTAGCAAGGGTCAATCAGGATGTGCTTTGGGTTTGTGGGGCTAAAGCCAGGGTTAATCGGGGAGTGAATAGGGTTTGTGGGGGTGTGTACCCCATCTAAACTTTAGTAGGGTTTGTGGGGGTGTGTACCCCATCTAAACTTTAGTAGGGTTTGTGGGGGTGTGTACCCCATCTAAACTTTAGTAGGGTTTATGGGGGTGTATACCCCATCTAAACTTTAAGATTAGGTTTAAGTTTTAAGCTAGTGAATATATATGTTTGACTAGGAGATATTAGAATACAGAATTTTAAATGACGGTATATGAACTGCTATGGCGAATGAGCTAATATAATAAAGCCAGGTTAATCTGGACCATGCCTTTCATTATCAAGGTCCGACACCACTTGGTTCAACGAACCGGGTGTGCACTGGGACACATCATCAGTAATGTAACCTCGGATCATCAGGTGTTTCGGGCCTTTAATCACTAGACACCCTACTCGAGGTGGCCCAACAGTGTCAGGCTCAGACACTGCCTGTATTCCTCCCAGGGACCAATAATGAGAGGCATGTAATTCTAAGGGTAATGATATTTTTTTAAAAAAATCACTACCTGGCATCTATATGCCAAGGGTTACATGGAAAATAAAACAATAATATTCTTACCACTAGTTTTGTGTCTTGGGTCAACCATTTTAACTCCAACAAACTGCCTCCAACAACGCTTGACTCCCGCCTGGGAGACCAAATCCACTTACTCCCATCACTCCGGTCTCCCGGGGAGGTCTCTGAAAAATGCTATCCGGTTAAAACGTCCCTAGCCCGGGACTCCATCTCCACTTTTATTGTGTCCTAAAACCTGTCTGACCACTCCAACTGCAGACCCTATCTGTTGCTAGGATACCAAGCAGCCTTACCTATTCAACTCTTAAAGGTACACTGTCCATTTGGGTTTAAATATCTAAGCCTTCTCATTGGCCTCCAGTGGCCTGGAGAATGAAGAGCGTGTCACTGTAAGGTTAGGTTGAGATTATGCGGGCAGTGGGCAAAAAAGCCCCCTCGTGTTTTTTGATCTCGCCACTTGAGATTCAATTTCACGTGACCCTGCCACTTTGAACTGGCCCACGCCTTCATTAACCAGGTCCACCACTTGCCTTTATTGAAACTTGCCCCTCTTAACACAGAATATCCAATTTATGGGAATTTACTAAGTTAGGGTGAAATTATGCGGGCAGTGGGCAATTCAGCCCTCTTGTGCTTTCTGATCTTGCCACTTGAGATTCAGTTTCACACGACCCTGCCACTTCAAAATGACCGACGCCTTCACTAACCAAGTCCAACACTCATCCCTGTTGAAATTTACCCCTCTCGACCCGGAGCACTAAGTCTATGGGGATTTAACAAGGGTCAATCAGGGTGTGCTTTGGGTTTGTGGGGCTAAAACCAGAGTTAATCGGGAAGTGCCTAAAATTTATGGGGATGTGCACCCCATCTGGATTAGGTTTAAATTTTAAACCATACAGGCAGTGGGCAATTCAGCCCTCTTGTGCTTTCTGATCTCGCCACCAGAGATTCAGTTTCACACGATCCTGCCACTTTAAACTGGCCCACGCCTTTACCAACCAGGCCCAACACTTATCCCTGTTGATCAGTCAGGGTGTGCTTTAGGTTTGTACGGCTGAAGCCAGAGTTAATCGGGAAATGCCTAGGGTTTGTGGGGGTGTATGCCCCTTTTGGACCTTAGGATTAGGTTTAAATTTTAGGCTAGTGGATATATTTGAACTGGCCGACGCCTTCACCAATCAGACCCAACACTTATTCCTGTTGAAATTACCCCTCTTGACACGGGACACTGTCTATGGGGGTTTAGCAAGGGTCAATCAGGATGTGCTTTGGGTTTGTGGGGCTAAAGCCAGGGTTAATCGGGGAGTGAATAGGGTTTGTGGGGGTGTGTACCCCATCTAAACTTTAGTAGGGTTTGTGGGGGTGTGTACCCCATCTAAACTTTAGTAGGGTTTGTGGGGGTGTGTACCCCATCTAAACTTTAGTAGGGTTTATGGGGGTGTATACCCCATCTAAACTTTAAGATTAGGTTTAAGTTTTAAGCTAGTGAATATATATGTTTGACTAGGAGATATTAGAATACAGAATTTTAAATGACGGTATATGAACTGCTATGGCGAATGAGCTAATATAATAAAGCCAGGTTAATCTGGACCATGCCTTTCATTATCAAGGTCCGACACCACTTGGTTCAACGAACCGGGTGTGCACTGGGACACATCATCAGTAATGTAACCTCGGATCATCAGGTGTTTCGGGCCTTTAATCACTAGACACCCTACTCGAGGTGGCCCAACAGTGTCAGGCTCAGACACTGCCTGTATTCCTCCCAGGGACCAATAATGAGAGGCATGTAATTCTAAGGGTAATGATATTTTTTTAAAAAAATCACTACCTGGCATCTATATGCCAAGGGTTACATGGAAAATAAAACAATAATATTCTTACCACTAGTTTTGTGTCTTGGGTCAACCATTTTAACTCCAACAAACTGCCTCCAACAACGCTTGACTCCCGCCTGGGAGACCAAATCCACTTACTCCCATCACTCCGGTCTCCCGGGGAGGTCTCTGAAAAATGCTATCCGGTTAAAACGTCCCTAGCCCGGGACTCCATCTCCACTTTTATTGTGTCCTAAAACCTGTCTGACCACTCCAACTGCAGACCCTATCTGTTGCTAGGATACCAAGCAGCCTTACCTATTCAACTCTTAAAGGTACACTGTCCATTTGGGTTTAAATATCTAAGCCTTCTCATTGGCCTCCAGTGGCCTGGAGAATGAAGAGCGTGTCACTGTAAGGTTAGGTTGAGATTATGCGGGCAGTGGGCAAAAAAGCCCCCTCGTGTTTTTTGATCTCGCCACTTGAGATTCAATTTCACGTGACCCTGCCACTTTGAACTGGCCCACGCCTTCATTAACCAGGTCCACCACTTGCCTTTATTGAAACTTGCCCCTCTTAACACAGAATATCCAATTTATGGGAATTTACTAAGTTAGGGTGAAATTATGCGGGCAGTGGGCAATTCAGCCCTCTTGTGCTTTCTGATCTTGCCACTTGAGATTCAGTTTCACACGACCCTGCCACTTCAAAATGACCGACGCCTTCACTAACCAAGTCCAACACTCATCCCTGTTGAAATTTACCCCTCTCGACCCGGAGCACTAAGTCTATGGGGATTTAACAAGGGTCAATCAGGGTGTGCTTTGGGTTTGTGGGGCTAAAACCAGAGTTAATCGGGAAGTGCCTAAAATTTATGGGGATGTGCACCCCATCTGGATTAGGTTTAAATTTTAAACCATACAGGCAGTGGGCAATTCAGCCCTCTTGTGCTTTCTGATCTCGCCACCAGAGATTCAGTTTCACACGATCCTGCCACTTTAAACTGGCCCACGCCTTTACCAACCAGGCCCAACACTTATCCCTGTTGATCAGTCAGGGTGTGCTTTAGGTTTGTACGGCTGAAGCCAGAGTTAATCGGGAAATGCCTAGGGTTTGTGGGGGTGTATGCCCCTTTTGGACCTTAGGATTAGGTTTAAATTTTAGGCTAGTGGATATATTTGAACTGGCCGACGCCTTCACCAATCAGACCCAACACTTATTCCTGTTGAAATTACCCCTCTTGACACGGGACACTGTCTATGGGGGTTTAGCAAGGGTCAATCAGGATGTGCTTTGGGTTTGTGGGGCTAAAGCCAGGGTTAATCGGGGAGTGAATAGGGTTTGTGGGGGTGTGTACCCCATCTAAACTTTAGTAGGGTTTGTGGGGGTGTGTACCCCATCTAAACTTTAGTAGGGTTTGTGGGGGTGTGTACCCCATCTAAACTTTAGTAGGGTTTATGGGGGTGTATACCCCATCTAAACTTTAAGATTAGGTTTAAGTTTTAAGCTAGTGAATATATATGTTTGACTAGGAGATATTAGAATACAGAATTTTAAATGACGGTATATGAACTGCTATGGCGAATGAGCTAATATAATAAAGCCAGGTTAATCTGGACCATGCCTTTCATTATCAAGGTCCGACACCACTTGGTTCAACGAACCGGGTGTGCACTGGGACACATCATCAGTAATGTAACCTCGGATCATCAGGTGTTTCGGGCCTTTAATCACTAGACACCCTACTCGAGGTGGCCCAACAGTGTCAGGCTCAGACACTGCCTGTATTCCTCCCAGGGACCAATAATGAGAGGCATGTAATTCTAAGGGTAATGATATTTTTTTAAAAAAATCACTACCTGGCATCTATATGCCAAGGGTTACATGGAAAATAAAACAATAATATTCTTACCACTAGTTTTGTGTCTTGGGTCAACCATTTTAACTCCAACAAACTGCCTCCAACAACGCTTGACTCCCGCCTGGGAGACCAAATCCACTTACTCCCATCACTCCGGTCTCCCGGGGAGGTCTCTGAAAAATGCTATCCGGTTAAAACGTCCCTAGCCCGGGACTCCATCTCCACTTTTATTGTGTCCTAAAACCTGTCTGACCACTCCAACTGCAGACCCTATCTGTTGCTAGGATACCAAGCAGCCTTACCTATTCAACTCTTAAAGGTACACTGTCCATTTGGGTTTAAATATCTAAGCCTTCTCATTGGCCTCCAGTGGCCTGGAGAATGAAGAGCGTGTCACTGTAAGGTTAGGTTGAGATTATGCGGGCAGTGGGCAAAAAAGCCCCCTCGTGTTTTTTGATCTCGCCACTTGAGATTCAATTTCACGTGACCCTGCCACTTTGAACTGGCCCACGCCTTCATTAACCAGGTCCACCACTTGCCTTTATTGAAACTTGCCCCTCTTAACACAGAATATCCAATTTATGGGAATTTACTAAGTTAGGGTGAAATTATGCGGGCAGTGGGCAATTCAGCCCTCTTGTGCTTTCTGATCTTGCCACTTGAGATTCAGTTTCACACGACCCTGCCACTTCAAAATGACCGACGCCTTCACTAACCAAGTCCAACACTCATCCCTGTTGAAATTTACCCCTCTCGACCCGGAGCACTAAGTCTATGGGGATTTAACAAGGGTCAATCAGGGTGTGCTTTGGGTTTGTGGGGCTAAAACCAGAGTTAATCGGGAAGTGCCTAAAATTTATGGGGATGTGCACCCCATCTGGATTAGGTTTAAATTTTAAACCATACAGGCAGTGGGCAATTCAGCCCTCTTGTGCTTTCTGATCTCGCCACCAGAGATTCAGTTTCACACGATCCTGCCACTTTAAACTGGCCCACGCCTTTACCAACCAGGCCCAACACTTATCCCTGTTGATCAGTCAGGGTGTGCTTTAGGTTTGTACGGCTGAAGCCAGAGTTAATCGGGAAATGCCTAGGGTTTGTGGGGGTGTATGCCCCTTTTGGACCTTAGGATTAGGTTTAAATTTTAGGCTAGTGGATATATTTGAACTGGCCGACGCCTTCACCAATCAGACCCAACACTTATTCCTGTTGAAATTACCCCTCTTGACACGGGACACTGTCTATGGGGGTTTAGCAAGGGTCAATCAGGATGTGCTTTGGGTTTGTGGGGCTAAAGCCAGGGTTAATCGGGGAGTGAATAGGGTTTGTGGGGGTGTGTACCCCATCTAAACTTTAGTAGGGTTTGTGGGGGTGTGTACCCCATCTAAACTTTAGTAGGGTTTGTGGGGGTGTGTACCCCATCTAAACTTTAGTAGGGTTTATGGGGGTGTATACCCCATCTAAACTTTAAGATTAGGTTTAAGTTTTAAGCTAGTGAATATATATGTTTGACTAGGAGATATTAGAATACAGAATTTTAAATGACGGTATATGAACTGCTATGGCGAATGAGCTAATATAATAAAGCCAGGTTAATCTGGACCATGCCTTTCATTATCAAGGTCCGACACCACTTGGTTCAACGAACCGGGTGTGCACTGGGACACATCATCAGTAATGTAACCTCGGATCATCAGGTGTTTCGGGCCTTTAATCACTAGACACCCTACTCGAGGTGGCCCAACAGTGTCAGGCTCAGACACTGCCTGTATTCCTCCCAGGGACCAATAATGAGAGGCATGTAATTCTAAGGGTAATGATATTTTTTTAAAAAAATCACTACCTGGCATCTATATGCCAAGGGTTACATGGAAAATAAAACAATAATATTCTTACCACTAGTTTTGTGTCTTGGGTCAACCATTTTAACTCCAACAAACTGCCTCCAACAACGCTTGACTCCCGCCTGGGAGACCAAATCCACTTACTCCCATCACTCCGGTCTCCCGGGGAGGTCTCTGAAAAATGCTATCCGGTTAAAACGTCCCTAGCCCGGGACTCCATCTCCACTTTTATTGTGTCCTAAAACCTGTCTGACCACTCCAACTGCAGACCCTATCTGTTGCTAGGATACCAAGCAGCCTTACCTATTCAACTCTTAAAGGTACACTGTCCATTTGGGTTTAAATATCTAAGCCTTCTCATTGGCCTCCAGTGGCCTGGAGAATGAAGAGCGTGTCACTGTAAGGTTAGGTTGAGATTATGCGGGCAGTGGGCAAAAAAGCCCCCTCGTGTTTTTTGATCTCGCCACTTGAGATTCAATTTCACGTGACCCTGCCACTTTGAACTGGCCCACGCCTTCATTAACCAGGTCCACCACTTGCCTTTATTGAAACTTGCCCCTCTTAACACAGAATATCCAATTTATGGGAATTTACTAAGTTAGGGTGAAATTATGCGGGCAGTGGGCAATTCAGCCCTCTTGTGCTTTCTGATCTTGCCACTTGAGATTCAGTTTCACACGACCCTGCCACTTCAAAATGACCGACGCCTTCACTAACCAAGTCCAACACTCATCCCTGTTGAAATTTACCCCTCTCGACCCGGAGCACTAAGTCTATGGGGATTTAACAAGGGTCAATCAGGGTGTGCTTTGGGTTTGTGGGGCTAAAACCAGAGTTAATCGGGAAGTGCCTAAAATTTATGGGGATGTGCACCCCATCTGGATTAGGTTTAAATTTTAAACCATACAGGCAGTGGGCAATTCAGCCCTCTTGTGCTTTCTGATCTCGCCACCAGAGATTCAGTTTCACACGATCCTGCCACTTTAAACTGGCCCACGCCTTTACCAACCAGGCCCAACACTTATCCCTGTTGATCAGTCAGGGTGTGCTTTAGGTTTGTACGGCTGAAGCCAGAGTTAATCGGGAAATGCCTAGGGTTTGTGGGGGTGTATGCCCCTTTTGGACCTTAGGATTAGGTTTAAATTTTAGGCTAGTGGATATATTTGAACTGGCCGACGCCTTCACCAATCAGACCCAACACTTATTCCTGTTGAAATTACCCCTCTTGACACGGGACACTGTCTATGGGGGTTTAGCAAGGGTCAATCAGGATGTGCTTTGGGTTTGTGGGGCTAAAGCCAGGGTTAATCGGGGAGTGAATAGGGTTTGTGGGGGTGTGTACCCCATCTAAACTTTAGTAGGGTTTGTGGGGGTGTGTACCCCATCTAAACTTTAGTAGGGTTTGTGGGGGTGTGTACCCCATCTAAACTTTAGTAGGGTTTATGGGGGTGTATACCCCATCTAAACTTTAAGATTAGGTTTAAGTTTTAAGCTAGTGAATATATATGTTTGACTAGGAGATATTAGAATACAGAATTTTAAATGACGGTATATGAACTGCTATGGCGAATGAGCTAATATAATAAAGCCAGGTTAATCTGGACCATGCCTTTCATTATCAAGGTCCGACACCACTTGGTTCAACGAACCGGGTGTGCACTGGGACACATCATCAGTAATGTAACCTCGGATCATCAGGTGTTTCGGGCCTTTAATCACTAGACACCCTACTCGAGGTGGCCCAACAGTGTCAGGCTCAGACACTGCCTGTATTCCTCCCAGGGACCAATAATGAGAGGCATGTAATTCTAAGGGTAATGATATTTTTTTAAAAAAATCACTACCTGGCATCTATATGCCAAGGGTTACATGGAAAATAAAACAATAATATTCTTACCACTAGTTTTGTGTCTTGGGTCAACCATTTTAACTCCAACAAACTGCCTCCAACAACGCTTGACTCCCGCCTGGGAGACCAAATCCACTTACTCCCATCACTCCGGTCTCCCGGGGAGGTCTCTGAAAAATGCTATCCGGTTAAAACGTCCCTAGCCCGGGACTCCATCTCCACTTTTATTGTGTCCTAAAACCTGTCTGACCACTCCAACTGCAGACCCTATCTGTTGCTAGGATACCAAGCAGCCTTACCTATTCAACTCTTAAAGGTACACTGTCCATTTGGGTTTAAATATCTAAGCCTTCTCATTGGCCTCCAGTGGCCTGGAGAATGAAGAGCGTGTCACTGTAAGGTTAGGTTGAGATTATGCGGGCAGTGGGCAAAAAAGCCCCCTCGTGTTTTTTGATCTCGCCACTTGAGATTCAATTTCACGTGACCCTGCCACTTTGAACTGGCCCACGCCTTCATTAACCAGGTCCACCACTTGCCTTTATTGAAACTTGCCCCTCTTAACACAGAATATCCAATTTATGGGAATTTACTAAGTTAGGGTGAAATTATGCGGGCAGTGGGCAATTCAGCCCTCTTGTGCTTTCTGATCTTGCCACTTGAGATTCAGTTTCACACGACCCTGCCACTTCAAAATGACCGACGCCTTCACTAACCAAGTCCAACACTCATCCCTGTTGAAATTTACCCCTCTCGACCCGGAGCACTAAGTCTATGGGGATTTAACAAGGGTCAATCAGGGTGTGCTTTGGGTTTGTGGGGCTAAAACCAGAGTTAATCGGGAAGTGCCTAAAATTTATGGGGATGTGCACCCCATCTGGATTAGGTTTAAATTTGAAACCATACAGGCAGTGGGCAATTCAGCCCTCTTGTGCTTTCTGATCTCGCCACCAGAGATTCAGTTTCACACGATCCTGCCACTTTAAACTGGCCCACGCCTTTACCAACCAGGCCCAACACTTATCCCTGTTGATCAGTCAGGGTGTGCTTTAGGTTTGTACGGCTGAAGCCAGAGTTAATCGGGAAATGCCTAGGGTTTGTGGGGGTGTATGCCCCTTTTGGACCTTAGGATTAGGTTTAAATTTTAGGCTAGTGGATATATTTGAACTGGCCGACGCCTTCACCAATCAGACCCAACACTTATTCCTGTTGAAATTACCCCTCTTGACACGGGACACTGTCTATGGGGGTTTAGCAAGGGTCAATCAGGATGTGCTTTGGGTTTGTGGGGCTAAAGCCAGGGTTAATCGGGGAGTGAATAGGGTTTGTGGGGGTGTGTACCCCATCTAAACTTTAGTAGGGTTTGTGGGGGTGTGTACCCCATCTAAACTTTAGTAGGGTTTGTGGGGGTGTGTACCCCATCTAAACTTTAGTAGGGTTTATGGGGGTGTATACCCCATCTAAACTTTAAGATTAGGTTTAAGTTTTAAGCTAGTGAATATATATGTTTGACTAGGAGATATTAGAATACAGAATTTTAAATGACGGTATATGAACTGCTATGGCGAATGAGCTAATATAATAAAGCCAGGTTAATCTGGACCATGCCTTTCATTATCAAGGTCCGACACCACTTGGTTCAACGAACCGGGTGTGCACTGGGACACATCATCAGTAATGTAACCTCGGATCATCAGGTGTTTCGGGCCTTTAATCACTAGACACCCTACTCGAGGTGGCCCAACAGTGTCAGGCTCAGACACTGCCTGTATTCCTCCCAGGGACCAATAATGAGAGGCATGTAATTCTAAGGGTAATGATATTTTTTTAAAAAAATCACTACCTGGCATCTATATGCCAAGGGTTACATGGAAAATAAAACAATAATATTCTTACCACTAGTTTTGTGTCTTGGGTCAACCATTTTAACTCCAACAAACTGCCTCCAACAACGCTTGACTCCCGCCTGGGAGACCAAATCCACTTACTCCCATCACTCCGGTCTCCCGGGGAGGTCTCTGAAAAATGCTATCCGGTTAAAACGTCCCTAGCCCGGGACTCCATCTCCACTTTTATTGTGTCCTAAAACCTGTCTGACCACTCCAACTGCAGACCCTATCTGTTGCTAGGATACCAAGCAGCCTTACCTATTCAACTCTTAAAGGTACACTGTCCATTTGGGTTTAAATATCTAAGCCTTCTCATTGGCCTCCAGTGGCCTGGAGAATGAAGAGCGTGTCACTGTAAGGTTAGGTTGAGATTATGCGGGCAGTGGGCAAAAAAGCCCCCTCGTGTTTTTTGATCTCGCCACTTGAGATTCAATTTCACGTGACCCTGCCACTTTGAACTGGCCCACGCCTTCATTAACCAGGTCCACCACTTGCCTTTATTGAAACTTGCCCCACTTAACACAGAATATCCAATTTATGGGAATTTACTAAGTTAGGGTGAAATTATGCGGGCAGTGGGCAATTCAGCCCTCTTGTGCTTTCTGATCTTGCCACTTGAGATTCAGTTTCACACGACCCTGCCACTTCAAAATGACCGACGCCTTCACTAACCAAGTCCAACACTCATCCCTGTTGAAATTTACCCCTCTCGACCCGGAGCACTAAGTCTATGGGGATTTAACAAGGGTCAATCAGGGTGTGCTTTGGGTTTGTGGGGCTAAAACCAGAGTTAATCGGGAAGTGCCTAAAATTTATGGGGATGTGCACCCCATCTGGATTAGGTTTAAATTTTAAACCACACAGGCAGTGGGCAATTCAGCCCTCTTGTGCTTTCTGATCTCGCCACCAGAGATTCAGTTTCACACGATCCTGCCACTTTAAACTGGCCCGCGCCTTTACCAACCAGGCCCAACACTTATCCCTGTTGATCAGTCAGGGTGTGCTTTAGGTTTGTACGGCTGAAGCCAGAGTTCCTAGGGTTTGTGGGGGTGTATGCCCCTTTTGGACCTTAGGATTAGGTTTAAATTTTAGGCTAATGGATATATTTAAACTGGCCGACGCCTTCACCAATCAGACCCAACACTTATTCCTGTTGAAATTACCCCTCTTGACACGGGACACTGTCTATGGGAGTTTAGCAAGGGTCAATCAGGATGTGCTTTGGGTTTGTGGGGCTAAAGCCAGGGTTAATCGGGGAGTGAATAGGGTTTGTGGGGGTGTGTACCCCATCTAAACTTTAGTAGGGTTTGTGGGGGTGTGTACCCCATCTAAACTTTAGTAGGGTTTGTGGGGGTGTGTACCCCATCTAAACTTTAGTAGGGTTTATGGGGGTGTATACCCCATCTAAACTTTAAGATTAGGTTTAAGTTTTAAGCTAGTGAATATATATGTTTGACTAGGAGATATTAGAATACAGAATTTTAAATGACGGTATATGAACTGCTATGGCGAATGAGCTAATATAATAAAGCCAGGTTAATCTGGACCATGCCTTTCATTATCAAGGTCCGACACCACTTGGTTCAACGAACCGGGTGTGCACTGGGACACATCATCAGTAATGTAACCTCGGATCATCAGGTGTTTCGGGCCTTTAATCACTAGACACCCTACTCGAGGTGGCCCAACAGTGTCAGGCTCAGACACTGCCTGTATTCCTCCCAGGGACCAATAATGAGAGGCATGTAATTCTAAGGGTAATGATATTTTTTTTAAAAAATCACTACCTGGCATCTATATGCCAAGGGTTACATGGAAAATAAAACAATAATATTCTTACCACTAGTTTTGTGTCTTGGGTCAACCATTTTAACTCCAACAAACTGCCTCCAACAACGCTTGACTCCCGCCTGGGAGACCAAATCCACTTACTCCCATCACTCCGGTCTCCCGGGGAGGTCTCTGAAAAATGCTATCCGGTTAAAACGTCCCTAGCCCGGGACTCCATCTCCACTTTTATTGTGTCCTAAAACCTGTCTGACCACTCCAACTGCAGACCCTATCTGTTGCTAGGATACCAAGCAGCCTTACCTATTCAACTCTTAAAGGTACACTGTCCATTTGGGTTTAAATATCTAAGCCTTCTCATTGGCCTCCAGTGGCCTGGAGAATGAAGAGCGTGTCACTGTAAGGTTAGGTTGAGATTATGCGGGCAGTGGGCAAAAAAGCCCCCTCGTGTTTTTTGATCTCGCCACTTGAGATTCAATTTCACGTGACCCTGCCACTTTGAACTGGCCCACGCCTTCATTAACCAGGTCCACCACTTGCCTTTATTGAAACTTGCCCCTCTTAACACAGAATATCCAATTTATGGGAATTTACTAAGTTAGGGTGAAATTATGCGGGCAGTGGGCAATTCAGCCCTCTTGTGCTTTCTGATCTTGCCACTTGAGATTCAGTTTCACACGACCCTGCCACTTCAAAATGACCGACGCCTTCACTAACCAAGTCCAACACTCATCCCTGTTGAAATTTACCCCTCTCGACCCGGAGCACTAAGTCTATGGGGATTTAACAAGGGTCAATCAGGGTGTGCTTTGGGTTTGTGGGGCTAAAACCAGAGTTAATCGGGAAGTGCCTAAAATTTATGGGGATGTGCACCCCATCTGGATTAGGTTTAAATTTTAAACCATACAGGCAGTGGGCAATTCAGCCCTCTTGTGCTTTCTGATCTCGCCACCAGAGATTCAGTTTCACACGATCCTGCCACTTTAAACTGGCCCACGCCTTTACCAACCAGGCCCAACACTTATCCCTGTTGATCAGTCAGGGTGTGCTTTAGGTTTGTACGGCTGAAGCCAGAGTTAATCGGGAAATGCCTAGGGTTTGTGGGGGTGTATGCCCCTTTTGGACCTTAGGATTAGGTTTAAATTTTAGGCTAGTGGATATATTTGAACTGGCCGACGCCTTCACCAATCAGACCCAACACTTATTCCTGTTGAAATTACCCCTCTTGACACGGGACACTGTCTATGGGGGTTTAGCAAGGGTCAATCAGGATGTGCTTTGGGTTTGTGGGGCTAAAGCCAGGGTTAATCGGGGAGTGAATAGGGTTTGTGGGGGTGTGTACCCCATCTAAACTTTAGTAGGGTTTGTGGGGGTGTGTACCCCATCTAAACTTTAGTAGGGTTTGTGGGGGTGTGTACCCCATCTAAACTTTAGTAGGGTTTATGGGGGTGTATACCCCATCTAAACTTTAAGATTAGGTTTAAGTTTTAAGCTAGTGAATATATATGTTTGACTAGGAGATATTAGAATACAGAATTTTAAATGACGGTATATGAACTGCTATGGCGAATGAGCTAATATAATAAAGCCAGGTTAATCTGGACCATGCCTTTCATTATCAAGGTCCGACACCACTTGGTTCAACGAACCGGGTGTGCACTGGGACACATCATCAGTAATGTAACCTCGGATCATCAGGTGTTTCGGGCCTTTAATCACTAGACACCCTACTCGAGGTGGCCCAACAGTGTCAGGCTCAGACACTGCCTGTATTCCTCCCAGGGACCAATAATGAGAGGCATGTAATTCTAAGGGTAATGATATTTTTTTAAAAAAATCACTACCTGGCATCTATATGCCAAGGGTTACATGGAAAATAAAACAATAATATTCTTACCACTAGTTTTGTGTCTTGGGTCAACCATTTTAACTCCAACAAACTGCCTCCAACAACGCTTGACTCCCGCCTGGGAGACCAAATCCACTTACTCCCATCACTCCGGTCTCCCGGGGAGGTCTCTGAAAAATGCTATCCGGTTAAAACGTCCCTAGCCCGGGACTCCATCTCCACTTTTATTGTGTCCTAAAACCTGTCTGACCACTCCAACTGCAGACCCTATCTGTTGCTAGGATACCAAGCAGCCTTACCTATTCAACTCTTAAAGGTACACTGTCCATTTGGGTTTAAATATCTAAGCCTTCTCATTGGCCTCCAGTGGCCTGGAGAATGAAGAGCGTGTCACTGTAAGGTTAGGTTGAGATTATGCGGGCAGTGGGCAAAAAAGCCCCCTCGTGTTTTTTGATCTCGCCACTTGAGATTCAATTTCACGTGACCCTGCCACTTTGAACTGGCCCACGCCTTCATTAACCAGGTCCACCACTTGCCTTTATTGAAACTTGCCCCTCTTAACACAGAATATCCAATTTATGGGAATTTACTAAGTTAGGGTGAAATTATGCGGGCAGTGGGCAATTCAGCCCTCTTGTGCTTTCTGATCTTGCCACTTGAGATTCAGTTTCACACGACCCTGCCACTTCAAAATGACCGACGCCTTCACTAACCAAGTCCAACACTCATCCCTGTTGAAATTTACCCCTCTCGACCCGGAGCACTAAGTCTATGGGGATTTAACAAGGGTCAATCAGGGTGTGCTTTGGGTTTGTGGGGCTAAAACCAGAGTTAATCGGGAAGTGCCTAAAATTTATGGGGATGTGCACCCCATCTGGATTAGGTTTAAATTTTAAACCATACAGGCAGTGGGCAATTCAGCCCTCTTGTGCTTTCTGATCTCGCCACCAGAGATTCAGTTTCACACGATCCTGCCACTTTAAACTGGCCCACGCCTTTACCAACCAGGCCCAACACTTATCCCTGTTGATCAGTCAGGGTGTGCTTTAGGTTTGTACGGCTGAAGCCAGAGTTAATCGGGAAATGCCTAGGGTTTGTGGGGGTGTATGCCCCTTTTGGACCTTAGGATTAGGTTTAAATTTTAGGCTAGTGGATATATTTGAACTGGCCGACGCCTTCACCAATCAGACCCAACACTTATTCCTGTTGAAATTACCCCTCTTGACACGGGACACTGTCTATGGGGGTTTAGCAAGGGTCAATCAGGATGTGCTTTGGGTTTGTGGGGCTAAAGCCAGGGTTAATCGGGGAGTGAATAGGGTTTGTGGGGGTGTGTACCCCATCTAAACTTTAGTAGGGTTTGTGGGGGTGTGTACCCCATCTAAACTTTAGTAGGGTTTGTGGGGGTGTGTACCCCATCTAAACTTTAGTAGGGTTTATGGGGGTGTATACCCCATCTAAACTTTAAGATTAGGTTTAAGTTTTAAGCTAGTGAATATATATGTTTGACTAGGAGATATTAGAATACAGAATTTTAAATGACGGTATATGAACTGCTATGGCGAATGAGCTAATATAATAAAGCCAGGTTAATCTGGACCATGCCTTTCATTATCAAGGTCCGACACCACTTGGTTCAACGAACCGGGTGTGCACTGGGACACATCATCAGTAATGTAACCTCGGATCATCAGGTGTTTCGGGCCTTTAATCACTAGACACCCTACTCGAGGTGGCCCAACAGTGTCAGGCTCAGACACTGCCTGTATTCCTCCCAGGGACCAATAATGAGAGGCATGTAATTCTAAGGGTAATGATATTTTTTTAAAAAAATCACTACCTGGCATCTATATGCCAAGGGTTACATGGAAAATAAAACAATAATATTCTTACCACTAGTTTTGTGTCTTGGGTCAACCATTTTAACTCCAACAAACTGCCTCCAACAACGCTTGACTCCCGCCTGGGAGACCAAATCCACTTACTCCCATCACTCCGGTCTCCCGGGGAGGTCTCTGAAAAATGCTATCCGGTTAAAACGTCCCTAGCCCGGGACTCCATCTCCACTTTTATTGTGTCCTAAAACCTGTCTGACCACTCCAACTGCAGACCCTATCTGTTGCTAGGATACCAAGCAGCCTTACCTATTCAACTCTTAAAGGTACACTGTCCATTTGGGTTTAAATATCTAAGCCTTCTCATTGGCCTCCAGTGGCCTGGAGAATGAAGAGCGTGTCACTGTAAGGTTAGGTTGAGATTATGCGGGCAGTGGGCAAAAAAGCCCCCTCGTGTTTTTTGATCTCGCCACTTGAGATTCAATTTCACGTGACCCTGCCACTTTGAACTGGCCCACGCCTTCATTAACCAGGTCCACCACTTGCCTTTATTGAAACTTGCCCCTCTTAACACAGAATATCCAATTTATGGGAATTTACTAAGTTAGGGTGAAATTATGCGGGCAGTGGGCAATTCAGCCCTCTTGTGCTTTCTGATCTTGCCACTTGAGATTCAGTTTCACACGACCCTGCCACTTCAAAATGACCGACGCCTTCACTAACCAAGTCCAACACTCATCCCTGTTGAAATTTACCCCTCTCGACCCGGAGCACTAAGTCTATGGGGATTTAACAAGGGTCAATCAGGGTGTGCTTTGGGTTTGTGGGGCTAAAACCAGAGTTAATCGGGAAGTGCCTAAAATTTATGGGGATGTGCACCCCATCTGGATTAGGTTTAAATTTTAAACCATACAGGCAGTGGGCAATTCAGCCCTCTTGTGCTTTCTGATCTCGCCACCAGAGATTCAGTTTCACACGATCCTGCCACTTTAAACTGGCCCACGCCTTTACCAACCAGGCCCAACACTTATCCCTGTTGATCAGTCAGGGTGTGCTTTAGGTTTGTACGGCTGAAGCCAGAGTTAATCGGGAAATGCCTAGGGTTTGTGGGGGTGTATGCCCCTTTTGGACCTTAGGATTAGGTTTAAATTTTAGGCTAGTGGATATATTTGAACTGGCCGACGCCTTCACCAATCAGACCCAACACTTATTCCTGTTGAAATTACCCCTCTTGACACGGGACACTGTCTATGGGGGTTTAGCAAGGGTCAATCAGGATGTGCTTTGGGTTTGTGGGGCTAAAGCCAGGGTTAATCGGGGAGTGAATAGGGTTTGTGGGGGTGTGTACCCCATCTAAACTTTAGTAGGGTTTGTGGGGGTGTGTACCCCATCTAAACTTTAGTAGGGTTTGTGGGGGTGTGTACCCCATCTAAACTTTAGTAGGGTTTATGGGGGTGTATACCCCATCTAAACTTTAAGATTAGGTTTAAGTTTTAAGCTAGTGAATATATATGTTTGACTAGGAGATATTAGAATACAGAATTTTAAATGACGGTATATGAACTGCTATGGCGAATGAGCTAATATAATAAAGCCAGGTTAATCTGGACCATGCCTTTCATTATCAAGGTCCGACACCACTTGGTTCAACGAACCGGGTGTGCACTGGGACACATCATCAGTAATGTAACCTCGGATCATCAGGTGTTTCGGGCCTTTAATCACTAGACACCCTACTCGAGGTGGCCCAACAGTGTCAGGCTCAGACACTGCCTGTATTCCTCCCAGGGACCAATAATGAGAGGCATGTAATTCTAAGGGTAATGATATTTTTTTTAAAAAATCACTACCTGGCATCTATATGCCAAGGGTTACATGGAAAATAAAACAATAATATTCTTACCACTAGTTTTGTGTCTTGGGTCAACCATTTTAACTCCAACAAACTGCCTCCAACAACGCTTGACTCCCGCCTGGGAGACCAAATCCACTTACTCCCATCACTCCGGTCTCCCGGGGAGGTCTCTGAAAAATGCTATCCGGTTAAAACGTCCCTAGCCCGGGACTCCATCTCCACTTTTATTGTGTCCTAAAACCTGTCTGACCACTCCAACTGCAGACCCTATCTGTTGCTAGGATACCAAGCAGCCTTACCTATTCAACTCTTAAAGGTACACTGTCCATTTGGGTTTAAATATCTAAGCCTTCTCATTGGCCTCCAGTGGCCTGGAGAATGAAGAGCGTGTCACTGTAAGGTTAGGTTGAGATTATGCGGGCAGTGGGCAAAAAAGCCCCCTCGTGTTTTTTGATCTCGCCACTTGAGATTCAATTTCACGTGACCCTGCCACTTTGAACTGGCCCACGCCTTCATTAACCAGGTCCACCACTTGCCTTTATTGAAACTTGCCCCTCTTAACACAGAATATCCAATTTATGGGAATTTACTAAGTTAGGGTGAAATTATGCGGGCAGTGGGCAATTCAGCCCTCTTGTGCTTTCTGATCTTGCCACTTGAGATTCAGTTTCACACGACCCTGCCACTTCAAAATGACCGACGCCTTCACTAACCAAGTCCAACACTCATCCCTGTTGAAATTTACCCCTCTCGACCCGGAGCACTAAGTCTATGGGGATTTAACAAGGGTCAATCAGGGTGTGCTTTGGGTTTGTGGGGCTAAAACCAGAGTTAATCGGGAAGTGCCTAAAATTTATGGGGATGTGCACCCCATCTGGATTAGGTTTAAATTTTAAACCATACAGGCAGTGGGCAATTCAGCCCTCTTGTGCTTTCTGATCTCGCCACCAGAGATTCAGTTTCACACGATCCTGCCACTTTAAACTGGCCCACGCCTTTACCAACCAGGCCCAACACTTATCCCTGTTGATCAGTCAGGGTGTGCTTTAGGTTTGTACGGCTGAAGCCAGAGTTAATCGGGAAATGCCTAGGGTTTGTGGGGGTGTATGCCCCTTTTGGACCTTAGGATTAGGTTTAAATTTTAGGCTAGTGGATATATTTGAACTGGCCGACGCCTTCACCAATCAGACCCAACACTTATTCCTGTTGAAATTACCCCTCTTGACACGGGACACTGTCTATGGGGGTTTAGCAAGGGTCAATCAGGATGTCCTTTGGGTTTGTGGGGCTAAAGCCAGGGTTAATCGGGGAGTGAATAGGGTTTGTGGGGGTGTGTACCCCATCTAAACTTTAGTAGGGTTTGTGGGGGTGTGTACCCCATCTAAACTTTAGTAGGGTTTGTGGGGGTGTGTACCCCATCTAAACTTTAGTAGGGTTTATGGGGGTGTATACCCCATCTAAACTTTAAGATTAGGTTTAAGTTTTAAGCTAGTGAATATATATGTTTGACTAGGAGATATTAGAATACAGAATTTTAAATGACGGTATATGAACTGCTATGGCGAATGAGCTAATATAATAAAGCCAGGTTAATCTGGACCATGCCTTTCATTATCAAGGTCCGACACCACTTGGTTCAACGAACCGGGTGTGCACTGGGACACATCATCAGTAATGTAACCTCGGATCATCAGGTGTTTCGGGCCTTTAATCACTAGACACCCTACTCGAGGTGGCCCAACAGTGTCAGGCTCAGACACTGCCTGTATTCCTCCCAGGGACCAATAATGAGAGGCATGTAATTCTAAGGGTAATGATATTTTTTTAAAAAAATCACTACCTGGCATCTATATGCCAAGGGTTACATGGAAAATAAAACAATAATATTCTTACCACTAGTTTTGTGTCTTGGGTCAACCATTTTAACTCCAACAAACTGCCTCCAACAACGCTTGACTCCCGCCTGGGAGACCAAATCCACTTACTCCCATCACTCCGGTCTCCCGGGGAGGTCTCTGAAAAATGCTATCCGGTTAAAACGTCCCTAGCCCGGGACTCCATCTCCACTTTTATTGTGTCCTAAAACCTGTCTGACCACTCCAACTGCAGACCCTATCTGTTGCTAGGATACCAAGCAGCCTTACCTATTCAACTCTTAAAGGTACACTGTCCATTTGGGTTTAAATATCTAAGCCTTCTCATTGGCCTCCAGTGGCCTGGAGAATGAAGAGCGTGTCACTGTAAGGTTAGGTTGAGATTATGCGGGCAGTGGGCAAAAAAGCCCCCTCGTGTTTTTTGATCTCGCCACTTGAGATTCAATTTCACGTGACCCTGCCACTTTGAACTGGCCCACGCCTTCATTAACCAGGTCCACCACTTGCCTTTATTGAAACTTGCCCCTCTTAACACAGAATATCCAATTTATGGGAATTTACTAAGTTAGGGTGAAATTATGCGGGCAGTGGGCAATTCAGCCCTCTTGTGCTTTCTGATCTTGCCACTTGAGATTCAGTTTCACACGACCCTGCCACTTCAAAATGACCGACGCCTTCACTAACCAAGTCCAACACTCATCCCTGTTGAAATTTACCCCTCTCGACCCGGAGCACTAAGTCTATGGGGATTTAACAAGGGTCAATCAGGGTGTGCTTTGGGTTTGTGGGGCTAAAACCAGAGTTAATCGGGAAGTGCCTAAAATTTATGGGGATGTGCACCCCATCTGGATTAGGTTTAAATTTTAAACCATACAGGCAGTGGGCAATTCAGCCCTCTTGTGCTTTCTGATCTCGCCACCAGAGATTCAGTTTCACACGATCCTGCCACTTTAAACTGGCCCACGCCTTTACCAACCAGGCCCAACACTTATCCCTGTTGATCAGTCAGGGTGTGCTTTAGGTTTGTACGGCTGAAGCCAGAGTTAATCGGGAAATGCCTAGGGTTTGTGGGGGTGTATGCCCCTTTTGGACCTTAGGATTAGGTTTAAATTTTAGGCTAGTGGATATATTTGAACTGGCCGACGCCTTCACCAATCAGACCCAACACTTATTCCTGTTGAAATTACCCCTCTTGACACGGGACACTGTCTATGGGGGTTTAGCAAGGGTCAATCAGGATGTGCTTTGGGTTTGTGGGGCTAAAGCCAGGGTTAATCGGGGAGTGAATAGGGTTTGTGGGGGTGTGTACCCCATCTAAACTTTAGTAGGGTTTGTGGGGGTGTGTACCCCATCTAAACTTTAGTAGGGTTTGTGGGGGTGTGTACCCCATCTAAACTTTAGTAGGGTTTATGGGGGTGTATACCCCATCTAAACTTTAAGATTAGGTTTAAGTTTTAAGCTAGTGAATATATATGTTTGACTAGGAGATATTAGAATACAGAATTTTAAATGACGGTATATGAACTGCTATGGCGAATGAGCTAATATAATAAAGCCAGGTTAATCTGGACCATGCCTTTCATTATCAAGGTCCGACACCACTTGGTTCAACGAACCGGGTGTGCACTGGGACACATCATCAGTAATGTAACCTCGGATCATCAGGTGTTTCGGGCCTTTAATCACTAGACACCCTACTCGAGGTGGCCCAACAGTGTCAGGCTCAGACACTGCCTGTATTCCTCCCAGGGACCAATAATGAGAGGCATGTAATTCTAAGGGTAATGATATTTTTTTAAAAAAATCACTACCTGGCATCTATATGCCAAGGGTTACATGGAAAATAAAACAATAATATTCTTACCACTAGTTTTGTGTCTTGGGTCAACCATTTTAACTCCAACAAACTGCCTCCAACAACGCTTGACTCCCGCCTGGGAGACCAAATCCACTTACTCCCATCACTCCGGTCTCCCGGGGAGGTCTCTGAAAAATGCTATCCGGTTAAAACGTCCCTAGCCCGGGACTCCATCTCCACTTTTATTGTGTCCTAAAACCTGTCTGACCACTCCAACTGCAGACCCTATCTGTTGCTAGGATACCAAGCAGCCTTACCTATTCAACTCTTAAAGGTACACTGTCCATTTGGGTTTAAATATCTAAGCCTTCTCATTGGCCTCCAGTGGCCTGGAGAATGAAGAGCGTGTCACTGTAAGGTTAGGTTGAGATTATGCGGGCAGTGGGCAAAAAAGCCCCCTCGTGTTTTTTGATCTCGCCACTTGAGATTCAATTTCACGTGACCCTGCCACTTTGAACTGGCCCACGCCTTCATTAACCAGGTCCACCACTTGCCTTTATTGAAACTTGCCCCTCTTAACACAGAATATCCAATTTATGGGAATTTACTAAGTTAGGGTGAAATTATGCGGGCAGTGGGCAATTCAGCCCTCTTGTGCTTTCTGATCTTGCCACTTGAGATTCAGTTTCACACGACCCTGCCACTTCAAAATGACCGACGCCTTCACTAACCAAGTCCAACACTCATCCCTGTTGAAATTTACCCCTCTCGACCCGGAGCACTAAGTCTATGGGGATTTAACAAGGGTCAATCAGGGTGTGCTTTGGGTTTGTGGGGCTAAAACCAGAGTTAATCGGGAAGTGCCTAAAATTTATGGGGATGTGCACCCCATCTGGATTAGGTTTAAATTTTAAACCATACAGGCAGTGGGCAATTCAGCCCTCTTGTGCTTTCTGATCTCGCCACCAGAGATTCAGTTTCACACGATCCTGCCACTTTAAACTGGCCCACGCCTTTACCAACCAGGCCCAACACTTATCCCTATTGATCAGTCAGGGTGTGCTTTAGGTTTGTACGGCTGAAGCCAGAGTTAATCGGGAAATGCCTAGGGTTTGTGGGGGTGTATGCCCCTTTTGGACCTTAGGATTAGGTTTAAATTTTAGGCTAGTGGATATATTTGAACTGGCCGACGCCTTCACCAATCAGACCCAACACTTATTCCTGTTGAAATTACCCCTCTTGACACGGGACACTGTCTATGGGGGTTTAGCAAGGGTCAATCAGGATGTGCTTTGGGTTTGTGGGGCTAAAGCCAGGGTTAATCGGGGAGTGAATAGGGTTTGTGGGGGTGTGTACCCCATCTAAACTTTAGTAGGGTTTGTGGGGGTGTGTACCCCATCTAAACTTTAGTAGGGTTTGTGGGGGTGTGTACCCCATCTAAACTTTAGTAGGGTTTATGGGGGTGTATACCCCATCTAAACTTTAAGATTAGGTTTAAGTTTTAAGCTAGTGAATATATATGTTTGACTAGGAGATATTAGAATACAGAATTTTAAATGACGGTATATGAACTGCTATGGCGAATGAGCTAATATAATAAAGCCAGGTTAATCTGGACCATGCCTTTCATTATCAAGGTCCGACACCACTTGGTTCAACGAACCGGGTGTGCACTGGGACACATCATCAGTAATGTAACCTCGGATCATCAGGTGTTTCGGGCCTTTAATCACTAGACACCCTACTCGAGGTGGCCCAACAGTGTCAGGCTCAGACACTGCCTGTATTCCTCCCAGGGACCAATAATGAGAGGCATGTAATTCTAAGGGTAATGATATTTTTTTAAAAAAATCACTACCTGGCATCTATATGCCAAGGGTTACATGGAAAATAAAACAATAATATTCTTACCACTAGTTTTGTGTCTTGGGTCAACCATTTTAACTCCAACAAACTGCCTCCAACAACGCTTGACTCCCGCCTGGGAGACCAAATCCACTTACTCCCATCACTCCGGTCTCCCGGGGAGGTCTCTGAAAAATGCTATCCGGTTAAAACGTCCCTAGCCCGGGACTCCATCTCCACTTTTATTGTGTCCTAAAACCTGTCTGACCACTCCAACTGCAGACCCTATCTGTTGCTAGGATACCAAGCAGCCTTACCTATTCAACTCTTAAAGGTACACTGTCCATTTGGGTTTAAAGATCTAAGCCTTCTCATTGGCCTCCAGTGGCCTGGAGAATGAAGAGCGTGTCACTGTAAGGTTAGGTTGAGATTATGCGGGCAGTGGGCAAAAAAGCCCCCTCGTGTTTTTTGATCTCGCCACTTGAGATTCAATTTCACGTGACCCTGCCACTTTGAACTGGCCCACGCCTTCATTAACCAGGTCCACCACTTGCCTTTATTGAAACTTGCCCCTCTTAACACAGAATATCCAATTTATGGGAATTTACTAAGTTAGGGTGAAATTATGCGGGCAGTGGGCAATTCAGCCCTCTTGTGCTTTCTGATCTTGCCACTTGAGATTCAGTTTCACACGACCCTGCCACTTCAAAATGACCGACGCCTTCACTAACCAGGTCCAACACTCATCCCTGTTGAAATTTACCCCTCTCGACCCGGAGCACTAAGTCTATGGGGATTTAACAAGGGTCAATCAGGGTGTGCTTTGGGTTTGTGGGGCTAAAACCAGAGTTAATCGGGAAGTGCCTAAAATTTATGGGGATGTGCACCCCATCTGGATTAGGTTTAAATTTTAAACCACACAGGCAGTGGGCAATTCAGCCCTCTTGTGCTTTCTGATCTCGCCACCAGAGATTCAGTTTCACACGATCCTGCCACTTTAAACTGGCCCGCGCCTTTACCAACCAGGCCCAACACTTATCCCTGTTGATCAGTCAGGGTGTGCTTTAGGTTTGTACGGCTGAAGCCAGAGTTCCTAGGGTTTGTGGGGGTGTATGCCCCTTTTGGACCTTAGGATTAGGTTTAAATTTTAGGCTAGTGGATATATTTGAACTGGCCGACGCCTTCACCAATCAGACCCAACACTTATTCCTGTTGAAATTACCCCTCTTGACACGGGACACTGTCTATGGGGGTTTAGCAAGGGTCAATCAGGATGTGCTTTGGGTTTGTGGGGCTAAAGCCAGGGTTAATCGGGGAGTGAATAGGGTTTGTGGGGGTGTGTACCCCATCTAAACTTTAGTAGGGTTTGTGGGGGTGTGTACCCCATCTAAACTTTAGTAGGGTTTGTGGGGGTGTGTACCCCATCTAAACTTTAGTAGGGTTTATGGGGGTGTATACCCCATCTAAACTTTAAGATTAGGTTTAAGTTTTAAGCTAGTGAATATATATGTTTGACTAGGAGATATTAGAATACAGAATTTTAAATGACGGTATATGAACTGCTATGGCGAATGAGCTAATATAATAAAGCCAGGTTAATCTGGACCATGCCTTTCATTATCAAGGTCCGACACCACTTGGTTCAACGAACCGGGTGTGCACTGGGACACATCATCAGTAATGTAACCTCGGATCATCAGGTGTTTCGGGCCTTTAATCACTAGACACCCTACTCGAGGTGGCCCAACAGTGTCAGGCTCAGACACTGCCTGTATTCCTCCCAGGGACCAATAATGAGAGGCATGTAATTCTAAGGGTAATGATATTTTTTTAAAAAAATCACTACCTGGCATCTATATGCCAAGGGTTACATGGAAAATAAAACAATAATATTCTTACCACTAGTTTTGTGTCTTGGGTCAACCATTTTAACTCCAACAAACTGCCTCCAACAACGCTTGACTCCCGCCTGGGAGACCAAATCCACTTACTCCCATCACTCCGGTCTCCCGGGGAGGTCTCTGAAAAATGCTATCCGGTTAAAACGTCCCTAGCCCGGGACTCCATCTCCACTTTTATTGTGTCCTAAAACCTGTCTGACCACTCCAACTGCAGACCCTATCTGTTGCTAGGATACCAAGCAGCCTTACCTATTCAACTCTTAAAGGTACACTGTCCATTTGGGTTTAAATATCTAAGCCTTCTCATTGGCCTCCAGTGGCCTGGAGAATGAAGAGCGTGTCACTGTAAGGTTAGGTTGAGATTATGCGGGCAGTGGGCAAAAAAGCCCCCTCGTGTTTTTTGATCTCGCCACTTGAGATTCAATTTCACGTGACCCTGCCACTTTGAACTGGCCCACGCCTTCATTAACCAGGTCCACCACTTGCCTTTATTGAAACTTGCCCCTCTTAACACAGAATATCCAATTTATGGGAATTTACTAAGTTAGGGTGAAATTATGCGGGCAGTGGGCAATTCAGCCCTCTTGTGCTTTCTGATCTTGCCACTTGAGATTCAGTTTCACACGACCCTGCCACTTCAAAATGACCGACGCCTTCACTAACCAGGTCCAACACTCATCCCTGTTGAAATTTACCCCTCTCGACCCGGAGCACTAAGTCTATGGGGATTTAACAAGGGTCAATCAGGGTGTGCTTTGGGTTTGTGGGGCTAAAACCAGAGTTAATCGGGAAGTGCCTAAAATTTATGGGGATGTGCACCCCATCTGGATTAGGTTTAAATTTTAAACCACACAGGCAGTGGGCAATTCAGCCCTCTTGTGCTTTCTGATCTCGCCACCAGAGATTCAGTTTCACACGATCCTGCCACTTTAAACTGGCCCGCGCCTTTACCAACCAGGCCCAACACTTATCCCTGTTGATCAGTCAGGGTGTGCTTTAGGTTTGTACGGCTGAAGCCAGAGTTCCTAGGGTTTGTGGGGGTGTATGCCCCTTTTGGACCTTAGGATTAGGTTTAAATTTTAGGCTAATGGATATATTTAAACTGGCCGACGCCTTCACCAATCAGACCCAACACTTATTCCTGTTGAAATTACCCCTCTTGACACGGGACACTGTCTATGGGAGTTTAGCAAGGGTCAATCAGGATGTGCTTTGGGTTTGTGGGGCTAAAGCCAGGGTTAATCGGGGAGTGAATAGGGTTTGTGGGGGTGTGTACCCCATCTAAACTTTAGTAGGGTTTGTGGGGGTGTGTACCCCATCTAAACTTTAGTAGGGTTTGTGGGGGTGTGTACCCCATCTAAACTTTAGTAGGGTTTATGGGGGTGTATACCCCATCTAAACTTTAAGATTAGGTTTAAGTTTTAAGCTAGTGAATATATATGTTTGACTAGGAGATATTAGAATACAGAATTTTAAATGACGGTATATGAACTGCTATGGCGAATGAGCTAATATAATAAAGCCAGGTTAATCTGGACCATGCCTTTCATTATCAAGGTCCGACACCACTTGGTTCAACGAACCGGGTGTGCACTGGGACACATCATCAGTAATGTAACCTCGGATCATCAGGTGTTTCGGGCCTTTAATCACTAGACACCCTACTCGAGGTGGCCCAACAGTGTCAGGCTCAGACACTGCCTGTATTCCTCCCAGGGACCAATAATGAGAGGCATGTAATTCTAAGGGTAATGATATTTTTTTAAAAAAATCACTACCTGGCATCTATATGCCAAGGGTTACATGGAAAATAAAACAATAATATTCTTACCACTAGTTTTGTGTCTTGGGTCAACCATTTTAACTCCAACAAACTGCCTCCAACAACGCTTGACTCCCGCCTGGGAGACCAAATCCACTTACTCCCATCACTCCGGTCTCCCGGGGAGGTCTCTGAAAAATGCTATCCGGTTAAAACGTCCCTAGCCCGGGACTCCATCTCCACTTTTATTGTGTCCTAAAACCTGTCTGACCACTCCAACTGCAGACCCTATCTGTTGCTAGGATACCAAGCAGCCTTACCTATTCAACTCTTAAAGGTACACTGTCCATTTGGGTTTAAATATCTAAGCCTTCTCATTGGCCTCCAGTGGCCTGGAGAATGAAGAGCGTGTCACTGTAAGGTTAGGTTGAGATTATGCGGGCAGTGGGCAAAAAAGCCCCCTCGTGTTTTTTGATCTCGCCACTTGAGATTCAATTTCACGTGACCCTGCCACTTTGAACTGGCCCACGCCTTCATTAACCAGGTCCACCACTTGCCTTTATTGAAACTTGCCCCTCTTAACACAGAATATCCAATTTATGGGAATTTACTAAGTTAGGGTGAAATTATGCGGGCAGTGGGCAATTCAGCCCTCTTGTGCTTTCTGATCTTGCCACTTGAGATTCAGTTTCACACGACCCTGCCACTTCAAAATGACCGACGCCTTCACTAACCAAGTCCAACACTCATCCCTGTTGAAATTTACCCCTCTCGACCCGGAGCACTAAGTCTATGGGGATTTAACAAGGGTCAATCAGGGTGTGCTTTGGGTTTGTGGGGCTAAAACCAGAGTTAATCGGGAAGTGCCTAAAATTTATGGGGATGTGCACCCCATCTGGATTAGGTTTAAATTTTAAACCATACAGGCAGTGGGCAATTCAGCCCTCTTGTGCTTTCTGATCTCGCCACCAGAGATTCAGTTTCACACGATCCTGCCACTTTAAACTGGCCCACGCCTTTACCAACCAGGCCCAACACTTATCCCTGTTGATCAGTCAGGGTGTGCTTTAGGTTTGTACGGCTGAAGCCAGAGTTAATCGGGAAATGCCTAGGGTTTGTGGGGGTGTATGCCCCTTTTGGACCTTAGGATTAGGTTTAAATTTTAGGCTAGTGGATATATTTGAACTGGCCGACGCCTTCACCAATCAGACCCAACACTTATTCCTGTTGAAATTACCCCTCTTGACACGGGACACTGTCTATGGGGGTTTAGCAAGGGTCAATCAGGATGTGCTTTGGGTTTGTGGGGCTAAAGCCAGGGTTAATCGGGGAGTGAATAGGGTTTGTGGGGGTGTGTACCCCATCTAAACTTTAGTAGGGTTTGTGGGGGTGTTTACCCCATCTAAACTTTAGTAGGGTTTGTGGGGGTGTGTACCCCATCTAAACTTTAGTAGGGTTTATGGGGGTGTATACCCCATCTAAACTTTAAGATTAGGTTTAAGTTTTAAGCTAGTGAATATATATGTTTGACTAGGAGATATTAGAATACAGAATTTTAAATGACGGTATATGAACTGCTATGGCGAATGAGCTAATATAATAAAGCCAGGTTAATCTGGACCATGCCTTTCATTATCAAGGTCCGACACCACTTGGTTCAACGAACCGGGTGTGCACTGGGACACATCATCAGTAATGTAACCTCGGATCATCAGGTGTTTCGGGCCTTTAATCACTAGACACCCTACTCGAGGTGGCCCAACAGTGTCAGGCTCAGACACTGCCTGTATTCCTCCCAGGGACCAATAATGAGAGGCATGTAATTCTAAGGGTAATGATATTTTTTTAAAAAAATCACTACCTGGCATCTATATGCCAAGGGTTACATGGAAAATAAAACAATAATATTCTTACCACTAGTTTTGTGTCTTGGGTCAACCATTTTAACTCCAACAAACTGCCTCCAACAACGCTTGACTCCCGCCTGGGAGACCAAATCCACTTACTCCCATCACTCCGGTCTCCCGGGGAGGTCTCTGAAAAATGCTATCCGGTTAAAACGTCCCTAGCCCGGGACTCCATCTCCACTTTTATTGTGTCCTAAAACCTGTCTGACCACTCCAACTGCAGACCCTATCTGTTGCTAGGATACCAAGCAGCCTTACCTATTCAACTCTTAAAGGTACACTGTCCATTTGGGTTTAAATATCTAAGCCTTCTCATTGGCCTCCAGTGGCCTGGAGAATGAAGAGCGTGTCACTGTAAGGTTAGGTTGAGATTATGCGGGCAGTGGGCAAAAAAGCCCCCTCGTGTTTTTTGATCTCGCCACTTGAGATTCAATTTCACGTGACCCTGCCACTTTGAACTGGCCCACGCCTTCATTAACCAGGTCCACCACTTGCCTTTATTGAAACTTGCCCCTCTTAACACAGAATATCCAATTTATGGGAATTTACTAAGTTAGGGTGAAATTATGCGGGCAGTGGGCAATTCAGCCCTCTTGTGCTTTCTGATCTTGCCACTTGAGATTCAGTTTCACACGACCCTGCCACTTCAAAATGACCGACGCCTTCACTAACCAAGTCCAACACTCATCCCTGTTGAAATTTACCCCTCTCGACCCGGAGCACTAAGTCTATGGGGATTTAACAAGGGTCAATCAGGGTGTGCTTTGGGTTTGTGGGGCTAAAACCAGAGTTAATCGGGAAGTGCCTAAAATTTATGGGGATGTGCACCCCATCTGGATTAGGTTTAAATTTTAAACCATACAGGCAGTGGGCAATTCAGCCCTCTTGTGCTTTCTGATCTCGCCACCAGAGATTCAGTTTCACACGATCCTGCCACTTTAAACTGGCCCACGCCTTTACCAACCAGGCCCAACACTTATCCCTGTTGATCAGTCAGGGTGTGCTTTAGGTTTGTACGGCTGAAGCCAGAGTTAATCGGGAAATGCCTAGGGTTTGTGGGGGTGTATGCCCCTTTTGGACCTTAGGATTAGGTTTAAATTTTAGGCTAGTGGATATATTTGAACTGGCCGACGCCTTCACCAATCAGACCCAACACTTATTCCTGTTGAAATTACCCCTCTTGACACGGGACACTGTCTATGGGGGTTTAGCAAGGGTCAATCAGGATGTGCTTTGGGTTTGTGGGGCTAAAGCCAGGGTTAATCGGGGAGTGAATAGGGTTTGTGGGGGTGTGTACCCCATCTAAACTTTAGTAGGGTTTGTGGGGGTGTGTACCCCATCTAAACTTTAGTAGGGTTTGTGGGGGTGTGTACCCCATCTAAACTTTAGTAGGGTTTATGGGGGTGTATACCCCATCTAAACTTTAAGATTAGGTTTAAGTTTTAAGCTAGTGAATATATATGTTTGACTAGGAGATATTAGAATACAGAATTTTAAATGACGGTATATGAACTGCTATGGCGAATGAGCTAATATAATAAAGCCAGGTTAATCTGGACCATGCCTTTCATTATCAAGGTCCGACACCACTTGGTTCAACGAACCGGGTGTGCACTGGGACACATCATCAGTAATGTAACCTCGGATCATCAGGTGTTTCGGGCCTTTAATCACTAGACACCCTACTCGAGGTGGCCCAACAGTGTCAGGCTCAGACACTGCCTGTATTCCTCCCAGGGACCAATAATGAGAGGCATGTAATTCTAAGGGTAATGATATTTTTTTAAAAAAATCACTACCTGGCATCTATATGCCAAGGGTTACATGGAAAATAAAACAATAATATTCTTACCACTAGTTTTGTGTCTTGGGTCAACCATTTTAACTCCAACAAACTGCCTCCAACAACGCTTGACTCCCGCCTGGGAGACCAAATCCACTTACTCCCATCACTCCGGTCTCCCGGGGAGGTCTCTGAAAAATGCTATCCGGTTAAAACGTCCCTAGCCCGGGACTCCATCTCCACTTTTATTGTGTCCTAAAACCTGTCTGACCACTCCAACTGCAGACCCTATCTGTTGCTAGGATACCAAGCAGCCTTACCTATTCAACTCTTAAAGGTACACTGTCCATTTGGGTTTAAATATCTAAGCCTTCTCATTGGCCTCCAGTGGCCTGGAGAATGAAGAGCGTGTCACTGTAAGGTTAGGTTGAGATTATGCGGGCAGTGGGCAAAAAAGCCCCCTCGTGTTTTTTGATCTCGCCACTTGAGATTCAATTTCACGTGACCCTGCCACTTTGAACTGGCCCACGCCTTCATTAACCAGGTCCACCACTTGCCTTTATTGAAACTTGCCCCTCTTAACACAGAATATCCAATTTATGGGAATTTACTAAGTTAGGGTGAAATTATGCGGGCAGTGGGCATTTCAGCCCTCTTGTGCTTTCTGATCTTGCCACTTGAGATTCAGTTTCACACGACCCTGCCACTTCAAAATGACCGACGCCTTCACTAACCAAGTCCAACACTCATCCCTGTTGAAATTTACCCCTCTCGACCCGGAGCACTAAGTCTATGGGGATTTAACAAGGGTCAATCAGGGTGTGCTTTGGGTTTGTGGGGCTAAAACCAGAGTTAATCGGGAAGTGCCTAAAATTTATGGGGATGTGCACCCCATCTGGATTAGGTTTAAATTTTAAACCATACAGGCAGTGGGCAATTCAGCCCTCTTGTGCTTTCTGATCTCGCCACCAGAGATTCAGTTTCACACGATCCTGCCACTTTAAACTGGCCCACGCCTTTACCAACCAGGCCCAACACTTATCCCTGTTGATCAGTCAGGGTGTGCTTTAGGTTTGTACGGCTGAAGCCAGAGTTAATCGGGAAATGCCTAGGGTTTGTGGGGGTGTATGCCCCTTTTGGACCTTAGGATTAGGTTTAAATTTTAGGCTAATGGATATATTTAAACTGGCCGACGCCTTCACCAATCAGACCCAACACTTATTCCTGTTGAAATTACCCCTCTTGACACGGGACACTGTCTATGGGAGTTTAGCAAGGGTCAATCAGGATGTGCTTTGGGTTTGTGGGGCTAAAGCCAGGGTTAATCGGGGAGTGAATAGGGTTTGTGGGGGTGTGTACCCCATCTAAACTTTAGTAGGGTTTGTGGGGGTGTGTACCCCATCTAAACTTTAGTAGGGTTTGTGGGGGTGTGTACCCCATCTAAACTTTAGTAGGGTTTATGGGGGTGTATACCCCATCTAAACTTTAAGATTAGGTTTAAGTTTTAAGCTAGTGAATATATATGTTTGACTAGGAGATATTAGAATACAGAATTTTAAATGACGGTATATGAACTGCTATGGCGAATGAGCTAATATAATAAAGCCAGGTTAATCTGGACCATGCCTTTCATTATCAAGGTCCGACACCACTTGGTTCAACGAACCGGGTGTGCACTGGGACACATCATCAGTAATGTAACCTCGGATCATCAGGTGTTTCGGGCCTTTAATCACTAGACACCCTACTCGAGGTGGCCCAACAGTGTCAGGCTCAGACACTGCCTGTATTCCTCCCAGGGACCAATAATGAGAGGCATGTAATTCTAAGGGTAATGATATTTTTTTAAAAAAATCACTACCTGGCATCTATATGCCAAGGGTTACATGGAAAATAAAACAATAATATTCTTACCACTAGTTTTGTGTCTTGGGTCAACCATTTTAACTCCAACAAACTGCCTCCAACAACGCTTGACTCCCGCCTGGGAGACCAAATCCACTTACTCCCATCACTCCGGTCTCCCGGGGAGGTCTCTGAAAAATGCTATCCGGTTAAAACGTCCCTAGCCCGGGACTCCATCTCCACTTTTATTGTGTCCTAAAACCTGTCTGACCACTCCAACTGCAGACCCTATCTGTTGCTAGGATACCAAGCAGCCTTACCTATTCAACTCTTAAAGGTACACTGTCCATTTGGGTTTAAATATCTAAGCCTTCTCATTGGCCTCCAGTGGCCTGGAGAATGAAGAGCGTGTCACTGTAAGGTTAGGTTGAGATTATGCGGGCAGTGGGCAAAAAAGCCCCCTCGTGTTTTTTGATCTCGCCACTTGAGATTCAATTTCACGTGACCCTGCCACTTTGAACTGGCCCACGCCTTCATTAACCAGGTCCACCACTTGCCTTTATTGAAACTTGCCCCTCTTAACACAGAATATCCAATTTATGGGAATTTACTAAGTTAGGGTGAAATTATGCGGGCAGTGGGCAATTCAGCCCTCTTGTGCTTTCTGATCTTGCCACTTGAGATTCAGTTTCACACGACCCTGCCACTTCAAAATGACCGACGCCTTCACTAACCAAGTCCAACACTCATCCCTGTTGAAATTTACCCCTCTCGACCCGGAGCACTAAGTCTATGGGGATTTAACAAGGGTCAATCAGGGTGTGCTTTGGGTTTGTGGGGCTAAAACCAGAGTTAATCGGGAAGTGCCTAAAATTTATGGGGATGTGCACCCCATCTGGATTAGGTTTAAATTTTAAACCATACAGGCAGTGGGCAATTCAGCCCTCTTGTGCTTTCTGATCTCGCCACCAGAGATTCAGTTTCACACGATCCTGCCACTTTAAACTGGCCCACGCCTTTACCAACCAGGCCCAACACTTATCCCTGTTGATCAGTCAGGGTGTGCTTTAGGTTTGTACGGCTGAAGCCAGAGTTAATCGGGAAATGCCTAGGGTTTGTGGGGGTGTATGCCCCTTTTGGACCTTAGGATTAGGTTTAAATTTTAGGCTAGTGGATATATTTGAACTGGCCGACGCCTTCACCAATCAGACCCAACACTTATTCCTGTTGAAATTACCCCTATTTGACACGGGACACTGTCTATGGGGGTTTAGCAAGGGTCAATCAGGATGTGCTTTGGGTTTGTGGGGCTAAAGCCAGGGTTAATCGGGGAGTGAATAGGGTTTGTGGGGGTGTGTACCCCATCTAAACTTTAGTAGGGTTTGTGGGGGTGTGTACCCCATCTAAACTTTAGTAGGGTTTGTGGGGGTGTGTACCCCATCTAAACTTTAGTAGGGTTTATGGGGGTGTATACCCCATCTAAACTTTAAGATTAGGTTTAAGTTTTAAGCTAGTGAATATATATGTTTGACTAGGAGATATTAGAATACAGAATTTTAAATGACGGTATATGAACTGCTATGGCGAATGAGCTAATATAATAAAGCCAGGTTAATCTGGACCATGCCTTTCATTATCAAGGTCCGACACCACTTGGTTCAACGAACCGGGTGTGCACTGGGACACATCATCAGTAATGTAACCTCGGATCATCAGGTGTTTCGGGCCTTTAATCACTAGACACCCTACTCGAGGTGGCCCAACAGTGTCAGGCTCAGACACTGCCTGTATTCCTCCCAGGGACCAATAATGAGAGGCATGTAATTCTAAGGGTAATGATATTTTTTTAAAAAAATCACTACCTGGCATCTATATGCCAAGGGTTACATGGAAAATAAAACAATAATATTCTTACCACTAGTTTTGTGTCTTGGGTCAACCATTTTAACTCCAACAAACTGCCTCCAACAACGCTTGACTCCCGCCTGGGAGACCAAATCCACTTACTCCCATCACTCCGGTCTCCCGGGGAGGTCTCTGAAAAATGCTATCCGGTTAAAACGTCCCTAGCCCGGGACTCCATCTCCACTTTTATTGTGTCCTAAAACCTGTCTGACCACTCCAACTGCAGACCCTATCTGTTGCTAGGATACCAAGCAGCCTTACCTATTCAACTCTTAAAGGTACACTGTCCATTTGGGTTTAAATATCTAAGCCTTCTCATTGGCCTCCAGTGGCCTGGAGAATGAAGAGCGTGTCACTGTAAGGTTAGGTTGAGATTATGCGGGCAGTGGGCAAAAAAGCCCCCTCGTGTTTTTTGATCTCGCCACTTGAGATTCAATTTCACGTGACCCTGCCACTTTGAACTGGCCCACGCCTTCATTAACCAGGTCCACCACTTGCCTTTATTGAAACTTGCCCCTCTTAACACAGAATATCCAATTTATGGGAATTTACTAAGTTAGGGTGAAATTATGCGGGCAGTGGGCAATTCAGCCCTCTTGTGCTTTCTGATCTTGCCACTTGAGATTCAGTTTCACACGACCCTGCCACTTCAAAATGACCGACGCCTTCACTAACCAGGTCCAACACTCATCCCTGTTGAAATTTACCCCTCTCGACCCGGAGCACTAAGTCTATGGGGATTTAACAAGGGTCAATCAGGGTGTGCTTTGGGTTTGTGGGGCTAAAACCAGAGTTAATCGGGAAGTGCCTAAAATTTATGGGGATGTGCACCCCATCTGGATTAGGTTTAAATTTTAAACCACACAGGCAGTGGGCAATTCAGCCCTCTTGTGCTTTCTGATCTCGCCACCAGAGATTCAGTTTCACACGATCCTGCCACTTTAAACTGGCCCGCGCCTTTACCAACCAGGCCCAACACTTATCCCTGTTGATCAGTCAGGGTGTGCTTTAGGTTTGTACGGCTGAAGCCAGAGTTCCTAGGGTTTGTGGGGGTGTATGCCCCTTTTGGACCTTAGGATTAGGTTTAAATTTTAGGCTAATGGATATATTTAAACTGGCCGACGCCTTCACCAATCAGACCCAACACTTATTCCTGTTGAAATTACCCCTCTTGACACGGGACACTGTCTATGGGAGTTTAGCAAGGGTCAATCAGGATGTGCTTTGGGTTTGTGGGGCTAAAGCCAGGGTTAATCGGGGAGTGAATAGGGTTTGTGGGGGTGTGTACCCCATCTAAACTTTAGTAGGGTTTGTGGGGGTGTGTACCCCATCTAAACTTTAATAGGGTTTGTGGGGGTGTGTACCCCATCTAAACTTTAATAGGGTTTGTGGGGGTGTGTACCCCATCTAAACTTTAATAGGGTTTGTGGGGGTGTGTACCCCATCTAAACTTTAGTAAGGTTTGTGGGGGTGTATACCCCATCTAAACTTTAAGATTAGGTTTAAGTTTTAAGCTAGTGAATATATATGTTTGACTAGGAGATATTAGAATACAGAATTTTAAATGACAGTATATGAACTGCTATGGCGAATGAGCTAGTATAATAAAGCCAGGTTAATCTGGACCATGCCTTTCATTATCAAGGTCCGACACCACTTGGTTCAACGAACCGGGTGTGCACTGGGACACATCATCAGTAATGTAACCTCGGATCATCAGGTGTTTCGGGCCTTTAATCACTAGACACCCTACTCGAGGTGGCCCAACAGTGTCAGGCTCAGACACTGCCTGTATTCCTCCCAGGGACCAATAATGAGAGGCATGTAATTCTAAGGGTAATGATATTTTTTTAAAAAAATCACTACCTGGCATCTATATGCCAAGGGTTACATGGAAAATAAAACAATAATATTCTTACCACTAGTTTTGTGTCTTGGGTCAACCATTTTAACTCCAACAAACTGCCTCCAACAACGCTTGACTCCCGCCTGGGAGACCAAATCCACTTACTCCCATCACTCCGGTCTCCCGGGGAGGTCTCTGAAAAATGCTATCCGGTTAAAACATCCCTAGCCCGGGACTCCATCTCCACTTTTATTGTGTCCTAAAACCTGTCTAACCACTCCAACTGCAGACCCTATCTGTTGCTAGGATACCAAGCAGCCTTACCTATTCAACTCTTAAAGGTACACTGTCCATTTGGGTTTAAATATCTAAGCCTTCTTATTGGCCTCCAGTGGCCTGGAGAATGAAGAGCGTGTCACTGTAAGGTTAGGTTGAGATTATGCGGGCAGTGGGCAAAAAAGCCCCCTCGTGTTTTTTGATCTCGCCACTTGAGATTCAATTTCACGTGACCCTGCCACTTTGAACTGGCCCACGCCTTCATTAACCAGGTCCACCACTTGCCTTTATTGAAACTTGCCCCTCTTAACACAGAATATCCAATTTATGGGAATTTACTAAGTTAGGGTGAAATTATGCGGGCAGTGGGCAATTCAGCCCTCTTGTGCTTTCTGATCTTGCCACTTGAGATTCAGTTTCACACGACCCTGCCACTTCAAAATGACCGACGCCTTCACTAACCAGGTCCAACACTCATCCCTGTTGAAATTTACCCCTCTCGACCCGGAGCACTAAGTCTATGGGGATTTAACAAGGGTCAATCAGGGTGTGCTTTGGGTTTGTGGGGCTAAAACCAGAGTTAATCGGGAAGTGCCTAAAATTTATGGGGATGTGCACCCCATCTGGATTAGGTTTAAATTTTAAACCACACAGGCAGTGGGCAATTCAGCCCTCTTGTGCTTTCTGATCTCGCCACCAGAGATTCAGTTTCACACGATCCTGCCACTTTAAACTGGCCCGCGCCTTTACCAACCAGGCCCAACACTTATCCCTGTTGATCAGTCAGGGTGTGCTTTAGGTTTGTACGGCTGAAGCCAGAGTTCCTAGGGTTTGTGGGGGTGTATGCCCCTTTTGGACCTTAGGATTAGGTTTAAATTTTAGGCTAATGGATATATTTAAACTGGCCGACGCCTTCACCAATCAGACCCAACACTTATTCCTGTTGAAATTACCCCTCTTGACACGGGACACTGTCTATGGGAGTTTAGCAAGGGTCAATCAGGATGTGCTTTGGGTTTGTGGGGCTAAAGCCAGGGTTAATCGGGGAGTGAATAGGGTTTGTGGGGGTGTGTACCCCATCTAAACTTTAGTAGGGTTTGTGGGGGTGTGTACCCCATCTAAACTTTAATAGGGTTTGTGGGGGTGTGTACCCCATCTAAACTTTAGTAAGGTTTGTGGGGGTGTATACCCCATCTAAACTTTAAGATTAGGTTTAAGTTTTAAGCTAGTGAATATATATGTTTGACTAGGAGATATTAGAATACAGAATTTTAAATGACAGTATATGAACTGCTATGGCGAATGAGCTAGTATAATAAAGCCAGGTTAATCTGGACCATGCCTTTCATTATCAAGGTCCGACACCACTTGGTTCAACGAACCGGGTGTGCACTGGGACACATCATCAGTAATGTAACCTCGGATCATCAGGTGTTTCGGGCCTTTAATCACTAGACACCCTACTCGAGGTGGCCCAACAGTGTCAGGCTCAGACACTGCCTGTATTCCTCCCAGGGACCAATAATGAGAGGCATGTAATTCTAAGGGTAATGATATTTTTTAAAAAAAATCACTACCTGGCATCTATATGCCAAGGGTTACATGGAAAATAAAACAATAATATTCTTACCACTAGTTTTGTGTCTTGGGTCAACCATTTTAACTCCAACAAACTGCCTCCAACAACGCTTGACTCCCGCCTGGGAGACCAAATCCACTTACTCCCATCACTCCGGTCTCCCGGGGAGGTCTCTGAAAAATGCTATCCGGTTAAAACATCCCTAGCCCGGGACTCCATCTCCACTTTTATTGTGTCCTAAAACCTGTCTAACCACTCCAACTGCAGACCCTATCTGTTGCTAGGATACCAAGCAGCCTTACCTATTCAACTCTTAAAGGTACACTGTCCATTTGGGTTTAAATATCTAAGCCTTCTTATTGGCCTCCAGTGGCCTGGAGAATGAAGAGCGTGTCACTGTAAGGTTAGGTTGAGATTATGCGGGCAGTGGGCAAAAAAGCCCCCTCGTGTTTTTTGATCTCGCCACTTGAGATTCAATTTCACGTGACCCTGCCACTTTGAACTGGCCCACGCCTTCATTAACCAGGTCCACCACTTGCCTTTATTGAAACTTGCCCCTCTTAACACAGAATATCCAATTTATGGGAATTTACTAAGTTAGGGTGAAATTATGCGGGCAGTGGGCAATTCAGCCCTCTTGTGCTTTCTGATCTTGCCACTTGAGATTCAGTTTCACACGACCCTGCCACTTCAAAATGACCGACGCCTTCACTAACCAGGTCCAACACTCATCCCTGTTGAAATTTACCCCTCTCGACCCGGAGCACTAAGTCTATGGGGATTTAACAAGGGTCAATCAGGGTGTGCTTTGGGTTTGTGGGGCTAAAACCAGAGTTAATCGGGAAGTGCCTAAAATTTATGGGGATGTGCACCCCATCTGGATTAGGTTTAAATTTTAAACCACACAGGCAGTGGGCAATTCAGCCCTCTTGTGCTTTCTGATCTCGCCACCAGAGATTCAGTTTCACACGATCCTGCCACTTTAAACTGGCCCGCGCCTTTACCAACCAGGCCCAACACTTATCCCTGTTGATCAGTCAGGGTGTGCTTTAGGTTTGTACGGCTGAAGCCAGAGTTCCTAGGGTTTGTGGGGGTGTATGCCCCTTTTGGACCTTAGGATTAGGTTTAAATTTTAGGCTAATGGATATATTTAAACTGGCCGACGCCTTCACCAATCAGACCCAACACTTATTCCTGTTGAAATTACCCCTCTTGACACGGGACACTGTCTATGGGAGTTTAGCAAGGGTCAATCAGGATGTGCTTTGGGTTTGTGGGGCTAAAGCCAGGGTTAATCGGGGAGTGAATAGGGTTTGTGGGGGTGTGTACCCCATCTAAACTTTAGTAGGGTTTGTGGGGGTGTGTACCCCATCTAAACTTTAATAGGGTTTGTGGGGGTGTGTACCCCATCTAAACTTTAGTAGGGTTTGTGGGGGTGTGTACCCCATCTAAACTTTAATAGGGTTTGTGGGGGTGTGTACCCCATCTAAACTTTAGTAAGGTTTGTGGGGGTGTATACCCCATCTAAACTTTAAGATTAGGTTTAAGTTTTAAGCTAGTGAATATATATGTTTGACTAGGAGATATTAGAATACAGAATTTTAAATGACAGTATATGAACTGCTATGGCGAATGAGCTAGTATAATAAAGCCAGGTTAATCTGGACCATGCCTTTCATTATCAAGGTCCGACACCACTTGGTTCAACGAACCGGGTGTGCACTGGGACACATCATCAGTAATGTAACCTCGGATCATCAGGTGTTTCGGGCCTTTAATCACTAGACACCCTACTCGAGGTGGCCCAACAGTGTCAGGCTCAGACACTGCCTGTATTCCTCCCAGGGACCAATAATGAGAGGCATGTAATTCTAAGGGTAATGATATTTTTTAAAAAAAATCACTACCTGGCATCTATATGCCAAGGGTTACATGGAAAATAAAACAATAATATTCTTACCACTAGTTTTGTGTCTTGGGTCAACCATTTTAACTCCAACAAACTGCCTCCAACAACGCTTGACTCCCGCCTGGGAGACCAAATCCACTTACTCCCATCACTCCGGTCTCCCGGGGAGGTCTCTGAAAAATGCTATCCGGTTAAAACATCCCTAGCCCGGGACTCCATCTCCACTTTTATTGTGTCCTAAAACCTGTCTAACCACTCCAACTGCAGACCCTATCTGTTGCTAGGATACCAAGCAGCCTTACCTATTCAACTCTTAAAGGTACACTGTCCATTTGGGTTTAAATATCTAAGCCTTCTTATTGGCCTCCAGTGGCCTGGAGAATGAAGAGCGTGTCACTGTAAGGTTAGGTTGAGATTATGCGGGCAGTGGGCAAAAAAGCCCCCTCGTGTTTTTTGATCTCGCCACTTGAGATTCAATTTCACGTGACCCTGCCACTTTGAACTGGCCCACGCCTTCATTAACCAGGTCCACCACTTGCCTTTATTGAAACTTGCCCCTCTTAACACAGAATATCCAATTTATGGGAATTTACTAAGTTAGGGTGAAATTATGCGGGCAGTGGGCAATTCAGCCCTCTTGTGCTTTCTGATCTTGCCACTTGAGATTCAGTTTCACACGACCCTGCCACTTCAAAATGACCGACGCCTTCACTAACCAGGTCCAACACTCATCCCTGTTGAAATTTACCCCTCTCGACCCGGAGCACTAAGTCTATGGGGATTTAACAAGGGTCAATCAGGGTGTGCTTTGGGTTTGTGGGGCTAAAACCAGAGTTAATCGGGAAGTGCCTAAAATTTATGGGGATGTGCACCCCATCTGGATTAGGTTTAAATTTTAAACCACACAGGCAGTGGGCAATTCAGCCCTCTTGTGCTTTCTGATCTCGCCACCAGAGATTCAGTTTCACACGATCCTGCCACTTTAAACTGGCCCGCGCCTTTACCAACCAGGCCCAACACTTATCCCTGTTGATCAGTCAGGGTGTGCTTTAGGTTTGTACGGCTGAAGCCAGAGTTCCTAGGGTTTGTGGGGGTGTATGCCCCTTTTGGACCTTAGGATTAGGTTTAAATTTTAGGCTAATGGATATATTTAAACTGGCCGACGCCTTCACCAATCAGACCCAACACTTATTCCTGTTGAAATTACCCCTCTTGACACGGGACACTGTCTATGGGAGTTTAGCAAGGGTCAATCAGGATGTGCTTTGGGTTTGTGGGGCTAAAGCCAGGGTTAATCGGGGAGTGAATAGGGTTTGTGGGGGTGTGTACCCCATCTAAACTTTAGTAGGGTTTGTGGGGGGGTGTACCCCATCTAAACTTTAATAGGGTTTGTGGGGGTGTGTACCCCATCTAAACTTTAGTAGGGTTTGTGGGGGTGTGTACCCCATCTAAACTTTAATAGGGTTTGTGGGGGTGTGTACCCCATCTAAACTTTAGTAAGGTTTGTGGGGGTGTGTACCCCATCTAAACTTTAAGATTAGGTTTAAGTTTTAAGCTAGTGAATATATATGTTTGACTAGGAGATATTAGAATACAGAATTTTAAATGACAGTATATGAACTGCTATGGCGAATGAGCTAGTATAATAAAGCCAGGTTAATCTGGACCATGCCTTTCATTATCAAGGTCCGACACCACTTGGTTCAACGAACCGGGTGTGCACTGGGACACATCATCAGTAATGTAACCTCGGATCATCAGGTGTTTCGGGCCTTTAATCACTAGACACCCTACTCGAGGTGGCCCAACAGTGTCAGGCTCAGACACTGCCTGTATTCCTCCCAGGGACCAATAATGAGAGGCATGTAATTCTAAGGGTAATGATATTTTTTTTAAAAAATCACCACCTGGCATCTATATGCCAAGGGTTACATGGAAAATAAAACAATAATATTCTTACCACTAGTTTTGTGTCTTGGGTCAACCATTTTAACTCCAACAAACTGCCTCCAACAACGCTTGACTCCCGCCTGGGAGACCAAATCCACTTACTCCCATCACTCCGGTCTCCCGGGGAGGTCTCTGAAAAATGCTATCCGGTTAAAACATCCCTAGCCCGGGACTCCATCTCCACTTTTATTGTGTCCTAAAACCTGTCTAACCACTCCAACTGCAGACCATATCTGTTGCTAGGATACCAAGCAGCCTTACCTATTCAACTCTTAAAGGTACACTGTCCATTTGGGTTTAAATATCTAAGCCTTCTTATTGGCCTCCAGTGGCCTGGAGAATGAAGAGCGTGTCACTGTAAGGTTAGGTTGAGATTATGCGGGCAGTGGGCAAAAAAGCCCCCTCGTGTTTTTTGATCTCGCCACTTGAGATTCAATTTCACGTGACCCTGCCACTTTGAACTGGCCCACGCCTTCATTAACCAGGTCCACCACTTGCCTTTATTGAAACTTGCCCCTCTTAACACAGAATATCCAATTTATGGGAATTTACTAAGTTAGGGTGAAATTATGCGGGCAGTGGGCAATTCAGCCCTCTTGTGCTTTCTGATCTTGCCACTTGAGATTCAGTTTCACACGACCCTGCCACTTCAAAATGACCGACGCCTTCACTAACCAGGTCCAACACTCATCCCTGTTGAAATTTACCCCTCTCGACCCGGAGCACTAAGTCTATGGGGATTTAACAAGGGTCAATCAGGGTGTGCTTTGGGTTTGTGGGGCTAAAACCAGAGTTAATCGGGAAGTGCCTAAAATTTATGGGGATGTGCACCCCATCTGGATTAGGTTTAAATTTTAAACCACACAGGCAGTGGGCAATTCAGCCCTCTTGTGCTTTCTGATCTCGCCACCAGAGATTCAGTTTCACACGATCCTGCCACTTTAAACTGGCCCGCGCCTTTACCAACCAGGCCCAACACTTATCCCTGTTGATCAGTCAGGGTGTGCTTTAGGTTTGTACGGCTGAAGCCAGAGTTCCTAGGGTTTGTGGGGGTGTATGCCCCTTTTGGACCTTAGGATTAGGTTTAAATTTTAGGCTAATGGATATATTTAAACTGGCCGACGCCTTCACCAATCAGACCCAACACTTATTCCTGTTGAAATTACCCCTCTTGACACGGGACACTGTCTATGGGAGTTTAGCAAGGGTCAATCAGGATGTGCTTTGGGTTTGTGGGGCTAAAGCCAGGGTTAATCGGGGAGTGAATAGGGTTTGTGGGGGTGTGTACCCCATCTAAACTTTAGTAGGGTTTGTGGGGGTGTGTACCCCATCTAAACTTTAATAGGGTTTGTGGGGGTGTGTACCCCATCTAAACTTTAATAGGGTTTGTGGGGGTGTATACCCCATCTAAACTTTAAGATTAGGTTTAAGTTTTAAGCTAGTGAATATATATGTTTGACTAGGAGATATTAGAATACAGAATTTTAAATGACAGTATATGAACTGCTATGGCGAATGAGCTAGTATAATAAAGCCAGGTTAATCTGGACCATGCCTTTCATTATCAAGGTCCGACACCACTTGGTTCAACGAACCGGGTGTGCACTGGGACACATCATCAGTAATGTAACCTCGGATCATCAGGTGTTTCGGGCCTTTAATCACTAGACACCCTACTCGAGGTGGCCCAACAGTGTCAGGCTCAGACACTGCCTGTATTCCTCCCAGGGACCAATAATGAGAGGCATGTAATTCTAAGCGTAATGATATTTTTTTAAAAAAATCACTACCTGGCATCTATATGCCAAGGGTTACATGGAAAATAAAACAATAATATTCTTACCACTAGTTTTGTGTCTTGGGTCAACCATTTTAACTCCAACAAACTGCCTCCAACAACGCTTGACTCCCGCCTGGGAGACCAAATCCACTTACTCCCATCACTCCGGTCTCCCGGGGAGGTCTCTGAAAAATGCTATCCGGTTAAAACATCCCTAGCCCGGGACTCCATCTCCACTTTTATTGTGTCCTAAAACCTGTCTAACCACTCCAACTGCAGACCCTATCTGTTGCTAGGATACCAAGCAGCCTTACCTATTCAACTCTTAAAGGTACACTGTCCATTTGGGTTTAAATATCTAAGCCTTCTTATTGGCCTCCAGTGGCCTGGAGAATGAAGAGCGTGTCACTGTAAGGTTAGGTTGAGATTATGCGGGCAGTGGGCAAAAAAGCCCCCTCGTGTTTTTTGATCTCGCCACTTGAGATTCAATTTCACGTGACCCTGCCACTTTGAACTGGCCCACGCCTTCATTAACCAGGTCCACCACTTGCCTTTATTGAAACTTGCCCCTCTTAACACAGAATATCCAATTTATGGGAATTTACTAAGTTAGGGTGAAATTATGCGGGCAGTGGGCAATTCAGCCCTCTTGTGCTTTCTGATCTTGCCACTTGAGATTCAGTTTCACACGACCCTGCCACTTCAAAATGACCGACGCCTTCACTAACCAGGTCCAACACTCATCCCTGTTGAAATTTACCCCTCTCGACCCGGAGCACTAAGTCTATGGGGATTTAACAAGGGTCAATCAGGGTGTGCTTTGGGTTTGTGGGGCTAAAACCAGAGTTAATCGGGAAGTGCCTAAAATTTATGGGGATGTGCACCCCATCTGGATTAGGTTTAAATTTTAAACCACACAGGCAGTGGGCAATTCAGCCCTCTTGTGCTTTCTGATCTCGCCACCAGAGATTCAGTTTCACACGATCCTGCCACTTTAAACTGGCCCGCGCCTTTACCAACCAGGCCCAACACTTATCCCTGTTGATCAGTCAGGGTGTGCTTTAGGTTTGTACGGCTGAAGCCAGAGTTCCTAGGGTTTGTGGGGGTGTATGCCCCTTTTGGACCTTAGGATTAGGTTTAAATTTTAGGCTAATGGATATATTTAAACTGGCCGACGCCTTCACCAATCAGACCCAACACTTATTCCTGTTGAAATTACCCCTCTTGACACGGGACACTGTCTATGGGAGTTTAGCAAGGGTCAATCAGGATGTGCTTTGGGTTTGTGGGGCTAAAGCCAGGGTTAATCGGGGAGTGAATAGGGTTTGTGGGGGTGTGTACCCCATCTAAACTTTAGTAGGGTTTGTGGGGGTGTGTACCCCATCTAAACTTTAATAGGGTTTGTGGGGGTGTGTACCCCATCTAAACTTTAGTAGGGTTTGTGGGGGTGTGTACCCCATCTAAACTTTAATAGGGTTTGTGGGGGTGTGTACCCCATCTAAACTTTAGTAAGGTTTGTGGGGGTGTATACCCCATCTAAACTTTAAGATTAGGTTTAAGTTTTAAGCTAGTGAATATATATGTTTGACTAGGAGATATTAGAATACAGAATTTTAAATGACAGTATATGAACTGCTATGGCGAATGAGCTAGTATAATAAAGCCAGGTTAATCTGGACCATGCCTTTCATTATCAAGGTCCGACACCACTTGGTTCAACGAACCGGGTGTGCACTGGGACACATCATCAGTAATGTAACCTCGGATCATCAGGTGTTTCGGGCCTTTAATCACTAGACACCCTACTCGAGGTGGCCCAACAGTGTCAGGCTCAGACACTGCCTGTATTCCTCCCAGGGACCAATAATGAGAGGCATGTAATTCTAAGGGTAATGATATTTTTTAAAAAAAATCACTACCTGGCATCTATATGCCAAGGGTTACATGGAAAATAAAACAATAATATTCTTACCACTAGTTTTGTGTCTTGGGTCAACCATTTTAACTCCAACAAACTGCCTCCAACAACGCTTGACTCCCGCCTGGGAGACCAAATCCACTTACTCCCATCACTCCGGTCTCCCGGGGAGGTCTCTGAAAAATGCTATCCGGTTAAAACATCCCTAGCCCGGGACTCCATCTCCACTTTTATTGTGTCCTAAAACCTGTCTAACCACTCCAACTGCAGACCCTATCTGTTGCTAGGATACCAAGCAGCCTTACCTATTCAACTCTTAAAGGTACACTGTCCATTTGGGTTTAAATATCTAAGCCTTCTTATTGGCCTCCAGTGGCCTGGAGAATGAAGAGCGTGTCACTGTAAGGTTAGGTTGAGATTATGCGGGCAGTGGGCAAAAAAGCCCCCTCGTGTTTTTTGATCTCGCCACTTGAGATTCAATTTCACGTGACCCTGCCACTTTGAACTGGCCCACGCCTTCATTAACCAGGTCCACCACTTGCCTTTATTGAAACTTGCCCCTCTTAACACAGAATATCCAATTTATGGGAATTTACTAAGTTAGGGTGAAATTATGCGGGCAGTGGGCAATTCAGCCCTCTTGTGCTTTCTGATCTTGCCACTTGAGATTCAGTTTCACACGACCCTGCCACTTCAAAATGACCGACGCCTTCACTAACCAGGTCCAACACTCATCCCTGTTGAAATTTACCCCTCTCGACCCGGAGCACTAAGTCTATGGGGATTTAACAAGGGTCAATCAGGGTGTGCTTTGGGTTTGTGGGGCTAAAACCAGAGTTAATCGGGAAGTGCCTAAAATTTATGGGGATGTGCACCCCATCTGGATTAGGTTTAAATTTTAAACCACACAGGCAGTGGGCAATTCAGCCCTCTTGTGCTTTCTGATCTCGCCACCAGAGATTCAGTTTCACACGATCCTGCCACTTTAAACTGGCCCGCGCCTTTACCAACCAGGCCCAACACTTATCCCTGTTGATCAGTCAGGGTGTGCTTTAGGTTTGTACGGCTGAAGCCAGAGTTCCTAGGGTTTGTGGGGGTGTATGCCCCTTTTGGACCTTAGGATTAGGTTTAAATTTTAGGCTAATGGATATATTTAAACTGGCCGACGCCTTCACCAATCAGACCCAACACTTATTCCTGTTGAAATTACCCCTCTTGACACGGGACACTGTCTATGGGAGTTTAGCAAGGGTCAATCAGGATGTGCTTTGGGTTTGTGGGGCTAAAGCCAGGGTTAATCGGGGAGTGAATAGGGTTTGTGGGGGTGTGTACCCCATCTAAACTTTAGTAGGGTTTGTGGGGTGTGTACCCCATCTAAACTTTAATAGGGTTTGTGGGGGTGTGTACCCCATCTAAACTTTAGTAGGGTTTGTGGGGGTGTGTACCCCATCTAAACTTTAATAGGGTTTGTGGGGGTGTGTACCCCATCTAAACTTTAGTAAGGTTTGTGGGGGTGTATACCCCATCTAAACTTTAAGATTAGGTTTAAGTTTTAAGCTAGTGAATATATATGTTTGACTAGGAGATATTAGAATACAGAATTTTAAATGACAGTATATGAACTGCTATGGCGAATGAGCTAGTATAATAAAGCCAGGTTAATCTGGACCATGCCTTTCATTATCAAGGTCCGACACCACTTGGTTCAACGAACCGGGTGTGCACTGGGACACATCATCAGTAATGTAACCTCGGATCATCAGGTGTTTCGGGCCTTTAATCACTAGACACCCTACTCGAGGTGGCCCAACAGTGTCAGGCTCAGACACTGCCTGTATTCCTCCCAGGGACCAATAATGAGAGGCATGTAATTCTAAGGGTAATGATATTTTTTAAAAAAAATCACCACCTGGCATCTATATGCCAAGGGTTACATGGAAAATAAAACAATAATATTCTTACCACTAGTTTTGTGTCTTGGGTCAACCATTTTAACTCCAACAAACTGCCTCCAACAACGCTTGACTCCCGCCTGGGAGACCAAATCCACTTACTCCCATCACTCCGGTCTCCCGGGGAGGTCTCTGAAAAATGCTATCCGGTTAAAACATCCCTAGCCCGGGACTCCATCTCCACTTTTATTGTGTCCTAAAACCTGTCTAACCACTCCAACTGCAGACCCTATCTGTTGCTAGGATACCAAGCAGCCTTACCTATTCAACTCTTAAAGGTACACTGTCCATTTGGGTTTAAATATCTAAGCCTTCTTATTGGCCTCCAGTGGCCTGGAGAATGAAGAGCGTGTCACTGTAAGGTTAGGTTGAGATTATGCGGGCAGTGGGCAAAAAAGCCCCCTCGTGTTTTTTGATCTCGCCACTTGAGATTCAATTTCACGTGACCCTGCCACTTTGAACTGGCCCACGCCTTCATTAACCAGGTCCACCACTTGCCTTTATTGAAACTTGCCCCTCTTAACACAGAATATCCAATTTATGGGAATTTACTAAGTTAGGGTGAAATTATGCGGGCAGTGGGCAATTCAGCCCTCTTGTGCTTTCTGATCTTGCCACTTGAGATTCAGTTTCACACGACCCTGCCACTTCAAAATGACCGACGCCTTCACTAACCAGGTCCAACACTCATCCCTGTTGAAATTTACCCCTCTCGACCCGGAGCACTAAGTCTATGGGGATTTAACAAGGGTCAATCAGGGTGTGCTTTGGGTTTGTGGGGCTAAAACCAGAGTTAATCGGGAAGTGCCTAAAATTTATGGGGATGTGCACCCCATCTGGATTAGGTTTAAATTTTAAACCACACAGGCAGTGGGCAATTCAGCCCTCTTGTGCTTTCTGATCTCGCCACCAGAGATTCAGTTTCACACGATCCTGCCACTTTAAACTGGCCCGCGCCTTTACCAACCAGGCCCAACACTTATCCCTGTTGATCAGTCAGGGTGTGCTTTAGGTTTGTACGGCTGAAGCCAGAGTTCCTAGGGTTTGTGGGGGTGTATGCCCCTTTTGGACCTTAGGATTAGGTTTAAATTTTAGGCTAATGGATATATTTAAACTGGCCGACGCCTTCACCAATCAGACCCAACACTTATTCCTGTTGAAATTACCCCTCTTGACACGGGACACTGTCTATGGGAGTTTAGCAAGGGTCAATCAGGATGTGCTTTGGGTTTGTGGGGCTAAAGCCAGGGTTAATCGGGGAGTGAATAGGGTTTGTGGGGGTGTGTACCCCATCTAAACTTTAGTAGGGTTTGTGGGGGTGTGTACCCCATCTAAACTTTAATAGGGTTTGTGGGGGTGTGTACCCCATCTAAACTTTAGTAGGGTTTGTGGGGGTGTGTACCCCATCTAAACTTTAATAGGGTTTGTGGGGGTGTGTACCCCATCTAAACTTTAGTAAGGTTTGTGGGGGTGTATACCCCATCTAAACTTTAAGATTAGGTTTAAGTTTTAAGCTAGTGAATATATATGTTTGACTAGGAGATATTAGAATACAGAATTTTAAATGACAGTATATGAACTGCTATGGCGAATGAGCTAGTATAATAAAGCCAGGTTAATCTGGACCATGCCTTTCATTATCAAGGTCCGACACCACTTGGTTCAACGAACCGGGTGTGCACTGGGACACATCATCAGTAATGTAACCTCGGATCATCAGGTGTTTCGGGCCTTTAATCACTAGACACCCTACTCGAGGTGGCCCAACAGTGTCAGGCTCAGACACTGCCTGTATTCCTCCCAGGGACCAATAATGAGAGGCATGTAATTCTAAGGGTAATGATATTTTTTAAAAAAAATCACCACCTGGCATCTATATGCCAAGGGTTACATGGAAAATAAAACAATAATATTCTTACCACTAGTTTTGTGTCTTGGGTCAACCATTTTAACTCCAACAAACTGCCTCCAACAACGCTTGACTCCCGCCTGGGAGACCAAATCCACTTACTCCCATCACTCCGGTCTCCCGGGGAGGTCTCTGAAAAATGCTATCCGGTTAAAACATCCCTAGCCCGGGACTCCATCTCCACTTTTATTGTGTCCTAAAACCTGTCTAACCACTCCAACTGCAGACCCTATCTGTTGCTAGGATACCAAGCAGCCTTACCTATTCAACTCTTAAAGGTACACTGTCCATTTGGGTTTAAATATCTAAGCCTTCTTATTGGCCTCCAGTGGCCTGGAGAATGAAGAGCGTGTCACTGTAAGGTTAGGTTGAGATTATGCGGGCAGTGGGCAAAAAAGCCCCCTCGTGTTTTTTGATCTCGCCACTTGAGATTCAATTTCACGTGACCCTGCCACTTTGAACTGGCCCACGCCTTCATTAACCAGGTCCACCACTTGCCTTTATTGAAACTTGCCCCTCTTAACACAGAATATCCAATTTATGGGAATTTACTAAGTTAGGGTGAAATTATGCGGGCAGTGGGCAATTCAGCCCTCTTGTGCTTTCTGATCTTGCCACTTGAGATTCAGTTTCACACGACCCTGCCACTTCAAAATGACCGACGCCTTCACTAACCAGGTCCAACACTCATCCCTGTTGAAATTTACCCCTCTCGACCCGGAGCACTAAGTCTATGGGGATTTAACAAGGGTCAATCAGGGTGTGCTTTGGGTTTGTGGGGCTAAAACCAGAGTTAATCGGGAAGTGCCTAAAATTTATGGGGATGTGCACCCCATCTGGATTAGGTTTAAATTTTAAACCACACAGGCAGTGGGCAATTCAGCCCTCTTGTGCTTTCTGATCTCGCCACCAGAGATTCAGTTTCACACGATCCTGCCACTTTAAACTGGCCCGCGCCTTTACCAACCAGGCCCAACACTTATCCCTGTTGATCAGTCAGGGTGTGCTTTAGGTTTGTACGGCTGAAGCCAGAGTTCCTAGGGTTTGTGGGGGTGTATGCCCCTTTTGGACCTTAGGATTAGGTTTAAATTTTAGGCTAATGGATATATTTAAACTGGCCGACGCCTTCACCAATCAGACCCAACACTTATTCCTGTTGAAATTACCCCTCTTGACACGGGACACTGTCTATGGGAGTTTAGCAAGGGTCAATCAGGATGTGCTTTGGGTTTGTGGGGCTAAAGCCAGGGTTAATCGGGGAGTGAATAGGGTTTGTGGGGGTGTGTACCCCATCTAAACTTTAGTAGGGTTTGTGGGGGTGTGTACCCCATCTAAACTTTAATAGGGTTTGTGGGGGTGTGTACCCCATCTAAACTTTAGTAGGGTTTGTGGGGGTGTGTACCCCATCTAAACTTTAATAGGGTTTGTGGGGGTGTGTACCCCATCTAAACTTTAAGATTAGGTTTAAGTTTTAAGCTAGTGAATATATATGTTTGACTAGGAGATATTAGAATACAGAATTTTAAATGACAGTATATGAACTGCTATGGCGAATGAGCTAGTATAATAAAGCCAGGTTAATCTGGACCATGCCTTTCATTATCAAGGTCCGACACCACTTGGTTCAACGAACCGGGTGTGCACTGGGACACATCATCAGTAATGTAACCTCGGATCATCAGGTGTTTCGGGCCTTTAATCACTAGACACCCTACTCGAGGTGGCCCAACAGTGTCAGGCTCAGACACTGCCTGTATTCCTCCCAGGGACCAATAATGAGAGGCATGTAATTCTAAGGGTAATGATATTTTTTTAAAAAAAATCACTACCTGGCATCTATATGCCAAGGGTTACATGGAAAATAAAACAATAATATTCTTACCACTAGTTTTGTGTCTTGGGTCAACCATTTTAACTCCAACAAACTGCCTCCAACAACGCTTGACTCCCGCCTGGGAGACCAAATCCACTTACTCCCATCACTCCGGTCTCCCGGGGAGGTCTCTGAAAAATGCTATCCGGTTAAAACATCCCTAGCCCGGGACTCCATCTCCACTTTTATTGTGTCCTAAAACCTGTCTAACCACTCCAACTGCAGACCCTATCTGTTGCTAGGATACCAAGCAGCCTTACCTATTCAACTCTTAAAGGTACACTGTCCATTTGGGTTTAAATATCTAAGCCTTCTTATTGGCCTCCAGTGGCCTGGAGAATGAAGAGCGTGTCACTGTAAGGTTAGGTTGAGATTATGCGGGCAGTGGGCAAAAAAGCCCCCTCGTGTTTTTTGATCTCGCCACTTGAGATTCAATTTCACGTGACCCTGCCACTTTGAACTGGCCCACGCCTTCATTAACCAGGTCCACCACTTGCCTTTATTGAAACTTGCCCCTCTTAACACAGAATATCCAATTTATGGGAATTTACTAAGTTAGGGTGAAATTATGCGGGCAGTGGGCAATTCAGCCCTCTTGTGCTTTCTGATCTTGCCACTTGAGATTCAGTTTCACACGACCCTGCCACTTCAAAATGACCGACGCCTTCACTAACCAGGTCCAACACTCATCCCTGTTGAAATTTACCCCTCTCGACCCGGAGCACTAAGTCTATGGGGATTTAACAAGGGTCAATCAGGGTGTGCTTTGGGTTTGTGGGGCTAAAACCAGAGTTAATCGGGAAGTGCCTAAAATTTATGGGGATGTGCACCCCATCTGGATTAGGTTTAAATTTTAAACCACACAGGCAGTGGGCAATTCAGCCCTCTTGTGCTTTCTGATCTCGCCACCAGAGATTCAGTTTCA